>NC_088980.1:148099879-148699879 GCF_963932015.1 Anas acuta
TTCCCACCCTACAGCGCCATTTGTGGGGTGAAGTCACAGTGATACTGATCCCTACAGCCTCTTCCTGCAAGGAGCCTGCCCACAAACTGCTTTTATTTAGCGTGGCAAAGCACAGGTTTGTAAAAGGGCTTACGTACTGCAAGTCCGTGCCAGCTCGTGTATTGTGTTAGTAAAATAAATGTTGTCGTCTTTTGAAGGAAGGCGTTGAAAGCTGCCCTAGCCCGTTACAAACGGCCGGTGTGTTGGGTGACGAGCTACCGTCCCCTTTTCCATTTCCTTCTCCACTTCTCTTTCCGTTTCCTTTTCTGTTTCTATTAATAATGTTAAGTTTTTCTGCTTCATGCTTCTTTAACGTTTTGTTCACCTAAACCTTTCAAGGTGTGTGTTAACTTGACTGAGTTTAAATGCTTTGCCTTTGCTTTGTTGAGAATCGCACGTCGTTTGAATGATTGCTGTTATCTCAGTTTCCCTGTGTCTTCTGGATGGCTGCTTTTGATTTCAAAGGTACATTTGTTGAAAAAAGGAAGATTTCCACAAAAATGCTTGTAGTTGCACCTCTGACTCTTTCACACAGGGTTCCTGTTGAGCAGCTGTCCCGTTTTACTGAGCAGCTGGAGTTGGAGGCTCATTAAAGGAGCAGGAAACCTAATTTCATTTATTTCTGCTGCATGCGTGTGAATTTGGGTGTGCGCTACTTTTGGGTGTGCTCTGCAGGGAAAATGTGTGCTTAATGTGGCTGAGCCTCCTCCTTTGTAAATGGAGAATTGATCCAAATTTACCACTGGGTTTTCTTTAAGCTCTTTGAGAACATTTGGTAAAGGAACTTACTGAAATCCACACTTCTGCTTCGGTTAGTGTTACCCTGGGGGTGAAGTGCATCTGATGTGGTCCTTCTGGGGATGAGGTGGGGATGAGAAGGGTGCTGGGACCCCCATGACATCTTTGGCTGTTGTGTAGTCTTCAGCTTGTGTAGTCTGTTGCTTCTGCCTCAGCATTTTCCCCCTTCTCTCCTTCCTTACACTCGGGCAGCTCACTTTCCAGTTACACTCAGGCAGCTTTCCAGTTGAGGCTGCGCAACCCCTCTCTGTGGGTGCCTGGATGGAGAACTTCCCACCCACCTCAGGTGCTCCTGAGTGCTCCTAGGTCTCCCCCAGGAGGCTGCACCTCTTCTCCCTCAGTGCTCTCCTCCCTTCCACCCAGATTTCTTCCCATTTCCCAGCCCTACAACTGGTGTGGCCGGGGTAGGAGCATCCGTGCAGCACATCAGCACATCACAGACTCAGACTGCCACTCCACCTTCCGCAGGGATTTAATCAGCAGTGCCTGATCTCAGCCCAACCCTCACCTGCTGCCTGTGTTGCCCTCAATGCACAGAGGTGGCAAACAGGCTGCTTCAAAGCTTCAGCATCACCTTTTCCATGTGGGGGAGCAGGAACCTTTTTTGGACATGAATTTGCAAATGAAGGCTGGTGGAGGTGAAGTCTGAAGCTTTTCCACAGTGTGCTGCAGGAGCATGCCTGCTTCATGCCTCCTTCATGCCTCCTTCACTTGCTTTCCTTGTGGAATTCAGTGAATGGAAGTTACAGGCAGCACCCAGTTGGAGAGGAGACGTGGTTTTGCTGGGCACCGTAGGTACTTCCCATTGCATCAGTGCCTGTGCGTCCTGCAGGCGCAGCCTTCGCCCTGTCGCTGCCGGCCGGGCAGGCACCAGGCTGGCTGCTCCCATCTAATAGCTGGAAATTAAGGCTGGGAGCGAGTGAGAGCTGCTTGGCAGCAACGTAGAGGACTTATGTGATGGAGCAGAGGCTGAAACTCAAGGGAGAAGATATTCCTACACATCAGGGCTGAGTGCGGCAGAGCACGGTGGGGTACCTCCATAGCCTTGCAGGGTACTTGTGTACTTTTTCAAATGGTTGAAGCTGAAACCCCACCAAAACAATTTCCAAAGAAAATGGTGTTAAAAAATAATAATAATAATTAAAAAAATCAAAGGTTGGAGTGTTTTAAGGTCTTTACAGCTACCGCAGCCCCTGCTTGGGGACTGGCCCTTGGGCAGGTTGCAGTGCTTACAGGGCAGGGGGCTGGGGAGAGGAGGAGTTAGAGTGGGTTAAATTCCAGAGAGGGATGCGGAATTACAAGAGTTATCCTTGGGAAAGGTGGATCTGCAGGCATTCGGTGAAAGAGCTGAGAGGAGGGGGTGGATTAGGTGAGGGCGTGGATTCCAGGAAAGGGTTTATTTCTTAGATTGCAGATGCTTAATGTTATTAGCATCCAAATGGCTCCAGCTGGGCTTTGAAGTCAGCATCTCATTGAGAAGTAAAGAGCAAAAGAGGTGTGGGGAATAATTTATTTCATTTGGGGCTGGTGAATGTATTTCTCTGCAAGACCTCTGCAAAAATGTATTTTGCTGCAAGAGTTAGCAGCAGGACTGTACGTGGTTTATTTTGGGAGAATTGTTTCTGTGAAACACAAGGCATTTATCACTTTTTTTGTTTGTTTGTTTTTTGGTCTTTTCTCTCTCAATACTCAAGCTTGATTTATGCAGAAGACAGCAGAAAGCCACAAAACTAGAGCCTCAGTAATTTCTTTACACCCACCATTTCCCAGCGCTCTGGATTGGAAACCAACCTCGGCAGCTGCCGACTGTCTCGTCTTTCCTCCGTGTGAACCTGCTTCTAGGGAGCCAGCCGGGAGCTGCAACACTTCCCCCTTCCATCTCCTTCACAGATCTGGCTTTCACGACCATTACAACCAGTTCCTGCCCACAGGATGGCCCAGCAGCGTGCCTTTGATCCAGATCAGACGTGGGCTTCTCCGTGGGATGGGTGCCCATCAAGTCCAACCATCAACCTGACCTACCAAGTCCCCCGTGTAGCAGCGTGCCCTGACTCGTCCCTGCTGAAACTGCCCCACTCCCTGCCCGGGGGCTCTGCTTTTCTGGGTGCCTGTTTGGGGCCATTGCTGATTCCCGGTGAAGTCTTTCCACCAATTCTGTCTTCCACCCTACATCCCTGTGTTTGTGCCCTACAGCTGCAGCCACCACATCGTCCACGGCAGCTCATCTGGGGTGGGACATACAGCATGGTGAGATGAGTTAGGCACTGGTCCCAGTGAAGTGTAGTCTGAGATTGGAGCTAGGAAAGCAACACCTGTAATTTTGGTTGTAATTTGGACAATGTCAGAGCCCTTTCTGGCAAAGAGCATTTCAATGTTTTAACAAACAGAAGAGGAAGGGGAATATGGAGCTTGGAAGGAGTCTCCTGCTGTACTTTTAGGAGTAATGGGCGCTCCTGGCTGCCCTGCACCTGTGACATGAAGGGGGTTAGAGCAGCTCTCTTGTCTGTTCACTCACTTTCTTTCCCACTTATGTGGTCTGTGCAATTTTGAAAGCATTTTGAATGCATTTTTATCCTCTTCTAGACTAAGTGGGTGTCTTCTCTTTTTTTCTTAGCTGGTTCATTCATGCAGAAGTAGGGAATAGTGAAATATTATGGTTTTTTCCTTCTGAAAAGAGATAAATGTGTTTGGTAGTGAGAACTGCTTTTGGTAGTTGTCTGAGTCAGCTTGAAATTCTGAAGGAAAATCATAATTGTTCCATTAGGACAAGATGCTTGCAAGCATCTTGCTGAACAGGCCAAGAAGCTCCAAACAAAACCAAAACAGAGACAAACACCATTCTTTCCAGCTATGAAATTTGCATCTGATTTGGAGTTTTGGTTATAAGCAGTTTCCCAGAAAAACAAAATGAGCCTCTTATACATACATTATGCCTTCCCTTCCTCCTCCTTCTCCTCCTTCTGCTGCTCATTGCCTGTGTGCTGGGCTGTCACCCTTCTGCCACCAACAAGGACAGCACCACTGGTGACCTCTGTCCTTGCACTGACTGCAGCACTCATCCAGCCACAGCTCACTGTGCTGTTAGAAAGGGGAGATGGGGAGAGGCTACCGGATTTTTGGCTGTGTTGAGTTGCTAGACTCATGCCGTGTTGTGTTGTGGAACTGAACTATGAGTTTCAGCCCATTCTGCCTCACCCGTTGGGATTGCATCCATGTGATTTATAGGATGAAAAAGTGTTTTTTTCTTTGTTTTTTTTTTTCCCTCTCCAACTGTGTCAGGAGTTCTGAGGTATAGAAGGTCATTAATTTTCTTATTTTCTCCCTCAAACTATATTGAAACTAATTCCAGGCCTCCATAAATAAATACAGCATAGGGCAAAATTTTATTTCAACAGAAGGGAAAAGTCCGGTACGCCATCAGCTCCTTCTATTTCAGCGCGTGGTTGTCTTGTCACCCACCTACACCTAGAAATATGCTTTATTCTTGTGTGTTTACAGAGGCATTCGAGCTCAACGTGATCGAGCCTGGTGGTTGCTGGGATGGTTCGTCAGGCACTTCCAGGTGCCATCTGTACACAAGGATGTTGGTGATGTGGCAAATGGCTGTTTTCACATGGCTGTTGGACTGGCCTTTTGATGATCACCTAGGATCATAAAGCCTTTGTACATTCATATTTATCTTTGTGTTGGCTGCATTTCAACTCACTTTCTTCCCTGTGAACAAGTTCTATTCTGTTGAATAAACCGTTCCTCGCAAACCATAGCAGTGAGGTCATTGCTGTTGTGGGGGTTTTGTTTGGGTTGGGTTGGGTTTTTAGCAGCTGTTGCCACCCAAGGGTGGATTTCCCTTCATTATACACCTTCTAACTGGTTTTCCACCGTTCTTACCTTGTGGATTCCTAAATATTTTTGTTTATTTTGTGGAGGTGTGGGATCCTTTCGAGGAACTTTATGTCTCCTGACAATAAGCTTGTGTTTCTTAATAATTTTTCCACGAACCTAAACAGTATGGTAACACAGGTCCCCAAATTATTCCCAAAGCAATTGGCGTGAAAGCCACCATTCAAACAAGGCAGTGTTGTACACTTGTTCACTTAAACCTATTCTTTCTAGAAGTTATTAGCTATGGCTATTAGGAATTTTCTGGATCATAGTGAATTTGTAACCCTTCATTCTCATGTAACTGTTGTGGAGGACAGAATCAAAGGTCTGCTGGGCATCCACTCGGGCATATGAGCTTGGGCAGAGCACTGTGTCTCCGTGGCTTTTGTCTTAAGCTGGACTGAGTCTGGTTGACCTTAGTATGAGTGGAGCAAGCCCAGGTCTGTTTGCACATGTCTAGGTAGACATGTTCCACTAGGATCTGGTGAAATCCCTGCTTCATCTGCTCATCAAAGCCACAGAGGGACCCATTTGCCTTTTCTGTACCTGCGGACTGTCTAGCATTGGATATACAGAACCTGCATGGCTGTAATCAAAGCTAGCCTGATAATGCCTGTAATGTCTAATTGTTGTGTTAATAAAACAAAGGGAATTGTTTGTGTTCAACCAAACAGAATCATGCTTTTTCTGAGAAGCCAGTGTTTTCACCTTTGGAGAAATCCTGACCAAAAGTTCTGGTAGCTGACTTAAAGAACAGGTGAAAAGCACAGGCTCTTGCCCAAAAAAACACTTCCATGTGCATGTTTGTAAACCTTCTGGTATGAGCCAGGAGAAATGCTTCCTGCTGGGGGCTGTTGTTGGCTGCATTGTGGGCTTGGGGGAAGGCAGAGCAACCTCTGCATGGCTCAGGTTGATCCCAAATCTGCAGAGATGAGGCCGAGTCCCAGCAATGAGCACAAAAAGTGGCAAGAGAGCTCTCACTTAATTTCTAAGGTCTGCCGTGTCTGTGGTTTGTGCCTGGCTTCTCTTGTTACTGTGTCAGTTCAGGCCAAGTTCAAATGAAGGATGGGCGAGAAGCAGGAAAAGGAGAAACAAACAAACAAACAAACAAACAAAAACAACCCTGCTGATTGCGGATCTCCTTTTTGTGCTACAGGACACTGGTCTCATGTGGCTATCAGATTGTCACCAGGCAGTGATCTGGTGGCTGGCACCAGGTGCAACACTCGCGGCTGCAGCACTGGCTGGATCTGCCCCAATGGTCTTGTGAATGAACTGGCCATGCAAGCCTCTTCTGGAAAGCCACAGCCAAGGGAAAGTCACGTCCACGTGGACTTTTTTTTTGTTGTAAATGTCTACATATCTGCTGAGTAGTGTCCTCAGAGACTTGCAAAGCTGGTTTGCTGTGAATGCCAATGTGAGAGCTGCCCGGCGTATGTTCCTGGCCAGCTGGGTATCTCCTCCTCTCCCTGCTCTTGGCCAGACTTCTCCAGCCACGTCTCGCTCTGCAGGTTTGGCAGATGCCTGCCAAGCAGTGTCACTTGCTGGTCAGGACTCCTGACATGACTATTCAGGGGCATTTTGGCTGTTCTGCCATGTGAATGCAGAGAGGAGTAAATGCTGTGTTTGGATAAAAATCCTGATGTGTTTGCAGAAGCTGCAGCTCAGCATGCTCATGCAGCATGCTCTCTCCTCCTTGATGAATGTGTAGCTCTGTTTGCTTGTTTCCCTCTGTGCTGGGTTGTGGCTGAGCTCCTGCCTTTCCAGGGTTTGATAGCAAAGGTAGTATTTTGTTCTTCTACATGTACAGAAAATCATCATGGGATGCTTTCCGCATTACCAAGAGCGATGTGTCAAGAGATGCCTATAGGAACAGGTCGGAATCTGTGTGCTGCGATTTAATTGAGAACAAATATGACTTTTTGGTACCCAGATGCAGCCACAGTAAGGCACCAAAGTAGAAGTCAGTTTTGTAAGAGTGAGCAGCAGGTTGTGGGTAATGCAGGGCATGGATTATGCCTTGAAAGTTAGGGAACTCTCGAGTATTGAGGTAAGGAAAGAGGGGAGCCTTGATAAGGTGAAGTGGGGTAGAGAAATGACCTTTGTGGTCAATGTACTCCTTGGTCAGAAGAAGTTACATTTCTCAAGGAAGGGTAGTTGTGTTGGCTGCAATGTGAGAAAAAAGGGCTTTGGTGGCAGCAGGAGATTTGGATGCTGGATGAGTGAGCATCCAAAGGATGTCCCAAGACTATTTTGAACATAAGGAGACCAGTCTGGAGTAGAGAGAAAAATCTTGAGTCGTGTGTGAGGCGGAGAGCTGGATGCGTGTTTTAGTGGAGGTGAAGGAGAGGTGAAGAAAAATGGGACCATGGCTGAAACCCACAGGAGGGAAGCCTGACATGGGACTGGGGGATGATAGAGAGGTAGGACGGGAGCAAGGCAGGGAGGGAGAGTTGCTGGAGTTTCTGAAGAGATGAGAGGTGGTGGTGTCAGAGGCAGGTTTGAGGAGCCAAGGTTGGGCAAAGCAACATGTGGATTCTCACCTTTGGCTAAGGAGCCACTGAGTTTTTCAGTGAAACCATGAACAAACAAATGCTATTATTGCTTCCAGACCCAGACAGGATCCTCCGCAGAAAGACCCGCACAGGTGAAAGGTGAAAAGGTTTGGGTGTAAAACGATCAGCATCGGCTGTGTGTGTGCCAGGGACCCGTGCTGCACCCGTGCCCAGCGAGGTGCTGCCACGCATTTTCTGTCCCATCCCTGCACACTTGCAGTGGGATCCTATTCCCATAAAATAGGCATGTGCTGACGTCTCCGCCTGGTTACACGAGCTGGCTCTGGAAAACCTCAGCTCCTAGATTACAAACATAGCAGGGCTCTGTCTGCAAAGGTGTAAGGTTACAAAACACACACACTCACGCAGCTTAACCAAAACCGCCTCGTTTTTTAGCAGTTGTGAGGGTTTATTCACTGCACAGCGGCAGAGGAATGCAGGAATGCGAGTAGCGTTAAACCTATTCATTTGGCTGGGGAGGCATCTCCTCTCCCCTGCTCCAGCCTGCTGAGCTTTCATGATAATTGCACCTCCTGGCTGGCTGAGCTGGCTCGCTGCCGCCTGCCCTGCCCCTGCTGATGCGGGTGGCACCGCTGGGGCCAGGAGGAGGGAGAGGAGGTGGTTGTGTCGGTGTGGGGCTCTCCTTCACCCTGCTTCTCACCCTGCTCACCCCTATCCCCAGCTCCTCTCCTTGGAGAGCCACCTCCTGACTCCAAAACGCTTTCTGTGTTTTCCCAGGGAGGGGAAATCCACCTCCCCTGCAGCCCTATAAATGGCCTCAGCTCGGGTTTGGATGTCTCCTGCTGAGCACAGTGTGATGGAGCCATCCATGCCAAAGAGCCCATCCTGCAAGCCATTGGCCACCCTGCTTTTACAGCATTGCCACAGTGCCTGGGTGGAGTCAGGGCCGGGAGGAGGTGGGCAGCCATCCCCTAGCTCCCCTATATCCTGCTGGGGAACTTGTGTTGCTTTTACTTATTTATTCAGTGGTTCTGATTAACCACCCCCAGATGCATCTAACGATATCCTGGCATTTAAAAATTCAATATCGATCCCCAAAGCCTCGTTACTTTAAAAATGAAAGGAGAGGAAGAAGAAGAAGAAAAAAAAAAAGAGCAGTAATTTTTGTTGGCTCGTTAAGAATTCGAAAGATGCCATAAAATCGGCTTTTCGGTTTATTCGCGCTGCCCGTTCCCAGGGGAGGAATGTGGTGCTCTGCACCACCCGCAGCTGCTGCCGTCGCCACTTCCAGCCCCGCTGCTGAAGTTTCTGGTGAAGCCAAAGGGCCTGGGAAGTTTGGGAAACCGGTAATGCCGGGTCCGTGCTGCGAAGGTGGATGCTATGCGTCAGCTGCGTGCGCAGGCTGACAGATCTTGCTGCCAGAAGTGAGCTGCCCTGGGGACAGTCATGCTGTTGGTGTAACAGCAGCAGCTGGATTTGAGCCCCAGAGACACGGAGAGGTTTTTATTTAAGGTCTGTGTTTAAAGGACACTTCTTTAAAGGGTCTTTGAAGTCAGTTGAGCCGCTAGTGGGGAACACCAAGGTGTCCAGTGCTGCACAGTGCTGAGGGGACAGTCGTGCCTGAAGGATGGTGTTAAATGAGTGATGCTTCCCTAGCTGGGGGGCAGCCACAACACAGCATTTACACTTCTTATTTCTACTGGGAAATTTGAATTAAACTCTCCTTTCCAGCCCGATGGTTGTGCACTGGCCCTGGATTTCGGATGCTCAGTGCTTCTGTATGCAGTGTCTGGACTTTGCTGCTTCCTGCTCATGCTCCATGTCCATACAGTGAGAGTTGGGGCAGAGGTGGTCCTCCATACTCTGTATCAGCCACACATTCGTTTTTGGTCATGGGTGTCACTAGGAGTGAACTCCTGTCCAGTTTCTTCTTGGTTAAGTTGGTGGACTTCTCTGGAGATGTGACCTTTGGAGATGACAGCCTTGGTTGCTGTGAGTTTGGACGTCACCCTTAGTGGCTTTGATGGTAATCCAGGGGCTGGACAGTGCTAACAGAACAGTGGAGACAAAAGAAAAAAAAAAAAAAAAAAAAAGAAACAAGTCATATTATTCAGTCCATCGTCTTAGCTGGGACAGTGGTCACAGATTTCAGCCCGTGGGACAGCAATGGCAGTGCTGTGCAGTGCAACCCTTTGGGACCTCCTGTGGGAAGGCAGCGTGGTCTGGTTGATGGAGGTGGTGGATCCATGTGCCAGACTCTTGTGCAGCCAGTCCTGTCTCCTCTGCTCCCAGTGGGTAGCTGGGCAGTGTTGGGTGGGTTCCCAACCTCCCCAAATTGCAGCTTCTCCACCAGCAAGGTGACAGCTGATAGGGCTGAATTCAGCTTTCAAAGTGCTTTTAAGTCTCTGGAGGAGACTTAAAGAGACACAGGAGAGGGGTGGAAGAAGGGAGAGGATGCAGGTGTCAGGAGTGTAACCGAGAAACCTTTTTTCATCCTATCACCTTTATATGTATTCTGATCCCATTGCTACTGCCGGCTTCCTAGAGCTAGATCAAGACTGCGGTTAATGCAAGGCCCTGAACCTTGCTGTTGCTGCTGGCTGATGCCTGACATCATTACTGTGCTAACAGCAGTGACAATACTGATAAAAAATATTAGTGTCTCCTGGAACATAACTTCTTCAGGACGAGAAGGGCACCCTCTGTGTCCTGGCACTGCACTCTGCCCGGATTTAGCTGTCGATAATGGTTTTTAGTTTCCTGCGCATGTGTCTTTTGTTTTCTTTTGTAATAAGCCCTGCACCCAAGTAACCCTTCAGAACAACTTGCCTCTGTGCAGCACCGTGGTGCGAGGAGGAGCTTGCCAGGAAATAAAACACAGCTCAAGACCGTGTGCCTGGAAAAACCTCTTTCTCCAGATCCTGAATTCGCCGATGTGACAGCTGAGGTACAGATTCTGCCGAGTTAAAAAACAAACAGAGCCAGAATGTGGCTCTCATACGGATATTTTAGGGTGATGCACGGCCATGCGATGCAGTCTGTTGGCGGCTGCTGGTGCCAGCCCTCCTCGCTGGCTGCCGTTTCGGAGCCCTGGCCCTGCGCAGCATCCGTGCCAGGCACGATGGGGCTGCGGGGAGCGGAGGAGCTGGGTTACGCAAGGCATGGCTTCAGCTGGGGCTGCCGAAATGGCTGGGCACTTGCTCAGCAGTGACGCTGCAGGTGCTGCCGCTCCCTCCCGTCATCTTCACCTGCCGCTGAGCTCAGCCCCGCATGTCTGCACAGGCAGGTGCCTGCACGGAGGCATGGAGGCGAGCACTGGCAGCCTTTCCTTCCTATTCTTCTTCCTCCTCCTCCTCCTCCATACGGCTGGCTTTGCTGCATGCCCAGAGCAGCCGGAGCTGCAGAGCAACAGAGCAAAAATTTCCAATTTGCTCCTCTTCCCTCGCAGGGTCTGGTGCAGGCTCTCAGTGGCATTGAGCCTGCCTGGGAATGGGTGCAATTGCTGCGTGCCCGCCCACCCCGTGCATCACCTCTCATCTGGCAGGGCATGCACGGAGCAGGGGCTGAGCTCTGACTCTCCCCAAGGTTTGCCATGCAGCAGACAGGCTGCAAACCCAGGGCAGAGCTAGGTTTCTTCCCCGGGGCTTGTTCTCACCGGGTCTCGTCCTGGCTGGCAGCCCCGGGTTGTGCCCAGCGGCGAGGAACCCGTTACGGCTGCCGCGTGTCAGGGCACGATGGATGGCGAAACCTTTCCTCCCTGTGCGGGGTGACTCAGCCCAACTGCTGGGGCGAGTTCCTTGCTGGAACCTTCCTGTGGGTCGGGGCTGAGATTTCAGCCTCCTCCCTGCGCTTCTCGTTAACAGTCCCGTTTTAAGAGGTGCCTGGCTGGGAGCAGAGGCTGGGGTTATTTATTTATACGCCCTCCCATCAGCACTGTCTCCCAGCTTGGTGCAGGCAACTTGGGATGCTTGGGATGCAGAGATCACCTAACCGCACCCAGAGCATTCCCTGATTTCCTCTTTTGAATTCTTGTCAATAAATATTTAATCCTGCTCTGCTTTGGTGAATGACAACAACAGGGCAGGAGTTGAGACTCCCCTTTCTGGTGCAGCCTCCCTCTAGGACCCTTCACAGTCTGGTGGCTTCAGCATGGAACATCAGGAGCTGCTGGAGAGAAATAATGTGGGTCAGGGCTGGGGGCTGGACCAGGATGGTTTTTGAGGTGTCCCACCTCCAGGAGCTCCAGGCTGCTGTCGCTGCTTAGAGTGCTGGGGCTGTGGGTCAGGGAGCCTGCATCCTTCCCTTTGTTATCCTCGTGAATCTCTAAAGGACAAAAATAGGAGATATATATGTTTGTATATATATATAAATACATAGCTATGGAGAGCAGCTTGCTGGGCAGCAAGGGGTGTTTGTGTGTGTGGAGGGGAGGCAGAGCACTTACTCAATTACTCCTACTCTCAGTTATGAACAGATTACTCCCCAGACGGATGTCTCCAGGACCCTTTCTAAAGGCCATCACTATCTGATTCAGATCCAGCCTGTGCCTGCTTGGATGGTTTTTGCTAGTGACACGCATCAGTCTCAGAAAACTACTGTGTGTTTTTTTTTTGCATCTTTCCATGGGAAGCTCCTTTCTGAGCAGCAGAGGACGTCTTTGCATTTTCTGGGACATAGCATATATGCTTTCAGCAAATAATAACATAAATAGGGATATCTGTTCCACATGAGTATAGGCAAGGCTATCCAAGGTAGCTTCACCTGACAAGGTCAGTGTCCTGTTTTTCAGGTCATGGTTGGAGTAAAATGCACAGTTCTGGTCCCTCCAGTACCAGAGAGACACAGGCATACTGGGAAGAGTCTAGTGGAGGGCTCCCAAGATGATGAAGGGATGGCAGCACCTCTCCTATTAGAGATTAGAGTCCATCTTCCATTGGGGTTGGACCAGATGGACCCCAGAGGGCCCTGCCAACCTCAGCTCTTCTGGGATTCATCCATTGCTTTTTGGTCTGGGAAAGTGGTAGAGCTGTCCTGGCTGTGAATGATGCTGGACCTTGTACATGTGTTGTCCCCAGTGCACACTGACCTTAAAAGCCAGGTGTTTCACTCCTTGGCGTCTGGTCAGAAGTAACTGCTCTTGGGTTTGCAGCCTGTGGTTGTGGTTGGTTTCTTGGGTGCTGTGAGATTGCACAGAAAGGCAGTCAGCTGAAAAACGCCATCACTTGGCCGTGGAGCTGAATTCTGCACAGCTTTTGGATAGCCCAAATAAATGCGGTTGCTCACTAAAAAAAAAAAAAAGCTCATGGCCACATTCGCTAACTTTCACCTTGGGTGGCTGAGCAGCATTAACACACAACCTGCAAATGACCTCAGGTTCCTGAGAGCCAAGGATGTTCCTGAGGCATCCCAGGGAGCACAGGGGCTCCCCTGGCCTTCTCCTGCAGCTGGCTCTGCTGCAAGCACATGGTGAGGAGCTCACCAGGCAACCAGGCAACTCTACAGCTCACATAAATCTATTTTTTTTCTTCCCTGGGTTATTGCTCTGTAAAATTGGTTCCCCAGTGCAGTGCATGGTTTTACATCACAAACTGGCTTGCATGACTGAATGGGAAAGATGGGTGGGAACGATATCACGGGTTGGACCTGGTGCCAAAAAACTTTTGTGGGGGAGAGTCATGGGTAGGACCTCGTGGAAAGCTCGGGAGCTGCAGCTGAACCATGAACCTCCCTCAGGCTTTCTGCCTCTCCACTTTGGTTTGTTGTTGAGGGTGAAGGGAAAGCCTCTGCACCCAAGTACCTGCCTGTGCAGCCTGTTCCTTGGGTGAATTTTTGATGATAGGTTCACATCCTCATGTTTTGCCTTATTTGCTTCCCAAATGGTGCCCTCTACCAGCATCAGTCCGGGGCAAGACCAGACTGCAGAGATGTGAGGTCAGGAAGAGCTGGGCCAAGTGCCATCGTCACAGCACGATGCCCATAGTAGCCTTTCTTGTCCTTCTTAGAGTCACAGAACAACCCAGGTTGGAAGAGACTTTCAGGATCACCAAGTCCAGCCATCAAACTGACGTACCGAGTCCTGTCACTAACCCACAGCCCTTAGTGCCACATTAAGAGGTGTCTCTCTTAAATACCTCCAGGGATGGGGTCACCACCGTGTCCCTGGGCAGCCCATTCCAACACTTGACCAGACCTTGACCTTTGGCTCATCTTGTCCCAGATTAACTGAGGTCTTGTTCCCAACAGCCACATTTTTGTACGACTTGCGTGGCAGGTCTGTGCTTACCGAGTGGCCCCACAGATGATGCCGTGAAGGAGCTGGGTACCAAGCCTTCTGCTGATGCTCAGCCGTGGGCCATCATCTCTGTGGTGTGGAGATGGAGCCACTCATCCTCTGCAGCCTCCCGCAGCGCGTGGCATTTCTGCGATGTGCCGGCCCCCAGGCTCAGTGTGTGGTAACACCAAACCTCCTCTCTTTCTTTGATCCACGGCTTTTAGCGGCACAGCAAGGAGCTCCTGCGCTGGCCAAACGGCTTTGATTCTGCCACGCAATGTGGTGTGCATGTGTCCAAGCTGACAGGGGTTATGAGCGCCCATTTCCTCACAAACTTTCCCCGGTCTGGTATTGCAGAAGTTGAGAGTAAATTCACAGTTTGCTATTGAAGATTTTTTATTTTTTTCCCCCCCGTAATAGCACATATTTTTAACACTTCCTAACGGATGCAGTGGCATCCTGTGTCAGTATGTACCTGCTGTGTTCCTCGCTAGTTCACAGCTCTCATCTCAGGTTCAAAACAGGACAGTAACAACAGTTAGGTCCCCAAAAGGTGTTTCCCTGTAAGCCCTGGGGATGAATCACCCTAATGGGAAGCAACTTGCTGCAAACTTGTGGCCAGAGAAGGACGGATGGTTCTGAGCAGGGATTTTGTGACCCGAAACTTAAGCCTGTGGCTGGGTCACTGCCCTTCTTTCAAGGTGTTTTTTCTAGGCTGGAAGCTTTCTTGTTAGGCACTGAGTTGCATCCAGGGAGGATCTGAAAGGTCGCTTAACCCTTTGCTGTGCACTGAAAGCAGAAAGGAATGATAATACAATAAATCCAGGGCAAGCCAACCGCCTAGAAAAAAGACCCTGAAAGGCTGAAAGAGGGAGGATGCTGACATTGTACTGCAAAAGCAATGTGATAGTGGCCAGCCTGCAGCTGAGTTTGGGTTGCACCAAAGATTGTGCAGAAATTCAGTACTGCTTTGGACGTAACACAGGTAACAGCACTTTTTTTTTTCCCTTCCTTCTCCTTTCCGCTCCTCCTTCATCTTTGTTCTAGTGTTTGACTCAATTACAGTGCAAATCCGTGGCTGTATAAATACCAAGTGGGAAAAAAAAAACAAAAAACGACCGAAACCACAGGCATTGTTTAGGTGGTTCTTTGATGTAGTTCACCCATAAATAAAAACTCTGTGAGCCTTGTGGGATCGTTTTGGGCTAGAATTCTGAACAGGGGCTGGAGACTGCTTTCTTGGGTGCCCTTTAAAAACACTTCACAGAACTTTCCCTTCCCATCTTTTGTCTCTTCGTGTGTGCACGTATGGGGCCACGTACAACAAGCACTTTCACTTGTGGCTCCCAAAATTAAATCCACTCTTGCTGCACCAGTCCTGCTGGAAATCTGTCATTTGCACGCACAATGAGCCCCTCGGTGCTTACATTGGGGTTTTCCATACAGAAGGAGATAATCACAGGCGTAGGCTCTTCCAGACCACCTTGGTGTGTCCCAGGCACAACGGATGGGTGGCTTGGAGCAGGGTGGGTTGGCAGCCGCGCTCTTCAGTCTTTAGGGAGTGCTTGGGGACTCCTCCTCACTGATCCTGGGGAATAAATCTGGACTGCTGCTTAAGTACCAGTTCCCAGGAAATTGCCATTGGACTAATTAGCCTGCGCTGACTTATTTGTACAGTGATAATAGCAGGAAAGTATTGAAGCAGGAAAAGCAAACACATTATTCATCTGAACCTTCAATCCAGAGCCCTTACCTGACAGTTCACTATTTACAATATGCAGGTCTATTTTTAGGCTTCCCCATCAGGCGGGCTCTTTTTCCTTTGTTTGTTTTGTGTTTTTGTTTTTATTTTGCTGACAGAAATTGGAAATTAATCTGTGCTTAGAGATAAACAAACACATTTCTTAGATAAATTCTTTTGAATACCTAGGATTATTTTCTGTGGAAATGCTGAAATGTTGGTAGGATGCCTTAAAAATGTGTGCCCTTGAAAGTGGGATGAGGATGCTGCAGGCAGGAAGAGCTCGCTGTACTTGAGGAGCTTGAGTGAGACCCCTGTTTCTGTTGGATATATGTTGTGTGACCACGAGCATCTTCTTTAGCCCAGGTTTTCCCACTTTGTGGTGAGCGCGGCTTAGCTAGCCTGGTTAAAATTGCCCTTTGAGATGTGAGCACCAAGGGGAAGGTTTCGTAACTTGGGTAATTATTGTTAACGAGAGGCCAAGGGAGGACAAACAGCACGGCACGGGGTCATGAGAGCTTGTAGTCATGAGGCACCTATGGAGGATGTTTGGGGAAGGGCATCTTTATGCGTTTGGAGGAGCTGGTGCAGAGCATGTGTTTGGAAATGGAAAAGAAAGGTGGAGTGGAGAAATGGGTGGATTCACCTTGGGATGGAAAAAATAGGGATGAAAGTGTTTGAGCTGCCCTTCCTTTCAGTCCCTCCCTGCTCTTTTTTATGGCAGTGTCATCTTGGAGCAGCCCTTCCCTCTCAGACACTTGTGTTAAACCCTTTGAAAGCTCCTCTTCTCCTTCTGCAATTAGAAATAAATAAAAGGGTGGGGGCAGAAGACAGACTGTCTCCATGGGAGGAGAGCTGGGGGGCCCCACGGTTTCTCCTGGAGATGTGTTTTGTGACCAGCAAGGAAATCACCAGGCAAAGCACCTCCCACAGTCAGCAGCTGTATCACAGGAACCCCTATCTGCAAATGAAATAGAGATAAATCAGCGTTAAAGTGCCTTTTTTAAATACCAAAGGCTTTTAAGTATTTGAGCCAGCCATCAAAAAGGTGTGTTACCTTCTCCCTATCGGGAAATCTCTGCATGGAGCCTGCATGCCTCTCTGGAAGGTGGGGCTTGGGCAAACACTAACCATGGGGCTCAAATCAAAGGTGAAGGAGTGAAGCTTGAGACCTCTGTTACACAAGAGTCAGACCTGCTGACCTGATGGTCCCTTCAGCTGCTTTAGGAAGTCACAAAGCTTACCTGGGTCTTTGCTCTTCCCCGGCTCTTGTCTCTTGCTGTCTTGCCTCCTTGAGAGCAGCTGGGTGCCCACAGCCATGCCACTTTGTCCTCTTCTGCTGAGCGGGGCGTCCACCACTGTGCCCTGCCAAGGTTTGCAGTAGCTGCAAAGCAACACCTGATACAAATGGTGATGAAAACCTCATTTGCTTTTCATTGGCAGGAAGGACTCGGTGGGGCATTTGCATCCTTAGGGCTTTTCAGCCCAGTCTAAGCAAGGATCCAGGGAAGGACCTTGTCCTGGGACACAGTCTTTGGAGGCTTCGAGAAACCTGGGAGATGTGAAAATCCTGGAGTCCAGAGGCACAGAGGGAACCTGGAAGCCCAGTTATAATTAATGACCAGGGGTGTTTTGGTGCATCAGGGTTGAGGACTTCATACCCTGAACTCTTAGTGCCTGTAGTCCATGGATGTGGACATCTGTTTTCATACTCTGTCTGTGCTGGCAGAAGAATTAAGGTGTGACAATAACGCAAGCAAAACAAAATCATCAGTAAGGTATAAAAAGACAACATTAAAAAAAAGTGTGCATGCATAATATGCTTATGCACACATACATATTCAAGACTCCTTTCATATATCTGTGACTTTCAAATGCTTTTTGTGATCTACAAGCACTTCCCAATCTATAAAATTTAGATAAGCTCTCCCTATTTAGAAAGAAAGGCAAGATTTTGATGTTTTTGTTTTCACACAGCTCTAGAAGCTGCAGCTTTTCAGAAGCACGTCTGATCTTGAGCGGCTGAGTGTACTGGACGAAACTGCATGGTCTAGACCTCTGTTATTTGGAAAGACAGAAACACAGAGGGTTTGTTTGTTTGTTTGTTTGCCAAGACAACACAGACACAGAGCTGGGCAGCAGTTGGATCCTCCTAACACCACAGTGATGCTGGGTGATGTTACTTCCTCCAGATGCCTGCAGTCCTCTTGGGTTTTGCCCTTCTCCTCCATGGAGATGGTGTGCTGTGCCTTGTGCTTACAAATACTTTTTTATGGCCATGTCCTTGCTTCAGGGGGAGGGTGGGTACTTCTCTTTGAAAACTGTGGCGGGGGATCAGGTCAGCACAATTGTCTGCACCATTCAGATCCCGAATTGGCCTCCCGCCAGCCTTATCGTAACACTGACAGGGGTTGTGATGATTTGCCTTTTGCTGGTGGTGTTTCGTTATTGCTGCTACCAGAGCAAGTTTTGGCAGACCTCCATTCCTCGTATTGGCTAATTAGCCCTCCCACTTCCACCTTTTCTTCCCTACCCTCTTCCTAAGCCATTAAGACCAAGTGTGGTCAGAAATAATCCTTATTAAAATATTTGGAGCCTTTCTAATGCCAGATGCCAGAGAGACAGTGCCAGTATTCCTGTAGGCCTCACATCATTTGAGCTCAATGACTTCAACATAGAACTAGCTTTGAGGAGCACGGATCAGCAGGAATTAATAGGTTTCCTTGGCCAGCTTCTGCAAAAAATGCACCCAGCTCTGATTCGTTTCTCGGTTGTGGTTGGCACCACTCCCTTGACTCACCACATGGACCCCATGGCCACATCCCTGCAGCTGAAAGCAGAAGAGGGCTGGAGAGTCTGCAGGCATCAGAGGTAGCTGCTTGGGAGCCATCAGGTTGTCCATCAGGTGGAACAATGTAAATGCAAACTTCCCGTTGACATCCCTGAGTTAAAGGCCACTGATTTCCCAAGCAGATGTTCTGCTAAGCAACTTTTGAGCGATGGGCAGTCTGCTATTCTGTGCACAGTGTGGGATGTGGTCTTCTGCATGACCCTACAAAATGTCATCTCTGGCCTGGAAGCATGACTTGATTTTTGTCGTCGTGTCTGCTGCGTTGGAGAGCAAGCCATTTGCAGATGGGTCACTGGGGCATGGGCTACTTGAATTGCTTTTGCCATGAGCTGGACCACAAGGAAAGTGAGAAGAGGTCTCCTGGTCCAGTTTGCTGGTACATGGCCAGTCTGCAGGCATCGCAGCTCGGGGCTGAACCCCAGCTGTGCCTGGGAAAACATTCAGCTGTGCCCTGAGCAGAGAAGCCCAGCAGTGTTCAAGCAGCTTGTCCTGAAAAAATAACTATCAAAGAATGGTTCAGGTTGGAAGGGATCTTAAAGATCACCAGGTTCCAACCTCCCTGTCCCATCCACAAGAGCAGGTTGCCCAAAGCCCCATCCAGCCTGGCCTTGAACACCTCCTGGGATGGGGCATACACAGCTTCTCTGGGCAGCCTCACCACCCTCAGAATAAAGAATTTCTTCCTTATATCTAACCTAAATCTACCTTCTTTTATTTAAAACCATCACCCCTTTCTCTATAACCACAGGCCATAATAAAAAGTCTCTCCCCATCTTTCCTATAAACCCCCTTAAAGTATCAAGAGGCTGCTATAAGGTCTCCCCAGGGCCTTCTCTTCTGCAGGCTAACAATACAACAATTACTGGTGATATCTCAAAATGAGGAATTAAGGCTTGGTGTCGAAACACAGCTGGTCTCCACTGGTTTTAAATGCTGCTCTGAGAAGCTCAGAAAGCCCAACGAGCTCTGTTAAATGTCTGTCCTCTTCCCCACTGTGGTGTAACACCTGCAGAGTTGGCTTGCCCTGCCACCCAAGACGGCCGGGCTGGGCTCTGGGATGGGGGTTGTGACGTGAGCAGCTGGGTAGGGCGATTCCTGGCTCGATTTTCTTTGCATTTCCTCATCTACTGGTAAATCTGGAGTCAACTCTGCCAAAAAGCAAATTGCAGGGACAGCCCTCCAAAGGACAGCCAGCACTAGAAAGCCACATTTGTCCCATCACCTCACCTCCCAGGAGGCGGAGAAAATTTGCCTTCTGGGAAACCACTCAAGAAGAAATCCGACTGTGAGAGACAATTTTCTTCCTGTATTAACCTCCAAGTGCCCTTCTTTCACAGCTTAGAAAATAAAAATAGGGTGTTTGTTTTGTGTGCTTTTCACCGTGCTTTGTTTCTGCTTGGTCAGTGCAATTTTTTTGACTGCATTTTGTCTGGTTGTGGTTTTTCCCAATTCTTTGGGAAATATAGAGCTGGAAAAAATCGCTGTGGTTTTCTTGGTTTAACCGCAGCTCACTTTGTCACTTTTGCTGAGGATCTGGCACTTCTGCTGCGCCTTGGTGAAATCCATGCCTTGGTGCCGGAGGGGATGAAGAGGACTTGCAAGTGGGGTGGGGATTCCCGGGGGCTGGTGGGGTCCAACCTGTTGATAATTGGGCTTCTTGTTCTCTGTACCTCTTCTAGGTTTTAAGGTAATTGTGCTTGTCTGGTCTGACCTCCTGTACAGCAGAGATGATAGCATTTGCCTGGATTAATTTTCTCTCTGGGTTCAATGGGTGTGGATGGACCCAGAAATGCATTTTTGGGGGAGGAAGAGAGGTGAAGGTACAATCCTATCTTAATTTAGTAATTGTCAGTGCTGGAGCCTTGATTGGAGGACTTTTCCCCCTGTTAATTCACAGCAGTATTGAAAATTTGTATTGTTGTTTCTGGTTTGTTTTCCATCGGGCTTCAACTTTCAACCTTTGCTCTCGTTCTGCCTTTGTCTGGTAGGCTGGAGAGCACTCTTACTGACAGGTACTCACAGGCTGCCAGTCACCTTTTAACTTTCCCTTTGATTGACTTCCTTGAGCTCCTTGGTACAAGCCCGGTTTTGTTCTTACAGCTTTTGTCTGAACTCTCTCCAGTTTTTCCAGCATTACTCTCAAAGTGTGGGTACAAGTATGAAACTCTGCACTCCATCAGCTGTGCCAACCCATGACCCAAAGATAACAGGGCCTCTCTGCTGGTACGTGACATCCCTCATTTGTGCATCCAAGCATTATGGACCTGCCTTGCAAGCTCACATTGGGCTAATTATGCCTCTTGCCTCAGCCAGTCCTGTAGGTCTCATAAGTTTGAAAAGTTTCCATATGGCCATTTCTTTAATACATTAAGCATCTCATTAGTCTTTTTGATGTTTTTTTTTTTTTTTTTTTTTTTCCCCTTGATTAGTATTCTGAAAGGAGTTTTAGTCCAGCCATTCTCGCTGTACCAACCACATGTAAAAAAAAAAAGTACATGGCTGAGAGCTGCTAGGTATGTATTTTACAGAACTGAGGGAAGGAAGGTGGTTCATGGGAGGAATTAACACTGAGTTACATCACCAGGAGATGCATGGTGGGACAGTGCAGACCACGTCTCACTGGGCCCCAGAGTCCAGCAATTTTTTTGACTTCATCAGCTCTTGACGGGCCACTTTCTCCCGTGAAGTTTCACTGTAGAGAGGGTTAACCTGCAAGCCCTGTGCCAGCACAAGCTGTCATTGTCGCATCAAGCTCCTCATCTAGGAGTTGCAAGTTGACTGCCCCCATTGAGAGTGTAGGGTCAGTGCTAGATGATTTCTAGACTTTAGACATAGAGGACTGGCTATATTTCTAATTAGGGTGCTTTTATTTTCACTTTTATGTTGTTTCTTACATATAGTGACTCAGAGGAAACAAGAGTGTTGAGCTGATGGGGAGCCTAGAAAGCCTCTGGTAATAATATCCAGATGTTTCCTTAGCACATCTGCTGAGTTGGTTGAAGTCGTTGCATTCAGCAGCTCTGCCAGTGCCTTTTACTGCATGCTGCTGTGTGTAACACTAATTTATTAGTAATGCAGGAAAGGAGGAGGAGGCAATTTAGACAGAAGTGGGGTCAGCCAGCTGCTGAGGAAGCACAGGAGGGCAATACAGATTGTAACCCAAATTATTCTTGCTTTCACCATTCAGGGTATGTGTTCGGAGGCGGTCTTGCATGTGATTGTCCCCTGGCGTAAGTTCTGTGCCCGGTGGGTTTGGCTGGTGACAGGTGGCTGTGTACCTGTGCCCATGCAGTTCAGCAGTGTGGGGAAGGCATTTGTCTGTGTCAACTGCCTATTCTTATTTGACTTCAGCTGAGAACAGGCCAAACTCCACCTACACAGATATTCCCATCTGTCCCTTTATCTATGGGGAAACTGTTTCTCTCCCCGGTCGTATCTGTGTTTAGCACTTCGACACTGCATTGCTCAGCCCCTTGCCAGGATCGTCAGCATGCGATGTTCCTCCCGGGGAGAGTCGGCTTTGGGACAGCTCAGCTGCCCCGTGGCAGGGGCTCATGCAGGGGTACTGCTGGAAGCTGTGCTTTTCATGTCACTGTGTCAGCGCCATGCCCTGCCAGCAGGAATAGTTCTGGCAGACAGAGAGCAACGCTCCCTAATCCCAGATGCCCTGAGCCACGTGGTCTCTTTTTAGGCTGCACATTGCAAACCCTCGGTGTATGGTCACGTTTCTTCTGACATAAACCCAGGCACAGCTGCCCTTTCTCTGTCTTCCTCAATGACTTTGCTGGTAGCAAATTTTCAATGTCACAGCACATCTCCAGAGCAGACCAGTTTGTGGAGCTCATCGGAAAGCACTGATGTGGACGCCCAATCTTGAAAGGTGCTCAGCAGCCACAAGTGTTTGAATAAACAATGAAGCTCTGTCTCCTCAAATTAAGCTAGTGTGTCATGTCCTTCCAGGGATGACAAGGTGACATTGGAGGTTGTCCAGGTTAAAATAGTGGAAGAATGTGGAAGCTTGTGGTTGGCGCGTAATGAAACACTTCAGTGGGGAGGAGATGTTCATGTGGCAGATGCATGTGAGATGGATGGCCTGAAGGTGTAGATCTCACCATATTCGTGTTCCTTTCCCTATAATGAGTGACACAGCATCGTGACCTGGCCAAGGATGGGCCATCTGGTGGGTTTGGTTGCATGGCAGGAGGAGGCCTGGCCCAGTGATTCACAGGATGGAGACAGACGCGATGAATAGCTTTGTACAACCCAAGAGGAGCCTGCCTTGGCATGGCAGGTGGCGGCAGGGGCCATTAGAGAGACAGGCCCCCAAACAGCCCAGCAGATCTTGGAGCAGATGAGACAGTGTGGCATGAAAATGATTTAGACGTAAACACAGACATCAGCAAGAGAAGAGAAGGTCAGAGAGACACATCCCTCTAGAACTGTTGGTTGTATTGCCACCCTTGTGGCTTGGGCCCTTTTTCCAGCTCCTGTCTTCCTAGCTGTCTTCCCAGTGCTCCCAGTGAGTGCTAGAGTCATTTGCTTCCACCACATCACTCATGACCTGGTTTTGTTTGTCAGTGAGGCCATCTGACTCTGAGCTTCTCTGGTCCTCCTCTCACTTCCCTAGCAAAAATGAGTGTAAGCCTTGGTATCTTTGTATGTCCTTCACCACATTCTGCACCCAAGGGAGAGAGATCTTTACCAGCATAGACCAGCCCTCTAGCTTCTCCTGCCAGCCTGTTATCTGACTGTGGGTCTCCCAGTAAGCAGAAATCAAAATTACAGCTAGATATACTAGAGAAATACCCTTCCCATGACTGGCTTTTGACATTTTTGTTGCAAGGTGTTTCCTTCACTAGTTTCATGGAGGCACTAAGTGAAGATGTGCCTACATTGCTGTACAAGGGAAGGAGTTAGTGGCAGCATGCGTGTTCCCCTAGCGATGTGTCAGCAGAGACTCGTGTTCCCTCAACATCACATCTCAAGTCTGGAAAATTAGGTGAGGGTCAGAGCACTTCAAACACATCAAGGTGGTAGTGTTTCACAGCTAGATCCACCTTGGGGAAGGCTCTTAAGCACACAGGAGAAGGAAAGAAACAAGCTGCCAAGAGAAGGATGCTGCTAAGGGTCTCTCTGCCACAAATATGAGGACAGACAGCAAGATGACTCAAAGCTTGGGTCTCTGTGGACAAAAGGCATGTCCACTCCAGGAGCCTCTCTTTCAAGTTATGAAAAGCAAGAATGTAGAGATGTTGCTCTTCTTAGGAATTCCCAGCCATAACTACTGGTACTGGGCAAGATGGGCTTGGTGATGACTTGGAGCTTTCCTACGTGGATTGATTTCTGCTCTGATGGTGACAACTCTGCTGCAGCAGTGTGTCAGGGGGAGTTGTTTCAAGTCACCCATGGTGTTCCTCCAAGGTCTACTATGCACAGAACCAAACTGTGTGGTGCTGCTCTTTGCTTGCTCCTATTGATGCACTAAGGGACATGGTTTAGTGATGGGACTCAGTAGGTCAGGCTAATGGTTGGACTTCATCTCAAAGGTCTTTTACAATCTAAATGATTCTATGAAAGAGTTCTTTTATGAGGATAAATTATGGGTTATTCCCCACTGCCTCCTAGACCTGACTTCTGTGTCTTTCACCCCGGTGGTCTTCCTTGTTGGGTTGGAGTTTACTGTCTATTCCTAGTGAGATGAGGCTGCCTGTTCCTTTTTCTGTACCTCTCGTCATCCAAAGCAGCCTTTCCATTGCATTGATCCCCCATCCATTTCAAATGTCCTCTTAAAGCAGATGAAGGTTTCTTGTTTCTTTCTCAGGACTGTATTTCTTACTTGTCTGGCCACTGTCAGCAGAATGAGTTCCTGGAGCTTCTTAAAATTCTCATTGAAGAACCTAGATGTTGTAGTTCTATTTCTGTCTCGCCTGTGCTCTGTACACAGACAAGCAACTGCTGTTCTTGATAAAACTTAGAATTTAATCTAGATCTGATCTGGGGAGATTTTTCTGCCTTCTCATGGGACAATTATATTATACCCAGTGGAACAATTTCGTCTTAGTATTAACCAACATGCAGTGTTGTCTTTTTGCTAGTCTATATGAATGTGTAGTTTAGCACAGAAATTGTTTTAGCGTAAAATTTCCATGCAAAACTAATTCTACTGCATTGTATATGCAAACACATTTAATTTGATTAAAGTAGCTAGATATTTCCTTTGCCAGCATTTGAGCTGAGTGGAAATTTTTCTCTAATGTGCCACCATGTTCAGATTGAATGCACCCTCAAGAGAGTTGGTTTCAGTAAACACTCCTTTTGGGGAAAAGAATAGTATTCTTTCGGAAAGGTCTGGTTAGTGATTTGTCCATCTAAATTTTTGGACCGTGTATTTTACTTTGTGTTTGAACTGACTCTTTGCAAGTTGAAATGAAAAATGTAGAAGTTTATGACACTAAACACAAAATTTCTAGCTATTAAAATAAAGCACTTCCAATCAAAATGATTCTGAATTTTAGCAACATTCAAAATGTCAACATTTTCATCTTTTTTTTTCACTCACTAAGAGTGGGAAAAAAATCAAGATATTGAAACCCTCCAAGGATGATAGTTGTTTTTGTTTATTCCCCCAGCTTCATTTGACATCCTGTGTTCATCTCAGTTTGACTAGTACCTTCCGTTGGCTCCTCTAAGGTCATGGTATCCCTTGAAGGGTGAACCAGACATTACTCTCTCATGGTGGTAAACATTCCAGCTCTTTTAACACTAACAAAAATTGTGCATGAAATCTGAAAGTTTGTCAGTCTGTCCCAACCCAGATATCAGAATTGTGTTTTCTTTATAGGTTCATCCACTGTCCGAATGATGAAGTTCGACAAGCTGAGATTTGGCTTGGATTACAGCATGTGGAAAGACATTCTGAACTCTCCATATAAACCCCACCACAAACCTTGGGAAAGGGATGGTATTAAGTTTATATTGCCAATATCACATGAGGAGAAAAGATGGAGCTGACTGCTTCACACAAGTAACTAAAATCAGTGCTGTGTTGCTGTCGGAAGTGCTCGAAGGAAGAAAACCCTGGAATGTAGCTCTTATTTTGAAGAAATGGAATTTGGCCAGGAGAAGAGTGCACAAGAGAAGATACAGGAGGAAAGAGGAGAGGTGATCCCACAGACCAGCTTCCTGACCTCCGGAGTGGGACTGATGCTTTACAACAAGGTAAAAAAATCCCAAACCCGCCAAATGTTTTCCCTCCTTCCAGCCTCACTCCAATATCCATCAGTCAAGACGGGGATGAGCGCAGGCTTTGGCTTCTGGTTGAGTGTTTGTCCTACTGCCTCCAGCCTCCCCCCTGTTCCCTTGCCCACTTCCCAGACTTTGTGTCATCCATGCTTGCCTCTGCAGAACCCATCGCAAAGGCCAGCAGACCCTTCAGCAGGCCTTATGTAAAAATAATCAGCAAATCCTTATAGTCTTACTTGTCCATATATCCAAGACTTAATTCTTCAAGCATCTCTGTTTACACACGCATACACACTAAAATATATCACTACTGGAGGAAGCTTTGTACCTTTATTTTATGCCAGAGGAACTAGCTGCTTTATTTTTGGAAGTGAGGATGACAAGTCCCTCACACTCAGCTGCACTATTTGCAACTCCAACTCCAGAGCATAGCAGCGATGCATTTTCCAAACTGATGAGATACAGTGAGAGCTGAAATAACTGGGCTTAACGCATTGCCTCTTCCAAAGCCACACAAGGAGAAATGTGGGAGCTGGGAAAAATAGAGCAAAATTGCCTGGTTTCGATTTATCACCTTTGGAGAATTGAGAAATGTTGGTTATAGAAAAGCAAGTTGAATCTTGATTTATTTTTTAAATCCTTCCTGCTGCAAACATTGTTCCTTGTAAACAGACATGGTTCCTTGTTTTTGTTGTGGGTTCTGGTGTGTTGGAAGGGTTCTTTGTAGGGGAAAGGTGGCTGGGACTGCAGGGGGGTGACTTGGGCTTGTTCTGACCTGCTGTTTGAGCTCAATGGTTGTGTTGGGCACTTGGCTCTTCTCTGATGGGCATTGTGTGGTCCAGTTGGTTCATGTGAAGCCTGTGTGCCAGTAAGGGTGGAAAGATAATAAGGCTCAAAGTGACAGTGTAACCAAATAATAAAAAGGTGAGTCATGCTTTTCATTGGACTCATCCTTTGAGGCTGCAGTGTATGATGTTGCAGTGAAAGCCCTGCCAGAACACACATCTAGACCCATATTGTCGTGTTAACATTGTCTGATAAATTTGACAGTGATGAAGGATGCTGGATCGAACACCCCTGAGATGACAATCCCCTTGTTCTTTGCAGATCAGAATTTCCCTGGTCACCCTCACCACTGTGCCTCAGCACTGAGCTGGAAGGCCCATCTTTTAGGATTAGTGAGAAATTTCTAATCTCCGTGACTCATTCAGTCTCTGGTTTAACTGCTGATATTTCTAGTGAAAATGTCAATGACATTGGTAGATCTGGTGATGGAAAGATACTGCTGGTCAGGATGCACCACTGATTTCACATCAATGAATAGACTGTCCGTGACTACGTGTGTAGCCACTGCATTTCTGCAGTGGGTTTGAATCAGAGAGAGGAAGGACGCTTTCAAAGTCTACGGCCGCTCAGTTCCTTGGAAGCTCCAACTCAAAATGTTTGCAGGTTAATGCTGAGTTTCTGTTTTGGAGTGGAAGTTCATGTGTTAATCTTCAGTCTGAGAGTGAAATTCCCCCTTTTGAAGGTGATGGTGAGGGAGTATGTGATACGTGTTGAGTAACAGCCATGCTGATGAAGATGAGAGGGAACAGAAGTGGCTGTACAGAGTTGTTCACTATCTCCTTGACGGTAACCAACAGAGAGTATTTGAGGAAAGAGTGTAAGAACCAAGGCACTTGAAGGATGAGCCTTCTCCAGCACATCCTGCCCACAATCAGCAAATACATTAAGTGCTTCTGAGGAGTGTCCTCACTTCGCCCCTATGGCTCAGGCGCAGTGGCCACAGCTCATGTTAGGCAGTTTGTTGCTCTCCCAGCAGCTGATTGCCAAGGCTGGCAACGCCTGGCCCAATATCGTGTTTCTGTGGATTAGCCTGAATCGCCTAAATCATAGGTGCTAAGTTGAACTTGGCACTGGAGGATCGCAGCACCGACTGCATAGATAGTGCTGCAGGCCATTAATTTTAAACTGCTCTAATGACTGGGGCTGGTCTCCAGAGACTGGAGTTCAGCCCCTGGCTCTGCCAGTGCTGCGCAATTCTGTCACTTAACCCCTCAGCTGCCTCCCCTGCGTAGTATTTACTGACACTTCATACGAGCAGCCGGAATGTCTGTGGGTGTAAGTTCCTGTGTAATGAGTTGGATTTAATGAGAGGAACAGACCATAGAAAGTCCCATGCAGCGCCACGTTCATTGGTTGTATGGTGGTGGTGTCTCTCTGGTAGCTTGATGCTCAGAAGGGATGCTGTTGGGCAGCGTAGATGAGCTCCTTGTATCTCTCAGGAGCCTCTTTCAGGTCTCCAAAGAAGAATGGAGTGTAATTTGGCACTTATTATTTCATTGCATCAGCTTTTCTGAGCCTGGAAGTGCTCTTAGCACAAGCAAATAAATTACCCGTCTCATTTTGCTGCATGCTCTGCAGCCAGCCATATGTTTGAGCCTGATAGATTCTTATCTCTCAGGCTAAAATTACTCAATGGATGATGACATTTCTTATCAAGGGCTTTGCTGAATCAGAGAGTGGCCCTGGCACCCAGCTCAGAGACACCGCTCCTCTATGTCCGGCCTCCTGGCCAGCGATAAATGGATTTGTGTCTGTAGGTCAGAGGAGCTTGCGTCAAGGTTTGGTTGCAAATGGGGGCTCTGAGGATTGTCTGTTTGCCTCAGGGGTTGTGGATAATCATACCTTTCTACCAGCAGGAGAAGCTTTTCTCCATACTTACAGCTTGCATACAGTTTTGTTTCTCCATCCATCTGCTTCCTCATCCTCATCATCCCTTTCTCTCTTGTGTTATTCCGAGTTCTCCTGGTAGTTGCCTGTGATTCAAGGTGTTCTCCAGGTGTATAGCAGGTAGGGGTGAGACAGGGAGAAACAACTGCTCTTCCCTGCAGCTTCTTCCCTTACAGCATCTTCCCTTTTCCTTCTCTTTGCCCATCCCAAGGTGTTGCTGTGCAAGACTGGCAGCATGGGGCATTCAGCTTCTGCAGTGCGTCTGTGCAAAGCTCTGACAGGGGCACCTGTTGATGTTTTTTACTTTCCTTGAGCTGTGTTCTGCCCAAGGAGGTAGCTTTATCCCTAGGAGCCTTCCTGAAACCATTCACCCAAGTGTGGCCAAGCTCCCTGTGATGGATTTCAGGGAAAGGTGTCTCTGAATCAGCATCAATGTTTTTTGCATTTTCTGTGACCATAAAAAGTTATTTTGCTCACCTTGTAATTGCAACCATCTTTAAGCTGGCCTCTGGTGACCATCTAATAGTGCACAGCAGGAAGTCAAGTCCCACGAGTCCAGGACAAGACAATCTTTGGGTCGATACAAGGCTGAAAACCACGCAGTGTGGTGAGGGCACTGAGGCTGAAGGCCCCAACATGAACATCCTCCACGCTTTAGCCCTCGGGATGGGTCTTCAGCACGTGGGGTGGGTCTGTGCCTGGCACCGGTGAGAGGATCGCTTTGTTTTGAAGACTGAAACCACCACCACAGCTTCTGCAGTACCCTGCAAGATGTGTGGAGATACCAGACCTCCAAAACCTGGTGGCAGGCCAGCACCACATTGTAGAGACCTTCACAAAGAGGTTCTTCTGCCATTGGCACCTGCCTGCCTTTTTCCAACCTGTGCTGTGGTGGATGGAGCCTGGGCCTCCACAAGAGCAGGGTGGGCTTGTCTGTGTGAGAGAATTGGGTATTAGACCAGGACCCCAGCTGCAGCAAACAGCACGGGCTCCCAGCTCCTCAGTGCCACCACCAGCTGGCTAGGTCAGCCTCCCTGCAGTGCCTCTCTTCCCCATTTTCCTCCCCGAATCGTGCTGAGTCACCCGGCCCCACCGCAGCGACCTCGGCCGGGCCTGTCACCCCTCGGCCTTGTGCCACTGGTTGAGCAACCGCTGCCCATCCCCTGAGGTCACGGCAGGATGGAGGGCTCAGTGGTGGTGGATGACCAGCTGGCCCTTGGACTTTGCTCCCAGCCAGCTCCACAATATGTGCTGCCGTCAGGTTTTGCCCCGTTACCCAGCTCGTTGCCTCCTGTGGTGAATATTAGTTCCCTCAGATGGAGATGGTGGGGCTGTCATGGGGAAGCAGCACACCCCATGGGGATCCTGGCTGGGACAACCCACCAGGACGGCCACCTAACCTGCTGCTCAGTCACTCTGGTGATCAAACTGGGTTTGTTACAAACAATACCTGCAGCATGCATGCCCCACATCCATGGCATGCAGCCTCTGTGCCCACAGTAATAATCTCACATACTCACAGCATGCATCCAGTGTACCCGTAACTTGTGCATCCCAAGCGTTAAATTAATTAAATTAATGTCTTGCCCAGGGAGGTGGTGGTGTCACCATCCCTGGGGCTGTTCAGGGAAAGGTTGGATGTGATGCTTAGGGACATGGTTTAGTGGGTGACATTGGTGGTAGGGGGATGGTTGGAGCAGATGATCTTGGAAGTCTTTTTCAGCCTTAATGATTCTATGATTTTTCTGTGATTTGCTGTGTAATTTTCTGGAAGCGGTGCTGGAGGTGACGAGTGGAGCTCCCCTGTTTGCTGTCTGGTCCCAGCCGGTGTCTGCAGGAATGACAGCTGGAAAAGAAACAACAAAACCATCCTCATATTTATCAGCTGAAGTGTTTTTTCCCTGGAAGTCACTAAGACACAGTCAACCTGGGACTGCATTGCCTGTGGCTGGGCTCAACTCGTGCACTCCCAAGGGGGCTGATGGAAGTGCTTCCAGCTTGTGGCTGGGGCTTTACCAGCATGAGGAGGACAAGCCAGAAGAACTGTGTTACGTCCCAGGGCAGAAGCAGACTAGCTCAGCCCCTCTTTTTTTGAGCAGATCAAAAAATGGTGCCTGTCAGAGGGGACTCAGTAAAAGGTGATGTTGTGTTGCTCACAAGTGCTGTGCTGGGAGCTTGGTACTGGCTGGGACACCCTGGGTTTCAGGGTTAACAAACGGTGAGTTCCTCTCCTCACATCAGTGTGTACCTGATCACCTTCCCACCTGATTCATTACAAGTCAGGCAAGCAGTGATGAGCAGCTAATTTAGGTAATTGCTGTTCAGTTTTAATTAAGATTCTCAATGCCTTTTCATCCTAAAAAAAAAAAAAAAAGTTGAATTGATTGCTTCGGGGTGACGCACTGCGTGTAACTATGTGTCAGTGACTTCAGCAGTCATTTAAGCACGTGTGTAAGTACTTGCCTAATCTGAACCAAAATGACAGAAAGTCTTGATGGCTCTCAACATCAGCCTTTCATCTGCATGAAGCCGTGTAACTGAGGGAATTATTGACAACTCCAGCAGCCAACAGAAAGACTGTGTCAGTTCTAGTGAGGAGGTGAGTTACGGTGGAGTTCAAAGCCTGACACACTTTACATACCCTATCTCAGGTGCCAGGAGGGAGTGGGCTCTTAAAATATGATGCCAGGGACAGAGGGCTTGTTTTGTGCCTCTGAGTTTTTCTGTGTGCCCTGGAGTTTGGGGCTGCCCACTGCCATGAGCTGCAGCTGTTGGAGCATCACAGGATACACGACAGAGTTGCACTGAAGTCACTCGTTTCCTTTCGTGCCACAAGAGTAGCTTTGCAGAGTGGTCGGACCCTAGCTCAGGAAATAATTCGTGTGCTGACCACATCACCAGCCAGCTATTGCCCTCCCCTTCTGAGAGGCAGAGGCAGGAAAAGTGAGCTTCTAGTGAAAGGTCTTCAATTTTCAAAATCAGCCTGAACTGTTTTTTAATAGTGGATCTTTGTATTATTCTTTAAGGTGTCTTTCATTGGGGTTTGCAGAATGATTCATTTATTTTGAACACCTTAGACCAGAATTTTGAAGAGGGAAGCATGCCAACGATGCTCTGCCACTCCAGAGGATGCAGGCAGAAGGTGGTAATGGCAGGCAGAAGGGATTAGAGGTTAAAACAAATTAAATTTATGCAAAATTATCATTAAGATATTCAGCCTGGGAGGGGCATTGGGCAGCAAAACAGCTTCCCAAGGAGAGACCGATCATCAATGCCTTGCTAGTGTGACACAGGGATGGATCCAGCTCCCTTCCCCAGGGGAAGGAGTAGTGCATCTTTTCCATCTCTAATGTCTCCGATTCCTCATATCTGACTTAAATAATTTATAAGATTGAAACATGATCATGGGCCGTCTGTGCAGCAGGCAGACAAGAGCCTGGCTGCTGGAGGTGCCAGGGAGCTGGCACCTGATGCGATACCTGCCCCTTAGCAGGCAATGCGCCAGGTGACCAGCCCCAGTGGGCTGGATCAGTGCCTCAGCCTCACTATAATGTCACCTCACCCCATCTTTTTGCTCTTTCCATCCTTGATTAGTGTCTTCTTTTTTCCTCCCCTTCTTTCCCTTTTTCATCTTTTTTTTTTCTCCCCCCACCCTTTTTTTTCTTCTGTTTTCCCCTTTTCTCCATGTTTATTACTGCCCATGAAAAATTTGCAGCTCTATTTGCCAGCTCAGCTGTAATGTGAGCCACAGCTATTTTGGCCATGTAAGAAACCAGCAGTGGGGGCTCTCACCTCTGCACAGGTCTGGCTTCAACTTGGGGGACAAACTGCAGGATCAGTGCACAATGTTAAGGCGTGTACAAGTGTCCATGAACTTACAGAAATGCTCCCTTGGAATATCCCTGGGATATTTCCCAGGTCCCTGGGAAACAGCTCTGCCTGCCAAATGAGATGGGAGTCGAGCATCATTACGTAGGAAAGTGACGTTTGCTGGCTTATCTTTCTGTGGGCTTTCTCTTGGCGCCTGTCACTGTGTTTGCTCAGAGCTCATTTAAATAGGTGGTAGCTCGTCCTTGTGCCTGGGCGGCTGGTCTTCAGCCCTCCTGGTGTCACTCATGGAAATAAATCTCAAAAATGTTTATTATTAAACTAAGCACTTTCATTACATCAGATGCAGTGGCACAGTGTCCTTTTAGTGCTGTCTCAAATACGTCCTTTACAGCACTGTTTCAAAATAGTGTAATAATCTCGTTGTAGACTCGAGTCTTACTCATAAGAGCAAGATGCTCACTATTTCCTCAGACTCTACAGTACTTCTCCTTTTTGCTTCTCTTTGAGAATCATGTAAACTGCTCTTTATTTTGTAGTAAAACATCCATTTCAGCAAGTGACTGGAGCTGGGGCCTTTGTTTCCCATGTCCTTGGAGCCAGAGGTGCTTCCCAATTGCATAGTCCCTTACTTCAAGGGACCTGGCAGCATCTGAACTCCCCACTTCCTACCACCCCTGTAAGCTGCTCCTGGCAGCACAAAGTTGTTAAATGCTTCCTAGCACTGTTTTTCCCTATTCTTAATTAAATTTTGCTTTGTTTATGAGTTAGGTGATTTTTCTTTTTTTTTTAAATGACTTTTTTTTTACAGTTTCCATGTGTTTTTCATGAGTGGTTTGCTTTGAAGGGCCTTGATCTGTCTTCAAACAGGTAAAAGACCTTTGGTCCATCAGATGCATTGGGCATCAGCCTCAAGAGCGCTTCCATTGCAATGAATTGCTTTAGCTTGACATAAAGGAGCTTGGGGATATTGTAGAAAAATTTAGGGCATGGGTTTGAAGATATTGCATGTGATCGATAAAGAAGAAAAAAGCATGCATCAGGCATGTTCCTGCTCCTTCCAGGGCCATAACTTGGTGCTGCTTTCTTTTTGCACTCCCATTTCTGTTGTGCAGAGTACAAACCCTAAGACCCGATCAATAGCGAAGACCTGAGTGCTTTGCTGTGCTCTCCCCATGCACCTCAGAGCTGAATTAAAATCAACAAGGTGCAGAGGAGACGAAATATATCCCTTTCTGCTGTAGAGCCCTAAGAGAGGTTTAACAGCCCACCCAAAATCCAGGAGGATGACTGCACAGCCAAGCTGGGTATCGTATCCACGTCCCAGCTCCTCAGCCATGAGCTGGGTCTTCTGTGGGACCTGGGGCTCAGGTGGGAGCTGGGGCTGCCTCTCGCCACCTAGGTTTCTTAAAGCCTTTGGGTTTCTTGGAGTTGATGATGGACAGAGTTATAATCACAGAATTGCCAATTGTTGGAGGCTGACAGAGCTCTCTGGGGTCCATCTGGTCCCACCCTGCTCAAGCAGGGACACCCAGAGCAGGGTGCCCAGCGCCATGTCCAGGTGGTTTTTAAAGGTCTCCGAGGAGGAAAGCTCCAGCTGGACATAATGTTTTCTTCAGCAGCGTGGCTGTGGTCCTAGGAATCTTACTAATGAGCTCTTCTCTGCCTCTTCCAGTCTTTTATTTTATTTTATAAGTTTTGACATAAGGAATGACCTGTTTTGGTTATTACAAAGGCCTCTTTCTGCAAGCACTAGTGTCTCCAGTCATGCAGCTGAACAATGTAACAGGCAGCTGATGGCTGGTCCTGCTCCCAGCCGCTGTTAAAGACTCTTTGCGGGGTCTCAGCACTGCATCCCTGGTTGTGTCAGTGATGCTGGATGGGAGTTTGGAAACCTGCTGAGCCATGCATTGGATTCACGTCTGCAAACCCCCACCTGCACACTGACATCCTGGGACATGACATTTTGCTCATACTCTAGAAAACACCACGGGCATCAGGAGCATTTGGTGCCCTGGCATTACGAGAGGGGCAAGGAGAGGAAACGTGGTGCAAGAAAGAGGCTGCTCTTTACATGTCCCATCCATCTCTCCCTCCTACCTTAATTCCTACCCATCCCATCCTCATCCTCCCAGCTGGGGAGGATCTCACCACCGTTCCGGGTTAGAAGGCCACTTGTGTGGCCAGCATGTGTCGGGTTTTTGAAGCCCTGCTTGGTGTTTCGGTTTGCTCCTCTGAGAGGTGAAATGTGAACAGTTGCAGCCTGAGATGATGATAGCTGACAGTTACATCTAACAAATAACTTCAATTTTTTGTTATCTTCCTGCAGCTATTTTCACAAATACTCATATGAATGGTCCGCTTATCTCATTCCTGTCATGGTAAAAATGGCTAAAGAAAACATCCCTGTTTGTTTGTATTGAAACTGGTATGGTTTGTGGCTTTCATGGCTTCTATGTTTTCTTGCCCTTTTTTTTTTTCTAGTATCTTGAACTCTTGAGAAAAAGGTAACAAAACACTCAAGGGCAGATTCTTATCTCTTTTATATCAGTGCAAAGGTAGGATAACTTCCCTCATTTACTGTGGCTTTGCATTATCTCGTTTTCAGACACAGCCTCTCTGTTTTTAAGATAAATAAACAACATACTCTGCAGATGATGGAGCGCATGAATTTTCTGCCCCTTTTCTCACTCATGAAGGCATATTGCACTAGGGGTGTTACGAGACAAGTCTCATAGTGCAGCAGTTGTGTTGTCATTAAAGACAATTTTCTAAATGCTGTTGTGCAGCATTCACATCAGGGAGGAGAAAGCAAGGTTGCGTCTGGGCATCCAGGGCAGTGCCAGAGTTACGACCATGCAACTGCTGCTTGCATGGGTGGGCAAGATGTTGAGTGTGGCTGGCTACCTCAGAGTGGCTGCATGAAGCCACTAGTGGTGTGGATTTGGGAAAAAAATCCAAAGCTAGTCTGGAAGCTTGGGAGGTGGAAGGGCAGGCTGCATAGTGCAAGGGTGCAGTAGTACCTCTGCAAGTCTGATCAAGGATTGGCCGTCAGAGCTTCTCTGGAACAACAGGAGTTTGGAACAGGAACTGTGGGTCCTCATGCTTCCTGGGCAGCCTGCTCTGGGTGTCCCTGCTTGAGCAGGGTGGGACTAGGTTGCCTCCAGAGGGCTCTGCCAGCCTCAGCACTTCTGTGGTTATGTGATTCTGTGATGTTCTTGCTCTCTTCTGGCGTTTGGTGTCGTCTCCTGCTGCCAGACCTGAAGTCTTCCAGCACAGCAGTGGCATTTGTGAGCCTGGAAGAGTAGTCGGGGACCTGTTTGCCTTTGTACTTTGACTGAGAAGTTGCAAACTAGGAGAAGAAAGGGCTTGATTTCTCTGTCTTCTCTCAGGTGCGGGGCTGAGACCACGCTTGTCTGGTAGGAAGGCAGAATGTTTTGTTATGTCTTTAAAAGTCTCAGTGTCTTTGGTCATTAGCTAGATGCAAATCATAAGATTTTTAAATGGACTGGGGTTTGCATGGGGTGAATGACTCAGACGTTTCCCCCTTCGCAGTGGTCTTCCTGCCTGCAGATAGGCGCGATGTGAGAGCGGGTGCACGAAGGGCTTGCCCGCTGCTCTGCTCCAGCAATGACTGGTCAGATAGAAACCAGCTCCAAAGCCTCTGCTTCTTTGATTGCCGATTACTGAACTTAGCTAGCTGGGGTAAATGTTACAGCTTTCTGGGAACCGTCACCTCAGTTGCCACGCAAACGGCATGAAATTATTGTCACGGCACCAGTGCAACCACCACTGTGGTATTTTGCACTTGCGCGGAGATACCGCAGGGGCTTTCTAAGTGCTCCCAGACCTTGAGGAATCCAGCCTTGCAGCCTTTCAGATAAGTAATTTTTCTGACTGCTTTGTAACCTGTAAAACCGAAACGCAGATTAAGAGGTTTACCCAAGATCGTGTAGGATATTGCTGCCCCTGAGATGAAAATCTTCTTCAGTGTCCCAGTTTTTTGCTCCATCTATTAATACATCAGCTCTATTTTTAACCCTCTTGAGTAGACACATCATTGTAATTTGCTTTCCTAATAACCTCTCTTCCATAGTCTTCGGCTTCCACCCGTGGAGGAGTACGCTTTTCCGAAACAAGCCGTACAAAACAAAAGTCGAGCTAATAAAAGACATCCGTGTTTCAAGTTGGTTGTTGTTGAGCAGACGTGTCCTTGTAGCTCTTGTGTTCAGGCAGCTGCATAAATATAGCTCCTGTACCTTCGTTAGGAACGAGGTGTTACTGCAGGGTTTCCGGGGCGTTACCTTGCTGACCTTTGAAGAAAGTGAACGAGCACCATCCCTCCCTCTCCACCATATGCTGAGTCAAGGCTGCTGCTTTCGAAGACAGATAGCATCTCTCATTACCTAGAGCCGGAAATTTAATTAGTGGCTGTAGACATCTTGGATGACGGCTGTATTTATGCCCCTAGTGCACACGAGAATTAGTAGCTGCTGTAGAGGTTGGGTGGTATGCGTGGAGCACCTGGATGAAGCTGGGCAGCCAGACCAGATGCCAGGAGTAGATTAACCGTGGAAGTGATGTCAAGCTGTAGTTAACTCATACACCACTGTGACTGTCGTTTTTCTCCATAAAAAAAACAAAGACGCTTCACCAATTCCAGGGTGAAGGTGCTATCTAAACAAATGGCCACGTTAGGGCTTTAGAGGAACGGTCTAATTTTGCACTTTTTCTTCTTGAGAATCCAGACTCCAGACTTCAAAATTAAGGGCCCCAAAATATTCTTTGGCTTGTAGGAGCCGAGGAGCTAAGTGACCATAATGCTGTGTCACCTCACAGCGTGCTTGCTATGTGACTTTGGCACCCAGGGAGTATAAAGCAGAAGTAGTAGGAGCAGCCAAGTGAGCTCACCGTTCAGCAGATGGGTCACGTCAGAGAGGTTATCGGCGCCGGAGCCCTGACCTCTGGTGAGAGCACCACGTGTTTTCCTCCCGATCTTTGAGATCGGAGCAAACGTCACCATGCTTTGCATGCAAGATTTTTTCTCTCCCTCTTTGATATAAATACATATCTTTGATATAAATACATCAAGATAGTTATCTTTAACTGCACACACACGCCTGCAAGTCAAGCTGGTTCACTGAAAATCAGCACAAGCCATGTATGCTTACACCCGTGGTCTTTATTCAGGCAGAGCTCCTGTTGATTTTTCCTTACTTCTGTAAATTCCAGAGCCGCAGTCCGAAGCTGGTCGTGCACATTTGTTTGCCTTTGTATTGTAATACGGATGGGTAATCCTTGTAATACGACTGCATTTATTTGCCAGTAAAGTTGTATGGAGCTGTGCTAGGCTGCTACATAGATAATCATTGATTATTTTTTTTCCTGAAAAACAGACTGGGCTAAATGCTGTATTAGACCAAGTTTTCAATTGATTTGAGTCTGAAAATCCTCTGTTTTTTTTTGTTTTAATTAAAAAATATTTTATAGCTGGCAAGATGGTCCTATTTTATTTTTCAGGAGTCTACTAATCTGTGTCTAATTTTGTATCACATGTGCTGCAAAAGCATGGTTGAGGCTAGATTGCAGCTGTGACCAGTTTGATTCCCACTCAGTGCTTTATTTGCATCTTGGCAGTAGAATGTGGTGGCTTTTCCTCTCTTCCTCTCTATACTGATTTCCTATGAATCATGTATTTAGCCATTTAAAAAGCATATGCAATTTTGCGTTCTCAGAAAAGAAAAAAAGAAAAAACACAATAAAAACCCCAAGTCCAAAAACCAGAGCGAAAGACTTTACTAGAAAGATCTCTGAGGAGCAGATGTGTGTTTAGGAAAGCTGGAGAACCTTCCTCAAGGGTAGAAGGTACAGGTCACGCTGCCGAGACAGGCTGTTGACTGTGTCTAGTTCTTGTGACGTCCCGGTAGAACAGGATAGTAGCATCATAGGATGATCACAGGATCACTTAGGTTGGAAAAGGCGGTTAAGATCATCAAGCCCAACCATCAAGTGACACAAACAAGTCCTCCACCAAACCATGTCCCTAATCATGTCCACAATGATCAGCTCAAATGGGAAAAGGCAGAAGGGATGAGCTGGGAGAGCCGCTCTTGCATGGTGAGCAGAGGATGGCTGGGAAGATGCTTGCTGTCTGAGTGTGTTGGTAAGGGAGTGACCTTTTCACAAAGAAGGACATTGTTGGTTCAGGAGCTGGGGGATCTCACCTGCTGTGACTATGCTTAGGCTGGAAATAGAAAGAAAATTTCTAATTGCAACCGAAGAGAGGTTTTAGAGAAGCTTTTTAATAAGAGTGGTGGGAGCAAGGTGTTTGGTTGGCTTCTGGGCAGGGCTGTATGTTTGCTTGAGGTAGGCACAGATGGAGTTGGTGCCCCAGGGAAGCCAAAAAAAAAAAAAAAGGGAGGAAGGAAGGAAATGTATATAATGAAAATGAGTTTGAGGATTCAGGAGAGAATAACTTGGCCTGGTTTTATTTCTAGATGGCTGTCCACATACAGAGCCTGCACTCAAGCAAAGGAATTGGTTTTATTTCAAGGTTGGTGATTAAGTGATGAGGTGACTGTCTGAGGCTTGGGGTGTGTGGCCGTTGTCACCTGGCATGAGGGTGCTGATGCCAAACAGGCAGGTCCCACTTGCCTGCCTCTCCCAGATTTGTTTCCAGCCCATCCCTTGTGCTTGAGTTCACGTGGCCCTGCAGTGACCTAGATCAAAACACTGACTTGAATGAAATGTAACAGAAGGAAAAAAGTCATCCAAGCATGTTTTCAACTGGGCTAATTCATGTGCCTGGCTGATGGGAGCCCCCAGCATGGAGACAAGTAGGGAGAATAGGGTAGCCCAGCTTGGGGGCAGTGTGAGACTGGCTCCTCTGGCTGCATGCAGAGTAGCCTAGTGGCAATCAATGGTCCCAGTGCAGGTTGTCACCACTCTGCTCAACCTCAGGCACCCATTAACATCCTCGTCAACATCCCCAATAACCCCTTCCTAGCCCTGGGTTCCTTCAGCCCTGCAGACAGTGAGGTTGTCTTAGCTCTGTGCATCTGGTCATAACTAGGTCAACCACAGGAGGCTGGCTGGGCTGTAAGCCCCTGCCATGGTGATATGTGCCAGGAGACAGAAGGAGCCAAGAACCTTCTAGACTGTCCTTTCCAGCAAATAAATAAATAAATAAATAAATAAATACAATTCAGAAGCAAAGCCTGAGCCCATTGTCTGAATTAGGTGTATAAATGAAAATCTCTCATTGTCAGGAGAGCTGGTCAGCTTGACTTGATGGAATTGCTACCAGCACAACTCAGGTCCTACTGCACATGGGTCTGAGCTGGCATCACATCGTGATGGTTGAGGTCTAGGTTGTAGCAGTAGGCCCTCCTAAAGAACATGCAGGTCCTTATAGAATGATGGATCCTTGGATCCAAGAGTCTGAAGTTCATTCCATCAAGATTATCTCCTGAGGAAAGCAAACCTAAATTGTGTTGACACTGCTGCCCATTACATATTACCGGAACATTCAGGTTAGAAATGAGGAGACATTCCTTCTCAGAAAGAGCAGTCAGGCATTGGGATGGGTTGCCCAGGGAGGTGGTGGCATCACTGTCCTTGGGGGTGTTCAAGGAAAAGTTGGACGTGGTGCTTGGGGACATGGTTCAGTGGGTGACATTGGTGATTGGGGGATGGTTGGAGCAGATGGTCTTGGAGGTCTTTTCCAACCTTAATGACTCTATGATTCTATGATTGTGTAGGAGGTAGGTCAGGAAAATGCCATCTTGTAAGCCTTAGCCATGGCAGAGCTTTTGTTTTCCAGTCCCAGCAGGTAGAAGGAAATGAAGGTGGCCATTTCAGACTTCATGCTTGGGCGTGAAGGTCTCAGGACTTGGTACTGAGTGATGGATTGGTCCCCATGCCATAGGCAGGAGCGATGCAGGCTGTCAGCAAGCTTTGGTCATGGGAAAAGGGAGACCCTAGTCTGCATTGCCTCCCGTGCTGGGTGGGTGGAAGATTTATGACTATGTTTGCACATGCAGAAGTCTGCTTGGTAGAAATGCATTTTGCCCATCTTTGAATCTCCTTACCCTGCAAAACCATGCCAGCACAGTGGGCTGTGAGACCAACGAGCCAGGAGACCTGGTGGCAGCCCGTGTGACATGCTTTGGTGGCTCTTAGCGAGAGATGTTGGGGCAGGGCGCGAAGACAGCGCGGCGCGAGTGATTCATAGCCGGGGTTTTCTCTTCCTTTCTGTCATGTGAAGCTGCAGAGGTGTTGGGAGTTTTCTCCCCTATACCTCCACCCCCCCGCCCCATCACCAGCTACCCCTCCGAAATCGCTGTGCGAGGCCCGTGTGATGACTCAGCCCCCTCGGGAGACCCGTGGGGTATTTCCCCCACCTCCCCACTAGCAATTTCCCCTGTGAGAAAGTCCTCCAAGGCTTTGCCCTGGCTCTTGTGGCTCACCAGAGCGCAAAGGTCACGTCTTGCTGGGTGCGATCGAGCAAGCATGCTTGTTCAGGATTGTTTTGATCAAGCGGAGACCTGAAACAAGATGACTTGTCTTTTTCTTTCATTATCTGCACAATGAAAATGTTTGCAATTTATCTGCTATTCGAGCTTCCCTGAAAACAGGTTTAGAAGGGAAAGCACGGCTGTTGTTTGGGATCTCTCCTCACCCTCCACGGGGCTGGATGGGGATTTTATAGGCACCAACCCCAGATTGCTGCAGAGCCTCTTTACCAGGCTCTGTCCATCCTGTGGCTGATGCTCCAGGACTCCTTGCCCAGCACCACCTGTGACATGGAAGCAATGGGCATCATCCCCCAGATGCTGTAGGTTGTGTTAAATTCGAGTCCCGATCCCCAAACAAAGCTGCATCATGTACAAGCTCTGCCATCCACATTGGCTGCAGCATTCACCAACAGGAAGGGGCACTACGTGAATTGTTGGTGGTACATCACTGGTACCCAGATGCGCTCTTAGAGTTCTCTTGTTCCTCATGGTATCTGTGTTTCTTCAGTCCAACCTGAGCTGCATCCCTCTCTTCTGCTTTGGGTGCTGTCTTGCGGCACAGGTCCTGTCCCAGGTTTGCTCCCAGTGCCCTTTCTTTTACTTCTTTACTCTCATGTTCTGATATTTTCTTCCCATTTGTTTTCTTGCAGATATATCTGGAAAGTATGAGCGGCAGGAGCAGCTTACTCACCATTAGATAAGTATTACAGATGACTCATGCTAGAATACCGATGGCTGTGCAGCTGAGAGGAGCGTGTTGTTTTCTAATAGCCCTACTTCTGTACCAAGAGCCAGGAACCGTAATCCCCCCGTGCTTTCCCACTGACACTCGTTGGTTCTCTGGGACCTTTTATCCCTTGGTTTACCCACTTAAACGTCTCACAGAGGAGATTTTGCCTCCCTCGAGGGGATACAGGCAATGGGGCAGCTCATGTCACTTCAAGCCACATTGCAAGATGTCATCTTAAAACGAAAGCTGGCATCGAAAAGCCACAGTGGTGTAGCTATTCTCCAGGACAACATAGTTTTTGTCTTTTTAACAGATGTGGTTACTGGCTTTCCTCGATTCTTTGTGGGTTTTGTTTTTGTTTTCTTTCCAGAGCCATCACTCCCTTTTCCAGCATGACAGTCACAAAGGTCCAGGACAGGTAAGACAACTGCTGCTTCAGTGTGATTGATTTGATTCATTAAGGGTGGGTCGATTTGATTCATTAAGGGTGAAACACAGACTCCAGTGCAGACAGCATAAAAATCCCATTGACTTGCAGCAAGAATTGCACGCAGCACACTCAGACCCATCGAAGCAAGGGGAGTAAATATGTTTGGGGCAGAATGAGCAGATTTGCTGGAGCTGCACCCCTGAGCATAGCCCTAGGGGAGATGCAGAAGGATCTGAGCTGAGACGAGGAGACTTGGGTGGGAGGTTATCAATGTCTGTAAATACCTGAAGGGATGGTGCAATGATGACAGAGCCAGGCTCTTTCCAGTGGTGCCCAGTAACAGGACAAAAGGCACTGGGCACAAGCTGTCACACAGGAGGCTCCCTATGAATACTTTTGTGCTGTGCCGGGTGCTGGCACAGGTTGCACAGAGAGGTTTTGGGGTCTGCGTCCTTGGAGATCTTCAAAAGCCACCTGGATGTGGTGCTGGGCACCCTGCTCAGAGTGTCCCGGCTGGAGATTCTGTGATTCTGGGATTCCGTGAAGGAAGCAGGTGTTTGGAGCTGCATGGCAGGTGCATTAATACAGAAGGCATTAATACTGAAGATACATCAGGCTGGAGGATCTGTGCCTGCGTCCCGATGGCATGATTTGGGTCTCTGATGCTTTCCTACAGTCATAGCAAGCACAGATGCAGGATCCACTTTAAATGGTGCTTTCTGCTGAGGCCTTTATGGAAACTTTCATCCTTGAGGCTTTTAAGCATGCTGCAGTAATGAGCTGTGTCCTGCATGTGCAGCAAAATTAAACAGCCTTGCAGCTGGCTCTGGGAACAACTGGTGTAGCAGAAGCCCCTGGATGACAGCTTATCTCACAGGGTCAGTTATGTCCCTTGCCAGTAAAGCAGAAAATGCCCAGAAGACCTTCTCCCTGTAGACTCTGTATCAGATATCCGTGTGGCTTGGACTGATCTCATGACAAAATTGTCCTGAGTGATAACCTGCCATTGCTCTTTGTGGAAGGGATGGGAATTTTGCTCCCAGATACTGTGTGTCATCTGCCAGCAAGGGTAAAGTCACCGGGAGTTTTACTGGCACGGTCTTTTGCTGTAGGCATGTCCTCCTACTATGCTGTGCTTAAAAAAATCTGTGAAAAAAATAAAAAAAAAAATCCACCCTGATGAATGCTTTTGACCAGGGCTCAGTGGAAATACTTCTGGGGCAGAGAAACGAAAGTGGCAGCCCCTGTCCTGCTCACCTTGTGCTCCCTGGGGTGAGGATTGCAGCTCAGAGGCAGGATCTGGTGCATCCCCCCTGACTGTGCGTATTCAAATCGAGCACCCAGGCATGTCGCTGTGCCTCGGTGTGGGGCCGGGAGGTACACAGGGGCTTTCCAGCCACACAGGCCATTATTAGTAAGTCGGTTCATGCATGTGCCTCTTGGTTCAAGCTCTGAGCTGCCTACGGGCTCTAAAAACTGCTGCTCTGCCTCGTAAATAATACACTTGCACAAAGTTTCCGAGAAGCGTAATAACTTCCCTAAATATATGTGTGTTTTACATCTCTAGATGCTCAGATGCATGTGTGCTGAGAGTTTGCTGAGCCCGGTTGAGGATGTGTGCCCTTGGTCTTGTTTGGGAAGCTCAAGCAGGAGATGGATAAGGAGGTTGCTGGGGGGGGGGGGGGGGGGGGGGGAGTTTGCTTCTCTCTCTCTGCTTGGGAAGGTAGATTTCGGGGCGTGTTTCTGTGGTTTTGGTGGGTAGGTAGAAAGGGCGATTCAAGCAGTGTGAATGACTTGTGTGGTAACTTCCAGATCCTGACAGCTGTGCAGCTAGATCAGAGTCTGAATCTCCCATGGCACCGAGAGTCCAAATAGGTTTTTAAATTGCACAGGTCATTTTACCAAAGATAATTAAGTTCCCGAGTTACTCAGTAATGCCTACAAATGTTACTACAAATGGCTCATGAAGCACTCGCAGTCTCTAACTTCAGCCGGTGGTGAACGCACTATTAGGAGCAAATTAGCTGTCCGTGCAGCATCTTCTTTCTTGGAGTCTCAGGGTGTTTTACTGCAATGTGCTAGTACAGCTATGCCGAATGGACCGTGCTTACTTGTATGCTCTGATAACCTTCCCTGGCTAAAGTGAATCTCCATGGAGTGCTGTGAGATGTCTCTGCTCCCATTTCCAACCTTGGGCGCTGCCCAAGGCTGCTACCATCAGAGGCAGGGGCATTTGCACCTTATTCTTCATTTTGTATTAGCACAAAGCTATCTTCGCTTACTGGGAGAGCTGGAGCATGAGGAGGGGATGCCGAAACATGACACATATACTCTGCTTCCCCTTGCTGCGGGGATGGGGGATTAACCTCTGGGAACATGGTGGGTGAGGACAGTGACATCTCAGCGTGCTGGATGCGCAGCACTGCCCCAGGTACTGAACCAAAATACTGGATTAAGGAGAGGCTGGTGGTGGGCTCAGGCTGCCATCGGCTCACGGCTCTGGAGAGCTGCTAGGGAGTCCTCATCAACATTTTCAGTGGGGTTAAGGAGTGATTGATTGCGTGATTGATGAGATGGATTTCACCCTCAGCTTTTCCGGCTATGTTGGCACTCTTCCGCAGCTGTGAAACGAGCCTATGCTGACTTGTTCAGATGCAGATCACAATTTTGCAGCCACCTTTGTTTAATCAGATGTGGTGTGCCTGCAGCCAACTAGCTTAGACTAGATACAGAGGCTTTGGATGGCTGTAGGATAGGTGGGATTGGTCCTACATCTGCTACAGCAATGCTCATGCCATGGGCTGTGGAGGGCTGTTTGGGGGTGTTTTTAAAGCAAATTTTGTGAGGCTCCCTTACAGCACAACTTTATTTCCATCCATTTCTGGAGAAGAGGATCGTCAGATCAAGCCCATCTTGGGGAAGGGAAACCTCTTATGGATCAGCAGCAGTTTGTCAGTGGCTGTGTCACCTTCAGGCTGCGCACCTAGTGCAGCTGTGGTACTTGGTGGTGATGGGGAGGCAAAGGGAGGTCTTCAGGGTGTGCACAAGGATTATGGGGGGGCTTCTAAGGATGGATGTTGCTTGGGAGAGGCAGAAGATAAATACCATCCTGTTTTCCCGAGACTGCTCAAGGTTTCCATGGCTGGTGGGTAAGGTTTCCATAGTTGGTGGTCCTCTAGGTTGAGAAGCAGATCTCAGTACATCTGAATTGTGTCTGCTCACTTTTGCTCCCTCTCCTTACAGTCCGTCCAAGGTTTTGGTGTGCTGCTATCACCATGGAATAGAAATGCTTGTTGCCTGCAATCACTCACCATGGAAGGGTCCCTGTGGATTTCAGGATATTCCTTGTAATGAAGGAGCACATTGAGAGGGTTCTGTGAAGTTTCTTCTTGAGCAAGATCATGAGCTCCCCTGCTCATGTGAAGAGGAGGGAAGCATAATTGTGTGCAGTGATGGAGGGAAAGACGCCATCAGTTCCCCCTAGCTCAGGGAAAGGGGCAGGGAGCTGCCTGGTTTATTTGGGTGAATATGACCCTTGGTTTCAGCTGGGTAGGGGCATTTCTGCATTCCTGACCAGGCACTGCCAAGCCTGCTCCATGCCAGGAGCACCAGCAAGAGCCTGAACACCAAGCTGAGCACGAACAGGGTTCTGCTGCCGGACCCTGGAAAAGGAGGAGAGCACCTTTAATTCCTTGTCCAGTTCCCGTTCTTGCAGGGAGGCTATGAACACCCCTTTCCATCTTCATGTGTTTCAAAACATGCTGAAGGTGCTGATGGGCACTTGTGAGTGATCCCGCTCTGGTGTGCAGGGATGGTTTTGCCAACCAGCTCTGGCCATGCTCCTTTCTGGGTCCCAGAACCCACTGTCCCTTTTTTTTTTATTATTTTTATTTTTTATGGTCCCTGATGCAGGTGTCCAGGAGCCAGCTCTGCCATCTGCATGGGTTACGGTGGCAGCAGACTTCCCCCATGCAAGGGGAATTTTGCTGGGCTGCCGCAGAGGCCGAGCAGTTGCAGTGGCCTCGGTATCGCAACAGGTCTATAGATGTATCACGGGCGAGGAAGAGGGGAAGCACCTGGACACACATCTGCCTCAGACCCTGCTGCACTACTGTCCTGAGCAGGCACCAGCCCGAGGCAGCAAGTTCATGCAGTGCTGGTGTTGTCCTCATGTGCACCTGCCAGCTGAGATTTGGGGTCGGAAATGGCAGGGATGGGGCGACTTCCGAATGGCCCTGGTCTGCTCCCTCCTGCCTCTGAGCACTGCAGCGGTGCTCTCCTGGAGAGCAGGGAAGTGACAAATTAATGAATACCCTGGGGTTTCCTGCTGGGCTTTGCAAGCTGTTGTGGGGGGGCCTCAGAAAATCTGTCCATGGGCAAAGATGGCCTTGATCCCCTGATTTCCTCACTCTCTTCCCCAGCCTCATATATATTTTTTTTGCTTTTGGAGCTGCAGCTTGAAAACGCTCGAGCTAAACCCCGTGTTGTAACGGCTGCTCGTCTGAAAGTGTGGAGCCAGCTCTCGGCAGCTGTTAATAGCAGAACTGAAGTGGGGAATGAAAAGTGAGACAGTGATTAAGACCGATTTCCTGTCACAGCCTCGCATGGCTCCCGCTGGCTGCAGAGATGTTGGTGGCGTCGACAGCAGTGGTGTGAAACAGTCCTCGCTGCTCTCCTTGGGCTGGCTGAATCGCTGGTGGGCTGTCCTGCTCTGTGCAGTTACTTGGGTCCCTGTGGGCACTGGTGAGCATGTTGTGCCATGCTTGGGGACCGAGGAGCAGTCCCAGATCCAAAGGCTGGAAGGGAGAAGAGGCCATGTGGGGCTGGCAGCGGGCATGGTGAAGCCCATTCCAGCCCCAGGACAGGCAAGTGTTTGGTGTTTGTTGTATAGCCAGAAGAGCAGAAACAGTGCACAGGATCTGGGGAGTTTGGACTTTTAGATGTTCTTCCATCTCCAGCTAGGACTGGGCAAAGGGAAAAGGGAGGGAAGAGAAATGGCTGCTGAAGGGATGGTGGAACTCCCTATCTGATGCATGCTTTGTTTGCCTGTCCTACATATCGGCCCCTTGTGCATGTAGTTGGTATAAAAGAGCAAAACCATCAGAATTAGTTTACCTTTTTTGGCTTGCTTGTACTAGGAGGTCATGGAGGATAAAACTGTGTGCAGAGGAGATGCTGAGTTGATGGCTGTTCCTCTGAGAACGTTTTTAGGCAGTGCAAGAGGCAGCTTTGCGTTTCTTTCGTCACCCTGAGAGAAGGCTTCGTCACCCTTTCATCAGGCTTCACGGTGACCAGCCTGATGTCTCAACAACAGAGCAGCTGAATAAGCCTGGCGGTGCCGAAGGTGATGGCAGGTTTGTCCACCTTTTCTGACAACCCTGATGATCTTGCATGAACTTTCATACCCCTCAGCAAACCACCTCCTAGTTCTTTCTGAGTTTGAAAGCCACAGCAGCTCCCCATCAACCCCGGTGCTAAAACCACCAGATTCTCTCACTATCCTTTGCCATGCAAAGGACAGTTACAGCTTAATTCAGCCGTGCAAGGCACCTGTGTGTGAAACTCGGTACCACGTGGTGCTGGGCCTTTTTGGCCTCTCTCGGGTCTTGGGGTCACCACTGGTACCTCCAAGGCTGTGTTCTGGTGGCACCCGGTGCCACCAGCACTGCTGGGACAGGCTGGTGTCGTGCGGATGGCACATACATGCCTGATCCTATTTGATGAGTGGTTTTTAAGGAAATATTGATAAAAACATAAATGCATTTTTCACAGAGTGGGTCAGCTCATGGGAAAGGCTCTGGCAGTGGTGGTGTCAGGGAAGACGTGCTGATTCACAGCAGCCAAGGTAATTGCCCTAAATTGGTGCCCTCCACTCCCATGTCTTCCCTCTGATCCTGATTCCTGTACCAGTGTGCAACCTGAGGCATGCATGCAGAAGGATCGGGGGCAGAAGGGAATGATGGCCCCGAGCCTGGTGCTGCATCATCATCATCACATGAGGAGAGGGCAGCCTGCTCACGGAGAAATGACTTTCTGCCTTCGCTGAGAGAGTCATGTAACATCCGCTGCCATAGGGGTGAGTGATATCCAACACTCCGCCGGCGCCTTTCATCCCAGAGGAGTTCAAAGTGCTTTTCAGGTTGCTTTCATATTGCTGAGAAAGGGATGATCAAGAGGTTTTGCATGAACAAAGCTCCCTTCCCTGCCAGCCACTGCTGCCGCTGTGGTGCTCCTCAGATGCTCCCACCTCTGCTGGCAGTGTCAGCAGCAACACAGCCCGCCAGGCACTTGGAAGCCTGAAGGGAGAACTGCCCAGGGTTGTCCTGAGGGTTTTAGGAATCGTTACTTGGGGGTGTTGGGTTAAAAGAGAGGAAATAGCACAGATAGGGAAAGGTAAACAGCTGCTTTTCGAGCAGGGAGGTCAAGGATGTCTTCGAGGTGGTAGCAGAGAACAGGCTGCAGATGTGCAGAGTGCTGTCATCTGCATGTAATGCTCTTCTGTCTGTGCCAGAGAGGTCTTTCATGACAAACTAAGGAAAAAACAATGTTTCAAACATAGCCTTAGTCTGGTGGCACCTGAAATATTCCCTAGTCCTGGTTCCCCAGCCCAGGAAGGACAAAGAAAACCTGAAGGATTTGGAAAAGATTTGGTGCCAGGATCAGGGAATATGACAAGCGTGTTCTGTGACAATTCAAGTGCCTTTCATTAAACTCCTGCAGCCGTGCATGGGGATGAGCTAGTGGAAGAGGCAGGACCATCTGTGTTCGTGCCCACACAGAATCATTAAGGTTGCAAAAGTCCTTCAAGATCACCTACTCCAACCATCCCCCAACCACCAATGTCACCCACTGAACCATGTCCCCAAGCACCACGTCCAACTTCTCCTTGAACACCCCCAGGGACGGGGACTCCACCACCTCCCTGGGCAACCCGTCCCAGTGCCTGACTGCTCTTGCTGAGCAGAAATGTCTCCTCATTTCCAACCTAAACCTCCCCTGGCACAACTTGAGGCCATTCCCTCCGGTCCTATCACTGGTTACATGTGAGAAGAGGCCGATCCCCAGCTCCCCACACCTTCCTTTCAGGTAGGTGTAGAGAGCAATAAGGTCTCTGAGCTGCCTCTTCTCAAGACTGTACAACCCAGACCTGGTGTGCAGAGGAGCTGCACAGGAGAGCAGCTGGAGGAGACGCCAACCAGGTGAGGCACCCCTTGTGGCTCCCTGGTGATTTCTTGCTTTGCTCCAGGAGGTACTGGAAGATGCTGCTCACACCTCAGTGTGTCCAGCACAGCCCAGGTGCTGCAGGGTGGCCTTTGGTGTGCTGCCCATCACTAGCCATGTCCTTGGCTTGCTCACTTCTGTCACATGCTCCAGTGCTTCACAGGACCTGAACTGGGGAATAAAATCCAGTTTAAAAGTAATACGTACGATGTGAGCTGGTCCTGCCACCAGGCATGTGACCAGGGCTGTCCCCAGGGAGGAGCAGTGCTGCTCAGGGAGACAGGGTGGGCAGCAAAGGCACCAAGCATGCGTTCAGGGTGGTGAGTGTCAGCAGCAGAGCCAAAAGCTCACCAGTGGGTGTGTGCCTCTGTTTATAAAGCCTGTGAGAAGACAGAGAAGGTCGCTTTGTCCAGGGGAAGGTGGGCAGGAAGGGGGCATAAGCACGGACGCCACGTGGGCTTGTCACATTCCTGCGAGGAAGACAAAGCATCTCTGCGATGATGGGAGAGCAGCAGGGAAACAGCTGAGAGATGAAACCCAGCTCACCCCTTAGCAACCCTCCCTCATCTCCTCTTGTGTGTCTCTGCCACCAAGAGCAGCGAACAAAAACCAAAACATGCACAACAACCAACCAACAAAGAAGGGAAAAAAAAACCAACAAACAAACAAAAAACGGTGAGAAGAGTTTTGAACGGATGCCAAGGTTGATTTAATTAGATGTATTGAATGCGTTAACTTCTGAACGACATGTCTGCTGCGCAGCACAAATTATCGGTTGCGAGCGGCGACGGCAGCGCAGCACCAGCCTGCCAAAAGGCTCAGCAAAGCAGAAAGATTGACCTACTTTCATCGGCTCCGCGGGGAGCGCCGACAAGCGCCCTCCTCTCACCGGCGCCGGGCCTCCTTTCTGTCTGTCTGCTCTGGGTGCATCCCTCTGCGAAGAGCTGCTCTCACCTCCTGTGCCGGGAGCTGCTGAGGCACCCTGCGTCACCCGTGGACTCCAGCACAAGCACGGGGCTGGGTAAATGTCTGCATCCCCGTGGGGAGCGAGGGCTCTGGCTTCATGTGCTGACCGCTGGCTTCTGGCTGATGCTGATTTTCTGCTTCTCCCACCTATTGCACACTGAAAGTACTCGGGTAGTCTCTGATAATAGGCCTAAATGCTGCTGCAGCTGATAAGGGTGATAAAATCACCCATGCGCACTGCCATGGCAACCTATGGCAGTTGCTTTGTGCTCTAGATGTCTGTCCTCTGCTCTTCGGGGTGTGCACGGGTGTGTGGTTTTGGCAGGGACTTGCCTTGGAATTACCCATTTCGGCAGGGCTAGTGGGGCTGGGAGATTTAGTGCTGAGGAATGAGGTGGACGTGTGGTTACACCACGCGGCAGCTCCTGGCCGTGCCAGGAGTGCTCCCTCTTGCACCTCACTGCGTGCAATTGGTAGTACAGAAATTCTCAAAAGAATTACCATTGCTGCATGCAACTGGTAGTACAAATCACATTGAGAAAGAATTACCAGCACTGGGGAGGGGGCCTCTGAAAAAAAGGAATTATTTGCCAAATGAATTTCATGATGGTTATGAGAGGGACCCCTGGGTTTCTGCTGCCAGCCCCACCAAGGTGCACTCCTGCATGGGCTCCTGCCAGGTGCAGAGTTCTCCCCGCAGATACCGACCACAGGATCCCCATGAGATCCAGGCGGTACTTCCTGGCCAGGTGACCACCGAGCTGGAGAAGTTCAATGACTGAACCGCATCCAGATCTTCTGCCTCTGGCACCAGCCATGAGCTGAACTCCTTTCATTTGGTTGGTAGTCATCTTCATTCATAGTGTCAGTGCCAAAAAATGCCCAGTGGTATTGGACCTGTCTGCCAAATGGAGAAGAGAATGTCCTCTCATGTGTCTCATGAGCCACCAGCCTGGTGGTCTTCATGTAGGGACTGTTTGTCGAGACCTTTGGAGCCAGAAGAAACCAAGAGAGTTATTTGTAAGTCCCAGGGTATAAAAGCGCTGCATGAAACTGTTGTCTAGGTTGTGCTGTAGATCTCCATGTGACCAAACACGGTGGTGACGTACCAGCAGTCTCCTCTAATTTTCACATTATTAATGTTAACCCCAGGATGGCAATGCACACAGATCACAGATACCAGTGGTAGTCACCCAGTGGGCTGAGGAACTTGCTATTTCAGTGGGAAAATGAGACAAAGCAGTGTTGGGGAACTTTCCTGAGGTCATGCAGAGGAGACGACCAGGACATTGTTTTCCACCACTGAACCTCTGGCCTTTTTCTCTTCCTGCCCCGAGCAGGGTTTCTGCTTCTCCTGACCCCAGCAAGCCCCTCAGCTGGTACAGAGAAGGGTTGCTCAAGCGGGGAGGTGAAGGAAGAAATGTTATTTCACTGAGCAACATCAGGAAATTATATGGGAAGGAGAAACACATGACAGGCAGAAGGAAACCATCTGTCTGCTTCTGCAGAGGACATCTCTTCATAGTTTTGAGGCTGCTTTCAGGATTCATGATTCAGCTTTCAGGTTGGTTGTTGATAGTTAGGATGTTTTCATTCTGACTTCATGTGTTGACAAGATGGTAAGAGCCCTGAGAGGACTCGTATCTCTCCATCGGGTATGACTAATTGTATTGGGACAGCCGTAGGTGCGATAACAGTTCTGTTTTTCTCTAGAACAGCTCAATTACAGACCGCCTGGTAGCGGAGCCCCAGCAAGTGTTTTTGCAGGAGTTTTGCTGATTGTGCAGCCCAGATAACCTGTGAGTGAGCAAACATGGGAAGCATTGAATATTCAGCCCAGCGTGAGACACTCAAAAACCAGAAGCAGACTTGTTTTACTGCTTGTCTGAACCCAAGCTTTTAACAATGCGTTGTTGGTGCTTTTCAGGAAAATACCTCGTCTGAGACATGTCACTGGGCAGTGAAGTGCTCTGGTTCACGGAGAGCCACCAGTAGCGCTGTGAAAGCCCAGGGATCAAGTCTAGACACTGGCAGGATTTGCTTCTGGCAGCCTTGCCTTTCAGTGTTTCACAGCAGTGTGCTCTACTTTCCCTGTCTTCTCCTTGGAGACCACAAGTCCATCCATCCAAAATAGGCACATTTTCTAAACAAGAGCAAACTGTGATTTCTCTTAGTCTTGTTCTCAAAAAACAATCTCAAAAAATGCCAACATGTGGTAAGCACATTGTTAAATTCTCTAGTTGTCTGCTACTGTTAGATGCTGTACCTGCAGGAACCCAGGGCTTTGGTACAACCTAAGAGCTGCATATAAACTTATCACAGTTAAACTGGTTGCCCCATGCTCCTTGAAGTAACACTTGTATGTGTGCATGAAAGTCATTTTTATGTTCCCTAAAAAGTGTGTTGGCACAGATGTGCAGCTGACCTCAAGATAATCAGATCAGTGGTCAGCATCCTTATGCAGAAAGGGACTTGGTGTACAACTGTTCCACTTGGCAGAGTTAATCCATGCATTTCAAAAGAAAGCTCTGTACAAGGGGCTACACAGGTTCAGAACCAGGTTGTCTTTGATGGAGATCATTGTTTGCTGCTCCTCAAGACGGTATGGAGTCATCTGAAAGCTGCACTGTGAGAGCATGCAAGTGGACAAGTGGGCAGTCCATCACACATACCAAGGTAGTTGAGATTTTCTTGACCCCTTTTCCCCGAAGTGGGAAGGCAGGTTTTCCTGCCTGCAGCAAGGCCCCCTTCTGATTTAGGAGCAGAAGACTGCTCCCATCACAATGCTGCTGTGGGGCTGTAATTTCTAGTTTGGTGTTTGAAGAATTATTCAGAAGTCAGAAGCCTGCAAGGTGATGCACCAGGAGGTAGTTGTTCAGTGCAGACCTTCTGAGGATGTTGAGTTCCAGTGGTAACGTATCCAAAGGACAATTTCAGTTTTCTCCTCCTCTCCTTGTTCTATTGGCATTGTTATTTGTGTCTACAGGATGGGAGTTACTTAAGGAGGTTTGGGCTCTGGGCACTTGAGCAGAGGGGCAGAGCTCAGGATGTGAACCTTGTGCAGACCATGCCACGGCAGCTGAACACACAAATAAGGATGCTGCACTTCTGGAAGTGTGAGAAAGCTCTGGACACAGTGAGAGGGTGCAGATCATTATGGCCTTATGACCATGATACGTCTAGGGTGAGTTTGCCACGGATGAGGAAACCCTTGCAGGGGCTGTAGTATTTTAAAATAAGGATGTGTCAGCTTCCAGTGGTTTAACCTCCTCAGATATCCACAGGCTACAGAAATCACTCATTTAGCAGAGTAATACTCTCTTGGATTCCTCGGGAGTCTTTGAAAATGTTAGACAAAATGATAAAAATACAGAGGAGGACTTGACCAACAAGCATCATTCAAACAAGTGGTTTTTAGTCTTTTTTAGTACAAAAAAATCCTGATCCCTGGGCTTTAGTCTTTTTAGCACAAAATTTGGTGCCTCACACCTTTTGTCTGCCAGAGCCCTGACCCTCTGCATTGCATAGCCTTCCTCTTTTGATGCATGTAATGTCATTTGCTGATGTGCCACCATCATGGAGGACAACAGCAGGAGCTGTCAGCATCGAGGGAGAATCCCCTTGCTCCTGCCAGCCAGGCATGGATGCACCACAGCGGGAAGAGGAGGCGTGCTGGCTGCTAATTGCACTCTAAAAACGATGGCTGTGCAAAGTCCGTCCTTGTCTGGACTCCAGGGGGCTGCTGTGCACAAGGCCTTCACAGAGTTTCCTTAACAGGCTCCTTTTCACTTTTTCCAGGGACTCGCACTGTGCTTCGTTTCAGAGAGATCCAGTGAATTAGCATATTGTTGCTGCTGCCTGGGTAATTGCATGCCCAGGGTCTGCTCTGTTCCGACACAGTCTTCCCAGCTTCCCAGACAGAAAGCATCCTTCTCCTCCATCAAACAAGGCTGCAAAGTATTGCCCTGAGACCTTGCTTGAAGGAAGGAGGAATGGGAGGGTGGAAGGAGGAGGGGGAAGCTGTTTTCAAAGGCATGTCTGGCTCCAAGACCTCACCTATCCAGGAGGAGGAGTAGGTAGGGGTTTTAATGTTATTTCTGTACCAAGGTCCTAATTTTGACTAAAGCTGTGGTTTCTCTTGCTGATTTATACAGACCTCAGTATGGGTGTAGTTGCAGCAATTTAGGCCAGCACAAGTCGCTACGGGGGCTCAATGTGTAGGAAACTGCTTTAAATTAGCTAGCCTGGGTTACACAGGAGTTTCGGCAGAAGTTGAAACTGAGTTATCTGATACCCTTGCATGTACTAAAAATAAAAATCTATGAACAGATAGGTGTAAAAATGCTTACTGGTCTCACTTCCAAATATAAGAAACCCACATGTGGATAAACCCTTAGAGTCCTCTAGGGCATTGTGAGAATAGACCACATCTCAAAACATACTAGGAAGTGTATTTTCAAAGTTGGACTAGTTTCTTAATGTGGATGCAGTTTTGCATATTTAAAAGATGTTATTTGGTCATGATTGACTTCTGGTAGGAAGCCACCATCCGTTAGGCTTTGATCTCCATCAAGTGTGGTTATGTGCAATTAGGGCAGCTTTACCCCCTGACACAGGGGACATGAAGAGGTCAGGGAGCATCAAGACACTGGGAGAAAGGGGAAGAAGTTGGTGCGTGGCCTTGCCAGTGACCCCCTGGGTGACCTCTGGCAAGCAGACAAACCTCTGCTCTTCCACATCTTCCTCTCCTGCCCACCCGTCGCTTGTGAAGGTTGCCTCATTGTTTGTATGGATTCTTCTAGGAAGTGAGAGCTCAGCATCTCTGTCTGTACAGTCCCTTTGGTTGTGACATTTCCTGTCTTCGCCACGTACGTTATTTTGACTGGAAGCAAAGTGTTGCTCCAACACTTTTTACAACACAGGGGCTAGAGGACAGGGGAAGGCCATGCTGGTGGCATAGCTTGATCATCCCACACCAGAGCATTCCAACCTGCAGAGCAGAGGAAAGTGTTTTTGAGGTATCTAATTTGTGTGGAACAGAGGTTGCAGCCTTGGGCACTACAGAGAGCCTTTTAACACTTGGTTCTGTAGGCTGGACTTAGGAAATCCTGTTAGTTCTGTAAATACATGCGTGTATTGGGGAGGGAGGAGGTGTGATGGCCCTCCAACACTGCTCTTGCATGCCCTGCTAATGGGACATGGGCAGAGGTTCCTTGGCTACCACCAAAGTGCCCCTTCCAAATAGAGATGGACAGTTTGTGTGTGGGTCATGGTGGGACTGGAGGCAGAAGTAAGGTTTATTATGTCCAGAGGGCAACATAGGTTATGGTGCTTAGGATATGCCTTTTGGGCCTTCAAGAAGCGAACTTACCAGTCCCGAAGAGCTTAGAGTTTAGGTCTAGAGAAAGGGTGAGGAAAAGTTGAACAAGAAGTAATTGTCGTGCCCTTTGATTCACACTCTAGCATGTCTGGGCTGTTTTCGTGATGAGCCTTATATGGACTTGAGATGCGATTGTTTTTCTCGACTGTTTTGCTTGGGTGATATCATGGTACTTGAGCACTGAGTGATTGCCATCCTTTCTTCCGAAGTCTGCACAGGTGACGTTTCAAAGATGGATCATAGGACTGTAGGATAATTCAGGCTGGAAGGGGCCTCAGGAGGCCCAGCCTGCTTAGAGCAAGGTCAGCTGTGAGATGAGACCAAGTTGATTGTGACTTCACTCAGTTAAGTGTTGAAGACCTCCAGGGACTGGGAGTCTGCAGCCAGCTACACTCTTTGTCTGTTGTCACATGAAAATTTTTTTTCCTGACATCTAGTCTAATCCTCTGTTGTTTAAAATAATGCCCATTGACTCTCATTCTTCTGCCAGACAACACTATGAAGACCCTCACACTGTCTTCTCAGTGACCTCCCCAAAAGCACTGGAAGTTGCTGCTGAACCTCTCAAAGCCATCTCTTCCCCTGGCTCAACAAGCCCAGCTCCCTTGGCCTCTCCTCTCTGGGCAAGGCCTCCAAACCTTTGCCAGCATGGTTCTTCTCCACTGAACTCACTCTAGTTGGTTGATGTGCTTCTTCTGAGGGGGGCAAAACTAGATTCAGTATCTAGATGTGGTCTAATGAGTACTGAGAGCTCTTCACCTACTGGCTTTGCTCCTGCAGCCCAGGTCTTTGCTGCAGCTTGTCCCTGTTGGCCCCAGGTCCCCTCCTAAGGTCCCTGTTGTCCTCTAAGGTCTCGTCCCAGCCTTGGAGCGATGGCACATTGGTTGGTAGAACTGCTCAGCTGGGATGCTGGGCTCTGCCTAGGTGATCTCTTAAATAGGAACTAATCATCACACCTGGAAAGCCTGAGTGTTTCGGAGGGAAGTGTGCCATGGAGAAGCCATGCTTGACAAAAATGTCTTCTAGTGCTGTAAGCTCCCCCAAGGACAGGAATCAAACCCTGGCAAAGAAAGCAATGAACTGAGTTCTGCGGAAAAACGCAAAGAGGTGCAGTGTTATAATTACCACTGTCTCACTTATTCATCTGTAAAGCAAGTTTTTACTCGCCTCCGTGCTTTCCGTGGGGCTGCAACTGGTGATGGTCACGGAGTGCTGAGGTCCTGTGCTACAAATGCAAAGCATGATCGAACAAACCTCACTTGCTCTGCTCACTGCTCTGGAAGAAGTGCCATTCCTGGTAGCAATTTATACAAAAAGTGTATGTATTTATGTACACGTACCATGTTAAAACAGAATATACTGCTGTTTCATTTTGTGCTGCCAACAGTCAGTGTGTGAGGGCTTGAAAGGACACTGGCAACCTATATTCTTTAAGATACAGGAGCCCTGGGAAAAGATCCATTTTTTATACTGTACTAATTTTAAAAACTGCTGGGTTTTAGTACAGCATGGTAAAAAAAAATCTAGACGAAAAGGAGAAAGGAAAGACAGATCTGTACAATCATCCTGAAGGTTTTCTGCCTTTCTGTTAGTGCTCTTTTCAGGAAATGAGACATGACTATATATGGGATAGGAATGAAACCACATATCACAAGCCACTGTTAAGTTCATGAAATGACCACATTGAAAAAGTAGTGAAAAAATGCGCTCTTGCTAGTGCCTTCCTCACCCATAGGAATCCTGGCTGTGGCTTGCAATTGTAGTAGGGTGAAGATTTGCATTTTAAAGTTGGCGGTTTTCCTTTTTACTCTTCCGCTTCCTACCAGCTAATTTGGTGCTGTGTTAATTGTGAATCTGGAATGCAAATACACTCACCTGCTTGTTTTTCTTTCGTTTTCAGGTTTTCTAACTATGGAAGCTCTCCCGAGGAGCTGAACCATGCACTGCTGACCTCGGGATGGAGGGAAGGGTTGGGAGTGAGGAGGAGCTGCAGTGTGCTCTTGGGAGTTGCTTTAGCGAGGAGAGAGGCTTTCTGGCATGTCATACTGTGCCAAAAGCCATCCCACCTTTCACAGGAAAAATCCTTATCCTTCTTGTGCTTTTTTTTTTTTTTTTTCTCTTCCAAGACAGCTGATATTTCCAGTCAGAGATGCTTTGCATACAAACCAAGGTGGTACCACAAAAAAAAAAATAGTCCTGAAAGCAATCACACAGATAAACTCAGACCACTGGGGAATTCCTGCTTATATTTTTTCATCTTTCATGTATTTTTTTTTAAGTTCTGTCCAAGATACTTACTTTCTTGCTATTTCTTACAGCCTTTAATGTTTATCCCACCAGACTTCTCATCTTCTTGTGTTCTGTATAGCTCCATGTCAATGTGTGTGAATAAAAGGCAGAAAGTGCTAGAAACTGCAGGTGACCATCCCCATGTTTCGTCTTTGCCCTGCATTGCTTTGGTGCTTTGTGGTGTTCAGGCTAGATCTGAACCTCACACTACAAATTGCTATGTGCCTGTAGTGATGCTCTGTCCGGGAAGGTGTGTGCAGAAACCCTCAGAAAGCTCAGGAAAGGAAAGAGAGGTGGAAAATAAGAAGAAACTATCAAGAGTTTGTCTAGTAACTTAAACAGGAGTAGGATTTGACCTTCCTGAAGCACCTCAAGAGGTGCTCAGCACTTCACTAATGCAGCAGCACGAGTTGCTCACCTCAGTGCAGCAAAGCCCTATAGGTATTCCCATAAGTGCAAGGGGCTGCTCAGAGTCCTACTCACACCAAGCTCCCACCCTGCTGCCAGTAGCAGCATGTGATGCTACAGCAAATTAAGGGAAAAAAAAAAAAAAAGAATTCATAGAAACAATGTAAAAAAGAAAAGGACAAGTCAGAGCACTGAAGTACTGCACAACTGCACAACTGGAAACTTCTCCAGTCCATGTCCAGAGATACACAGGGCAGCCCAGGTCTGGTTGAATCACACTGTGGTTGCTCCGGAATTTGTGTGGGTAATGGTGATAATCGTTCTGTGTGGCGGTGGGTTTTGTTGTTTGGTTTTTCTTCCATGTAAAATTAACAGTCAAATTGCATTGGTAGGGCAGCAAGCCTGGTGTGGCTTTTATCTGCCCAGAACCTGGGGACAAAGGAGGAGAGGAAAATGGCTTGGCCAGTTGGGCGATCGTGCCTGTAACGGTACGGGAGTTCAAAGCAAAGGACACAGCAGTCAGATAGGCAAACCCGCCTGGTCTTTGGCTGATAAGTCACATCTCAAAGTGAAAGACAATCCTGAGGGGGCTCTGGAACTGCGGGTGCTGAGCCTTCCTTAAAAAGGGTTTTCATAAGGAGCAATATGAACAGAAATGGCTCTTTTGTGGTTCTGCACATTCCAGACATGCCAGGACTGTTCCTGTCAAGGAAGTCTCTGGAGTTTGGGGTTCTTTTCTTTTTTCTTGTGCAAAATATTTGTCACAAGCTAGCAGCTTAAAGAGTGAAAAATAAATGAGAGTTACAAAATCAGTAATAGTAGTGGAAACTGTGAGGCCAGCGGTGGAGTTTCACCTTGTCTGTGCTGCTGTTGGGATCGCAGCAGTACTTTTGCCCATTATGACTGCTTCGAGACGGCTGATTTAAAAGCAGATCTGTAACTGTTGAATACCCAGAACCTCGACAGACAGCATGTTGTAGGCTTTTTTCTGTGTACAGAAGCAATACCTTTTCAACTGAACCGTAGTTCAGTATGGATCCCGTTAGTGCCAGTGCAGTTATATGGCATGCAGCACCTTTACACTGTGACAGCAGCCTTCACGTCCACAGATCTGTGAGCAGAGAAATGTTTCAGGTGTTTTGGCTTTGGGCAGGCTGCATCAGGTTGGCTTGCACCTGTACACTTTGACACAAATGGGATTTAAACAGATTTAAGAGTTACCACACTCAATATGACTGTGCCTTAAAGCATGCCTCGAATACACTCCTTAAATGCAGCACCTCTGTGAGCTGGAGCTGAGCTTTTACCTGCTCTGCAGCTGGGGCTGACCCCTATGAAATGGAGTAGAAAAAAGTAGGGCTCATCCCAGCAGAGGCTGAGCCATCACCCCAAAGATGACCACCCCAGAAATTTGCTTTTCAGCCCAAGTTTAGCCATAGTGCAAGTGCAGGCAGAGGGTGAGATGTGGAGGGTGAGAAAGTGTCTCTTTGAAAGTGGCAATGAAAGAGACACTGTTGGAATGAGCCATCTGGCTGGATTTTATTCAACATGAATATGGTTATTTAGTGATGAACGGCTCCTTGCAGGAGCAAGAGTCAGATTAGGAAGCAGTGCCTGAACTCCCTTCCCTCCTTCGGACACCCGGTGGTGTTACAGGGACAGGCTGTGTCTGGTGGAACTTCCACCGCCAGGGTAGTCATCAAATGCTAAATGCTGATTTACAAGACACAAGGAATTAGTTGTATTATTAGCTCGGTGCTCAGTGTAAATATTTTCCCCCGAGAGGGGTCTGGTCTTGCAACCTTCTTGACATTTTGCGTTTGTTTCCTTAAAAAAAAAAAAAAAAAAAAGAGAGAGTCTCCTTTATCTTATCATTGCTTCCAACCACAAAAATTTGGAAACAAAAAGTAGGAAGGTGCAGTTAGCAGTGAGCTGCGTTTTTACTGAGCCTATCTTATGGTAAAGCGTTTTGAAGTGGATTTTGCTCTGGCCATTCAAGGTCTCTGGTGTGGAAATTTTCTATCATTGTGAAACTATAGCAAACTTTACAAGTGGTAGAAAAAATACTTTTATAACCAAATAAATGTGTAAATTTGTTTTCCTAGTAAGTCACACAGACAGATAGGTGTATGTTAGGAAAATTTCTGTTCCTAACCAAAATATCTTTTCCACTGTGTTACCTAGAGTGGGAAAATGAGTGAATCTTCAGTTGCATCTTAATGCAAGTTTCGTCCGTTTAACTGCTGAAAAAGGGTACTTTGAGATGCTCTATCCTCTTTCTCTCAGCATGACCTTACCCAATGTTTTGTGCTTCAGAATCCCCATTTTACCTCTTTTTGATGATTTGAGAATTTTGGTAGAGAGGGCAAAACCACCTAAAATTTTGGTGTCCTCAAGAAGGCTATGGCAAGTTACGCAGTGATGAGGAGATGCTGAAAACCTGTAGAAGAGCCAGCTTTTTACTGCACGGGAAGTGGTTAGCACCTCATTCGGCATCCTCACATCAAAGCTGGTCAGTAGGCCGGTCGAGATGTTCTGTTTGAACCACAAATTACTGGGCTTCAGGCAGAAATCACTGGATGAAATTCTGTGGTCTTTATTAGGTAGGAGGTCAGACAAAATCATTTTACTGGTTTCTCTCTGCTTTTGGAATTTATGAATCATATAGTCCGGGTGGTTTTTATTTTATTTTATTTTATTTTATTTTATTTTATTTTATTTTATTTTATTTTATTTTATTTTATTTTATTTTATTTTATATTTTATTTTATTTTATTTGTATTTCCATTAAGCTTGCCTTCATAGCATGCAGACAACAAAATTGATCTGTCACCTTTTCATCATCCTGTGTTGCTTTTGAATTGTCCTAGAAGAAGCATAGAATCGAGCCTGTTATTTATATTTCAGCATGGGTGGCAAAATTAACTCTGCCTTGATTATTATGGGCCTCCCATGCCCACAGGAGTAGGTGATGCCTAATGGCAGCCCTGATTTAACAAACATCTGAGGACCAGCCGATCATGGCAGCATAACTAACAACTGTCTCTTCTGTGTTCCCTTTGGGAATTGTGCACTGTGTGATCCTGCAGCGAGGTAAAGAGAGCTCCAAAGGCAGCATATGTGCTCCTGTTAGTGGCCACACACTCCATCTGCAAGCTGCCAAACCCGGGGCTGCAGGAACCAACAGGAAAGTAAGAGACACCTCAGTTGCTTGGCTGTGTAAGAGTCCCTGGACTCCAGTCCTGCACCATACCTTGTTGCAACAGGGAAATTTGGGAAAGCCCAAAGCAATGCTCTAACTGGAGGAAAGAAAAATAATGTGGCAGAAACAATTGTTTTATAGTGAGGCCATGATATGCGTAATGGGTGCACCCAAGGCTGCTTTCTTGGGCAGGTGACCTTCAGGGGCCCCTTCCAACCTCAACCTTTCTGTGAGTCTGTCAGTTTTCCAAATGGCAGAGGACAGCCTGTATCCATACAGCATAAACTCTTAAGGTTTCCGTATTGGGTGACTGCAGCCAGCTGGTTATTAGCAATTGTTTGTCTTTGCTGCTCTGTGTTCAGGAAAGTGCTAGTTGTCATGAGCCAAGACAAACAAGAACCACGCACTTACAGCAGTTAAATATATTGAAGTGTAGTTGGAAACAAAAAATTCATTTTTTTTCTCAAGCTTGGGTAAGGCTATCTTGGAAATCTGGTGTCAGAGAAGTTTAATGGGTCATCATGGATAATTGGCTGCATGTGAGCTCTCGATGGAGCAATGTGACAGGAAGGATCTCTGCAATTCTGGAGAGCAAGGAAAAGCAGGGAAGTGATGTCCCTTTGGGGACATGGTTATGGGTGTCTGTGCTTGAAGAGGGATGGGGAAAAGCCAGGAATAATTCCAAGGAGAGACACAAAATGACTTGGTATTGCAAAACCAGAACTCTCTGATGCTAGGCTTAAGGAGCTCAGTTTATTTGTCTAATTGGGAGGATGGCTGGGAAGGGGTGACTTGACTTTCACGTCTCATGGAAGGAAGCTTTGATCAGCAGTTTGTGATGCAGAAGTAGCCCTTGGAAGTTTTATGCCTTTCCAGATTTTGGAGGAAATCCTTTTATGGATTTTTAGGGTGATCTGTGTCTTTTTAGGGTCATCTGTGTCCATTTCAACTTTAGTCCTAATAGTCGGCTTATTATGTAGAGGTGTTGGGTGAAGGGGAGTGACCTGCGGGATAGTGAAGGCAGGATGGATCATTTTTGCCTTTACACTCAGAGCCCTGACTATGCCCAGCTCCTTCCTGCATCCAGCCTAGAGGTAGGGAAGTTCTCCAGCAGTACTAGGCATAGTTAAAGCTATCAGGTCAAGAGTCTTTGGAGCCATCTCGTCTTAACGAGACGTCTCAGATGGGTGAGTTACCCTCTGCTAATGGCCGTTTCCCTCCAGTGACTATGAGGGGAGGCCAGACAGCTGCTTGAGACGTCACCTCCTACACTTTGGATGTCTGAAGTTGAATGAGTTGAATCCCCCTCACCGCTGCATCTGCCTGTGTGAGTCAGAAGGAGCTACCAGAACAAAGCGCCTCATGAAGATCTGTCTAATGCTGTGCGATTGAGATTAATACAGAAACTTCAATCAGCTCTTACAAGCCGAGCAGTCCCTGGAGGTCCTTATGTTAAGAACAAGTTGGGGCATTTTGATCACCATTAAATACACACTCACCTTCTGCAGCTTCTCTTTTTCTTTTGGGGGATGCTCAGAGTGACAGTTTTAGAGAGCTTTGTTTTCAGCCTGATCAAGTGGCTTTAAGAGAGAGCAAACACAGCCAAGCTGTCAGGCTGTGACTTTTGCAAGCCTTTTTGAATGGATCAGTTTGTCTGAGTTTCTGTGATGATCCCTGATTCCCAGTTCCCTCCCTGAATCTCAGACTACTCCATCCATGCCTGGTTGGGAAGTTGCTGTGAGCCGGTGTCCTTGTGGTTGGGCTCCAACATCTTTCCTGGCCTGATGTCAAGGCGCTGCTCCCATCCCAGGCTGTTGCCTGCTTTTCTGGTGATGGAGGGAGGGCTCTTGCCACCAGCAAGCAGCAGCATGACTTTTCTGCCAGATGTCCCCATTAGCAATCAGGAGAGGCTCCCACTGAAGCCATCCCTACGCCCCTTGAAGGAGATGTGCCCACTTTGCAATGTCTTCAGATTGGGACATCAAAGTTGACGAAGCAACACTGGCTTACAGTGGGTAAGAATCAAATCCAAAATCTCTGGGCTTTGAGAAGATGATGGCAGTGGATTGTTTACAGCAAAACATAGGCAAAAACCCCTTGCTGGAGATTTTGTTGTGAAGGTGATGCTCCAGGACTTCAGCTAAGAGAGAGCAAACCATAGTCATTGCTTCTTTTTCATATGCACAACACACCTTGATTTTCTGATATTTTTTCTTTTGCAGAAGCATGATCTTCTTTCACCTATTTGTCATTCATTCACTGATGGGTGGCCAAAGATTTTTATTTTATTATTTTTTTTTTAATCTCTCTCACTTACAGGGTAACAATGTGATTATAAAACTAACAGTCACAGAGTATACATTCAAACCCTCTGAAAATCTTGAGTCATTATGAAAAACATGAAAATGGTGGGGGTTGTGGGAGGTTTTTTTATCCCTTAATTTTGTTATCATTTTTGAACAAATCATATATATTTCATGGGAATGACAGAGATGGGATTTTCCCCCAGTGCTCATTCACGCATGGAGATTTTCAAATTGGTGAACATTTTTGGATAAACCAGTTGATAGCAAATGGAAGGAGAGTGTGAGCAGAATCCAAGAGCTGGGTTTTGGTTTTTGCTGATTTTGGTTTTGTTTCCTTTTTATTTAAATTTAAACAAAATGACGAGGGTTTCACTTTGACCCACTTTCAAATCTCGTCAGCAAATGAGCAGAGAGTGGGAGCCGTGATCATTTGAACTTCAAAAATGCAGCAGGTCAAGACAGGACAGACCAGCAGCACTCCTGCTCTGATGGTATGCCCAGGCGTGGGCACCTTGGTACATTCTACCATTCTTCTCTATTAGCAGTAGCAAATTTCCAGTGAGTGGAAAGGGATGAAGACAAAGGACCCAGCAGAGCTCTTTTCCCCAGTTTCCTTGGCTCCCTTTCACACAGATGGCAGTGTGTATCTCACAGTCATCGTGGTTGCATCAAGTGCTTTGTTTTTCTGTGCAGAGGCACATCCACATAGATAAGTGGGGATGGGCAGACAGGTGCTTTCTGTAGTCCCTGAGCTCTGGAGCCTCCATTTAGTGCCAAGGCTGAACTCAGTAGCCATGCTCAGAGGAAGGGTATATCAACTCCAGTTAGCAGCGTGGTAGCATGATTGCAAAAGTGCCAGGGAAGACCAAAGTGACCAACAGCTCTCTTGGCCTGTAGGAAGATGAACCTCTGGCTGCTGGTCATTCATTCAAGATTTTGCTAGGTCTCTGTTCTCCACAGCAGCTCTGCCTTTCTGCTGGCAGGGAAGGCATGTCAGCAGCAGCTTTAGACGGGTTTGGAAGTCACCCCCACAGCTGCTGTCCTCTTGAAGAAGCAGCAGGAGAGCCATGTTTTATTTACCTGAATAAATCAATATAACTCTGTTGACCATGATGGACCTAGGTTGATTTATGCCAGCCAAGAAGCTGACCCTCAGTTTGTGTTAGAGGCAGCAGGGCACTGCCTGCCTGATGCCTCTTGCTAGAACTTGTTTTCAGCCGCTTGGAGCTTGGGAAGCCTTAACTGTTTGAAGTGAGATTTTTCAGATGGGGGACCAGAGACTTTCTTGAGCACTTGAATTTGCAACCAGAATATTGTCGCTTTTATTTATCTGCAGTGCAATTATTTCATTGGTGCTTGTGATAGGCTTAGCATTGCTCAGGGTCTTTTTATAGAAACAAAGATGAACTCCCATGCTCTGAGGAGCTCTGTTGCAGTTTGTTCAAAGCTTACACAGGCTGTTTGGTTCATGTTTGGTCCAAGTGTGCTTCAGGAGGGCTTAGTGGCCTTTTGCATCACTGTCAGAACAGTTCACTTTCTGTTGACTTTGGCATTCACAGTGTTGTTCCTACAGTATAAGCAGCAGCACTTTTCCTTCTCTTTATTTTTTTTTCTTTCTTTTCTGTTTTCTTTTTTTTTTTTTTTTTTTTTTTTTTTGTATTCTCAGGCATGGGGAAGGGTTAACCTGGTGGTGCAGGTCCTGAGACCTCACTCACAAGCACCCATAGCCAATGCTTAGGACAGCCTCGACCCTGTCACCCATGAGAAAGGAGAATTTTTTTGGCTGTTTGATAAGTGGGAACATCCCAACCTCTGCCTCTTCTCCCCATTAGATCAAGACACTTGGTAGTCTTCTGTCCTTGCTTTCATTTTGATGGTAGGAAAGAGGCCAGCTGAGCTGCCTCACAAAAGGTCTTGGGCAGCAGACACAAGAGGCATGTAAGACACAGGTACCACTGCCCTGGTGCCCAGAGCGATAATGCTGGCAGTGCCAGCCTGGGGCCAGCCTGGCAATGACACCTCAGGCTGCCTGTCGTCTCCACACCTGGAACCCTGCAGCCCTGGGGCACTGAGATGCTTCTGAAATGCTGCCTCAGCCAGCTCTGCAACCCACACAGTTACGAGCACTTTGCTCTGCTTTGCCTAAAGTTTGTGCCTGACTCCATATCCAAAGCCTCCTCTGCCTTCCCCCGGTGCCCAACCACCAGGTGACAGGCAGAGGTACAAAATCCCTGTCCCAAGACATCTACAGATAGAGAGGAGGTGCCCAGGGACCAGCCATGGCAGCGCTCCCTGAAGCTGGTGCAGGTGGTACTGCCTCCAGCTGTCCTGCCTGGTTCCTGCTCCCAGAGCAAGGCAACAGAAGGGAGCAGGCACCTGTGGTCAGTCCCTTCCTCCCAGTTGTCTTTTTAAGGTTCTGCAGCAGATTGGGACTGGGAATCAAAGGGATAAAACACAGTTTGAGGTCTGCACAGGGTTGCGGAAACCTGGGGTGGGAAGATGGGAGCAAGGAGGGATGAGAGGCTAAGCCAGTGCAGGTGCTGGGTCAGGGGAGGGTGAAGCAGCCCCTCACTGCCCACCCAACAGCCGGCAGAGACCTGGGGGAGATTTGCTCCTGCCTTTTGGCACCTTGTCCTGCCCTGGTTGGCAGCCATAATTGGATGCACTGCTTCTTGCCAAACTTTTTCCTAGACACCTAATCCCCTGCATGCAACCAGCTCGGTATCACAGTCTGCCTCCCAGGAGCCAGATATGTCAGTGCCATTACACGTGTGGCTTCTGAGCAGAAAGCCTGTGGCTGAGCAGCTGTTGAAATCCAGCTTTGTGTTGGCAGCCTTTCCTCCAGGAAACCCTTCATGGAACTGAAAGCAAACCCACCACAGCGAATGGGGTAGGAGGGAAGTCTCTCTGTGCCTGTGCACCCCTTCCAGCCTTTCTTTGCCTCCCCTCACCCTTCCCTAAGGCACCTGCTCCCAAGAAAGAAACACTGAAATATTGCTTCATGCTGTGTTACCTCTGATAATATGCAGTGGAGAAAAAGAGGTATGAAACATGCACGGGACAGTTTCAGATAAGGTTCAAGGCAGGTCATGCAAATTTGCAAACTGCCCCTGCACAGCTCCATGGCTGGCTCTGATCTGTGAGAGCCCGTCAGGTGTAGCAGAAGGTTTGTGTGCCACCCCTCGCTTCTCCCTCCTTCAAAGCAGGAACGAGCTGCCCTGGAACAGGCTGACCTTTGGTGTAATTCTCTTTTTTTCCCCGAGTCAGGGGCACTTGACTGAAAACCAAGAAAAGCTACAGCAACCTTAGCTTTTTGTCAGCTTTCCTTGCAGCTGTGACAAGGCTGTTGTTCTGCTCCTGGCATAAGTGAGAAATCAATGTTACCGTGGGAGCAAGCTCCCAAACAGGTGGCAATCATGCACACATTAACCTGGACCGGAGCAGGAGGTACAACGTCCCCCTCGGACCCACTGATGGGAGAGGAGATCTCATCGCGCTTTGTTTGCGCTCAGAGCGCGGCTGTCCGGAGGATGGTGCCCAAATAGATAAAGCTCCGGGCACAGATGTCTGCTTTGATTATTCCTTGCCTTTTGCTACAAACCATATGGCAGTGCGGGCAGCACAGATAGCTGGCAATCAAAATTCCTGGGCTCCCTCCCCGACTTTGCCATTTGCTTATTTAATTTTCAAAGCGGTTTTCATGCATCAGCTAAATTCGCCACCTTGAACCCCCCACACAAACACTTCTAAAACAAGAGCTCTCCCTCGTTACTGGAGGTGCTTTCGAAAATATATTAACCACATCTTGCACTGCTATCACAAAATTAGATGCACTTAATGCTTGTAAACTACTTTGGCACCAACAGATAAAAGGCACTACAGACATGCTGCTAATCAGTTTGATTAGGTAAAGCATCTAAAGTTTGCCACGGCTGCAGGAGAATTGCAGGCTGATCCATCTATAACCCGGAGGAGTAAGATGAATTAGGTACGATAAGGATTGTTTGGTTTCTGGTCTGTCAACCAGTGAATGAAATGACTCCGTGTTTATATGCCAGGTCACAGAGAAAAGTTTCTTGTGATTGGAAATGATTAGGCACACTGGTGATTAATGTTTCCAGTGCTCTTTGATCCAGAGCTGCCAGTTGGAATGAGCCTGGCTGCACAGAGACATCCCGACTGCCTTGTAGCGAAAGTGCACAGGGTAGAAAATTGAATGAAAAGAGGAGGGTGGGGATGGGAAGGCTCTGCCGTGAGATATGCTGCTTTTCCATCAGGGACTCCAGGGTTGCATTCTCTGAACCATCATCTTATTCCTGGAAGTCAAGGCAGTTTGTAACTTGCTTTGTGCTTGTCAGGTTTATTTATTTTAAAGAAAATGTTCAGGAAGATTGCCAAGTCACCTAAACACACTCTACTGATCTGTTCCTTAGGGTCTACTAAGTTAGGAAGAAAGCATCCCAGGTTAGAGAAAAACTTTGAAATGCAGCCCTTTCTGAGCAGTCTGTAGCTCTCGTGAAACTGTTGATGTTTCTCTCAGTGTGGAGGTGCCATCTCCTGCATACCTCCTTGTGATGGATATTCCTCTTCCAGCTGCAGGATTTCCCCTTTTTAACCCTCAATTAGGGTATGCTCCTTTTATCACAGGAGGGATAGTTGAAATAGTTTCCTAAGACAAGACACAGGAAGGTTTGCTTGCATAAGAAGAATCCAACCACTCATCATTCCCACTGTCTGTCTTCATTACTTGGTGTCTCTGTCATGCTCTGGTCATTATGGCTGGGCCTTGAACCAGCTGAGAGGCCATGAACATGACTGTGCTGCCCACTGTTAACAAATGGTAAATGAGCACCCAAAAGGGCTCTGGAAAATGAGTGGTGAAGACCCTCAAATGTCTGCATGTAGCAAGGAGATAATTCCAAATTCCCACATCCAAGGAGGATAGAGAAGGCGTTTTAGGAGAGCCTCAGAATCTTTCACAATTTATCTCAGAATGCTTTTGCTGCAAACCTGAGTGGCTCAGCAGTTACAGCTGCTTTTGTTCAGGGAAGGGAGGAGGCAAAAGCTGGGGCTGACCCTTCCTTGGGCAGCCCAAACTCTTCTGTGCTGCTTATGGCCACCTCAGTTCTCTCAGGGAGAGGAACAGGACACTGAGTGAGCACCGGGTGTCTTGGTCATCCCACATTTCTCTTTGCTTGTGTTTGGTCTGAAGATTCCTGATTTTATGGAACAGGGGAAAATATTTTAAATATCAGAAGTTTTCAGGAGTTGAGAAACCAGTGAAAGCAAAATGCTGTCCAGTACATCCCACTGGGTGTGTAAACATATATAAAGAGGAAATGGAAATGCCATTTCTGCCTAACTTTGCCATCACTTTGGGTACGTCAGTTTTCCCCGTGTTTCAGACACCAGCACTGGGTGATTTTAACATGGACACGGGAGGTCCATGTCCCACTTCCCACTCCAGTCACCTGCCCACCACTGCTCCACATCCCCAGGCACAGTCTGTGCCTTCCTGGCACTCACAGCCCCGGGATGCAGCTGGTCCCCATCCAATGCCTCCGATCTCCAGCAGCGTGAGAACGCATCCCCAAGCTGGGCAGGCAGTTTTAGGGTTTCTCTCCTCCGCTCAGCTGCTTTCACACAATGGAGAGAAATCTCATTATCTTCCAGTTCTCTGACACATTTAATTGCTTTCAGTCACTGCGCTCAACAGAGGGAAGACAGACAGACAGTGATCTCCTAGACCTTGTTATGTGGGAAATTGGTATAAATCCACGTGTACATCAGTTTCCTGCCTTTGTGAAACCGTGCTTCATGCCTGTTCTCAAGCCTTAAGTCCTCTTCCTGTGGGTGGCCTGGAACAGCTAATATCAATTTAATTGCAGATCATTTCTGCAAAAATAGGTGCTTACTCTGTTCGCTTTCTCATTTCCAAACGGCTCCACGGCGGCTGCTTGGCTGCTGCCTGACCCGCTACGAGTGCTCCTGTTTCCCTCTCCGGCTGGCGAGGTGTGCTGTTGGGACAGGGAGCAGTGACGTACAGTCTGCCGGCAGCCTGCGAACGGGGGCCAAGCAAAACACAACCAGGCATCACCCCAAGCACCTCAAGGACTGCTGCGCCCAGTGGATTCCCATTGTCTCAGACATCTCATTGTGTTTTAATAGCTACGGAGGTGTCTGCATCGCTCTCACGTATGGCAAGTTAGGAGCCAGGGCCAGGGAAGGGAGAAGTGTGGGATTGGACACGTCTCCAGCTCCTCAGGGTAGAAATCGCTGCTTATCTGAAGCAATTTTGGAGAGGTATTTCAGGTGTGGCTTCTGCAGTGGATGTGGTAGTAGTCACCCCAAAGGTGTGCCATGATGCTTGGTGGCCTCCAATACCTCTCCAGGCCATCCTGCTTGTGTCTTCCCTTCCCGGCCACCTCCTGCTCTCGTTTCCTCCTGCTTCCATGCACAAGGCAGGAAAGCTTCAGGGCGACTGATAAATCCACCCTCCTTATCTTGTCCATCTCGGTGTGGATCCCAACAGGGAAACAGCTCCTTGTTGCCAGGTGGGCTTATGAGTTTTAAGGCACCCAGCCAAAAATCTCACATTACGATCTGTTTGCTTTGTGCAGATATTGCTAGCACAGTTAACCCCGCAGCTGCTGACCTGGGGTATTTTATATATGAAGGTCTGTTCATCTCTTGGGCTTGTAGCTCATACCATGAGGGGAGCTTCTGATGGGCTGAAACCTTTGGCTGTAGAAATTTTTGCCTCTACCAGTCAATCGCCTCTTTTCATTGCTTCCATGGGAGATTGCTGCACCCGCTTGAAGGCCAGGCCCTGCATGCCCACTCATGTCAAGGAGATGGAAGGGCAGGGCTTGTACTCTGTGCTGGCGCATGGTGTGGAGCATTAAACAAGTCAGCAGTTGGGAGAAACATGGACAGCGGTGAGTGGGAGACTCACCGCCCCTCCGGGCAGGGTTAGACTGGGCAGAAACCTGGCACAGAGGGTGTCTGCCAGGTGTCCAGGTGAGGGTGCAGCCCAGAATGTTAAAAGTCTGGGTATGTGGGAGCTGGAGCTGCTGTCTGAGCTAGTGAGAGGTCTTTAACTCTTTCTGTGTTGGACACTCATGGGAAACAAGTCCCATTGCATCCTTGCTGCTTTCTGCTGTAAATTCAAAAGCTCAGGAAAATATTCCCCCAGCTTCATAAATACATAACGAAGTTTATGTTAAGAAGAAATGAAAAGGAAACATAGAAGCACAAAGTCTAGGTTGGAAGGGACCTCCCAGGATCATCTGGTCCAACTTTCTGTTGAAAGCAGAGCCACAGATTAGATTATCCAAGGCCCAGTCAAGCCAAGCCTTTAATATTTCTAGTGAGGGAGATTCCACCCTTCTCCAGGCAACTGATCCTGCTCTTTAATTGTTCTCACAGCAACAAGTTGTTGTTTTTTTAAATATCTGGGTGGAATTTCCCTTGGAGCCACTTGTTCCTGTTGTTTCTTGTCCTGTCACAGTAGAGAGAATACCTTTCTACTGTGTCTTGAGAATACATAAGAACACAAGTACCCCTTAGGAATTGGAAGGCAGTGATTTGATTCCCCCAACCTAAGCTTTCATTTCCAGAGGCTGAACAAGCACAGTTCATTCAGCATTTCCTCAGCTGTGAAGTTCTCCAGTGTTGATGGTCCCTTCTGGATCATCTCAGTATCTCCATGGGATATCTTCGATGCCTTTCTTTATCTGGGGGAAGAAAAACTGGGTAGTGTGTTCCAGGTGTGACCTAACAAATGCCAAACAGAGCAGGAAAATCACATCCCTTTATCTGCCAGCTATAGTCTTACTAATCCAGCCCAGGAAGCTGCTGGCCAGGACACATGGCTGGGTCATGTTCCTTTTGCTGTCTGCCAAGACACCCAGGGTCTTTTCAGCTGAGCTATTGCCCAGTCAGCCATTGCCCAGCTAGCACTGCTGTTCGGGTTTATTGCACCCCAGGTTCAGGACTTGACATTTGTCTTTGATGAACTGCACATTAAACCTCATTCTTGTTGGCCAGATCTCAACAGCCTGTTGAAATCTGCCTCCATGGTGGATTTTCTTTTCAGAATATCTACCTACCCTCCCAGTTTGTGCACATGCTCAAATGTGAGGAGGGTGCATTTCTCACCCCACAGATCATCTGTAAAGCTGGGTCACATTGACCTGAGGAACTTCATTTATGACCAACTTCCAGCTTGATGTCGAACATTTAACCTCCAGCTTCTGAGCTAAACTGTTTAGTCAGTTTTTCAACAATTATGGATTTTTCAGTCCAGTCTCATCAGCTTGCCAAGGAGGATTTTGTAGGAGACTGTGTCAAACACCTTGCTAAAATCAAGGTAGATGATACCCACAGTTTTCCCCTTATCCACTGAGGAAATTGTTTGGTCAGGCATGATTTACCCTTCAGTAAATTCATGTTGGCTTTTCACAGTCAGTTTTTTGTCATTTGTGTGCCTGAAAATTGCTTTTGCAAAGACCTGTTCCCAGGGACTGAAATGAGGCTGACTAGTTTGCAGTTCCCTGGATTTTCCCTTTTTCCATCCTTCTTTTCTTCCTTTTCCATCAGTCTTTCCTTCCACCTATGAAAACAGCAATTGTGTAGATGGAGTTAGCACTTGTTCTAGTCTTCAGCCTGGAATACTTTTCTCCAGGTAAAATGGTTCACTCTTTATTTTTCAGCTCCCCTGCAAGGGAGAAATAATTTGACCAACATCAGACAAATTGCTTAAAGCAGTGTAGGTGACAACATGTAAAGAGCAAAAGCTCCTTGTATGTACTGATACTGGCCCAAATTAGTTAAACAGGACAAATTCAGGTCTGAAAGTAACAATGGTCCATGGTGACATCTAGTCATAACCTAAATTCTAGAGATGCTCCTGTTCATGGTGTAATAATCCTGTCTGCAGATCTAGGTTAAGTAAAATCCAGTTCTGTGTAGCATGGAATATCATTAATAACGTTCTAGGATTTCTTTATCAGGGGCCACTTTTCGGTCTGGGATGCATTCAACGGTCAAGATTTTGGCCTCTTTGCCAGTACATGTAAGCCAAATCTCTACAAGAAGGATGATCGTGGTTTCATGGGATGTTTGCCTGCTGTGATATTGAATGCTAGTATCGGGAACCAAGCTGGGGGTCATTAGATGGTGTTATCGGTTCCTGAGAGGCAGATGGAGTTCTTATAAAGGTCACTTGTTAACCGAATGATCTGTAGCAGTTTGCACAGACCAGTGTAGCAAGTGGCCTGTTTTTGGACTGATGTTGGTATCAGTAACTATAGGTATCAATATATGGTTAGTCGATGCAGCTAGGACATTTACATCAGCTATACAGCAATGCTCACTCTCAAACACGTACATTTCTTTCACATTGCAAATCAAGCTAAACATCTGTAGTCTAGATTTTCCAGCTTTGAAATATCAGGGATTATCCAATGATACCGTTATAATTGCATTGGAATGTTCTTTAAAAAAATATTTTAATAACCATCACATTGACTAAGACTAGGAAGTAGCCTGTGCTCTCTACTGCCAAAGTGTGTTTTTTTGTATGCTCCAGTTCAACAGGTGACCATGTTCTTTATATATCAGCTGTTGGTGGCTCATTATGAGCTCATTATGGCATCTGAGAAGAGCAGGAAGAAAAAGGGATGAATGGGAAATTATAGGAATACCAGGGAGGATCACATGAGACCTCTGAATGGTTCTACCCTCCTAGGCAAGTGATTTGCCAATGCACAGCTGCACATGGGTGCTCTTTTTCTACACCTATGGATTCAAACTGTGAGGAGTAACTGTAATTACAGTTAGAATTGTAATTGTAAGGCGATTGACATGACATCGCTTAACACTGTTATTAATATTCACAGAGTGGGAAGCTGTGTTAGGCTTATTAAATCTCTTCTAATGAAACATATCCTTGAGCCTTCCACCCTCTAGGAGGTGGAACCCTGGCATCCACCCAGGCTCTGTTAATATAAACCCTAAGTTATTCCTAGATGGAGAGAAGGAAGGTGGTCTTTTTACCTCCCTATTTCACTATCTTTTTTTTTTTTTTTTTTTTTTTTTTTAAAACCTGGGAAGGTTAATGGAAAACAAGATCCCACAGAAACATGTCATTGCTGCACCCATGGTCAGTAGTACATGTGTATACTTCAAGTCAGCTGAGTTTAAATAAATATGTAGAACTTCTGTTTTTGGCTGAGCAAAAAAGTGACAGCTGTTTGCTATGGTGTTTCCCTCATTTGTGGGCTGCTTACTGGCATTGCAGAGGTAGAACTGTTTGGGGTGTCATTTGCTTCAAACACTTTATCACAGCTCCCCACAAGCCCTCCCTCAGTCTGGCTGCTTACATGTTTTCAATGAAAGGCCCTGTTCACGCTTGTGGCAACTCGAATTATCTCTAAATAAACCAGTATATGTGGAGAGTAATTCATGAACACTTCCAGAGTGATGATAAATGGCAGGCAGAGCCAGCGCATACATGGTGGCCCCTCAGGGATATGTCTCCATCAAGTTGTGCAAAGATACGGTAGAAGGGTGTGGAAACATGACCTTAAAATAAGAGCTGTGTCTTCTGGAGTTTTAGAGGCCAGGTTGTAAGTGGCAGACATGCAGTATTTGATCTGTCTCTTCTTGTTAATATTGGTGCTTCCAGAACTTGACAGATACTTTTGGTTTTACCCCCAATTCTACCCAATGCGACTACCAGCCTGCTTCCACAAAAACAACAGTTGTCATAGTCCTTTAAGGATACCTTAAGCAGCCAATTCTCATATGTAATAATGATAAAATCTAAGAATTTCTAGTGCTATTTTCTGGCCCTTCTTGATTCTTCAACTGCAGTTGAGCTTTGGCTTAACAGAGGCCATTCTTCTACAAAGACAAGGAGAGAGAGGAAATACCCACAAAAACAAGAGCCTTAGGATGTTATGGCCACATCTATCCTAACAGGTTAAACAGGGACAAGGCATAACCCTGAGCACTGGCGTGTACCTGTCCGTACTGTAAAACTGTTAGCACAGCTCCAGCCCACATCAGCTAGCGCTTCTCCAGACAGCTCCTGGGCACCGTCTGGGGACTTGTGCTGGCCAGTGGCCATCCCCAGTAGGTAATTTGGCCACAGGCACCTTGTTCTGGGGAGGTGAAAGAGCTTAGCTGTCTGGATACGGGCTGCTGGGCGGTTGGTTCCAGTGCCAAGGCACAGTCCCTGACTTGTTTTATTTACTTGAATGGACAAGATGAAGGTTTGGGGTTACAGGAGCCTCAGCAGTGAGGTACAACATGTGTGAATTTTGCAATTCTGTGTGTATTTTTGAAATACATATTTCTGTTGGATTTTCAAGTATTGCTTTCATATTGTCTTGAGAACCCTGTGCTTATTGTATTTCTTTTATTGTTCCCATACAGCAGTACAGGAAGGTAAAAAACCTTCACCTTCAGATAGCAGACATGCAATAATGTGAAAAAATCTGAAGTGACTGGGGAGAAGTTTTTTCTCATCTACAGAGAGATCATAGAAGATTCATAGCTTGCTGCTAATAAAATTACAAGAAAAATTGGTCTCTTCCTATTTGAGGAGAGGAGAAATAGAAGCTCAAAAGCATTGATATCCCAAACAGAAATGGCGGATAATCCAACATACAGGGGCTTACTCTTCCACATAATAATGTGGAGGCTTTATCTGTAGATAAATAGTGTCTACATTTTATTAGGCATAACCTCATCATAAAAAGCATCAACTGTAGTCAAACTGGTCATACTTTCAGTTTCTGCTGAAAAAGCACTCATTTTTCTGCCCTTAAAATCCCAGCTGGATTTTATACAACTAAATAAGTAGCCTTGCCTGATGTTTCTGGGGAAAAGACTATATTGTGATCTGAATCTGTGCTTCAAAGCTTATTCCCTATAAACCATTAGTCCTGGAATCCAGCACACCTGAATTATAGATGAAATGCATTTTTGGTCCAGTACATCAATGCACTGCTTATTCTGGGGAACCCAGGACTGGACAAATTGCTCTGAATGCAATCTCACAAATGTCAGATAAATGGGAGTAATCAATTTCAACTTACACAGTTGTCTCACCATAGAAGGTAGCCGGCTTGGTCAGCTATGATATCAGCAATACTCTGCCTAAGCTATAACAGGGTACCTTCAGAAGGGTTAGCTTTGTCTAAGGCATTAAGGCTAGAAATGTGTCTCACATGAAAAATTGATAGTGGTCCTGAGTCTTGTTTGCATATGTTGGTGCATCTTCATGACTTGTTAAAATGGCGTCCTATGGGTATAGGTCAACTAGTCAAGAGAAAGCCTATAACAAGATCTAAAGGCAGGTGGGATTTGTCTGGTATCTCAGCATGGGATGGTCCTGAATGTTCTTCACATATTATTCTGTATTGATTCAGTCTTTTCCATCTTGTGCACAAAAATAGCCTTGAAGGAAGGAACATGAGACTTGACTCAGACATCTAGCTGTAGCTGAACTTCTCTAAGTAGTGCATCTGCCCAAGGGTTTATAACATGCTTAAGCTAAAGAAAAACAAACAAACAAACAAAAACATTAGTAGCGCTAAAGTACCCAAGTAGAACACTTCAGGATCAACTGTGGAGGTAGGGAAAAATGCCCCCTCTTCTTACTCTGCATCCTCCCACATCCTTTTTTTTGACTACAGACTCCAAAAAGGGGGAAAGGATGAAGGAGGTTATAAACCTCTTTGTCGTGTTTCTGTGCTCTGAACATCAGTTCGCAAAATGTATGCAGCCACAGAGCAACCTGTGAGCCTGTCTTCACAGGCTGGGAGGTCTGAGCACTGCCAAAGGCTTTTGGCCCCCTCTCCCAGCCTTAAGCTTTGAACGAATATCGTTTGGCTCCATGACAGTGTGGGTCTGTTGACTGTGTGTATGTGTTTGTTGTTGGATGTGTGCAGAACTCAAAAGCAGGTCTGAGTTTAAGTAAAGCCCCTTGCTTGGATGGGGAACCTTGATCAACATGTCACAGAACGTGACAATTTCCATAATGTTTTTTTAAAAAATGCACAGAGAATGAGCTGCCAACTTTCAGGGGAGGGATATGCAGTCACTGCTTGAAATACCTAACTTCTGGGCTCTGCCCTCACCTCACAGCAGTTTTGAAGAAATTATTTGATTTCTCTATGCCAGCCAGTTGATCTGTAATACTTTAATGTATCTCTGACATCTTTGGGTGTTGTGTGGCTTATTTAAGGACTCGTTGTGTCAGAGACTTAATTTAGATTAGTGATTTTTTTGTTATTCTAATTGAAAAAAAAAAAAATATATATATATATATATATATTTGCTTCTCTCTCTCTTTATGGGCAGAGGTTTAGGACTTCTGAAAATCTACTCTTTTTAATTTGTCTCAATTCAGGAACCTAAAACCATGGCCCATTTTGAATTTAGGCCAAATGCCCCTGCCATGGCATGACACGGTTTTGTCTTGCTTGGACACATAACCTAACTCAGCACAGATCAGTGTGGAGGTGAGAGTAATAACAAGATAGGATGTTGCCTATCTTGGCTGCAAGGATATAAGAAAGTTTTGTGCTATAGCTATAACACTCTCATCTGTTCCTCCAAGACAGTGGGTTTTACTCTTTAAGAAAGGCCTGTGTAAGCATGAAATAAAAAGACAGGCCAGAGTGGGCCTACTTTTCATTTCTGATAATAACCGAGTTCTGGGATTTTTACATAGAAAGAAGAATACTTATGATGAATATTAAAACATCTTATTAGGTAGGCAGAAACCCAGAATTATGCAATGTCCTGATTACCACCTTCTAAGGACGACTCTTCTGCCAACTTTTCAGTCATTTGCAAACAATCCCATTTACCACATACTTTTTCTGTAATATAACATCTGCTGCAAACCTTGAAAGGTTTAGAGTTGATGTTAAACTGGTTCTCCCACCCCCACTGGAGTTCAGCAAGGATGAGAATGAGAGTCAGGTAAAAGGCTTATGAAAACAACTATTTTTGGCTCAGCCCTGATAGGACAACAGCTCCATTGTTCCACTCTGATATTCAGTCATTGTGACTCATCTGTAAAGGACTCTCTGGCCCAATTTCTTAAATATGTGCTCTGTCCAGAGAACTTGCTGGGGCTTTCTAAAACTGGAAATACCGAAAAAGAACAGCTTACTCTTCCGTCAGGTGTTGATTGACCTTTTCTACACCACCTCAGCTCAAGAAGTGGAGCACATGCTGTCTTATGTAGCAAGGTGTTTTAACTCAAGAGAGTTTGTGGATTTTTTTTTTTTTCTTTTGAAGGAAGGGGATTAGAGGGGACAGGGTAGGTTTCAGGCCTTTCCAGCCTCTATGGCGAGTAAAGTCAGGTGTCCTCAGAGACTAATCCACTAGCGACAGCTGCTTCAGAATGGAAAGAGTTGTCAAGACTGGAAGAGGCCGCTCTGAAGCTCACCTTGGTCTCTGGTCATACCTGCTAGTCTCTGGTTTCAAAGAATTTCCAAAAACCTTTGGGACTCCCAAAGCATAAGGTCTGCTGCCAAACCCTATGGGTATCACACCTAATAGAAATACAACACAGAGAAGAGAATTTGGAAACATTTCCTCCATGAGTTCCACCATTATCTAGGATCCACGAACACTATTTTTCCTGAAATGAGGAAAAATTAAAAATGTTTTCTTCAGTCACTCATATACCTCAAAGAAACATACATTTGAGAGCAAGGGTTAGGGAGAACACAGACCTGTCATCTTCCTGATGAGGACACATTCTTTCCTTTCCATTTGTGTATTTTCCCTGAAGACAGTAATCTTATGCCACAGTTGGACAAGATAAGCACTTAGAGTAAAGCTGTGAATAATCTCTCTCTCAAGGGGTTTAAGTACCAGTTTGAATTAGGACTTTAGAAAGGTAAGTGAAAGCTCCCTTTATAAAGAGCATCTACCATGCATGAAATCTGGAAGTGAAAATTGGTGATCTGCTCTGCTAGCTATATGTGAAATCTTGCTCTGCTGAAACCAGTGGCAAAATTGCCATTGATTTTAAGACATCTGAATTTCATCCCTGGTAGGTTTTTTCTGCATTACTTTTTTCCTGTACTTTTGCCTATTACTTTTGCTATGTAGGCATGGAGGACCTGTGAAAAATATTGATATGATCAAGACACCCTCACCATTGTAGTGAGAGGTGGACAGATGCCACTGTTGGAAAACCCAGTTTTGTCTGACACCTTTCTTTTTCATTCTTTCTACCTACTCTGCTTCAGCTTTCCAGGTTAAACTTGTGCACAAAGGACAGGTCTTGTTATTTTGGACTTCTGTTTTTGTTGTTGTTGTTGCTGTTATTATTATTATTAATTTAGATACTGAACTTGCAAAACATTACTCTTAGCAGGGCAATTCATCTCCAGCTGGAAGTTAATGAGACCAGTCCTCCTTCCTGGGAAAGTATTCGCTTCTGGTTAGTGAAGCCCACCTTTCAGAAACCACAGCTAAAACCTGTTTTTTCAGTGGAACACAAAGTACACAGCCACTCGCAAATGTCAGTTTTTCTTAGCATGAGGCAAATATGCATTTTGTAAATGTGGGATATAAACATATTTTGATGTGGATCTTGAACAGGACTTCAATATAGGGATAGTTCATCTTTAATTTATAATTATACTCAATCAAGCCATTCCAGGAAAAGATATTTTGTGGTTCTTGGGCAAGGGAAGAAGCAATAAAACTTTCTACCCTACACAGAAGCAGTTACAATGTGCAGTGCAGACCTATATTCCCTAAATGAAAACTTAGTGTAAAACACTTATGTTTTCCATAATTAAAATCACTGAGCTATTGATGCTATAAATCCCTCTTTGCAGATACACTGTTCTTTCTCTGGGAAAAAAAAAAAAAAGAAACACTCTTATTTGTTTGTTACCTCTGTTGCCACAAGCTATAACCAGGTGTTTTAATCTGATTATGAGAACTGCTACAGGAAATACTCTGGCCTCTGTTGCGCCCAGGGTTGACTTAGTTGATTGAAATGGCATTTCTGGCCTGAAAGTTCATCAATCATTGGAGCCCAACAGAAAGCTTATGATAGTGTGGTGTGTTTATAGAGGGACTTCTAGTCTTTTAGGAGCCGAAAGCATTTTATAAACAGTAATTGATTCATTCCTCCCTTGCACACAAATGCAACCACCACCAAGGATGAGGTCTGTCTTGTTTTTGCAGGGGATAGCTATTGGGAAGATGTAGGTAGGCAGCATATAATTATAAAAACTGGAATTTTGTCTGAATACTGTGTTCATACTTGTAAAAGGACAATGGGATTTTCCAAGGGTTTGTAAAGGTTGGCTTGTAGAGCACCGGCAGTAAGGTCACCTGTGGATTGTGGTGGGGTTATTGCATATGTACCAACAGTGGGAATGTATTGCCAACTAGATTATCACTGGGTCTGGAATGTCTCAGTGTCCTTTGCTCAGCATTAGGGCAAGAGAAATTTCATTGTACCTCCTGTTTGGTACTGCAGGTAACTGTGTACTGCAAATAAAACTGCGTGTCTCACAGTGCATTGCCTGTGTGCCTACCTCTTGTTCACGACCAGCTGGCTGGTCTCCTTGCTACATAAATGCTGTTACCTCAGACAGAAGCGTTGCTCTGCAGTGTGGTGTATTCAGCCTTTGGTGATGCTCACCGCAGCTTCTCCTAGAAGGAGAATGGATACTTGCTAATGTGTCAGAAACCACCATATCCTAAATCACAGGAACAAAGAAAAGCTTGAAAGGAATTTCTGCTGTGCTATCTTTATCAGCCAGCCTTTCCTTATTTCCATTACATGCAGCCTTGCTTATGTCTCTGACACTTGGGAAATACTCTGATTCTGCCCTTCTATTTTTCAGACCAGATAGCTTTGGGTCTGATCCAAGTTCTCTTCAGTTTGAGGGGAGTTTTTTAATTCTGTCAGCCAGCTTTGGATTGTCTCCCTGATTCTCACCCCTTTCTGAAATGAGAAGGCACAGGTTTAGGTTATTCCTAGAAGGCTGGTGTCAGGAAGTTAGAAATCAAATAAGTTCAGTGTAGCGCCTGGATGCTCTTCTTGAAACAGATCTGTTAGAAGGTTGCTGATCCTGGAAGAAAGAGATAACAAAGGAAAGATTTTCTCTGGGATATGGTATGATTTCTAGCCTTTTCTATTAAATAAATATCAATAGAAAAGCACAGAAGATAAAGCAGTTTTTTCATGTAACTTGCTCTCTTTGCCCCATGGTCAGATTCCAGAATGACAGTGGGCTGGCTTCTTATACCCTTACTTTAGCCATCTTTGCTGCAATAAAAGACCTAAAAAAATAGTCAGGCCTCATTATTTAATATATGCTAGGAAGGCTATATGGGCCAAGAGTCTGAATCAGTAATAGCAAATATCTGTAGGAATCCTGACATTGCTAGCTAAGGGAACAGGTTTCAAATCTTTCTCTAGAAGCAACAATGACTGATTTTAGTTTCATTTTTTATTGATACCCTTATAACTGAGGAAACGTCTTTTTATGAAAAAAAGATTATTTTTTTTTAAATATTATTTCTGGCCTGCAGGCCAGTGGTATAAATTAAAAGAGCAGCTGCTCTTGAGAAATCCCAAAGGCATGGAAAAGGATAAAGGCAGAGGGTCCTTGTTGGCTTTATGGGGAGCAGGGAATAAGAGAGGAAGCTTGTGGGTGACTGAATACCAAGCTCCATGGTGCCTCCCCCAAGGTTTATGTATAGATCAAATGTTCGATTGCATCTCCACTATGGAGCAAAACATTGCTGGAGCAACTAATGAAGAGGAGAGCTTGTGAGAACTCCTGGCCAAGGGTGGCCAGTAGAAGTGGCAGCCACTTCCAGTTGCTCCAGGAGGATGGGCTCAGCTGCTGAGGGATAGCTTGAACTTCAGCTGTTCTCTGTCCAAGCTGTACCTCTTGGTGCCAGATGGGTCTTGCATGGAGGGTGGTTCTGATCCAAGGATTAGCAGGAACTTCTGAAGCATCCTGGCCACACTGGAACTCCCATGGTTGAGGGAAAGCTGAGAAAGCTGCAAACTCAGCTTCTGCTTGGGCTGAAAAAAACGTATAGAGGGGCAACCATAAGGAGGGCACAACAGGTTTGAGTGGTAGCACTGTGAGGAATGTGGCTATATAATTGTTTCCCTCTTCATGTTTTTAATTCAGTACTTGATAAAAGGAATATTGCTTGTTCTAGTGAAAACCTCAGCTATTCTTCTAGGCATCTTTGCTGGGGCTGGCCTTTGGAGACTAAACCTTGCCTTTTCAAGACTTGGTGGAGGAGTTACCTGTGGGCTTTGTAAAGCTCTCAAAAGCCTTGACTTCTGACTGGAACCTCCAAATGCTACTGAAGTGTTGATGCATAAGAACAGAAACTTCTTTTCATTTTCTTCTGCTGAGTAAGATGTTAGTTTTGGGGATGGTGTCTTTGTCCTACTGGAAAGCAATGGGTCCAGCATGGAGGAGTTTTGGGGAATCTGGAGCAAAGTTTTGCAGGTTCCTGTCCTTCCCCTCCCCCCAAAAACAAACAAACAAACAAACAAACAAACCTTGAAATATATTCAAAATATTTATTGTTTTATTTTGGCTCAATCTCAGCCCTTATTATGTTACAGATACAGAGTTTTAAAGTAAGAAGAATACTGAATGTGATCAACTTTATCCATACTAAAAGTGTTATAAAAAACAGTGACTACTGTTAAAGACTTTAAATAGTTCCATCAGTCTCCTTATGAAAGAGGAAATGGGCTGTGTTCTAGCCACTATTTTCCTATCATGGAATTGGATTGGGGGATTTTAGAGGATGTCAAATTGACTATGAGTCAGTGAGACACCACAGTGCTAAAGGAAGCTGCTCCACTGGGCTACAGGCAGTGCAGGGTTTATTCCAAAACTAAAAATAATAAAAATAAAAAATACCTAGACAATTTTCTGCTTTCCTCAGCAGTGGCTGGACCACAGGGTTCAGAATGGGGCTTCATGTTATGGAGTGACCGTCTGGAGAGGAGACCACAGCAGCATGTGGAAAATGAGAATCAGTATTTTTGCAGAGGAGGGGTGCTGGACTGATAGGAAGAGAAGTGAGTAAGGACAGCTCATGACAATTACACACAGAAACACTCAGACTCTGCAACAAGGCACCTGATCAGCAGAGATGCTCTGTCTCCAGGGCTCTGCTCTGTGTTGGATGAGAACTGCTAAACTACATTGAGTATATAAGGCTGTATCCATCAAGAAATGGAGTCCCAGCTGCTTGGTTCCATTCATTTTATTGGATTTGCTTCTGATCCAAATTACAAGAGGACTGATACTGATTCATATGTAGCCAAATACAGTCAGAAAACATCATGGGTGGTTTAAGACCAAACTCCTTGGGGAAGAATTAATCCAGAGGGAGGATTTTTATTGTCTTGACTGGCCAAGAACTGATCTGACATGAAGTCTGTGCTAGTGCTGAAAGCTCACAAAAAATATTTCAGAAGCATCTTAATCCAAGGCTCATATCTCAGTTGGTGTCTCAGCAGAACTGGTCACTCTACAGTAAATCTTTCAGCATTTGAGCCCAGCTGCCGCTGCCCTCTTTGAACAATAAAGACAAGGGTCAATTCTTCTCATTAGTCAATAAAAGCTGAATTTAAAAATAATGTGCTGATGTGGCTGCACAGAAATGTTTAAGTTGGATTAAATATGAGGGAGAAATAAATCAGGGAAGAGCAAGCTACAAAGAGAATTGCAGATTCACTTTCCAGACTGAAAGATTTTTAGGGCAGGGGCTGTCAATTATTTTGTTTGCACAACAGCTTCAGCTTAAATGGGGCCTCTAGCTGCTTCCAGGACGTAAATTATTGATGCTGTTAGGATCCACAAAAGACAAGTGCTTAGCTTTAAGCACAGGGGTAATAAAACTGGAGTCTAGAGGAATCCTTTCAATCAAAGTTAAATATGTGCTTGTGCACTTTGGATCTGAAGCTTGTGGCTGCTTTAGATTCTTTTTTACCTAACATGATCTTGAAATAAAACATTGAAACCAGTCATGCTATGATAGAGGATAGAAGTCTGTGTAGACACACTTGGAGATTCCAGATAAATCTCTTGACCTCCTGGAGAAACATGGCCCTGTTGACTTCGCAGAAAACCACTTGAAATGGATAGTCCTTATCTGAAGCGACAGCAGGTGTACGATGGCAGTGCAACATCGACGTGCTGCCCATCACCCTGTCATCGCGTTCCCCTGTCTGACAGAGGAAGGGCTGCCGAGTGGAATCGGGAGAGAGCTGAAGTGACACCAGGCCCAGCACCACAGCATGGCAGCTCAAGGGGGAGGCAGGAGCCAGGCCAGAGCAGTACAAGGCCCTGGTGTGAAAATTTGGAGCTGTTTTGTGCCAGATACCCCATGTCTTTACTCCTGGGACTAGGTGGGAGTTCGTGCCAAGCTGAGCCTTGCTTAAGCAGGAAAAACAATAAAAATAAAGGGTTGATATTCCTCAGGCAGCGGGGCCTTTCTGGCTTGCCACGCTTCGTCCTGGCCTTCACTTAACCTGCTCTACAGCAGATTGCAGACTTTTACAGATTTGTCAGCTTTTGGAAAAAGCTTTGCTTTGTTTTTGGCTCTGTTTATACTCCTTTTCAGCCTTCCCTCCTTCACTTGGAAGTGGAAGTTTGCAATGTATTATGCATGATGTTATTTAAACCTCTATTTTGATCACAGCTGGCATGAGTTTTTTGTTTGTTTCATTTTTTTCTTTTTTTTTTTCCTTTTTTTTCTTTTTTCTTTTTTCTTTTTTTTTTCAAATATCACCTGTTTTGGGGAGTTTTGTCACGTTGAGGAGAAGCATAGCAGGACCAATGAGAGATCTACTTCAGATGAAGTGTCTGAACCCAGAGTCCAAGGAGGTGAGCTCTGGCTGTTGCAAGGAGCAGCAATGCCTGCCATATACTCTAATCACCATTGAGCCAGTGTGTGTCCTGGTCCCTCTCAGCAGGAGATGATGCCTCCAGAAAAAGCAAGATTGTGCCTCAGTGAGAAGCAGAAGGTCCCAGCTTTGCAGAGTTTTCAGGAGGATTTTTGGCTTTGCAGAGAGACTGGCAGTCTTAGGGCATCCTGTGCAAGGTGGCAGCTCCTGCTACTCAGTCTTGGAAGAAGATCCTTGGCTGAGTTTGGCAGAGCCCACACTTACCTCTGATGGTTCAGGAGACCCTGCAGAGAATGGATGGGTTAATGGCCACCCACAACTTTGAGCTGTCTCTCTCCAAACTCTTTGAGCACTGTCACATGAAGAGATCTCCTCTCTTCCACCTCCCATCCACTTCCTCAAAGCCTTTCCCTTCAGGAAGGGCCTGTTTTTGAGGATTGGTGTGAATATGTTCTCCCCCATGGAGCCGCCTTTGGATCTGTGTTTGTGAGGCTCTATGCAATGAGCAGAGCAAAAATGATACTTGAATAGAAACTAGAAGAAGAAAAAGATAGTAAGGGAGTAATGAAGATCAGGAAGCTTTAAATGATCAAATTACACTTTTGCCTCTCCTGAATTGTGCGTGGAGGTATGTGATTTGGTGTATCAAATCAACCCCACCTAGGGCAGAGAGATTTGAGAAAGGAAGATTTGACAATGCCAGTCTGTGGGCTTCACAAAGAACTGTTGGAAATTTCAGGGCCATGCTTGCACAAGGCAGTACTACTGCATCTTCAGGAGTTCTCCATCCCCAACCTCCATGTGCTGCAGTCACACTGCCTGAAAGCAGTAGAGGTTGTCTCTCAAATACAGAAAACCACATCAATGCTCTGGTCTGCTGAGCAGTTGTGGTTTCTGCTGTGAGGCCATCACCCACATCTTGATGACCATCTGCTGTGTGATACCTGACAGGTTTCAACTTTGGAAATCAGGTTGGGTTCATCAATTTTTGCTAATATTTTGGCACTTCACTGGTTGAATAACTTCTTGGATGCACTGGGACAATTCCTGAGCTTATATAAGCCAATTAATTTACAGTAGAGAGCCAGATAAATTTGAAGTTCAGACTGGAGGTTTTCCTTCTTTTTTATTTATTTTTATTTTTTCTCCTAATTTTTGAGAGAATCATTTCTTGCTCCTCTAGAACAAATTTGGGGCTGACCCTCCCTTTATGATGCTACTGTGGCCCAGGCAAGGGTTAACATCTCAATGTCACCCACCCCACTGCCCACCCTGCAACAGGCTTAGCTTGCCCTGCCATTGTTTGGACTAAACCTTCCCAGATTTACTTACTTCCTTTTGATGTCTGGCAATGTTTGTTTATTAGCGCCAGTGGCCTGTGTTAACTCTGAGTAAGTCTTTGACTAAATCCCATTCTCTGCCTTTCCTCCTCCCTTCACGGGCCTGTGAGCTGATAAACTTCAGTGTTGGCTTTCAAACCCAGTGAGGTTAAACATGAACTTCTTTTACACCTGCCTGCTTTCCCAGCTAATGGACTCTGGTGGCTGCTGAGCGAGGAGTCCTTTTATGGCAAAGAGGAGGCTGCAAAGGCTGAATAGATTTCTGGTTCATATGTTCAAGAAGAGGGTTTTTAACTCAGGGAGAGGAAAATATTATTTCAGTACATTCCCTGCCATCCTGAGGTCACCTGCTTAACCACAGAAACAAAATAATAACAGGACAGGTATTAGCCGGTAAGTCACATAGCGTTACATATACTACACCAAGCACTACTTTATTAGCTTCTTTATTGTCCTGATGCTTACGTACATTTTGGGAACTTAGAGTTTAGTCAACTTCAATCTAAAGTATGAATCAAGAGAAAGAAGATGAGGGCTATTTGGAAAATGATAAGTACTTCCTTTGAAAACATTTGTAACTGTTCTGTTTTTCCTTTAATCATGGGAAAGTTCCATAAAAAGAACAAAGTCCACAAAAAAAAAAATCCCCATCTTTTTCACATTTTTAATATTTGAAAACTTTTGTTTTGCCATAGGTCTACATCAGGGGAGGAGGTACTGAAAAACCCCCTACAACTCTTTGTGCCTTTTTCATTTGAGACACAAAATTTACGGGCTCAATTTTACTCACGTTACTTAATTACAGATGTAAGTTCTACTTTCAAATTCCATACTGGTTATGTGCTCCATGTTAATATGATCATGAAATATGACTACATGATAATAATTTTAAAGGAAAAAATGTTTGGATTTTTATTACTCCGTTATTTTGTCTTCTAAAATGTTCTTCATCAGTGATTATTAATTCTTGAGTCATCAATATCTAAGAATCCTAGAAAGTCTTGTGGTTGCTTAAGTGTTCTTTTTACAGCATTTACAAACCCATTGATTTTTAAAACTGCATTTCAGTGTGAATAGGCATTCCAGCTGGGGCAGTAATTCTGTTGTGGCAGGTCTGCACTTTCCTATGTAGTAGATTTGTCTTTGCAAAAAAAAGAGCTCATATTCAAAACAGATGTGAATGGCAGGTGGCAAAGAGGAAGAATTATAGAATATGAATTGCAGAGTGAATCCAGATTGCTTTGAAAGGATTGAAGTGCATAGGGAAAGTTTGTGGTCATCAAAACCTGAATTTACTGTGACATTCGGATGACATAATAACAACATTCCTTTTTCTCTCTACTTCAACACTTTGTCTTAATATGTTTTGCAAAACTATAACATTTGAAGGAAAGGATTTTACCTCATTTGGGCAATGACTCTGGGCAATGCCCTCTGGTCTCTTTTGGTGCAGTGATTAAAAGGACCCTGCTGAGTGTTTCTGGGATGATTTAAGCAATAGTCACCCAGTTCCAGCCCAGCCCCAGCAGAGCAGGCACAGAGGAATAGGTACCAGCATTTCTGCTGCTCCATTTCCCAGTCCAGATTCCTCTCCTCCAGTCCAGCTTCACAACAGGTTCTCCATCAGTGGAGACGCTCCAGCCCTGAGCAGGAGCTGGACCATATACTTAATGTATACTCAAAAAGGCCAAGGATGGAACATTTATGTGCCTGACTTCCACTGATCTCTTGGCATTTGGGGCCAAGTCATCAAGCCTCCAAACCAGTCGTCTAAGGACAACTCGGCAAAGAGAAGAGGAGCAGTCTGCAGTTAACTCTACAGATCAAAGCCTGACACTGTCTTCCTGTAAGCAGATATCTCTGTCTATTTAGAAACTCCAGTTTCAGGACATCTCTGGTGTACAGAGTCATGGCTTTCTCTGTCCCTTTCTTCACCCAGCCTAATGACTAGATGTGCACATAAGTATGCTGCAGAAGCCTGGAAACAGCTCACTGCTTATGGTGAGCCTCGGGGCACTATTTTCCAATGGGTCAATATTTCTTAGATTGTTGTGATAAGTGATGACAAAAAACCTGTTTACATGGAAAATAGTATTGACGGTAGTTAATGCAGTTACAAATCCCAAGTGCATTTCAGTGCAAATCTACATATAGACACAATTCTTTGTAACTTAAAACCCTATTTCCATAGAAGGCTTCTTTCAGAATAAAGCACAGATTTGCCTTGTCTTTAACTAGGGTTGTGAGTCACAGAGAGGTTTTGTTTCTCATTTCTGCATGGACAAACCCCAGGCTCTTGTATGTTCCAAATATCTTCCTTTAAACATTTATTTGCTTGTTGCGGTGCCGGACTGCTTGTGCCCTTTGCCTGAGCAGTCAGCCAGTTCCCTTTGAAGATGTTTACTAATTAAATTAGAACAAAGATGGAATGAATGTTAAGCACCTTCAAACACTTGTTGCATTCTCCAGTCCCATGACCATACCTCACTAGCTGGTGTAAAATCCATGCATTTTGGATTGCACCATACAGCAATACCTTTAATAAATTTTCTTTTTTAAATCAGGTTAAGACAAAAATAAAACAACAATAAAATAAAATCGAAATCTGTCTTGTTTCACAGTCTTTTACATCTGCAAGTACTACAGTAGGAAATGTGCACGGTCTGTTGGATCTGGGGCCCAGCACCGGGGATCCCAGATCCAGCTGTGGCTTCAGAAAATGTTCTCTGTTCTTTTTCCTTACCTGCCAAAAAGAGGCCAGTACCTAGAAAAATGAGAGTGAACTAAAATTCCAGCTACAGGCACTGCCACCTTCAGGGGTATCCAAATTCTGAATAACCCTTATTTTTAGAATCTGGGGTAAAGTTGCTTTCTCACTCATTTGGGTGTGACGCAGTTGTGCTGATCTCAATAGCTGGAGATCTTTTTAATTAAAGAACAATGATAAAAAGCCACATAAAATGGGTTGCCTCAAAGCATCATCATGCTGCAAATGCTAATTATTATAATTATATAAGATTGCTCACGTTTATTTTCTAGGTGGGAAGGCACACCAGCTGACTGGGTTTAAATATGTGGCTTTTTCAGCAAGATTTTAAGGAGTCAGATTGCTTGCCTAGGAGTTGTTGTCCTTTGCAAACTGCATAGCTATGGCCAGTCTCTCACCTAATGAAAACATCTTACTCAGGGCAGGAAAAACAACATGACGGACTTTCTTTGAGCAAGTTCCAGTCTTATCTAACAACACAAACTTGGTCTTCTTGGCCTGTGGACACTTGGCCTCTCCCTATCCCAGACTGACAAATGCTGATATCTTTGGGAGGCAATGGAAGTACAGTTAGTGCAGACAGTGTCCTAGAAGTCTGCTGACATTTTTGCAGCATGTTGTGTAACCATCCTTGTTTAGCCATCCCTGTGGGATTATACCAGGCTTTCAGGATTTGTCTCTTCCAGAGCAGTAATAAGCCCAGCATGTTGTGGTCCTACCATTAGCCCTGGTCATGATCTGGGTTATGGTGTGCAATAGCAGCAGGCACTTTTTTCCTCCCTGGTGAGGAGGATTTCAGGGAGAGGAAATCTGGATCCTTAGCAGAGGCTGTTGAGTTGCTCCAGGTGAATTACCTGGGTGAACTTTTGTCAGAAAACTGGGAGGACACAGCCTAGGAGGAGCCTGATGAAATGGCCGTGGTGGGGGGAGAAGGACCTCTGGCAAGCTGGAGGTCAAGAGGCACAGGGGAAGCACAAGCTCCTTAGGGCACAGGAAGAACCACTTTTTGATGGCTTTTCCAAATTCTGGAACTGACATTTGTTTCAAACTGACTAAAATTATGTTAATCTGCATTTTTCGTGAACTGACAAGCAACCTCCGACAAGCACCTTAAAAGACTGCAATCCTCCTTGCAATATAAACAAACTTTGGGAGAGGGCTAAAAACATCTTGTTAGGTCCAAACAAATGAAACAAAGTAATTTTGAATCATTGTCAATTAAAAATAATTAAAGGCTGTTGAAAATTTTGTCTAAATATGAAGTCTTTTCTCAATAAAAATGTCTAAATTAAATGGTTCCAGAGTGGGGATTTTTTTTTTTTTTTTTAAACTAAACAAATTCAATAATTCAGTGTAACAGCTTTAAAACTTTAAAAAAAAAAAAAAAAAAAAAGTTCCCAATCCAAAGTTACATTTTTAGTTGATAACAAAAATATATAAAAAAAAAAAAAACTTTTTTTTTTTTTATTTATTTTTTCCTTCGAGGCTGGTAAATGCAGGAAGATCTGCAGGACAAATAAATTGTCCTGCTGAATGTTTTTAAGGCTCTCAAATAAATATCTGAATGATCATAAGGCAATTCAGGTTGGAAGGGGTCTCAGGAGGTCTTGGGTCCAACCTCTTGCTGAAAGCAAGGCCAGAAGTCAGATGGGGTTTCTCGGGGTTATTGAGTTAGCCTTTGAAAGGTCCCTAACATTGTAACCCTGTTCTTTCTAGACTTATGAGATTTTGGATACTCCAACAGAGCCTGTAAGTGCCACTGTTTTCACTTGAAAGTGCCAAGGGAGGGATGCAGGTTTGCCCCACTTCTGTTTTGTGCCGTCATGGGTTGGGGCCTGAAATCCTGCTGTAAGTAATGGTCTATCTAACAGGGCAAAAGTAAAGTCAGGGGTTTTGCTTAGGGTTTTTGTTCAAAACTGCTTTCCTGGAGCACGAGAAATATAAGAGTTTGTCCAGAGCCAGTTACGGCATCACATTTCAAATCACCTAAAGAGAAGGGCAATGTTTTTGGAGGGGTAACTTAGGCAGTGGGCCCATATGATAAGACAGAGAGAAAAAAGTATTATAAGCATGGATTCCTGGCAATGTCTGATACCTTGCTGTTATGGTGTTTCCGTTCCTCCACTGGAAGTGAAGGCACATGCACACAGTTTTCCATAGCCTTGCACTACTGTTCCCAGTACTCAAAGCTGTAGAATAAAGGTCCTTTAATTTTTCAAGCAAAAGATTTTCAGTATAATAAAAGATGCATTTTCTTTTCCTGCCTATTGAAGAGAAATCTGAACACATATTTCCATTCTTTATTTTCCACACTACTGTTTTAATACAACTTCCTCTTAATAAAGGCAAACCAAGAGAAAACCGCTGCAGAAAAGCTCAGATAGTTCCATGGGTAGCAAAGCCAAGGAAGTTTCATTTCCTTTAGATTTTATCTTGAGGTTGAAGTTTTGTATGGACTCTCTTGTGTCTAATGACAGCTGACTCCTAGGATGGTTTAGGTGGGAAAGGTTCTCTGGAGATTTCTAGTCTAACATCTTGTTAAGAGATGGATTGATTCTAGATTTATTTCAGGGTCCTCGGGACCTCAACCAGCCAAGTTTGGAAATCTTTAAAGACAGACAGACCCCACCTTCTCAGGGCTCTTGTTCCAGCACTGAACCCCACTGAAACTATTTTCTATTGTCCGGCTGAAGTAGCCCTTGTCAGACATCTCAATTGCTGTAGCTTGTCCTTTCACTGTGCATCTCTCAGAAGAGTCTGGCTCCATTTTTCACATTTTCCTTTTGTCAGTCAGTAGAAAACAGCAACTTGATCCTCCTGCCCTTGGCTTTCTCCTCTCCAAGCTGAACAAATATAGCTGTCCCAGGCTCTCCTTGTACATTATGAGTCTCAGTGAGCTCTGTTAGTGCTCCTAGCTTGGACTCACTCCAGTTTAACTACCTCTTACAATGAGGTGCAGTCTCAAATCAGTGCATAGTGTAGTGTTGTTTTTTTTTTTTTTGTTTGTTTGTTTGTTTTGTTTTGTTTTGTTTTGTTTTCCTTGATGTGATCTTCATCTTTCTTCCTCATCCTCCTATTTGTATGACCTTTGTGTCTTTGAGGCTTCCACCTATGTATCAAAGTATTTATTCATATTCTAATTGAATAATGAGTTTAAGTTATTGCTGAGATGGGAAGGCCAATATTCAGATACATCCAACCTTATACAACGTGATTATATAGGCCTAGTATTCTTGGGAAAGAAGGCTAAAAGAAAATGACAATACATATATGGTGGCCTGACATGGAAAGAAAGAGGAAAACCTGGTGAGGACTGGACAGATATCTTTCTTGATCAGTTGTGTCTTTAGAAGTTACTTTTCTGAGATATTTGTCACACAGGGATCAAAAGGATATGCCTCCACAACCCTGTATGATATGTTTTTTAATATTGGCACTGGAGGACAAATGCAGCCTATAATAGTCAAAAAGTGTTTTACACCAGAATAAGGTCAGGAAGGTCTTTTCAAGGCCAGATTGCTAGACATTGATTTGTTAGACATTGGAACAGGCTGCCCAGGGAAGTGGTGGAGTCACCACCCCTGGAAGTCTTTAAAAGATGTTTAGATGTAGAGCTTAGGGATATGGTTTAGTAGGGACTGTTAGTGTTAGGTCAGAGGTTGGACTCGATGATCTTGAGGTCTCTTCCAACCTAGAAATTCTGTGATTCTGCGATTCTGTGATTCTGTGCTGACATTGAAAAGGGGTTGCAAATTATATGGGCAAAACTGCCTCTTTCATCTCTGCAACATAGTGGAGTGTGCTGTGTAGGTTAAATCACAGCCATCTGGAAACCAATCTAGGCTGGGCACTGCTGCCAACTCAGTTATGTCTGTCACACGTTGCAGCTCAGTACACCCATAACTGATGCTTTCCAAACTCTTTGATGTAGACATGGCTTAAACAGCAGTATTAAAAATAATTTTGCTCTAGTATAGCTGTATTGATTCTTGGAGGGTCAATAGTTCTGCTTTGCTTATATGATTACAGCTACACTGGCAAAGCTTCCCAAGAAGTCATCTCTGTTCAGTGGCTATTAATTTTCAGTTTCTAAGAGGTTATTGTGAACATGGAAAACACCCGACAAATGGATTGTTCCTGCAGAAGCAATGAATGCAGATTGAATGGCCCTTGAGTATGGCTAAGTTTTCAGCCAGCAACAGAGCACCGTGCCTGTGTTATATTAGTTTTGCATATTTATAAGCTAGTGAGTGTTACACATTTGAGATGGTAAGTCGATCAGGTTCCAAGGACTTTCCAAGACAAACAGGCACTTTTGTAAAATCCACAGAACACAGTTTAGAGGAAGAAGCTGGAGTTAGAAGTTGGAAACATATATTTCAAGTAGATAAAGCCAGGGCTTTTTTTTTTTTTTTTTTTTTTTTTTTTTTGACTTAATGTGTTTGGTTTTAGTTTCTTTACACCAGCTAGTTTGTCTCTTTCTTGTGCCATTCCATGTCCTCTGTACATGCAGAAAACCCAGATTTTCCTTCTTCCAGGCCTCATCAAATATTGAAAGAGCACCCCAAGATGGCAAAAATTAATGAATTTGGCTCTTTAAAAGGTCTATAGATAGCAAAATGATTTTTGCATTAAGCTGTGGGTTTTATTCCCCACCAGGCCATACAGAAAATAGCATAAACTCTTCACATTTTCCAATGTTCTGTAGATATTTATTTCCACTTTTTCCCCTAAAATTTAGCAGTTAGAACCCTCTAAGGAAAACATCCTCTTTTCCTGCACATGGATCCAAATAAAAACCTCTCTTTTTACCAAGCAGACTTTTTTCTTTCCTGACTGGTCTCATAGGCTAACTTCTGCTAAGCTACTGAGTCATCTGGTTCCTCTCTACCTCCCAAACTTCCTATGTTGCTGAATACTCTTCCTTCACCAGTTCAAGTTTGTGTTTTTCTGCTTGGGGACTTTTCCACTTTTCAGATCTTCCTTCTTTTAGACTGTCTGTATAGGTTGTCTTTTCCTATTTGTAGACTTTCTTTTCTTGTCTATCATTCAGGAAGAGCCTTGTCATAAAGAAATGACTCCTTTGTTTGTGTAATTTCTTCTGGACAATGTGTGCTCAATGACCTGTAGTCAATGGAATTGCCTTGCATTGAGCATTTCAGAAACTTTCAGTGGTGTTTAACAAACTACAATCATCAGATGTCCCAAGTTGTCTTATGAAGCTCTTTCATATCCATCTACTTGCATATACACAAACTTTAATAGTATGGCATGCTCAGTATCAAAATAAGCACTAGCAACATAAATCCTGATGAAATCTAGATTTCAGTGGTAGTCAACCATCTATTAGTTTCCCTCTGGTCATGTCTCTTACAAGGGAGAAATTACTGTCAATTCACTTTTTATTTATGAAGGCTGTGTCTCCAAAAGTGTAGCAGAAATTCTGATGTTTCAGATTTGCAGATTTTCACTGTCATTTATTAACAAGGGGTAAAAACAGGGCCAAGTTTGAGACAGCAATCATAACAGCTCAGACCAGAAGCCATTTGCCCACCAGCAGGGCTGCTGCATCTGTGGTGGAATTAGCACCTTAGCAACACATCACATCACATATAACACTAATGCAGTAGAAAACTACAGTGACTTCACTGTACACTCATATTTCATCACCTTCACACCCACTTATTGGAAAAAAAAAAAAAAAAAAAGGTTGTATCTTCATTGCTTTAACGAAGCTTTTATGGAGCTTTTATGAGGAAGAAATTAAATGGGCAGTGAGATCCCATGGGATTCTGTAGGTAGCAAGTTTTAGGCAGGTCTTTCTCTAACATGGCTTGCCACAGTTTTAAGTACAACTTTGTCATACAATTGAGAAGACATATTGTGGTAGCAGTGCATTGCCCTGTCCCTAGCTTTTAAGAGATGACTAATGTGCCTTAATTAGTTCCTGTGTGAAAAAACATATTTTGTAGTCAACACAGAGAAGACCAAAACTGTGAGGAAGTTAACAGAGAAGAACAAAACTGTAGGCAAGTTATTGGGATCTACAGCTTGATGAGTTTGTTTATACCAGGGAGATATCATCCACATAAGGAGGCGAACAGTAACTGTGCTGTTTGATCAAAACCAATTTGCTGAAAGATATGATAACCTGAACTTAGCTCACAAAAAAGCATCTTCACAATCAGAAAAATACCATAGAAAATTACAATTAACCAGAAAGATATGAAGGAGAACACAATGGCAATAAAGTGCAGTGATGACAGAGTGTGACAAAGGTACAGTGAGTTCTGGTGTGCTGTTCTCTATAATCTAGGCATGGTATCTGCATGCACTGTAAGTACACTCATGACTTTTTTTTTCCTCTCTTTTTTTTTTTTTTTTGATCTCAGTAATAAAGTTAAATCCTGCCTTAAATCAGAGTATTGGTAGTGATGGCAGATACACAGTCACTTTCAACCAGAAAGATCTCAAATCTCTTCATAGACAGATGTTTAAAGGTAATTTTGTCCACAACCCTCTCTTAGAATAATAATAATTAAAAAGAAAAAAAAAAAAAAAAAAGGAAAAAAAAAAAGCAGCTAGAAGAAATGTACAGAAATACCAGGACAGTAAGAATAAACTTCCCCTTCCAACTGAAAGGCGATGGGAAAGGCAATGGGATGGTTAACTGTTTAAAATATTAGCCAGGAGACTGACATAACAAAACTGCCTTTTCCAACATCCTCTTATCCAGATTGACCAAATGGAAAGCTTGAGGGTGAAAATGGTTTCTATGGGGCCTAAAATGTTACAGGTGTATTGATTATGTACTTGCATGGAGATCTTTATCCTGAATGTGCTGGTGGCACTTATTGTACCTGTACTGCAGCCACTTGGGGAGGTCAAACACATCTCCTTCTTAACACACTGTGGATTTGAAGGGAAGGCTGGTATGAAGGCATGCATTGAAAATGCATGATTGTTGGAGAGTAGCTTGAGCATAGTGATGGCTGTGAAGGAGTCATTCCTGGATCTGATCCTCAGCCAGTGGAAAGGTCACCAAGTTGAATAAGGCTGCCGTGGGCTTGCTGGAATTTGGCCCAGATTTAATGCTTTATTTCAGGCCCAGGGTAATGGGCTCTCATAGGTAGGAGCAAAACTAAAAGCTAAAACTAGGTGGGGGAATTTCGGTTTGTTCAAAACTATTTATGGATGGAGGTGAAAGCAAACAAAGGAAGTGGAGTGAAACAAGAAAAGCAACTGGGAGGCTGTAACACACATAACAGTTTAAGAGCACTTGAAGCCATGGAGAGATAATTCTAGGGAGTAAACTCTGAGGCAGGAAAAACAAACCCTACAGCCCAGGTAAAGCCAACACCTGGATTCCTTTAAAACACTCAGACAAGATCAGCAGCGGAAGATATTACCAGGTATGGTGCTTATGACAGATGTCTCCTATTGTGTTTATCATGGTGAAACTCTGCGTTAGCTGGTGATTTAGCCCTTTTCTCTCCATCCTCTGAACATTAACAACATAAATTCTATTTAAAAGAACACTGTTATAGTGGTGCATCTTTTGTTCTCTTGGAGTTAGGACAGCTATGTCAGTCCAAATTTAGTAAAGCTAGGCATGCAAAAATTAGTAACATTAGCCTGAGCTCAGATTACGCCCCCTCATCCTCTTTACTTTCTAGGAGGCTGAAACCTCTTGTTTGTAAAATCAGATGTGAGATTTCAAATGAGAACATGGGCTGGTCCCAGAATTTCCTCGCTGACATGCACACTTTGTTGCTGTAAGAGGGCTTGTGTGCATTGTAAAATGGCTTTTCACAGCTCTAGGCACAAGGGCAGACCCAAGGTGGCTCATGGGTTTATGTCTTGCACCAATGGGTCTTGGAGACTACACTCTTGGGTCACTTTTGTGCTAAAGTGTGGGAAGTAATAATGCAAATATCTTCATTTTGTAATCCTTACCCAGCAGGTTTCAACTCCACTTTTGGAGAAAAAGGGGTTTTCTGTTTGTTTGTTTGCTTTTAATACATCATACTTTGTTACTGCTTGAAATTCACATTTAAACAGGGAACAAAATGATCAATTAGCAGCTAATTGAAAATTTACCAAAGTTAGTGCAAATCTTTGTAAAGCCTCCAGTGGGTTCTGCAGCAGACCTAAACTTAATTTCCTTCTGTTAACTGGTGGATGACACCTTGGTTTAGGAACTGGACTGATGTGCTCAGGCAGAACCTAACAGCTGCTCCAAAAGTCCAATCTGAGTAAGCTCTTTTACGTAAAACACACAGAAGTAGGGTGCTTGCAGCCACTTATAACTTCAACCATGCTATCCTAGTTTTAGTCACTGTAGCCTATTCCAGTTAGTTGTAAAACCTCTGCTCCTCAGAGGAGAACTTTGTTTGTGGGTGAACAGAAAGTCTGTGTCATAAAAGTAGTAGAAAAGTAGTGTTTTTACTCTTCTGGAGGAACAGAAGATGGGCAGACATTTCAGGAGGAAAGGTGGTCCATATCCATAAAGATATTAAAGATATTTAAGTACTAGAATCCTATTTCTTTTCTCATGGTCCAAGCAGCATGTAAATATCTGGAATAATTTGGCCAGGGATAAGCTTGTTTCCTTAGGAAGCTATACGGAATGTTAAAAGTAACAATGACTCAAATGCTGAAGGGAATGCTAGAAAGTAAAAAATAATAAAAATAAATAAATAAATAAAAGTATTTGGAGCTTTGAAAAAAGACCTGAAAAACAGCCAACCAAGAACTGCTCTGCAAGCTCTGAAGGTATTCTGTGCTGGCAGTTCATCGATGAAGGTTGCTCATTATTTGCTTATTTTGAATGTGTTGTTTGCTGAAGGCCAAAGCCTGTCAGATCTTAGGAAGGCTCTTTTTCAAGAGCTTTTGTCGCTTCAGCAAACAAGTCATGAGTCCAACCCACCCACTCCACAAACAAACATTTCTCCAAATTATCAGGGGAATGGAGTTCATTTGACAGAGATGTCAGTTTTGTAGAGATGGATTGCTTAGGGTGTGGGGGCTTTATTGTGTGTGTCCAAGTCTTTGCCCTCTACTCCTCAACTTTCTCCTCATGCATCCCATATAATGGCTCTGTATGTGTGTGTGTGTTTGTTGATTTCTTTCCTTTTTGGAACTTCTTACCTCTCTAATTATACTCACTAAGCATTCAGTACTCCAGTTGGCTATGTTCCCAGAACAAAGGCTATAACTGAATACAAATAACCGAATTAAAATAATGTTGGCTTAAAATCAGAGAAGGGCCCAGTGTTGCTTAGGAAGCTTGAGATATCACTAAACGGAAAGGTAATCCTACCTGCTCACATGCAAATTGTATGCTTTTCTGCTTTCCAAACCAGCCTCCATGCTTGCATATCTGCAACATCTCTCCTCATGGTAAGCTTTGTAGTGGACTAAAGGCAGGTGATTACAATTAGAATACTATACTGGGACAAGAAGAAATTGCAATTGGGTAAGAGCATTTTTCAGAGACAGAAGAATAACTCAGAATAATAATTCAGAATGCCTGAGCTTGAGTAGAGACACTTGAACTGTTGAAATGAAAGTAGGGCAGGAATTACTTATAGATTGTATCTAAAAGGCTATTTAGTGGAAGCTCTCTACAAAAATGGTCATTCCAGTCTTGCAGTTCAGGCAACTAGTTTGGTTCTTTCAGGGAACTGAGGAGAGATGTGGGTGAAAGCAGCTTTCAGAGACAGTCGAATAGATTGTTTTTCCAAGAGGAGGGACCACAGAAGTGATATACACAAAGAAGAAGAGAGTTCACATCTCCATGCTGACGATTAACTTTAAAAAAAAATACTGGAAGAGATAGCTTATTGTGCTCTTACATTTAAATTCATCCAAATTGTCCATAGTCATTAGTTAAAATCTATTTTTGTCCAGATTTTAGCCCTTGTATTTGCTTCAGTAATTATTTATTTGGGGGAGACTTTTTTTATGTGGCTGGTGGAATTCAGATCCAAAGTATCAGATCAAAAGCATCAGTATATCTTTTTCTTATGGGAGCAATTTTGATGAAAATGTCATTAAAATGCAATGAAGCCATCCTATACAATTATTAACAGAAAAAAAATATATATATATTTATATTTTTTTTCCTGATGACATTCAATTTCCAATCTTTATCTCTGTGGTATTTTCAATGGAACTCAAATATTTTCTACTTATTCTATCTTTTCCACAGACTGTCATATATCTGCCTGCATGGAGTATTAACTCTCAAGTTGGCTACCCATGTAACTTGGATTTGAAAAGATTTATGCATGATGTGCCCTTCATCCCAGAAGTCCTGTGTACCCCTTTGGTGCAGATCCCAATCATTATAAGGACACGGGGGAATAAAGCTAGAAGGAAGTCTCGAGCAGAGTTAACCTGCTCCTGCCTGACAGACTCACATAAACATCCCGGGCATGCCTTAAAATATGAGCTTTATGCAGAAGGGATTTGCTGGGGAGAAGGGAAAGGAGGCTTCAGGGATATGTCTTGCCTCCAGGATGCAGCCATGCTTTGAATGTTCTGGATTCTTGCTTTGATTTTATAATGACTAGGTTCACCCTCAGGGCCTGAAACAGTAAAGGAGCAACAGCAAACACGGTGGAAGCAGCTCAAAAGAGCTCAAAAAGAATATTTACCAGCTGACCCTTAGGCATATTCCCTTCCCTCCATTCTAACTATCCCCAGCTCTAGGTCTGTGAGGGTCAGAGGGGGAGGTTGGCTTTCCACTCTACCTTGAAGGCTTTGTACATGCTGGGAAAACCCTGTGGGGAGATGTAGTTAGTTTCCCTTTCCCTTTAGAGCTCCTGGAGTGGATCAGCTGATGGCAGTAAGGGAAGCCCTTAGGCTGTAAGGATAATATTTAGTTCCCAGAGTCCTCAGGGCTGGCAGGAGCTATGTCCTACAAACACTTGTGTGACCCAGTCACCTGATTCTGGCACAGCCTTCAGCATCAAAACCCCACTGAGGCATCTGCTCTCAGAATTCATCGAGACAGTTTAGGTGTCACTGATCCTTCCACAGACTGAGCTGGATAGTCTCTTGAAGTTTCTGACAGTGCTGTATTTCGGAGGTTACCATTAACAGGAGCCTGCTCTGAGAAATGTGAGTCTATGTACCAGCTAGCTGAAATGGGGAAAAGAAACTGCAAAGCAGACATCAGTTTTATTAAGCAAACTGTGCAGATGCACTAAGGCTAACCTTGTGTTTTCTGAACTGCTCATTTTATCCTTCACCAGTGTGAAACATGATGTATCACTTTTCTGGAAACATATGCTTTTTTCCCCCTTTCTGGCTTAGGGTTCTGCTTGTGAAACAGAAATGAGAAAAAAATATTTCTGGAATAAAAACAGTTTTAGTGGAAAAGGAAGGTTGCACATGAATAAAACAGAAAGCTGCACATTTCCAGATGAGTTATGCATGAATGCAACATTCAGAATGGCAGTTTTCTCCTTGAATGTGCAGTAGGTTTGTGTAATAGTAGAATTTGAACTTTCAGGGATAGGTTTCACAATTTATTCCTCAGAATTTGCTCTGTGATCAAGATGCAATGGGTCTGCCTCATTTAAGGCTCATCTTCAGGAAAACAACTGTGCTTTAAGGTTGGGAGAAAAATAGGACCTGATGGCTGTCCCCTTTGAGATGTGTTTGCACTCCATTGTGCTATGAGCAGGACACCTTTTATGTCATCCACTAGGGAGCCTATGAGGGTAAACAAGTAATGGAAATTCTTCTGTCATGGTCCTTGCTTCTTACACTTTTCTTCCCCTGTGACAGAAACTGTTGCTTTATATACCAGTATCAACATTTATCTATTTTTATAATTGCTTTGGAAGTAGAAACTAGGATTTTTTTAATTTATTTTTATATTTATATATATATTTATTTTTTTTTCTGTAAGGGAGTGTTAAAGGTAGAGAAGTGGCAAATCAAGCCCTGCTATATAGCATTTGATTCACAGATTCTTTTAGATCCTTCTTTCCTGTTTAATAGATATATTTGATCTGATCCAGCATCATTCATCGCCTAGTCTTTAGTGATAATATCTAGCCTGTAATGAGCTCTGTTGATCCAGAGAAAAGAAGAGCAAAACAGCAGAGGAATTTAATTGTGAACAGCTCTTCAGTTAAGTAGGCAATGACGTTACAAAGTCAATGATTGGAAACTGAAAACAGAGGAATTATACCTCATTTCTAGTGTGATTTATCTGCACAGATTGAAGGGCATTACCCAACTGGAACAAATTTAAGGATGTTTTGGACCCTTGGATCCTTGGACAGGATTTAGCTCATCCAGCTTTTGGTGCCTACAATGCATTTACATCTCAGCTCTGTGTCTATTTTCCATGTGATGAACATTCCAGTCTGCAGAGCAAATGTCATTTAGGGCACGATTCACCCAAAGTCAGGCACCAAATTTAAGGAGTGTACGAAGCTCCAAAATTCCATTGACTATATTGACCACATTATCCCCAACGATTGTAAAGGGACCACTGGGTAACACTGCAGACAGACACATGCAGGTGGATTATTTCTGTCCCTGAAGGTTTTGAACTCAACCTCATTGACATGTGCCAGAGCAACCAGAGCTGAAGAGCCTGATGTAAAGTGAAGCTTTAGTTGCCTGTCTTGCAGGAAGTCAGATGGGATGATCACCGGTCCCTTCTGACCATAGAATTTGTGAATCACCAGTGAGTAATTTCTCCAAATACTCTTGAAAACTCTGCTGATAATTTTGGGGTTTTCATTCTGATTTCCCCCATACCCAACCACTCATCTGTACCCTGGTCAGGATTTTAAATGAAAGCCCATGGAGAGCTGCTCTTTTTGTTTTGGATCCTGGCCCACTGCAGGGAACAGTAGGGTACTGAAGTGTTTAAGCACCTTCCGGCTCATCCTGCTTATTTGTGACTGATGCCAGCAGAGATATGGAGCATCAGTGAAATCAGGAGTGTTTTGAGTGTGTCTAGGGGCCTGCCCAGACAGAACAGCTCAAAACATTAGGGCTTCCTTTCATATGTCACACTCGATAACGATCTTAGTCTTGCTTACCCCAATTTATTGATTGTTTCTTCCAGACTTCTAGGCAATTTCATATAAGATCTGTTTGCCAGCTGCACATCTCTCTCCAATGGTTTCCTGTGTGCCTTGGAAAAGTTCCCCTTGCCAATGCACCCTGCCTGTGGTGTCCCAGATGGTTTCCTTGCTGTGGACATGCACCATTCTCCACCTGCTTCAGACATGAGAGGCTTATTGACATGTGCATAGAGCCATGCTGAGACTTCAGTTCCTAGGACATTTCCCTCTTACACATGCTTTCAAACCTTTCTTTACAGATGCTCTTTTTCAGGCCACTGGTATCCCTCCATTTAATTTTATTTTTTCTTCAGTCTGCTGGGCACTCTTCTCCCTGTTTTGTTTTTTTTTTTTTTTCTTTTTCTTTTTTTCCTGTCTGTCCTCCCTGTTGATTCCCTGACACACTTCTAGCTGAGGTTTGGTAGAGCCAGTAAGTGTCAGGACTGTTTGCCTTAATTCATACATCTCTCCTCCCCATTACATGTCTTTGCTAACATGTCCATTAAATATGAATAAACTATCTGGGTTTCTTTCTTGACTTTTAATTATATTTAATATTTTTACCTATTCCCATATTAAATGTTGCCCTGATGGTACATTACTCTGTGCCAGATTAAAATACCTTGTGCCTTGCCTTTCTCCCCACCTAATATTGAAGTCAAGGTCATCATTGTGTCCTACTTTCATTACTCTCTCATGACTCATTAATTTATTGTCATTTTTTTTCTTCTTAGAAGTTTGCCATTCTTCTCAATGCTGGCAGCAATCCCATCACTACAATCAAGTCTCTAGCAGTTTCTATTTCTTGTTCATCTGTTCATGTCTCTTTGCTGACCTTTGCAACCCATGGGAAATGTGTATTTGTTTCCCTGTTGTTCTTTTGTGAACGTTGCAGCAAAATAATCCCCTTTAATTTTAGTTCCACCAGGGACTTTTTAATGTCTTCTCTGTTCTGCCAATAAATTGTGTCACATCCTGGGAGGATTTCAACCTGTCTCCTTTACTGAACTCTCACTTTCTCCCAGACTGTTGTCTAAAACTGAATTTTACTGGTCTTTTCATTTAGCATTTTAAGAAGTTTGGTGTCCTCTGAGTCATTTTGATTCCCTTTCTCTCCATGTGACCTACTGTCTTTATTTTTCATGTCTCTCCTTTTCCTCACTTTCTTGGTTATTAAGCTGACTTCATGCCCATCAACATGCCACAGGTACCAAGCTGAACTCTGGGACAAAACACACACTTGGAGTCATTTAACACTTCCCTCCCCTGTCTCTGTTTCATATGGGGTCATCAGCTTTTCTCCAGGCTGTTCCACATGTCCCTTTTCTGTCTCAGATACAAGTACATTGTACTTAATTTCTTTTTTTCCCCAAGCTGAGGTCACGGTTATCAGTGGTATTTAGCATTTTTGTTACAGCACAGTTACTCTGGGCCATGGGAACCAAGAACATGCAAAATCATAGGACTCATCCTAATAACTTTTCTCAATTTTTCCTGGGCTAACCATGGTTCTCCTTAGTCCAGCACTCACTCCAGTGCCTGTACTTCTGCCCACATTCCTCAGCCCAGCTACACAGTTGATGTTGTCTCTCTGAATTCAGTTTCCCTCAGTTCTGGACTGTGATTTTTTACAAATATTTCTTCAGAGAACTTCACTGCTGAGAAGGTCCCAACTGTGAGTCTGACCATGTGAACCCCACTTGCCTCATGTAGGATGGGGATAAGCATCTCCTGGAAGCTCTCCACACTGGAACTTACCGTACAGTGGGGCCTTTGATAAGAAATCTTGTCTTTTAGTCCCTCTCTTGTTTGTCCCTTGGCAGACAAAGGATGCTGTTATCTTCCATCCACTTGGAGGCCTTTATTTACCAAAGGATGTTTTACTGCCTCTTCAAAATCTACAGAAGCCATCAAAATTGGGCAGAGCAGCAGAGTTAAGCCTCTTAGTCAGTCGGTGTTGTTCTGTAGCCAGCGAGTACTTCTGCTGTTAGCAGGAACAGCAAAATTTGCCACCTCTTGAAACACATAAAGAGTGTCTGTAATATATTCAAGAAAAGTCATAAGCTACCTACAAATGAAGCCACACCTATTTCCTCCAACTACAGGAGAAAGTGGATTAAGCCCTCACCTCATTGTTCCACAGCCCTTGCAAAACACTGAGCACCGTTTACAGTTGGGAGAATGATTATCGTTCTGCTTCCTTAGCTCAGGGAAAAACAGCTTTTCCTGGTGTAGATTATATTTGCATTTATATTTATTCATTTGCATACAGATTTTTATGCCCTACTCTTGAAAGGTAAAGAGATTCCAGCTCTTTTAAAGGCAATAACAGTTCATTTTATACCCTGTTCTCCATAACAATAATTGCTATAACTCTGAAGCTCCCCTGGCATTTTAATGGCAATGAAGAAAGGGGCGGAAGGGAAAAGAGGAGAATGTTCCCCTATTAATCGTTGAGACTCCAGGGTTTGGTTCTGCAGTGCTTTACTCCTGCAAGTAATCTCATTATCCTTGGTAGGACTAATTGCACAGAGGTGGCAGGATCATGCCCCAGAAGTCCAGCCTTTAATCAAATCTACCTGTTTAAAAGAAACACATGGCTGCCTTTCAGTGGGAGCCTTTAGCTCTGAAATAAGGATGTAAATTAGCTAAAATGCCTCAGAGGGAGGAAAACTCCATCTGCCAGGTTTTCCCTCTGCTCTTGCAGAAATTAATCCTTTGGTGTGTGTGCATGCATGTGTGTGTGTGTGTTTCTTTGCTATTTTTCCTTTTGACAGAAGTTCAGATCCCCATTTACAGAAATAAACACAGCCTTTCGCCATGTGTCTAAGAAAAACACATATAAAAGGCAGTTTTGTACGGAAGAGGTAAAAAGCCATATCAATCTTTAGTCAGGAAGGGGTGAGAATTTAATAAAAGTAACAGGCATTTGCCAGGGACTCTCAAATGTTGCAGAAGCAGAACGGCTCCATAGAGAGGAATGGGAAAGCCTGAAAGCCAGGCAAGACCTGAAGGAGAGAAGAGAGTCAGCAGAGCAGGGCTGCTTGGCTTAAACAGGAGGTGAAGATAAATGGATGTAATAAAGGTATATAAAATATTGGTTTCTACAGAGAAAGTAAAAAATGGGTTCTGGTATAACATTTCTCCTGATAACTAAATAAAAGTCTAAAGAAATGTAAAAGACCACAGTTAAAGCAGCTTACTAGAGTATTTGTTTATTTTTCTCAACATAATGTATAACTTCCTATCTCACTGATATTATTAAAAAAACATAAAAAAGTAAAGGACTTAAAACAAACTACTTGAGTGCAAGTAAATGCACTCAAATGTATTTTTGAATTAGAAGGGCAAGCCTTTGAGACGATGCCTTCCTCCCACAGTGTGGTTTAGTTCAAATTCCAGATTTGTACCATAATAGGAATAAAAATCACTGTGTTTTTTTGTCATGATGTTTTGCATAAATGCGAACCAGTGTTGCTGAATACTCTAGCTATTAGAAAAGAAATAAATAAAAAAATAAAAAATAAAATAAAAAATATAAAAAAAGAAAAGAAATATCATCTCTCCCATGCTAAGGCATGAAACATCAGGTGAAGAACCAGAGAAGATGAAGAAAATCTCTGTTTTTGCCAGATATTTTTAAAATAAAAAACAGTCCTGTTTTTTTTTTCCTTTTTTTTTTTTTTTTTTTTTTTCCCTCTAAGAACAATCACAAACTCAAGTGGAAAACAAATGAGTCACATCAGAACAACAGCTTGGCTCCCCTGCCTTCTTCTCCTGCCTGCCACCCCACCGGGCATCTGAGGCCCTTTCCATCTCCTGCCACCTCCCTGGCAGCATTCAGGATCAGCTCAAGGAGGGCCATCTCCTCTGATGTTCGCCTTCCTATCTTGTTTTTTCTGCTTCTGTGAGTAAAGCAACAAACCTCACAGAAGCTTGCTAATTGCCTGTTGGGGCATTCCTCCCATGGCAGAAGTCTTGAGTCTTTTTAAAGCATTTTTCTAATGCATTGCAATTGATAGATTGCTGTTAAAGTCAGTGACAGGAATGTGAATGTTGGTGTCCCAGTACAGGGCTGGTCCTGTAGCTGGGAGAGGCAAAGACACTAGGGAGGCTGTCTTTTCTGATCAGGACTTGACAACCAGAGCAGCCATTATAATGTAATTTCAGTGCTTGGCTGCTTCCCCTGACCTGCTCTTTGAGAACAGTTTAAGCCATACTGATTTACATCAAATGAGGATCTACTTTTAGGAAGAATACCAAGCTTGTTTACAAAATATTCAACTTGACTTCCATCCAAAACCTAGCATCTTTTTGTTTCAGCTTCGGCCAAGCTGGGTTCCCGTTATGGTTAGCCCAGGCTTGTATGATAAACATTTGGAAACTGGTGGTGTGGTGTTGCTCAGTGTGAACTTTTTGTTCTGTGGCTGGTTACACAAGCCCCAGCACCGGGTCTGTTGAAGAGCTGCTGCTGTGGGACAGCAATGGTGAAAGTGCGGTGAGCTGGGGTAGCCACACCAGCGGGGCTGACTCATGTTACGGATCCTTGCCTGACTCCATACTGACACTGTCTAGGTCCATGTCAGCTGTGCATCCCATGGAAATATGTCCCACAACCCTTGTAAGGGGACAGTAGAGGATTTGGAGGGGCTTGAAAGTGCCAGTGGGTCAAAGCAGGAGAGGTGCAGACAGTGCATCTGTTGGAGATTGGAGGAGAAGCTGCATGGTGTGGCACCATCCACACCCACATGCAGATTTAATTGAAATACATTTAAGCCAGTATTTACTTTTTCTTCTCTCCTCTCCTCTCCTCTCCTCTCCTCTCCTCTCCTCTCCTCTCCTCTCCTCTCCTCTCCTCTCCTCTCCTCTCCTCTCCTCTCCTCTCCTCTCCTCTCCTCTCCTCTCCTCTCCTCTCCTCTCCTCTCCTCTCCTCTCCTCTCCTCTCCTCTCCTCTCCTCTCCTCTCCTCTCCTCTCCTCTCCTCTCCTCTCCTCAGCACAGAGACCTTCAAATTTTCCTCTGCATGCTGTATGTGCATGTGTGTATGTGAATTGCATGTATGCTGCAAGGAACAAAACTGTGTTTTACATTATTCAGTAAATACAACTTCATCCACAAAGTAGTGTTAGTTGTCTGCAGCTCAGTGGGGGTCTTGGCTTCTCACTCAGCCAGGAGAGATGACAACTTTCTGGGCAGAGCTAGATGTAGGTTTAGAGCAGATTTATTTATTAGAAATTGATGTAGTCTCATGGTTGCATTGCTTTAATTTGAATGCAAATATGTAAGGAAACTTATATGGACCAGATGGATGTCTGTAAGGAATTAAGGTGCAAAAACCTTTGTCTTGTGCAGGAGGATGAACTAGGTAATTTCCTAAGACTCCTTCTAACTTTGTTTTTGGTAATTAGCTGTTTCTATAAGTTGACAACAGTTTCCCCAGCAGGGTATGTGGAGACAAGCCCTGGGATCCTGGGGGCAGGTTTTTGGTTACCATGATTGTTGTGTTTGCTCTGGTGTAAGATTGGGGTAACAACGAGAGTAATGTTTGCCATAGTGCAGATCTGTCATGCAAATGGATTTAAATTTTTCTTCAGGGACCAATCTCTCATTTTTTTCAGTCTCAAAACTCAATGCTTGTTTCATTAGCTACTACATCCTCCTCTCCCTCATCACCCATCCTCCCTGACTTTCACTTCCTTACTCTGATTTGGTTATGTCCATGATGTTGAAACACTCCTCTCTGTGTACCTCCTGCTGCTACTATTAGTTCCGTATTTGCTTTCTGAAATCTCTTACATTTGTTTACCAATTAAATCCTCTGAACTTCCCCTAAGTCACCTCCTCTGCCTATTTGCATTTGGAGACATCTTTCATATGTTTTGTTTGTTTTTTTTTGTTGTTGTTGTTGTTGTTTTTTTTTTTTTTTTTTTTCCCATTAATTCTAAAGCTGCATATTCTATCTACTTTTGATTTCTTTTCATATTATTTCCCTTCACTCTCTGGAGTTTTCCAATATATAGCTCATATTCTTTTCCTTTCTTCCCATTTTCTTGGTTTGTCTCCTTTTCTCTCAGCCCATTTCATGTGATTTTTTGTTCACACATAACTTACTTCTCCGTGAAGCTCATGTGGGTTGTACAAATGCAATTTGTTTCATCAGTCCATAAAAGAAAATATCCCCAGACTCGAATCTCTCCTAGCTGCACTAATTTTTCTACTATCTCCCCAAGGTTTCAATCTTCTGTGCTTTTCACATGAAGACTAAATTTGAGGTCATATTCTTTAATTAACTAATCTTTCCTTGCCCAGAACAGCCAACAGATTGGTATTTATAGGACATGTTTGGCACATGGAAAACCCGAGATCCAGCCCAGAACCTGGATCAACAAGGGACTTGAACTTTGGTAATCTTTGTCCATCATAGAAGTCCTGCCCTCTAGATTACAGACCCGTCTGGGATGGGTAGCTCACACAGGCCTGAGAGAATCTTCTAGAGGTCACAGCTTTGTCCTGATGTGAAACAGGAGAAATTTTAAAAGTGGAAGTGGTTTGGGAAGAGCATTTCCACAAAGCTGCTACGGGGCTCATATCCTCTGCTTAGTACAATTGTCACAAGATGAGATTGGGTTGATTTGCTGTTAATTTCAACATTCTTCAGCTGCTCAACGTGAGAAGCAGGACACCCAGATCCCAGGTCCACTAGTGTTAACCTGAGGCCTTCCCAATCTGCTCCCCTCAGTCTGGAACATGGGCATCAGACATTGCTGAGTGCTTCTCCCTTTTGATTGTCCTTTAGAAAGATGTGGTTTTATTTTGTTCCTGCAAAGCTGAGGTATGGAGGACCACAACTGCCTTCACCTTCTCATTTTACAACAGCATGTCTTTTTTTCTCCATATTATAAACTCAAGTCAAAATCTTCATCATTTTTTTGCAGTTACTTCTCTAGATGAATGTTTCCTTCCTCTTTGTCAGTTTATGCAATGGTATAAAGTTGTTTTTAAGATCAACATTGCCTCTTTTGGACGACACATTTAGGTAATTCCACTAAGTCTGTCTCTTAAAAATAAAATAATAAATAAATAAAGAAGTCCTATTTTGCACCATTCACCAGAAATTATCTGATATTTTAGCTGGAAACGTTTTCAGTTAAAGTAAGTCATCCTCTTCTTCCTCTTAACTTACAGGTGAAGCCATAGCTTTGTCTGTCAAACAAATATAACAAATTTTTGTCTTTAAATCTTTTTTTTTTTTTTTTTTTTTCTATTTTATATCACTGTAATGGTCTAGTTTTGCATTTGTTTTGCACAGGAATAAAGAAAGAAAGGAAAGATAACTCTATGTACTGTTTTTTAAAATGAATAAACTGCAGTACAAGAAGCCAAGGACAGAAGAACTGGCTTGTACATGTAAGACCTGCTCTGACATTGTTCTAGTCATAGGTTAAGGTCCATATCCTTAAATTTTTGCATAAACACATCCTCTGTTACTGGAACTGAAAGGATGAGCAGCCTCTATCTGCACTGAATTAAAAATCTGTTAAATTTCATTAATGTTATTAACCTGAAATCCTAATACTTCATCTGACATAAAACATAACTAGCTCTCACAAAAATCTGTTTTTCTGTAAAAATGTACCAATCGTTAGCTATTCTTTTTTCTTTTTGTTTTCTTTTCTCACTTGTTTTGCTTTTATTTTTATGACCAGAGAGCTTTAACACATGCCTGTGTGTAAACAGCTTAGTTGTATAAGATCGAAACAAGCAGTATTGATTGCAATGAATGTATAACAGACCTTCCAAGTCTCATGTGCTCAAAGCGAGATTGCTTCACCCTGTACTTCAGATTCCTCCTTTGCTGGGGCTGTGTCACTCAACAATGATCAAAAATTGAATGCGTTTCCCTCAGCGGTGTGCCAGGATGGAGTGATTTGGTCCGGAGATGAAGAAGGAGATGTGGAGTACATGACCATTGCCACCAAGACTGGTGCTGTCCAGCCGTTGGGAGGACGTCTGAGATGTCAGGAATCTGGTTGCCTTCATCTTCCTTCTCACCCTGCGACACTGAAGCTCCTGCAGTTTCCTGCAAGCTGCTCTTTCTGCTTCATCTTTCTCTTCCATAGGAGGGAAAGGGTTTTTTCTTGCTGCGAGGAGGTTTCAAGGGTTGATGTCTCTGAAGACTTCAGTGGAAAGCTCTTGGCATTTTCAATACAGCTTCATCGTGGTGTTGAAGTGAGCAAAAAGGTTTCTGCAGAGGATGTTGTGTGTGACATCTGCTGCTTAGACTTCGAGGCATTTACGGAGATGAAGTAAGCATAATATTAACTGACTGGAAAGCAAATTCCTTCCCTTTAAAGTTTTCGTTAAATGCAAGCTACAGAGGAAGAGGAATGGAAAGCATCAATCCAGATCATTTACTGTTACCCCCAAGGAACAGATTCATTGTCTATTTTCAAAGGATTGCTTTACAGCTATTAGAAAGCATTCTTGGCTTCTTGGGGAGGGGGGAATGTACCCCAGTTGCCATTAATTATTAATAACTGCTGGCATATTTAATGAGTTCAGAAAATGATCTGTTCATTCATAATAACCTCTTCTGCCTGCTCCCTTCCAGGTCCTCTAGGAAAAAAAAAAAATAAAAAAAAAAAGACAAGAAAATGGAGATACTAAATTTCAAAATGATTTATGTGACTCACATCGCACAGAAAGGGCAGGATAAAGAGAGAGTTTATTAAAGGATGTTTCAGTTTAGAAATGCAGAACATATTTTCGAAAGACAAAAGGAAGGGGGAAGGGAAGGGAAGGGAAGGGAAGGGAAGGGAAGGGAAGGGAAGGGAAGGGAAGGGAAGGGAAGGGAAGGGAAGGGAAGGGAAGGGAAGGGAAGGGAAGGGAAGGGAAGGGAAGGGAAGGGAAGGGAAGGGAAGGGAAGGGAAGGGAAGGGAAGGGAAGGGAAGGGAAGGGAAGGGAAGGGAAGGGAAGGGAAGGGAAGGGAAGGGAAGGGAAGGGAAGGGAAGGGAAGGGAAGGGAAGGGAAGGGACAGAGACAGCCATAAAATAACACATCTACTGAAATGTCATTACTTTACATTAGCTTTGTGTATGCAGATAAAGAAAAAAAAAAAAAGAGAGGAAATAGGAATTCAGAAAGAGCAGGTCACTATAAAGGCTAGTTAAAGGCAGTGGCAAGAACTGGGAGGTTGGTCCCATCAGGTAATCCATGCTGAGTGAGAAGGGAATTGCTGAGTCAATGTATTTAGTCTGCAGTCATTTGGGGTGCATCCTTAGTGCTATGTCTTTACAGTGCCTAGTAAAATAAGGCCCTGGCTTGTGACTAAGAATCTTAAAGATGATCCCCCACAGCAGCAGGCATTGTTAAAATGTCAGCAGGAATGATAAGAGATAGCAGACATTTGTGGGTAGTGGGAAAGGCAACAACTATATTTCTGCTCCTTTATTTTCAAATATGATTCTGGCAGTTACACATCCACCAAGGGTTGCCTTGCTTCTTAGATATAGAACAGGAAGGAGAAATAAAGATAAAATATTTTATGAAGTGTGGCAACAGATGGACTATTAAAAATGACTTGCTGTGTGTCGTGCTAGCAAACTGTCATTAATGACATTGTGACTCAGAGTCCACTTCAGCAGAGGTTATAGAGTTGACGAGTCACCTCTGCCTTGCAAAGATGAGCCTGAGCTGAGTGAGCTTCTTGCTGTTCTGAGCCTCCTGATACCTAAAAAATGTTATCTGAGTCAAGGAAACTTGGATAATTAAAATTCACAGATTTGAATATTATAGACTTGGTGGGTACTGGAGCTATCCTTTTTTTTCTGTGTACAATCACTTCATCAGCCTTCAAGGTATTAAGTAGGAGATTCATGCTAAAAGAGGAGGTATGAAATGTGGTATCTTACCCACATATTAAGTAGGCGTAAATAAGGGGAGAAACAGACTTGGCACAAAGACAACAAAGGCAGTGATAAAACCAGAGCCATCTACATACACGTACATATGAAGGTGGTAAACACCTAGGAAAAAGAATTATAGGGGCTCAAGATGAATGAAGTAGAAGTGAGTTGGGATGTGGGGCAGTGATGGAGGTTTAACAGAAATGTGGGCTGATCTAGGATAGCCCCCAAACTGTCACTTTCTCCTATGAAGAGAGGCTGAGGGAGTTGGGGATGTTCAGCCTGCAGAAGAGAAGGCTCCAGGCAGCTTAGCTTACAGTAGCCTTCCAATACCTAAAAGGGGCCTACAGGAAAGCTGGGGAAGGACTCTTTGTCAGCGGATGTAGTGACAGAACAAGGGGGAATGGCTCTAAACTAAAAAAGGGTTGATTTAGATTAGACATTAGGAAGAAATTCTGTACTCTGGGTGGTGAAGCACTGGAACAGGTTGCCCAGAGAATCTGTGGCTGCCTCATCCCTGGAAGTGTTCAAGGTCAGGCTGGATGGGGCTTTGGACAACTTGGGCTGGGGGAAGGTGTCCCTGCCTATGGCAGGGGGTGTGGAATTAGATGGGCTTTAAGATCCTTTCCTACCCAAACCATTCAATGATTCTATGAATCAATAGATTCTCATTTTATTTGCTATTTAAAAATCAGCTGAAAACAAAACACTGCACTTTGCCTGGTCAGGAAGTCTTCTTCTGTAAAAAGAAAACATACAGTCTGATCTAATACTTCTTATCATCAAATCTTCATGAAACCCAATAATCAGTTTTAAAATAGCTGAAGAATCACACCATGGGTACTGGAATTTATCAGGGGAAAAGGACATGCAACTGGTGTCAAAGCTCTCTTGTGGTGTTTGTATTACAGAGCATCTAAATCTTTCATTACAGCTTTTCTGATTGTATTATCTGCTGAAACAAATTCCCACAACTGTGGTCCTATAGCTGTTTGTGATATTTCCAGTTCCAGGTTCATTTTATTTTGTTTACAACTGAAATGGACTTGGTAGTGAAATGTGTAGGCCTCTTGTCAGAGCTTTGGAGGTTACTTGATCTTGCAGAGTAATGAAATTACTATTTTGCTAATAGCTTCATGCTTTATAAAAGAAGATAAAATGGGCACAAGCAAGAAACAGTTTGTATCTGACATATATTTGGTGTATTATGACAATCCAATACTTCATCTTGTGGGCTGGAGGAGATATGTCTCAGGGAGGTTGTTTCTGCCTATATTTGTCTGGAGGCCACTGGAGTCAAGAAAAAAAAGCAGCATGTCTTCTTTCCTTGTGGCCTCACTTGTATATCTCGCTGAATCCTTATAGGGAGCCCCATCTTTGACGGGGTGCCCAGTCTTTGCCCTCCTGGGTGAGGCAGTATGACGGCACATTTGAATGAGGAGCAGTGCTGAGAAATGTGATGAGGAGACAGGGAAGTGAGAGAGATCAGGAGGAAGATTTCTTTCTGATTTCTTAGGTCTTAGATGGGAGATTTCATGCCCTGCTTAGTCACCTAAGGTTAACCTGAAGACTTCCAGGAAAAAAAACACAAAACAAAACAAACAAAAAAAACCACATATCTCAGCATTTTTGTCTTCAAAACTTGCTCCTGCACTGAGTTCAAAGGGAGTCTGAAATATTCTTTGCAATACCTATAGGAATTGTAGACTTCAGGATTCAGTTACCCCAGTATAACCAATACCTATGAAGACTGGCTAGTTTAGGCAAGCTCACATGCCTGCATCTTCCAGATCTCTGCACTAGTTGGATAATTTGACTTGCTGAAGCAAACCAGAGCAATCTCAGCTCAGTGACCCTCATGGATCTGTTGCAGCATCAGGGGATGGTCAGGGCACATTCCCAGTGCACTGCTGGAGCCAGGGATTATTTGGGATGGTACAATTCTGGGTGTCCTTCTGCTGCGGGGAAATCTCAACAAAGTTTGCCCTTCAGTAGCAGCAAAAGCACAAAATGTCACCTACAACATTCTTGAGCCTGATTCCTGTTAATGCAACTCAGAAGAAAATGGAGAGATAGGAGGAAGCAAACAGCTCTGACAAGAAGGAACTACCAGTCCTTGTGCAATAGCCCTGCACTGATCTGTTCCAGGAGCTTCATTAGCCACTCCTGCACAAGGCCAAATTAGCGCTGTCTTGGGAGATGTGTCAGTGACCTCTGTGATACATGGTACCTCATTCAGCCTCACAAGCCTCCTGATGCAGGAGGGTTGCCCGTGTAAACCTCACCCTGTGCCTTCAGCAGCGTAATTAATATGCAGAAAGAGGTGTTGGTTTTGGCCCTCTGGCTGCCTTTGCCTGGTGGCTCTCTGTGAAGGCATTGCAGAACACAGTGCTGAGGGAAGTGCAGCAGACACAGCTGGAGGTGATGTCAAGGGGGTAGACAGAAATCACAAGGGGAAACCAAGGGTGAAACTCTAGCTGAGGCTCTGTAACACACTGTAAAAATACTGTCTCCCCTCTGTAGAGTAGGTACTGAAAACTCAGCAAATTCCCTGCCCTGTGTCTCATGTTGCAGGGTGTCACTGCAGCTTTCAGTCCATTTCCGTGCAGTGATTCCTCTTATTTTTCCATCAGAATGAGGATCCCTGTGCAGGAAGTTAAAGGCTAGAGGAAATGGGCTTGTTTTCCTCTAGTTTCTTCTACTAACTACTTAGAAATCTGTGGTCCTAATACAACCTCAGTGCTCCCAGGATTACTGACCCAAAATCACCAATGTATGTGAAGCAGAAAGGCAGCCTGTGCTGCAAGTTCCTGTTCTCCGTCCTCAAAAACAGATTTTGAGCATCACTCACCAGCGAGGCCCCAGCAAGGCTCTCTCAGTCTTAATGCAAAGTCCATCGCTCAACGAGAGCACTCACGGTCTTCCTCCCTCTTCTCGCAGACAGATGTCACACTGTCAGGGAAAACAAACAAACGCACACACACATACACAAAATCTTTAATTGGGGGTTGAGTGGTTAAAAGGCCATTCTTCCTCAATGTCTTCTCTTGAGCCTGTGCTGCTTTCTGCCTCCCCATTAATCTGGTGCTCATTTATAGACACCCTCTTACTCTATGGGATGCTGCAGCAGAGCTCTGTTGAGGTTGCTACTCTGTTCCCAGCTGATGGAGCAAAAGAGCCTGGAAGTAACAGGTATGAAACAGCCTGCTCCTTTTCAGCTCTGGACAGGAGGATCTTCATGTCCAGATCCAGGCCCCAGTTGTGCTGAGATAGCTCAAACTTATCTCAGTGGGGGCTGGTGGAGAAGTCACCCTGCCAGAAGCATAGAAGGGCCTGGCATCAGCATGTTGGTATGGAGAGATCCCAACCTTTCTTATAGCCAAGCTTGGCTTTTTATAGCAACTTGGTCTTGTCTTCATCCCTTGCCATGTTCCCACTTTCTTCCCAGTCTGGTAGTGATGTTGAAACCAGGGTTTTCTCCAGGATTCCCCATGCATGGAGACCCTGGAGCTCCCAGAGCTCCAAAATACTTGTTCGCAGGGCTAATCCATGTCTCGTGCTTGTAAGGTACTCATATTTCACAGAGCTGTTGGAAACAACAGCTCCATTGTGATCAGTTCCCACTAAAAACAGTGCCTCAGGGGTAGATATGGTTCCTAGGGGCTGATACTGGTGTAGGATCAGGTTGTTACAGAGGAGGTTCTGGCCTGACAGGGTACAAGAAGCTGAAAGCACACCATCAAATCTTAAAGTGTCTGCTAAAGGTGCAGAAATGTTTCTCTTGTGAAAATGAAGTTAGTTCAAGGAGGCAGCTTTGCTCAGCATTTATCTTCTGTGAATTTCCACCCTAGTCAACTGCAATCATGTAAAAGAATGAGTAAGAGGAGCAAAGGGCAGCATTTTTCAGCAAATTCCTGTTTTTCTGGAAGTTTCCTCTGGATTGAAAGAACATATACTGCCATCCATTGCAAACCTTTTCAGATGTTCAAGATTGTTCCTACCTGATCACAAATGCAGCAGAAACCATTTTAAGATGCAAAGTGTGTTCTGACTCAAACAGAATGATTTCACAGGGGAAAAAATCTCAAGTAAAACAGCAAGAACAATGCTAATTAGAGATGTGTCGCGTGCTTGGCTCCGGACTAGCATTATGCTGGTGTGTGCATTTCAAGGAGAAATCACAGGCAAAAAAACAGGGCAGAAGAAGTTGAAATCTCCCCCATCCTTTTTCCTTCAGTGAAGTCTTTGGGAGCAGAGACTGGAGAATTGAACCATGCTGAAGGCTTGCTAGTCCTAGATAGTGCTCTATCTCCAGCTGGTTTCATTACTGGCTAAATTGCTGGAAATGCAACACAGATTGAGAGGGAAAATTAAACTTTGTGGTAAAAAAAATGGAAGGCAATTTTTAACTCTCACAAACTGTTTTCCATCTCAACCCCAACCAGAGCTGAAAGCAATGACACTGTGCAAAGAGAATGCTTCTGGCTATGCATTCTACCTTGCTTCAGCCTGACAAAAAATAAAAAATAAAAAAAAAAAACAAGAATTTGCTTCACAACTATACACAGATCTACTCCCGAGGGTAATTACCTGGCTAATTAGTGCTTTCCCTGCCGTGAGCAGTGATCTTTTCAAAGTCCAGCTTGCTTTTTCTGTGACAAATCAAAAGGCTTTTGCAAGCATTGGCATTAGTTGCAGGTGAAAGATTCTTTTTAATGAAACTGGACCAAGTTGCTCCCTGAGATTTTGATCAGCTGCTTTTTTTGCTTTTTTTTTTTTTTTTTTTTTTAATTTCTCACAGATGTGCCTTCTCGCGTCTCATCATACTGATACCTCTTCAACTTTTGCTCCCTGGGTTGGCCTGCTCATGACAAGACCCCTCTCTCATCACTTTCAGTATATATGAGACAGTCCTCTGAGCAGCCGGTTTTGCTGGCAGTCTGGTGACATTTGGAAAGCTTTTCCTATATGCTCTGTCTATGAGAGACAAATGTCAGATGATGTCTGTCTGCACTAGAAGAAATTCCTTGTGATCAGGAGCCTGTTATTGATCATGCTTGGGTAAGACCCCTAGGGCAGTTTGCTAGGTACAATTTACAATTTTCTCTTGCCTGCTCACTCAGCATTCAGCCATTTGCTTTCATGCTGCTTTGATGCTGTCAATTGCAGGGGGTTGTTTGCATGTAAATGTTTGGTTGTACCTTAATGAGAGGACAAAAAGCTTTGGTAAAATGAGACATTTTAAAATAATGAATTGTGTGCATATGCAGAAACGCGCCTGCACCTGAACATCAGTCACTTGACATATAAGGAGTGGAAATCAGAGGATTAAGAACTGAAAAAGTGTTTTTCTAAATGAATAGTTTTTTACTGACACTGTGACGGCCATTTATGAGTGGGTCAGCACCTTCAGTGCAACAATCCTCAGCTGTCCCTGTTCTTGCTTTCCACCCCTTTTCCCTGCAACCCTCCACCACAGAAGAGCTCGTCCTCTGCAGGGCCACCAAGGGAACCTCTGAGAGGACACAGCTTGGTTTCCCAAGCCCTGTCCTAGCACTCTGCTTCTGGGCCTTTGCTACCTCCTCACCCGACCTGTGTGTGCTTGCTGCCCATAGCTGTGAATAAGTGCAAACCTCTTGACAAAACCTCCCTCTTGCAGTCAAATACAAGTCTGCTGCCTGCTTCTGCTGTCGTTTTTGATCTTACAGGGGATGAGAAAACACTTGCATGCAAAGTTGTAAGCTATTTGCAGTGTACTTACCTATTTTGATGAATAAAGAGCATGTTCTGCTTATGACCTGTCTTTGTAAGAGGGGAATACTTTGCAGATGAACCAAGGCTGTAAAGTATGACTACCATTAGACACACTTGCCAAAAAAAAAAAAAAAAAAAAAAAAAAAAGGAAACAAAAAAAATGTAGTAAGGCAAAAATCCCCTTGTCTGGGAAAATATTTCCTGACCACCTTACATCAGCCACATACTGGAGAATATAATTGTATTATAATTTCTCCCGCATCCTTCTACCCTTAGAAGAGCATTGAAGTTTATATACCTTTTATGAAAACGTCTCCAACAAATTATACTACCTGCAGAAGTGCTGTTTTGGGGATATAATCAGTAGGTTTTTTTATTTTTATTTTTTTTATAGAAGGTTCTTTGTACACTGATGGCATTGCAGAGCTGATGAGTAATTTGATTTACATGAAATAAAATGGGGAAAATTGTATGAGTAAGATGAGCTAATGAAGCATTGAAGAAAGAAAATATTACTATGCTGTCAAAAAAAAAAAAAAAACACACAACAAAAAACCTCTGTAGGCTGACAAGAAACCAGACAAGTAGTCTCTCTGAGTAATAAATTTACCAGCAGAGTAAGACATTTTTAGTTTTGATAACATCTTTACTGGGAATGTTCTGAACCAAACTTCTATGTTTGAATATCTTAAGATTGAGGGTGTGTGGCTAAATAGGAACTTGCAAGTGTGTCTGTATTGATTTAATTGATTGACTGAAAATCCTGAGCCAAGTAAGTCTCAGTATTTGTGTCAGCAGTAGTTTTATTTTTTTCTCCTTTTTAACACTTTCTGTCTCTTAATGGAAGCTTTAGGCTTTTAAGGTGTGATTTCACTTGTTCAAGTAGTGAGATGTTAACTGCTCAGGCGTATTTTTCTTCTTCATGAGAAGCAATGGAGAGTGGGAAATCTATGGACCTTGGCTTAATTTCCCTCGAGTTTAAATGATAGTCTTGATTCAACCTCCCCTCCCCACCCCCTTCATTCTGCAAAATTCAGCCTGTAGATCATAATGTCTCCAATTTCTTACTGAAGAGGTATTGGCACAAAGTCTCTGGAAAGCGTGATGTGAGTCACCTCTCAGAAATCACATTTTAAATGATTTGAGCAAGGTGGGTTCCAATGCTGGTGCCAAAAAACAGCCTGTAGAGCAAAAATCTACCCCTCTGTTTTATAACCTTCAGGGGAATTGCTCCAGGACTGAATCTGCTAGTTTGTACTAATGCCCATGGGCTATGCTGCAAAACTGCAATGTTTTCTGCCTGATGGGAAACTGCAGACATGGCTCTGTGTCTCTGACCTAGGGCAGAGGCTCCTGTACAGCTTGCAGAACTGCATTTCTCCCAGGCAGTGCCTTCATGTGTATGTCTCTTGCATCTCAAATTAATATTCTGGGTGGTATGACAAGCATTTCCAAGATGCCCATCACTGCAGCACATGTGGTTCAGGTGGGTGCCCTGGGCTGTGCCTACTTCTAGGCCAGATTTCTGATTTTTGACCCTTGTGAGGCTGCCGTTGGGTATATGCCGTTGGGTTCAGACAGAGGGGACTTGCAGTGGGCACCTACGTGATATTTCTGGGGTTTGGCCTCTTTGCAGCCCCAGCTATGTTTTTTGGAGGCAGGCTCACACAGTCTGATTCACATCCCTATCTCTGGAGCATTGTTTTTTTCCATTCTGACTCATTGGCTGTGCTGTGTTACCTTGCTGGGGCATCAGACAGTGTGGGTCAGGGAAATTTGTCTGTCTGTCCCCAGATGTCTTGGTCTTTCCCCCGTACCTGTGAACCTGTCCCAGTCTGTCTGAGGAGTGGAAGCCTCCAGCTGCAGTGTCCTTCTCAAGTGCCTGGACAACAGAAACCCCCCCAACAGGCCCTGCCTTGTGCCTATTGCCTGCATTTCACTGAAGCGATACTGAAAAAGGAAGGAAGTATTACGTGAATTGTTTAAGGCCAAAAAAAAGTCATCAGCACAGGAGGGATGAGCCCTAGCAATGATATGCTTCATGTCACTTAGAGTGCTTCTCCATATAAAACGTTCCTTACAACGTCTCTGAAAGTTGGTTCAGAAATGCTGGGATAGACATTGGGTACTCTTATCCCAAATTCTTTTTCATATCGATGATTTTACAAGTCAGAATCAACCCTTAGCAGAGATGCTAGTGCTGAGGCTAGCTCTTCTGATCCCTTCCTTTGGACTGGGGAGCAAGCAATTTTGTAGGATCTGTGTTTTTGTGGATTTGTGTTAGTATACTCACACCATTGTTCAACACTTTTTTTTTTTTTTTTTTTTTTATTGACTAGTAAGGGAAGCATCAAATTTGTTCTCCCTGTTGAAAGTCATCCCCTTTCTCTTACTCCCATCACTGACACTATCTGGTGCTTTCTGTATGACTTCCTCATCCTTCTCCTCCTTGGTAATACCAGATATTTTAAGCTTCTCATCAGCAAATTCCTTTTACAGCAGTCCTTTTTCTGCGGTAAGGTTATTAATGAAATTATTGTCACATCAGTCCTGAGACCAATCCTTGAGGAACTACAAAAATACTCTCCACAGCCCATCAGTTCCCTTTTGTGCACAGGCTGCTGTCATCTCCCCATTAGTCAGTTCCTTCTTTGCAGCTTTGGCCAGTGCCTCTCACTTCAGATCTGCATTGTCACTGCATCCCAGCCACAGGCTCTTGTTACAGCTCAAGTACGGTGAGGGCAGCTGATTTCTGAGCCAGACTTGTGTGTGTTCAGTGCTTTCTGGCTGTTCTCTGGATTCAAGCCCTTTCACACACATTGCAGACCTTGTTGCCTGATTGCCTAAATCTCAAGTCTTGTTTCCCATCACAGTGTTAATGTTCTGGGAATGTGCCAAAGATCTTGACTGTTATCAGAGTTTCATCTGGGTGGCTATCAAACAGCACTATCCCAGTTTATATGTCGCTCCAGACACTAGTTGCTGTGGGCTGCTCAGTGGTCCTCAGTGAAGGCATAGCCATTTCATTCATCTGTTCAGGTCATACCATCAGCTGGCTCCCTGCCCACCTCTTTTGGTTTGAGGGAAAAAAAATGTTTCGTTTTCTTTCATCCTCCAAGAGTGTTCCTTTTACAAAAGTCTGCTGATCAAACTGACACTAAGATGTTCACGTGAACTGAGTGAAGAACTGGTCTTTGCATCTTTGGTCAAAGACTCATGTCTTTGCCAGGAAGGAATTGCATTATTATCCTTGGGGAACTTCGGTGTGCATTGGCTTCATCTGGCCTTTTACATATAACTTTTTCTATACTGAACCCATTAAGTGGCTGAACTTGATGACAAATCATTGCCTGACTGAAATAACTCTCAATACTAAAACTTTATACCAGGAGAGATTCACTTCTGTGACCTAATTCTTACCCAAAGGAAAATGATATAGCACATTTCAATGAAGCTTTGTTAATTCATACCATCTGAAATTCTAGCTCATAATTTGGTTTTCTTTTATTTTCTCTCCCCCCACTCCCCCCTTCCCCAGCCTCTCTCCCTCCCTCTTTAAAATTTCCGGTAAGTCCTCTCCCTGAAATCCCACATGGATCTGGTAGGCCACAGGATTTTATAGTGGTTTGCTGAGATATATGCTTGGGAGTAAGCCAAGAGAAAGGCTAGTCAAATATTTGTCAGCGGAATGTTGTATCTCCTTTGTAGAGTAACTGATTGGCATCAAGAGCCTTATCTCCCCCCATATCACAAGAGGAGTGGCACCAGGATAAATTGTCAATAAAAGACATATACAAGGAAGACATAGACTCTCTGAGCATGACAGCCTGTTCTGAGTTACAAGAATAAGGAAGAGCAGAAAAAAGTCCTGTGATAGAAATGGAAAGCAAGACATAGTGGATTGTGGAATTAAAAATAATAATAATAGTAATAATAAAAAAGTGTAAGATTTGAAAGGTGAATTACTTTAGGATGAGTTAACCACTGATCAATTCCTTCATGCTGGTGAGCTCCTGAGGGAGACACATCTGCTCCCAGTACGGTGAATGCACCACAATGAAGCTAGACTGAGATTTACCCCAGCCAAGATCTTGACAAGATATAGGTCAAGAAAGCAAAATAAATTAAGTTATATGAGAAAAATGACAAACACAACTAGGGCGGAGGGATAGAGGAAGAACATGTGGGTGTGTGAATTTCTAAACCTACCATATACTTCCTCCTGTGATTATTTTCCCTGCTGGTGGCAACTTTTTTTTTTTTTTTTTTTTTTTTTTTTTTGTAAGTAAAGCCTTTTACAGCACAGAGTATTGTGTTAAATGCATTCATGTGAATACAAGCTTCAAATGAAAACTGTTCTGGTTTTGTTTCCCTACTTGAATTGCTATTTCTCTTTCATTGTATCTGGTATTTAAAACCTCTATCAGACTGCTTTTCAAGTTTGCTTTCCATTACTTCCACTTAAAGAAAATATTAGTTTTAATGAAAAAGTGTTATTTTATTTTTCGTCTGAAATATTGTTTCTGTTTTTAACTGTAAATGTAATATTAACAACAACAAAAAACTTTAGTCTCTCCTGGAATATTCTGTTCTTGTTTTGAGATAGTGTTTTCCTATTTTATTTAAATTAGATTTGATTCAATGTTCAATACTTGGACACTTTTCAACTGAAAATGTTGTAATAATTGATGTCTGATGAGAACATGCAGCCAAAATGAGTCATCAACAAGTTAATGAAAATCAGTGTGATGTTTTGTCATATAGTCCCATATGCACCTGGGACATTTTTAATTATGAGACAGGGACCCTGTTCTCATTTACAGCACTTTGCATTATGGTATCAAAGTTTCTAGGTTCTACAACAACATTAATGAAGTTCATGGGAACAGGGTCTTCTGTTTCCCGTAAATATATGATAAAATATTCAAAGTTGGACACTCGTTGGATCAAAACTATGTTGGCAAACAGAAAGGTATTCAAGAGTGTGTCTGAGTCAAGATGAAGAGAAGATCCTGAGTGCAGTGGATTAACTTGATCAAATAAATCATGTGAGATTTCCGTAGCTGAAGCTACTCAGACTGCCCTTGACTCCTCTAGCTACTGTTCATGTGTAGCTCTGTGGATGGGAGGAAGACATTGATACTTGTCCAGAGCAGAAATCTATGTATCTATTGTATTCACATGAGCTTGAATTCACATCTCCAGCTTTGCATCAAGACATTGTCAGTTCATTGCCTTCACAGTCTTCCAAACACCAAAGGTTTAAGCAGTTATCTATAACAATTAAGTGAGGGTCGCATATAAGTGTTTGCTTGAAGGACCTAAAATGAAGGAGAGATTGTTCACTTATCAAAGAGGTGATTGTAGCAACATAATACTGTGGAAAGAATAACAGGGCAAATACCGAGGAATTCTTCCTGAGAGGAAGATCTATTATTAGAAAAGTTCCCAAAAAAGCTGGTATAACCCCCACAGCATGAGACTTTTAAAAAGAGACTGGACAAAATGCTCAAAAGACACTGTGGAAAGCGTGTCTTCTCTGATGGACTGGATGACCTTGCTGCTTCTTTGTTCTGTTTGCCTTAATCTTTGAACAATAGTGCACTGAACCAGTCACTGCTTTTCAGTCACGCGTCTAAGGATACAAAAGTCCAAGAGTGTCTGCTTGCTTTACGGTTCTTATTCCTAGTCTGTAAAGCAAGGCTTCTACCAAACAATACACATTTCTTGACTACTGCAGATTCAGTTATTGGAGAACATCCGTTTCAAGTAAGGATTTGTTCCCCTCTTGAATGTGTTAAAGACTAATGATTTTCTTATAGATTAAAGGAATAGCACTGCCATATATATGTACATTATTCAGAGAAGCCCTCTTTATTCCTGTGCGATCTGGTATATTCTGACCTTGGCAGAAAACATGACATTGGAGCAATAACCCAAGCAAAATGGCATGCTGTGAATTATTTCTGACTACTGCAGATGTAAAATGCTTAGAGGAGGTTTTGCATCTGAGAACCTCAGCTGCATAAAAGCCAGGCATTTTAAGCAACCTAGAAGTCCAAACTGTCTGTCATCAGGAGAAAGAGCTGTCTCAGAGCATTGCTGATCCTGCCAATACTGGGTGTTGCCTTCAATCTTCATTGAGCATAAAGCTTAGAAAACTGTCTTAGATTAGATGCTAGGCTTTTAGATAGTGAATCTCAGATAAAATTAATTCAAGCCACAATGATTAGTTTTTCTGCTATGCAACTGACCTTCTCCTCTTGAATTCCCTATACAGCAATGAATAAAATTTTGTCAACTTGAAAATGCCTCTCAATTATTATTTTTTCTTTTTCCTGTACATTGAGCTAAAACTTTAATTTGCATAATTTCTTTCCTACCTTAATCAGACCTGTATCTGTGCCACACAAGAATGTGTGAGGTACACAGATATTAAATATTCACAGAGATGTGCCACAAACATATACAAAATTATATATGAAGGATATAGATGTATATGTAAATAGCAAACCTATTATTTGTGTGATGGCACCAGAGAAACCCCAAGGAAGAAAAAAAAAATGCTGCAGTACATTTCTGTAGAATATAAAGAAAGTAAAATCTTGTACAAAAGTTACAGCAAGTCTCTAGCCACCCTTCATCAGATTAGAGGACCCAATTAACAGTTGTCCCACAGGGAGCATCACCTGTTCTTGGTGCAATCCTGCTGTATCTGGTCTTTACTGTTTGCAGACCTCCAAAAGTTACAGATCTGACCTCCAGGGTATTTCAAGTCTGTATAGTTTTTGTGCCACTTGGGCGAGACATGGGAAGCGGAATGCTTTGGAGAATATTTTCTATATTTTTTTTTCCACAGAAAACTTCAGTAAATCAAAATTATCAGCCTGTACATCTCACCATTGCCAAATCCCCTGAATCAAGGGATAGAGGTAACGAATCAGTATCCAGTCTATGTTCTATACTTGATGCAGGAGTCATCATAATTCTTTACACCTGCTGTATTCTGCAGGTAGTCACTGTCACCCTGAACAATCCCCTATCATGTTCATGTGTGGTGAGATCCTGTGTTTTGAGAAATAACTTTGAAATGTTTATTCACAAATTTCATTGCTCAAAGTTCTAGCCTGGAGCATGGGGAAAGTGTGACTGTGAACTATAGTGCCAAGCTGTCGATACAGGCATAGAGATCATCTTTGCAAAGCTTAGCAACAGCTGACTGTGGATGAGTGAATGGTAGCTACTTGTGATTCTTCTGCATCGGGCAGCAGTGATTTCTGCAGCCACTGCAATTCTATCTCGCCTCCATGTGGAGATTTCGGTTTCTGTATGTGTGGCCATTTGTTTGATAACATGTGCATGGGAGCAGAAGTTATTTAGCAAAGCAGTCAATTCACCATTATCCATGGGCAGGTTTTGCCCATAAACTGTGCAGTAGGTGCTGAGAGACTCAGCCTCAAACCACTCATGTCATCATTTATTGGTGTAGGCCCAGTGCCAAGTATATGTATGTGTGTTGCTCTCACAGCCAGTCTCAAAGCAGTAGAACTATACTTATGTAGCACTGAGTTCAAGTTTATAAGCCCAATTAGTGTAAGTCAGCTCTTGAGGTCCTTCTGCAGTGCAGGTTCAGAAGCGGCTTAGGTATGTGCAAACCATCATGTGTTGGTCAGAGGCTTTATATGCCTCTGAAGCTGTGGTTGCTCATGCAAGGTCATTGTGGGGACTTTGTCCATCATCTCCACTGGGTCTCAAAGCAGCTGGTTTTGGCTCTGTGACCTTTGTTGAATCTCCAGTCCAGGTAGTGCTGTTCTTTTGCACCAATTTGCATTGGAGAATTCCTAAATGTTTAAGGATTCAGACCACTTCTGCCACCAGCATTATCCAGGGTTTCACTTCCCCCAGGACATCCCAGCCCCATCATTGCACTGCCAATTTATCATAATCCTCCTAAACATTACATTACTGAATGTGTTGTAAGATATGAATGGATGCACAGCTGAAACACTTACATTGAAAATATGCCTCCCATACATGGACAAATCTCTGAAGGGTCCTTACCATCGATTGATCTCTTATCCTTAAGATATATTCTGCAGTTAAAGAGTGCAGGCCTGGAAGGGGTCTCTTGTGTGCAGGCAATCACATTATATAATCCCTTTTATGAACTGATTAAACTCAGTCTTGTAGTTAATATGTCTTATACCCAAATGGTCTTGAAGCTTTTTCTGATAAACTACTTCCCTGGTGTTTATACATGCTGCACATCAACACGAATTTAGACTAATTTTTTATTGGAAATACAAGCAGGTTTTGAAAGCATATTTTGACTGGACATTGTGCAAGCCAATGGGTCCACAGGGACCAGGCTTGAACAGCTTGTGATGTTGAGGTTGCAGGGATACTTTTTTTTTTAATTTTTTCTTTTTTTTTTTTTTTTTCCGTTGAGCAAGCACAAGAAGACTTGAATCTGAGTTCAGATCTTCAAACTCTGTTGGCTTTTCAGTCTTAACAGATGAAAAAAAAATCCTTTATTTTTATTTTTTTATTATTATTTCATGAAAATAAGGCAGTACTCAAGGAAACAGATCTGCTGAGTAAGGTGGTGTCATTTTCAGGTAGACAGTTTTCAGAATGGAAATGGCCTTCAAGGGACTTTCCAAAGATCAGACATCAGCTTGTGGCAAAGCTGGAAATTTAACCCAGACTTTGAGTGTTTTGCTGCAGCAAGAGAAAATCTCTGTCAGTTATCTCCTTATGTCTCTGTTTTGTTCATTCTTTTTCTGTTTATTTGTTCTGGGTTGATAACCAAATTACCTGTGTACCTTGCAAATTATAGAGAAAATGAAGCATGTCCTGCGGGATTTTTTTTTTTTTTTTAATTTCTTCTCCTTTTTTTTTCTTCTCTTTTTTTTTTTTTTTTTTTTAATCCTGAGTGAGGGTCTGACTGTTACTGTCAGTAGGGTCCTTTGTGAATGGAAGTGAGTACAATATAGAGTTTTCAATGATTCAAACTTCAGTCTGTATGTGCTTAATGAATTTCCCCCAAATAGACCCTACTACTTCACATAGCAAGGTCTTATTTCAAGCTATTACTGCAAAAGACTGGGCAGATGTACTGCAAAACTCTGTCTAGTTGTGGGGGTACCAAGCATGATGTAAAATCTGTAATAAAGGAGTAATGATTGCGGCAGATACTAATCTATCTCTAGATGAAATTCATGTGATTAGTTTTATTTAAGCCCAAGGAAAGGGGTGAAAGATGCAGTAAAGCAAATTTAGGTGATGTTGTGACCACAAAAAGATCATCCATGTCTGTCTGTTCTGCTTTTGAGATCTGCTTCTATCACAGTGGTGACACAACCATGAGATACAGTTCCAAGGACATAGCTACATGGATTTGTTCAGTGAAATCCTAAAGCTGCTCAGTTCTTTATCTAAACAAATCTACTGATGTTTCTAAGCTTTCATATCATCCAACTAAAACATACAGGTGGAAGAAAATCTAGACAAGCATTAGGAATGGAGCTGTTTTAAAACCTTGTTTCTGAAATTGCAAAGGACGCTGATAGAATAAGATGGGTAAATGAAATGTGCTAGTAGCTGTAAAACAAGCACAATCTAGATACTGCTATTTTAAGGCTAAGAGTGAAAATTATTTATAGAAGCAGGATTTGGATATAAGTGACTGAAGAGCACGTCTTCCATTCCCCTATGGGTGCAGGATAGTCCCTGATGGCTACTGCTTTTAAGTACTTTCACTTCAAAAAATCCCAAAGATTTTTTTCACAAAGCTTTTTTCATTATTTCTTTTTTATCTTATTTTTTTTTCTTTTCTTTCTTTCTTATTCTCCCCCTTGGTCATACAGTTACCTATCACAGTGACAAATTCTATCTTGCTAAGTGATAGGCAATATATTTTTCTCCCTTGGGATTCTCCCTTTTCTCCCTTCCTACACACTTCCATTTATCAGAATTTCACCCATTCATTAATATATAGACTGGATCCTGAAATATTATAAGCAGGTTTAGCTTCAGTGATTTCAGGGAAGGCACACCCATAGATTCCCACTCACAAGCCAGCCTTTATATGTGAGAAATGAGTCAATCTTTTAAGATAGAAAGGGCCATTGTCCTGTCTTTGAAACATCTCCTGTTTGGTACTCAGTGAAGATAAATTTGAGTCTTTCCTTAAATTACTTTTCACTCTGAACTGATGTGACATTTATCTCTGCTAGAGTGTTGACTATATGAAAAGTTGAAGCTTGTTTAAAGAATGCTGCCAAACTAGAAAGATTATAATCCATCTAATTACTGATCTAGGATGTGCCAGTGCTGCAAACTTCAATTAGCACCATTAAAGCATCAATTGAAAACTTCTGCTGATTCCCAGAGAGTCAGACACTTCCAGACATTTCATGCATTATACAGATGTTTTGCTGCTCCTTCAGCCACTAATGGTTGAACATTTGTGACTTCTGTAACATGAGAAGTAAGCTCCAGATGTAGAGGGATTTCAAGTGAATTCTGCCTCTTTAAACTACATCTTGCCAATTGTTTCCCCAGTAGGAAGTGATGACCTCATGCTAGATGCCTTTTATTTTTCCCAAGTGTTGTAAGATAAATGTGCCCACAGGGTTACTTACAATTCCTGGGAATCCACATTTCCATGGATATCAAAGGCCCAGTGCTACAGTGAGTTTGCTGGGACAGAATTCTTCAGGGACACAGCTTTCTTTGTAGGCTCAGCTGCTGATTATTAATATGCCAGTATTGCTGTCCACACATTTAAAGAATAGTTTCAAAATGTGTAAAAATGACCCTGTGATTTGAGCAAAGCTCTGGAAATTTTGTGGGCAACACCTTTTGTGATAAGCTCACCCTTATTTCACTTTGACACAGCTGTTAATAACTCAGTTTGATTGATTTCCTTCTGGCAATTTGCTCTTAAGTCAGAGCTGGTTGAAAAATCAAAAGAAAAAAAAAAAATCCTTCTGGAGTTTAACCTTTTAAAAAGCCTAAGACTCTAATACCTGAACATTGAATGAAGTTTCAGAATTAAAAGTCAATTTGAATCTAAAAGTCAAATCATTTTATTTTCAAGACATTGAGACAAAACTGTTCTTTTTCCAAAAATGTCTCTTTTCAGATGCAAATCATCTGAGAGGGGTCACCAAAGTCATTGCTTCTGTCGCTGTTATGTTGTTTGTATTTGTCAAGGGCAAATTTTGCACCTGTGCAGAACAGCCAGCTCCAGAGTTAAATCAGCATTTATGGGCCATTTCCAGGGACTTTGGGCACTGCTGACTTGTATCCAGCTCTCCAGAGAATAACCTACAGAAAGATTGCACTGCCTGGGAGAGGGATGTGACTGCAGGCTGAAGCCTTCAGTCCACAGTATTGTGTGGATCTTTGTAATTATATTTTCTCCTTGAAGAGGAAAAATTACCTTCACTGGCAGCCAAAAAGCAACTATGCTCTATACCTCTGCAGTTAATCCCCTCTTCTGATTTATTCTTTAGATATTTGTGCTTTCATTAAGTAGACATGAAGTTGATGCTTACCCTCAAATTGCTATTTCTTTTTGAACAAATGAAAAGCTCGGAGAAGATTTTTCCAATCTGTCCCCTAAATGAAGAGCAGAGTTCCTGGGGACATCCCAAGAAGAATGTGCAACTTTATCTTTGTCAAGGGTTGGGAGGTGAGAGTTTGTGGCTGCAGTTATCACATCTCTCTACCAGCACATCTTCCTGTCAGTCCCAGGTACTGCTGGAACAGTTATGGAAAATAAAAGGAAAAGCCAATCCACTCTGAGGACAGATTTCAAGTGTAAGAAGCTTCATATCAGGGACAGCTTTTACTCCTGGGCCATATTCCAGTACAACAATAAACGATAAAATTCACAAGGCTGCTTAAAGGATTTGCCATCAGTCTTTTGCAGAAAGTTGTATCGTGAGGTGTTTGTGTGAGACAATTAGGAGCAACTGCAAGGGTGGATACTTTGGTATCCTTCACGTAGTGGGAAAAAAAAAAAAAAAAAAAAAAAGCATCTTAACATCAGAAGAACACAGGCAGAGCAATATTATAGAAATGACTTTTAAAGGTGCTTTTTGTAAGGTATGTTACACTATAGAGGAAATCCAGACTCCTTCTATCTCCTGGAACTTTGATGAAGCTCTTCATTTGAATTTCCCTGAAACTACCTTGCCATGACTATGGAAGTGGAAAACAACTTCACTAATACTGTATATAGCTAACTACGTACTAAAGACACTTTAAGGCCACACTGTCAAGACCACACATTTTCAGTCAAACTTTTTAACTCAGGTGAAAGTGTCACAATAGGAAATTGTATAGGGCACATGCCCAACAGTTCTGTAAGACGTCTATTGATATCTAAACTAAACATGAAATGGTAGCCACTTTTGGCAATTAGGAGATTGCTAGCAACTGAAGTTACAGCATGTAAGAAACAAATAGTAACCCTAGTCTAGTAATTATGACAGCGGGAACTTGCTAGTTGTAAAGACAAGGTGCTGGAAGAATTGGCTCAGGAAGAAACCGGGTTGCCACTAGCTGAGGAATGGTAATACTGTTTAAGCATAGAAGTGGAATAACAGATATAGAATTAAGATCCAGGTATCACAGGATTTCTGTTTCTGGTATTGCTTTGCTGTCATGCAAGGTATAAAAAAAAGTCAAGTCTCCAGTTTCACTTCCCCCAACATCTCTTCCCAGCAGCTTCTGGTAAAGGAAGGAGGTGTATATTTATTTTTCATCATCACTAATAATTTTTCACTCCACAAATTTGTTTAAGTGCTTTTAAATGCATCTAAACTCCCGGCATCTACACCATCCTGCAGCAATAGGCTCCATTTTTTTAAGTATGCATTGCATGAAAAGGTACTTTCTTTGGTTTAGATCTTCTACCTGACAGTTCATTGCTACACTTCTGGTTTTAGGGGAAAGAATGAATAATTGTTTCCTAATCATCTGCTCTTTGCCACTCATGGTTTCATACACTGACCTAATCATATAGAGAACTAAAAACATTCAGCCAGCCTAGGAGATCTATATATGGGAAGAGATTGTACTGGTTATTGTAATTCATTCTTCTGCTGAAGGATGAAAGTAAGAAATCCCTTATCAGACTCTGAAAAGAGTAACTACATAGTTTTGTATGCTCAGCAGCATGTAGCAATAACGAAGACAGGCAGCTTATGACGTTTTCTGGAAATCCTCCTTGATGTTAATATGCACGCAAAAGCACTGCAACTGCTAGAGGCTTCAAAACTTGAAATCAAACAAAGCAGCAACACAAAGAGACAGAAGTCCTTCCAGAAGGCTTCATGGTCAAATCCACACCTCTTAAGGCCACATTGCTCTTCCCTGTGCTGTGAAAACAAAGACTAAAATTCTGCTGAGCTTGTTGTGTTTAACTCAAGAGCACTTAATCTCCAGTGGGGAAAAAAATGGATCTCATTAGTAAGACAGAATTTAATATGAACACTCCAGGAAACTACTTGTTTCTCAGCTGTATCTTGTTGGCATCTCTGAGTTAGCTTGAACAAAGCTAGCTCATGTGCTCTAAGTTAAGTTAGTATTGCAACAAGCGTCTTTGTGCGGACTAATTGCATGGGTATTTACTTTGCTCAGGCCAGTCTGAATCCTTAAATGAATCCCATGCTGTGCATCTGAACTACCAGTAATGACTACAGATTAGACATACCTCGTGAGTAATCCAGGAACCACATTCTTACTTATGGAAGAGAAAGTGCAAGTGCTGGCAAGAGAAAAAAGGCCTGTGGAGGAAGAAGGTGGTTCTTTTGTGGGTGTGTCTGACAAATGCTAAGTTGTAAGTCCCTGGATAGGCATCACCTCAAAGGGCCTATGGGAAATGCAAAAAAATGATCTAAGCTATAGGCATCTTGTGACTTTTCATCTAAAGGACAGTGTGATGTTCCAGGCTAACACCTTGTGCAAGGACTGGCGGCAAGCAAAGCAAAGTGTGATGGGGTTGAAAACATAGGAGAGAGAATGATGTGATAATGTCAATAAAGGTGGTCTGTTTGCACAATCAAGTGGCGCCACACCTCTAGTCATCTGCAGACTTACAGACCCCATCAGACTTTGTTGACAGGAAGGATCCGATCTCCTCTCCAAAAGTTGTTTTCATCTTCTGTTAATAAAAAGAAAAATGTTGAAAATATAAACTGTAAACACTGGAATGATAAGTACTGATAATCAGAAAATACTTATAATCAGAAAAGTGTGAAATGTTTATTCGTGTTCATCCTTTGACTTGAGAAATCCCATCCTTAGCATCTTTGGATAGGTACAATTCAATAAACTGATCTCAGAGGCTTGTCTCTATGCCCTACATCGTAGCACCCTGTCAAGACCTAGATGGGGGAAGCTTCACATCTTCTGTAGGTTTATTAAAACAATAGATAGATAGATAGATAGATAGATAGATAGATAGATAGATAGATAGATAGATATTGCTGCTAGGTGTAACCTGAGGATCACAGGATTTTTTCCCCTCCTATTCCCAGTCTTCAAGACAACATATCCTCTACAGAGAACAATAGACATTAGGATCACATTCATAGCTGAGGCCCTGCTGCCTCTGATCTCAAATTTATTAGTGTTGACTTTGTTGGAGAAGAAAGAAAAGTGAATATTCATAAATCACTCATAATGGGCAAAATGACTATTTTCAGTAACACTTATAACAGATGGGAAGGACCCCAGAAATTTGTTTGCTTCTAAAAACCCTGGATGGTCGCCGCGATTGCTGTGTACTTCCTAACTTTATCACAGGATAACTTCCCTTGGCTGTGGAATGAATTTCCTGCACTGAACAAGGGGGATGGCTTTCTTCAAGTCTCATAACTGGTAGGAGCTTTTAGGACTCTATTGCTTTGTATTAGGTTCTTCTGCTTAAGTACAACAAAAGCATAATTGCTGCCTCTTAGTCCATGTGGGGTTTGTGTTAGCAGGTTTACTCATTTTGCTCTATCACTTCTAAGACATGAGTATCTCTTTTAGGGGCTGTAATCTGTTTGCTTGGGGTTCATAGCAGAACATTTATACTTCTGCAAAAATGTGTGTAGACTACTTCAAAGTTATTATTAACAATGAAAGTTAAAAAAAAAAAGAAAAAAAAAAGAAAAAAACTCAATGCAAGTCATTAAGAAAACCAGCTCATTGAGTAAAAAAAAAATTATCTTTGGAAAAGGAAACAGCCAATATAACTGCAAACTACCGGTCTGACCACTCATTTTTCATTCTTACAACCGCAAAACACACAAGCAAAAAAATCCCCTATCACAGAGATTAAAGGGAACTCAGGCTGGCCGCTTATTTAAATGAAGTTGCTCAAGTTGTTTTAGGGTGAAATTCACACCTGTGCTGGCGGCCAGGCACAGAGATGAGGGGCCGGGTCTGATAGCAGGTGCAGAGCTCTGCAATTCCCTGTTTTTAGCCCTTGGAATAGAATTTAAAATTGTTCAGCCATTTACCTCTCAGGACATGTTGTGCATGCTTTGAATGTACCCACAGACTCGAGCCCTGGGCTGTGGTTAGACAGCCCTGACCCTGCGGGACATGAGTCAAGCCTGGGACGGTGTTGAGTACCCTTAGATCTTCTGAAGAAATTTCATATATGGATGGTGCTGCTCTCCTTTAGAGATCTCAGTACCTAAGCTCAGCTTCAGTCCCATTCTAGATTCCTAAATCCCGAACTGCTTCTAGCTTGCCAGTGATGATTCAAAGCTGGTGCTGAAATCATTTAAAAATGTGTGAGGTTTACGCTTCTGTCCCTTGGCTGTCCTTCTGAGGGGTTGCTTCTGGCGTGTTTTGGTGACTAACAGCATGGTCCTGGCTCTCTGTCCAGAGCTGAGCAACTCCCTGCTTACGGTAATAAACACTGACCACAGAATACTGAAATCTGCTGGCTCATACACCCATGTAAGTCAGGAGAAACCTCACAAACTTCATCTGAGGCTACTCCTGATTTGCATTGGTTTAACTGAATAACAGACTTTGGCTGGAAATGGATGTGAACAGCAGCAAATCAGCCCCAACATAATGAAAGCTGAGATGGAGGAAGGCTTAGGAAGGCCCTTTTTCATGCTAAAGCACAATATAAAGGCCCTTTTTGCTGCAGTCTGGGAGTCACAGTGCATGATTGTCTTACATCCTTCTGTGTTATTATCATTGATTTTAACTTGGAGAGAGAATCAGGCCTAGGATGAAGTTTCCTGAAGCTCTTTGTTCAAAACCACCCTTTGCTGCATGAGCACACTGGAAACTGATGCTATGTGGTAACAATTTGTGCAACTGGAAGCAAGAAACAGCCCTTTCATCCACTGGTACCAAGTCCTAGTCATTTTAGGCCATTCATCCATCCTCGCCATCTCCTATTAACTACTGATGCTGTCCCTTTGTCAGCTAGCCAGGAAGACTGTGTCCTGAAGATAATGCTCAGCTGTGCCTTGCTGCTGGAGGAACATGCCCAAGAAACGTTTCTCTCAGCTCAACATATCCCAAACTGCCAGTGATGAATTCAGTCCTTTGCTAATACTGTACGAGGCTGCATTTCTTACAGCCACTGCCATTTACATAATGCAATACCCATATGGTGACTGTTTTATTTATGTTTCCCTCACTTCAAGGCAGAGGAAGCCAGCAGCTGGAGCTGTGAGATAGAGGCGCCCACCAGTTACTGGGCTATGTTGTTCATGGGGGTGATAAGCTTTTATCACCCACTGGGAGTTAAGATCTTGTCTGAGTGATAGCATCCATCCCTTGAAAACAGAACAGAGCTCTCACTGTTTGCATGTCTGAAAGGAAAGAGTTTATAACCCCAGACTTTATAGTGACTGTGAGCTAAAACATGACATAGCCTGATTGTCTTATTTTCTTGACTCATTCTGTTGCAAGTCACAATATGAGCATTTACTTCCTTTGCATCAAAAGAGCTTAATTGTGTTTGCATTACCCCTTTGACTGTATTTGCCACTGGAAGTCTTAAAAAAATCTTCCACTCCTATCTGACTTTGATTCTGCTAATCCCTACCCATCTGTACAACTTTTGAATCAATTAAAGGACTGTTTATGGTTTGCAAGGAAAAAAAAAAAAAAAAGTGTAAATGAGAAGCAATTCCTTTGGCTGTAATGTGTGCAACTACAGGACATTTGAAACGCAAAACAGGAAAAAGGGTTACTTCACTGGATTGTTTCTTTTTCACTCTGGATTTCATACCAAGGGAGACAAAGGGTAACTGTTGAAGTTGTGTTTTGATAATTAAAATAACATTATGGTCTTAGCTATACCACGGCTAGATGTGCTCTGCATGGAAAGTTCTGAAGTTAAGAAGGAAACAGGAGAATTTCAGAAAGTTTATTTTTAATTAATCTACAGAATTATCTTTTTGTCTTATTTTTGCATGTGAATTCCCAGTGACCTTAAAGGAATTTCATCCTCTACAGAAAAGGAAATTTTTCCCCTTTCCTTATGTTAGCTAAAAAATAAATACATAAATAAATAATAATTAAAAACAAAAAACAAAAACCTGCAGGGTCTGGTTTTACAGTTTTGTTACTGTGATTGTACATCTTTGTGATCCCATCTAGTGATTGTGGCTTTATTATGGCTTAAAATTCATGAAAAGGAGTAAGAACTCATATAAAGGGGTCAGGACCCTTTGCAGCAAACCTAAGGCTATAAAAGCTGTATAAAGCATGATGCTGTCAATTCATAAGGGAGACAGTTGCCATTTGCTTTAGTGGCTCTTGTTGTTTTCTGTCTCTCCATAACCCCAGTGAAGCTTAGGCTGGAAAAGCAAATGCGACCCCAGCTGTAACCAAACCCCAGCAGGCGCAAATGGGCTCTACAGTCCACTTTATCTGCAGGCATAAGCATTATTTTTGGGGAGAGGTTGTCTTCTTTGGTGCAGTTTTTGTTTTATTTTGTGTAGCTATTCTCCTTGAAGGATATTTTGCACAGGTATAAGGGCCAGTTTTACAACAGCAGTGATGTAGTAAGACCAGGTGTGACATAAATGACACATCCTCATCTCTGCAGTTAGGCTCAGGTTGTTGCACAAACATCCTACATCCTTAGGCCTTTACATTCCTGCTAAACCATGGCTGGATATAACAGTTTAAACTCTCATGGCGTCTTCATGTGTTTAGATATCTCAAAATGTCTTTACAACACAAAAGATTTAACAATGATTTAAAAACCTCTATCTCATCCCCAACCTAACTTCCAGCACTCAGTAATTGAATTCCAATGGAACTTCTTCTTTTGGGCAATTTTTTAGAAGGATGCATTGCAATTTTAATATTCTGCATCTAGTTTTAATTCTGATATTGATAATATTACATGTTAGGACTTAACATTTTTTTATGCAAACTCTTTTTCAACGTACTTATTTGAGTTTCCGAATCATGGATATACTCAGGAAACAGAGCCAGATTTCATCCAATGTTCACACGGCACTGTGGTTTGTTTCACGATGTAAATTGCCCTCAGAAGACTATTTATTACTATACATTTTCAGTCTGAAGTGGAATATCCCACATTTTTTTTTCCAAGGAATTGCTTGTGACATATCAAAAGAAATATTTTTATTTCCAGAGAACAGCAGAAAGGGAAAGCGTAATGCTTTTTCTAATTTGATTTTACAGTGGAATTTTCATAAGTGCTTATCACTGAGCTAACTGCACTCTCACTTGATGAATGGCTTATGGGCTTTTGAGGGATCCAGCACAGAGTGCCTATGTGCCACAGTGGTTCTTCTAAATTGGTTAATTTTTACTACTTGTGCTATTGCAACACTTTTAACAGTTGAGGTGGAGAGGAAGAATGGGATGGGAAGAAAGTGGTGTGGAGGCTTGAGTCCTATCTGTGCTCTTCTGTGAATTAATTTATAGTTTGGCAAATTTGACCAGGGATATATTCTGATGGTATTTATTCCGTATTTGTCTTTGGGGTTTCCCTTTCGACAATTGTCTTTGTAGTATAGGACAAGTCAGTAGGATATAGAAGATCCAGAAATTTGGGTGGGATTTTAGAGGTTTGAATTATGAGCTTTCAGTTTTCATTTATAAAAAGAGAGGCTTCTTTAATGTTGTGAAGCCCTGAGATGGTAAATCTATTGGTAGTGAGATGATGAGGGTGCTACAGATGCTTAGATTTAAAATGCGAATGGATAGGGCCATCAGACTTATGTCTGATGACTGGGTAGCCAGCTGGCTGACCAACAGCACACCAAAGTGAGCCCTGCTTTGATTTTGGTTTTGAAGGTCCCTTTGACCTCTGATGTTCTTCTTGAGATGAGGAAAGCAAGGAGCAGAGGCAGTGGTGGCAGGGAGGGCAGGCTGGACTGACAGGCAGCACTGCTCAGGGCAGTGGGGAAGCTCAATCAAGGAGGAAGGTGAGACAATAATGCCCCCTCTCTGCAAAGCATGGTGACCTCCAATGAGGAGTCACGCCTCCAGCTGCCTCCCACGGTGCTATCTGCTTCTGATGCAGCCAGATCTGCAGTGAAAGAAACGTCCTTCCACAGCAGTGAAAGGGGAATGAACAATGGCAAGAGTTAAGGTGCAGCACGGGAAATGGGAACTAAAAAGCTCTCCCTAGACAGTGGCCAAACCCAAGCAGCAGGGTGAGAGCTCTCTGTGTGCACTCATTGATCCAGAAACAGTAGAACCATGATCACCAAGGGATGTGGGAATACAGCTGTAGGGGCAACATTCCTCGTGTCAGTCTCCTCTATGCACACTGACTTAAAAATTCTGAATATTGGGTTTTGTCTGACATGCAGACCCAGGGAAAGTCCTCTGCAAAAGGTTGAATTTAATTGGATTGAATAGATAGTGAGCAAGCAGTCCTGTAGAGTTGGGTACCTGGCACTTCTCTGGCACATAGAGATGGGCATGCAGCACCTCTCAGGCACATAGGATGTATGCACGCAAAAGAAACAGAAAGCACTTCAGCTTAAATTCAAGATTGACTTACCCGGGATCAGGTTCATACACACATTTGTTATTGACCTTTATGAATTTACCTTGAGGTAAAACTGAAATACTTTGACTGCGCCATGTTTTTACATCACGGTACCTTGTATGTTTCCCTAACGAAAAGCACAAATTGTTATTAGCCACAGAGATAAGAAGATAAGCCCAGTATTATCCTCAACAAAAGAAGAAACAGAGAAGTAAGCGTGTTGGAGATAAGATACATGTTTAGTTTACAGAAAGTTTTTAAATTTCTCTCACGCTGATCACAAGAAATGACAACGGGTGGGGGAAAGAACATTTTTCTTGATGTAGGAACACAATTGAAAGACATTTTTGATGATCGTGATGGTAACAAGTAAAAGTAAACATGAATGTCTCCCCCATAGGAACAGACAGACATCTGTGACTGCCTGTAATTGTGGTATGTATTCACAGGCTTCAAACACACTGGTTATTTCTCAAAGGTCACAAATTATGTCTTTTTTGTTTGTTTGTTTATTTTTTTTAATAGACCATCATTATGCAATTAATTGCTAGATAGAGGTTTTTGGTATCTTAAGGGTTAATCCAGTAAACCATGTTTTTCTATGGGATTTGAGATATCAGCTTGTACTTCAGAGGCCCATAAAAATGCTGGAAAGCTGTGACCTCTGTGTTTCCTATTTCTTCTCTCACTTGAACAATCACTAATGTTAAATGTGATCAAGGTTAATTGCAAGTTTTTATTTATTTATTTATTTATTTTTCAAAGGTAAATAATTTCTTAAAGCTTTCACAGTACTGGAAGTAACTCCTCTCCACGAAAACAAACAATTCCTGAGTTATGTCCTAGACTTTCCCCTGATAGATATCGTCACCCACCTCCTGAATGACAGCAGGATCTGGAGCCCTTTGGGACAATAATTTTTATGGTACAGATATTGATCACAGAAATTGCTCTTTTAGTCCTATTGGTGTAATTTGCATAAAACAATGTTAGGCATCAGTAAACAGGAAGCTTCTTTTGACAGAAACCCTACCCTGCCCCTGAGGCAGCTGTCCTGCTTCCACTGCTGCTCCAAATGTCACAGCCTCCTTGCTGAGCTCAGCTTTCTCCTCTGCAACATCATATTTGAGCTGCTAGTACTGTCTTTCATACCATCTAATCCCCAGTACTATAGGTCTGTGTGGGCTTCTCTGGGTACCAGATGTTCATTTCCGCAACAGTGGTGGAGCCCATACAGTTTTGAAGTCAGATGAGCTAACTCATGCACCTTAGACCTGGTCTCTGCTTGGGTGCTGCACTGTCTGCCTGATGGCGAACCTCAGTCTCTTCTGGGTTTTGGGTTGGTCATTTTGGGATTAACCTCACATTCATCCTTAGTCCTACCAAGCAAGAAAACAAAAACAAATAAACAAACAGAAACAACAACAACAAACAATATTTATTGAAAAGATGCTCTCTCATTATATACACATTGAAATGTGTAGTTGGGGGATGGGTGGGGGGGAGACAAGAAAATGATCTTTACAAGAAATTATCTTCCCTGTTGGTTAAACAAGAAAAACAGATTTTTCAAAAGTAAAGGGGAAGGGCTGGGGGGGTAGTGTTTTAATTGTAAACAGAGAAGGGTCAGATTTGTGCTTACTTTTCAAAACCAATTCCAAAATGACTGATTTCTGTGAGCAACTCCAGAAGAGGAGCAGGAAAATAGAGAATTTCAAGTGCCTGTGTTGGGCCTATATTTATAAAAATAAAAATGAAGAAATTCTAGAAGCTTCTGGTATTTCCACTGCAAGACCAATTTTTTTACATGTCTGAAGAGGTATGTTTCAGTTCTGGTTAGCAATGAGAACCCTAAACAAGAAAACCAGAAGAAACTTCAGTCTTAGAAAACCATAAAATTATCTTGTGAAGTTTCAGGTTAATAGAATGAACAATAGAAAGATGAGCTCAGGACAAGCAGGGGAATGTGTTCCCTTGCTTTCCCGTGCTCATCTGAAACACATTTCCAACCTTTTGAGGTTCATCCTTGCCAAGGAAAGAAAAATACACATCTATTGAGGCTGCTATTGCTCTGGATTGGAAACTGGAGAAGCCGTAGTTGCTATTTTTACAAGTTTGCTTCCTTCAGGGGAGAGATATCTTAGGGTGGAGGGGGAGGTAATGTGATCTCTTTTTCTATTTTTATAAAGGGCCTGGGGATGCACCGGGAAGCTGTAGATCTGTGCAGTTGAAAGTCTTCAGCTCTGCTTTTGAGATATTAAGGGAGGAAGAGTTAGAAAAGCATGGCCTAATTAAGGATATCTAATATGGTTTCAGGAAGGGAAGGGCATGCCTCATTAACTGGCTGGAACACTTTGAGGATATTGCTGCTGAGGGAGACCAAAAAAAAAAAAAAAAAGGCAGCTCACTGTGAGCATTGTGCACCTCAGTGGGCTCGGGGAGAATAAACCAGTTAGGAAAATCTGGGTTCGATACCCACATTTTGGAGTGGGTAAAAAAATAAGATGGAATTACCCGTTAGTTAAACCTGCAGGGAGTGTAGCTATTCCTTAGCTCTTGAAATCCTGGGTGCATTCTTGCTTTTTAGTCTTTTCTTTAAAATAAATTAAATTTTTATTATTGATATAATTGGCTTTTGTGATTCAGCTGAATCCAAAGCCACGGCATTTGCAGATGATGTTGCTTTAAATTTGGAGGGCAATGAGGAAAATTGCAATTAGATACAGATGGAGTTAAATGCTTTTTAAAGTTTCTAGCATGGCAGATGGCATATCCAATAAAGGTCAGATAAATGTAACATCACAGCAATGAGCCAACGACCCTAGAACCAGGAGAGGGAAAAGGCAGGGTGGGTGGAAGGTTTCTCTGTGAATCGACAGCTTTAATGTGGGAGTTGTGGGAGATGTAGTTCCCAGACCGCTGCAGAAACAGAGTCTAAAATTCTTCATAATCCTTGGGAGAGAAAAGTGACTTGAAAAGGAGAAATATGTATATTTTGTCTAGGGAAGAGTAGAGTTTCAGGTGAAAGCTGCTCAGTGCAGCAGGAGCAAGGTTTGTAGCTAAGGGAGAGAAGGGAGAGCTTGTGGTGGAAGCAGGGCTGGGGTGTGGGACAGGGATTGGTGGGGATGTGGAGACAAAGTGGTTTTCTGCACTCTTTTTGCCCAGGGGATGGCACAGGACCAGTTTGGCTGCTCACCTGGTTGCTTGGCCATCCCGAGGGCTGCAGGACCAGCTGAGTGCAGTGCTCTCCACCTGCAATCCCTGGGAACCACATACCCATCTGCTGGGAGGAAGGGTGTTGTTCTTACAAGCTCTCAGCCACCTGGAGGTTCCTCCACAGCCAGCAAAACTGCATGGTTTTGACCTATCTGTGCTCTTCAGAGATTGCAAAAAAAAATTCAATCCCTTTATTTTCGACATGACCAGCAATTCCATGTTGCTTGCTTGGTAAAACCAGGTATGTCCTTGCAGTTACAAGAAACAATCTGGACCCTGAGAGCTTATATGAGGGGGGTGAGAAACAGTCCTGTGACTCATGGGATATTTTGTTCCCTTCTGAGCAAAGAGACATATATTAGAAGAGGAAAGCAGGCACCAGAGTGGAAGAAAATAGGAAAATCCTTGCTTTTCTATTAATATGTATGAAATTTGATGAACTTTGAAGGTATCTCATTAGTATCTCTCTTTCAACAATGCCTCTTTGCAGTTTGGCTTAAGGCTGGGCACACATCACTTTTCAGTCAAAAGAGGATGGGCACTTGGAGGTGAAAACATGCCTGTGAAGCACCAGGCAGAAGCCAGGAGAAGCAACCTAGCTGTGCTACATGTAGGCTGATCATGGATGAGGGCTGGGTAAAACCCAACTTGAGCATCTTCCCATCTCCTTAGCCCTGCAGAGACAGCTCCAAGCCTGGACCCAGGCCATCCCTAAGGCTGCCCCTGCCCCTCAGGGTCTGGCAAGGGTCTCTTGCTGCTCTTCTGCTCCCACAAACTATCTGCCAGCACAGGTTTAGAAAAGCCACTTTTTTTTTCTTTCTTTTTAGTTTTTTTTCTCCCCTCTCCTTTTTCTTCCTTGTCTGCACATAAAACCACAAAACACCATGAATGTCATTGCCTGCAAAAGGTGCCAGACTGGTGCTCCTGTTCTCAGCTGTGGGCTGGTTATAGCAAGTGCAGTGTAAGGGAGATGTAGCCAAGTGACTTCCTGGTTGTTTGTCCTTGGTTTCTAATTTGTGCCATGGAAAGAGCCTTTTTCAAGGACCAGCTTCTCGCCATGACTCTAAGGGCAGTACAAGCACTAAAAACAAAGAGAGGCACCTCCTGCAGAGCCTCAATTGTGGGCTTGAGACAAGAGCAAGAAATCAGCAATGCTGGCCAGGAAGGGGAGGGAGAGAAGTGTGGAGAACCATGAGAAGGAGTTGGTGACCATGAGAGGCCATGTTCTGGGATGACTACTTAGCTGTCAGTCCTATTTTTAGAGTCTTACAGAGCCAAAGCATTTACCTCTAGGACAAGAAGCATAATTTAGTCTCCAGAGGTTATTTAGTTCTTGATCTCTGTCTTAATGCGACCACTGGGAATATTACCCATGATTTCTGTTCTGTAAGGAACACATCTGGGTTTGGGGAGCTGGAATATTAAATTCATTTTGCCTAAATCAGAAGCTAACCTTCAGCAGGGAGAAATTAGGGCAAATTTCATATCAAGTGAGTTTTGAGGTGGAGGAGCTTGAACTCTCTTGTGCATCTACAGATGTGTACCAGTGCCCCTTAAGCGGTGTCCTCCAAACTGCCCACGGAGAAAACCCTAAATTATAAGTGACTGAGCCAGTCACTTACAAGAAAAAAGCTTCAGAGACTATTCTCTCTTCTTAACATATGTATTGGACTAGGACTCTGAGGTGTAATTTGGCCAGGTGCTGTGTGAATACACTGGAAGAAATAGGCCTCTAACCCAGAAAGTAGAGCCAGTCTTTGAAATCCTGGCTCAGCTGTAGGCAAAATGTGTTTTACTACCAGCCTACAATGGGTCACAATTTCATCTAAATATACAGAAATTATAAAATGCATATGTGAGCTACTTATTGCCTCCACAAAAGTGAGAGAAGGCAATGCATGGAAGCAGTAGACTTTCTAGGTTGATTTGAATGATCATGTTTTCAGACTTATACCAAAAAGGGTGCAAGTATGTGAATTTGTGTTGTGAAAAAACATGTCTACAAAAAAAAAAAAAAAAAAAAAAGAAATGAACAACGTATTGCACTTCCACTCCTCCACCTGCATTTGGAATGTCTTCTGGTCTCACAGCTCAGCATGGTCTGCACCCCAAAACACATTACAAATACATGCACATTTGAGTTAAAATTCTGGAGGCTTAGACTTGGTCTAACAGTTGCTAAGGCCCTGAATGCAAAACTTATGCAGATGGGTGAGCTTTGGTCCTGGGACCTTCGCACGACATTGGCAGGTCATTTTCCATCTGTGCATCCTTCCAGTCCCAGCCGTATGGCCCCTGGGCACTGGGGCAGCACTGGCTGTTTGTGCAGCACCTGACACGACGAGCTGCCAGTCAGATTTGCAGGCTGCTGTGTGATCTTGTGATATTAATAATATAATGACAGCATTATAACTGGACCATTCAGCTCTGTAGTTTGTTCTTCTATAAATGATTTATAAGTTTTATGCATTTTATATGTCTCTCATTAAAAATGCATTGAAAAATACTATCAAAATACCATTTTGTGAAGCTCAGGCTCTCTTTATTCTTGTTACAGCCATCTGCCATTAAGCTTTAATAACTGACTGATTATAATTTATTAATTTATCACCTGTTCTTTATACAGTTGGATAAAATAATTGTCAACCAATGTGAAATGGCCTCCTATTGCGTTATTAATCCCCAAAGCAATTAGAAAACCCACTGATTGCACAAGCCACAGAAAATGGGTAGTAACTCATGTTAGAAATGATCTACAGTGCTCACATCAGCACACTTAGTACTTGATTGGTAATAGGGTTTCTGTCACCAGTGTGGATTTGAAAGGGGCAGTTTAACTAGGAAGGTTTTTATTTTTTATTTTTTAATTTATTTTATAATAAGCTTGAATTTTTAAGGTTGACAATACATGTGCAGGCTCCAGCTTGTCCTATGGATTTTATGGGCATAGTGTGAGAAAGGCAACAAACTTTTTATAGTATCACATTAATGCTTCCCAAGCCTGCTTTGGAGAGATTTTGACCTCTGCTACCCTCCCCAAGAATGAAGGGTAATTTAAGGATAGCAATAAATGCCAAATCATTTGAGAGATTGACTTCAGTCAGCTTTGGATGAAGACATCAGACTTCAGTATCTCTCCTTTGATTTTTATCTTCCCAGGTTTCAATATAGGTAGGTGTTTGTGGGTTTTCTGATATGGATATTTACAGTATGCGAAAAGAGATGGAGCCAATAGTTTGTCGAATTCAACAGCTGTCATTTAGCAAAGACGTTTGCTTGCTTTGCCAGTGTAAAAGAGATATGCAGGCCACCCCAGATGTGAAGAAGTTCCTTATCTCCTGCCTTATTTGCAGTGCAGATTTCCAGCTACCCATGGCACAATACCTTCAACACTAGAAGTCACATTCCAGTAATGCTGCATCAAGCAGATTGAACTATTTTTCTGGCGAAAAGGAAAAAGAGTCACTGACACCGCATGAGAGAGCAGAGACAAACCACTGAGGAAAACAGTTGTAAATGTTTCTTTGTCCTAAATGAAGCTGCCTGGCCCTTCTCGTGTGTGCTCAGGCATGGGGGAGGTACAGTGCTGCCAATTACAGCGATGTTTTCTTCCAGATCGCTTGAAGTGGTCTGGGAGAACTTCTATTTAAACAAGATGATTGCATAGATCTAAACTCTGTCAACATTTTGCTATTGAAACAAGGCTCTTGGCAGATTTGGGAAGAGATTTTTTAATCTCTCTCTTTTGTCTGTAAAAATGTAATAAATAGGTCTGTGAGTCACTGCAATGCAGTGAGTCCAGAATAAAAGAAGGTCTTGAGTCTTCCACCAATATCACTCTCCCTCTGCATAATCACAGGACAGACGATTACTCTTCCACCCAACTTTGCTGTATATCTTTGCTCTTTCATTCCAGGATTTTGTAGTTTCTCCACAGCGACAGCTGGAGGTAGTACTTTGACAAATAAAGCCAGAAAAACTGATGTTGAACAGAGCACATTGGGAGATTTGTACTTCCTCCTTCTACAGGGAACCCAAAACAGAAGAAGTAAGGAGGTCATTCTTGATATTCTCATACTATTTCTGGCTTTTCTGGAAGTAAATATCAGAAGAAATCTTATGCAAATATCTGTGCTTTTGAGACATCCAAGACAAATGTGCAGATATAAGGTTTCTGAATAACGCAGATAAAAGCACAGTGAATTCTTTGCCTCTAAACTGGAGAGAATTTCCCAATTTATCCCTCCAGTGCATCCACAGATAATATCCTGTCTGTAGAAAGTCTTTAGAAATTGCAGTTGGTGTAATTGTCTTGCACTAAAGGCACACGTCTTTGCCTATAGGATCCTTAGTTGGAGTGAGGATAGAGATCTTCCACCCCTTCCCACCTGTGTAGACATACACAAGACTACTTTGTACTTTTAAGCTAGGGCAGTGATGACAGCCTTTGTCCACACTTGTGAAGTGTTCTCCTTCCGTCATGATTACTCAGATTTTCCCTAGATTTGGACCTCTTGACTCTTCTTGAATCAGGATCTTAATGTTGGTTAGGGAGCTCCTGGCTGTGGGAACCAGTTATGACATGGTCTTTGACACAGCCTAGCAGGTAGCTTATTTTCCAAGTGGTATAGATTAACAGCTGTTGATGTTTTTGTTTTCATTGAAGGTAGGAGGTCTTCAATTAAGGTTAGTCTCCAAGTGTTAATCAAGCCACAATGCATACACTCCTTGAGTGCAAGAGCATCAAGGAAGGAAATCCACATTCAAACCATGACTAGGTTCAGTTATCCATGTAACAGACCTCCCTGGCTGCTGCTGTCTGCAAAGTTCATGGTTTATATAATTCACCAGACAAAACTTCACAGGTGAAGAACAGTGTCATAAAAGCTCTGATTCATGTGGGTGTACCACTGGCCTTTCTCTTCAGCAAAATCATAATCTGAGGAATCTGTCATACTTTTACTCATGACAGAGTTCCAATTTGGGGGCCAATGAATACTTTAGTAGGACCATTACCAATCAATCAGGAAGACCTTTGTTGCAAAAATGTGGGTGGATTCATCATGGATCTAACCTCAAATTAGCAAACCTTGACCATATTCCACATTCATCATTTTTACAATGGGATTACATGAGTTTGTGTGTGTCATTGAACCCATCAATGCAATGTCCTATAATTCTTTTTACTGCACTAAACACAGCTACTCGGTTTACATCTACCCTGATGAATGCATCCAGCAGTGGTTGCATCCCCACTGTGCAGGCTAGTCTCCTTGACAGCAGTGTAGCTGTGCTGACTCCATGTCACATTTGTCCCTGTGTCTCCTGCAGGTCCTTCTTCCCATGAGGCATAGCTAGCATTTTGGGTCCATTCTTTTCAGTTCAAAGTGTGGATTGTACTGCAGCCCTGCTGTTTTTTTTTTGTTGTTGTTGTTGTTTGTTTGTTTGTTTGTTTGTTTTTGTCATTAAACTGAGAATCTATATTTTGGTCCTGTATAAAAGTCATGACAAAACTGAGGTACTTGGATATTCAAAGCCTGAAGGGAAAATGCTGGAGGACTCTGCAGAACAGAGCAAAACAATCCTGGTACCTTCTTGTCCATACTGTCTGCTGGGAGATATTTCCAGAGTAGAATATCTAAGACAAAACACTTTGGGTTTGTTTCAGAGTAGCTACCTAGTACACTCCAAAAATGTCATGGGAATAAATTCATGTTTATGCAAAACAGAGGATCAGGGAATCAAAACCAAGGGTGAGATAGAGAGTGAGATGATAGTGCAGATATATTCCACCCAGGTCAATGTATGCAAACTGCAGTGATTTTCTGGGTTCACAGAGCTGTGGGAAAGTGCTGGGGAACTCAGCATTCAAATGCAGTGACGACTTCCTCAGAAATGAGATTAACAGTCCTTCTGAAAACAAATCCTGAGCTTCAGTCAGTAATCCTGCTGTGAATGGAAAACACACACCCAGATTTGAGTTTCTCTATGAACCAGAAGGAGGAAGAGACAAGAGCTTCTTCTGAGTTAATTCTGAAGGGAAGGTATAACCTTTGATACGCAGGATCATTTACCCTTTTATGCAGGAAAACCTATTATTAGGTGTGTAAGAGACTAAAGATAATGTTACCTACCGTCAGTTTTCAAATACTGAGTACTAGTGTTTGGTCCTAAATTCTCATTGTTTAGATTCTCATTTCTGGGAAAGTTTTATGAAGGTAGTATATTTCTTAAATAGAGACATATCCAGGAGGATGAGGACGGTGAAAATCCTCTTGAGATTTTCACAGGCAAAGTACTCTGGAGCCATTTGTATCAATTAGCTCTACCATGAGAATGTGGTTGTCTGTATGTCAGGCTGTTGCCTACTATCTCTTGAAGTGAAGATAATTTTTGATAGGGAAAGTTGTAGGTTCTTTCTTATGAGTTCACCCAAGGGTGCTGCTCAAGTTAAGGGTTTCCTGGCAGTATCTTCATTAGATAGGGCAATTTATAAGATATTTTTTTTTCTTTAAATTTTCCTTTTGACTTAGACGCTTGAATTTTGCCTTTGTTGTGCTGCACTGCAGTACACTGTTAGAACTTCCAGGCTCTGATGAGCACATTCTCAGGATGTGGTCCAAGACGGTATGATGCTGGGGTAGCTACCATCAAATGGGGGTAGAAGTCCAGTTCTGACATGGAAAGAACATTGCTGACACCTCCTACTGCATTTTTTTGGCCTTTTCCCAAGATTTCCTCTCCAACAGATGCTGAAATCCCAGCAGAAAACAGGAATGAATATAACATAACAAATGTGCAGCGTAGATAATTAGTAATTAAAAATCTCTTAGAGCAGGTAATATCACATGGAATCAAAAAAAAAAAAAAAAAAAGTTTTATTGGATCTCTAACCCCAAAGGACTTTTCTATTGCACCTATCACAACATTTCATCATGACTGACTTCTGAAGAGTGAAAGAAAGGGGTGGGGTGGGGTAGTGATGTCCTGTTGTCAGTCGCCCAGAATGTAAATCTAGAGTAGTTCTACCATCTCCAAATGGTAGAACTTAAACAATCCAGTTTTCTTTAGTGATAGCAAAATGCAAAGGTGCAGTTACTGTTTTCATGAGATCCCCAGAAATAGCTTGAGAAACAGAAAGAAATACAGAGAGAAGGAGTAAAATTAATGGTCTGGATGATTTTTTTAAAATGTAGCTCTTGGGGGAAGGTCTTTTTATGTTTGTACAGAACATGGCACACAGAGCCCTTCTGAATTCAGCTTCTGGAAGCTACAGGCATATCCAATAAAATCCCAACAACAAACAAGACTTAAAATACCTGTTTGTGACAGATGTATTAGGAACAGGGTTTGGGGAGGAAGAAGATCAAGGTTTAATGGACTCTGCCAAAATTCCGTCACAATGACTCACATTTTAATTGAAACAGAATAAAAGAAAGCAAGGGTGGGGAAAAGACATGGGTGAAAATCAGAGGTCACCTGCCGTTGTGATAACTTAACTGAAGTTTTGGAAATGAATCATCTCACTAGGCAATGGAAGGTTTCATCTCAGGCACTGACAGGAAATGCAAGACTGTAACTGTGTGCAGAGCTTTTCAGGCTCTTGATCAGTTGTTATTGATTGGGAAAGTACAGCTGCACTCAGAAAGTCTTAGCTTTTCTCTCATTTTCAGTTCGACAGAAAGGAAAATCTCGAGTAGCCATTTTCAGCTTCTCTTTCTCGGAAGCAGTGGGGTAGGTAGGAGGGGAGTTCACAGGAGGAAGACACAAAACTCACAATTTTACTCACATGTCTAATGAAATCACATGTTACCAGTGGCCTAAGTGTGTGCACACACACATACACACGCAAAACAACAAAGAAAAGCCCACACCAAACAAACTCCAAAAATCCTAACACCTTGTTTGAAAAAAGAGAAACCTCCAGTTCCCCAAGGAATATGTTACTGAGAGGTCCTTCAGAAAGACCCTCTTTTGTACCTAAGCCTACAGCTATTAGGGACATTCCTGTCTTGGCATCAAATTTCCTGGGATGGGACTTGACAAGAAGATAAGACTTTCCAGTGTCTGTAAGCCAGAGGTTTCCAAATTCTGCTGCCAGGCACAGGTGGTATTGTGGCATCTCCTGGTTTTGGACCATGCTGCAGTGCAGCTCAAAGCAACTCACATCCCGCCAATTGTAAACTGATTTTAGAAACTCCTGCTCAAACACTTCTGGACATTTTTGCCCTTGGAGTGAGACAGGAATGTGTAAAGATTTAGCCAGCATATCTACTTGGTGGGGCACAACTCAGTGGCAACCTCAGCTGCTCCAGGAATGGAGTGAAAGTATGTGTCTTAATAACACTGTATATGGTTGTAAATGTCTTCTATATCAAGCCTGATATGTTTTGGGAACTACTTTTATCCATGAACAGGTAAATGCTGCATGATGTTTCTAATGATTCAGGTGTCTCTGTATTGTTGATCTCATGGTATGGACTTGCCTAGTGTATGAGCAAAATAACGTGAAGAATAGAAGGCTCTTCTATAAAATCATTTTGACCAAGTTTTCATTAGATATTAAGTCTTGTGAGCTGAAAACTATCCCTGAAGAACTTCGATATCTCCTAAGACTCTGTGAGGACCTTTACTTTGACCTGGCTCAGCTTTGGTTTTGCTTTTGTACAAAACTGACCCATTAAAATTCTGCTTGCAGATGAAGTGATGGGGGACTGCATGGCAACTAAGAAACAGGGCACAAAGACAGTAAACACTTCCACTTTTCTGCGAAAGGACTGGATCATACACGCTGCTTTAACACAGATTTAGATGGATAAATATGGGCTTGTGCATGTGATGCCCCACTGAATTAGAGCACAGCACACATTTATATCATGTGAGCTTCACCACTGTCTCACATGAAAGCTCCACTGAACTCTAAATGTGTGTGCGGTGACTTGTGTGCGTGACTTATTACTATGCCAATCATTTCAAAGAGGACCAAAAAAGCTGGGAAAGTCAAATGACATCATAGGCTAAAGGAAAAAAAAAAAAAAAAAAACACAAACAAACAAAAAAAAAAAACAACAACACACACACACACACTCACACTCACACAAAACTTTAAAGGAAAGGAAGTAAGACTCTCCATGTATGAAGGATGCCAGGTGAGAACTGGAGAAATGCACAGAGAGAAGCCTACCCACTGCGTTAGTACAGAATAACATTTTTAGAAACTCAGAAGAAATAGAATGTAGACACTGCACTAGATGTTCTTGTTTCCTTATTCTGTGCTTAAAAATACTTATGAACTTATATGCAAAACAAGAGTTAACAAATCGTCACCTCAAAAGAAGAGGCCAAAACAAAAGCAGAACCCTGTCACCTCCTGTCACCCTTAAAATCCCCCAGTATTTTCACTGTCTGACGCATGTGAGATGAAGCATTGAAAAACTAGGAAATTCCAAAAATTACAGTATCTCACAAAAGTTTTGATGGCTGTAGGAGAGATGTGTCATATTTTCCTTGTGAGAAGGAACTCAGGATATCAGATTATTATTAATGTACACTATAAAATATGAAGAATATGAAGTGTAACAGTTAATGATGCTGGAGTGACTGTGAAGTGAAAAATGTAGCCTATCTAATTTGAAAAGTATTTTACACTCACTTTACCCAGCTATTGATCCCAGAACGTGCAAAGAAATGACCAAATAATTCTAAAAAACCTTGGTAATTTTACTAACTGCACAATTTGTCATATTTCTGTGTTTCCTTTGCAAGCAGTGCACGTGTGGGGAAATTTGCATGAAAAGTCTATTCCCAAGGGAGTCTCATGGCTCTGAGCATAACAGCAAGCTGTGTATAATGCAGACATCTAAGTGAGATTGAAAGTTTGTTTTTTCTCTCTGAAGCTTAGCCTGGCTTGAGCATAACCAAAGTGAAGCGCTACCAATACTGTGCTGTCTTTGTGCTTCAGGGAAGTGAGTGGTGGCATGTAAGCTGGATCTAGTGGTAGGTTGTCAGATAAGGGTTTTCAACAGTATGGTGGCACAAGCAGAGAGTTCACGCAACAGGATGAAACCTGTTTAAAGAATAATCTCTTTGGCTCTCCTTTAAACATGTCAGGCTTTTGGTATTTGTGGAAAAGAGAGAAAAAAAAAATTACCAGGAATTTTACAGACTTTTAGTACACATAGTAGACAGGTTGATATGTTTCAAATGAATTGTTAGATTGTTTTGAGGCCACCCAAAAAATGGGGGTTGGACCCGATGATCTTTCGAGGTCCCTTCCAACCCCTTCGATTCTGTGACTCTGTGAAAACTTGTAGATCAACGCTCTAGCTAGCACTCTGGTAAAAAGTGCACAAAAGTTGAAAGAGACTTATGGTGGTAACAAAAATAACTGAATCGCTGAGCGTGTTTCTGTGACTCTCATCACCGGTGCACCTGAACACCTTCTTTGTTCCTCATCACACTCGCTAGTGGGAAGGGGAACATGAAGTTTTAAATATAGATGCTCCATGATGTAGAGCTTGTGACTCAGGAGGGGAAAGAATTGACATCTTCAAAAATCTTGCCTTAGTGTCCCACTAATCAACCTTCTTCCTATTCTTAATCTTGGTGGTAATGGTGTAACAAATTCTATATTATAGTGGGAACATCAGGCTGTGTCTGCCTTGCTGGAGTTGATCTATGCTGTGAGTGATAGCTGAGCTGGATGCATGGGACTCTGTAAATGTTGGAGGGGGGTCTGGTATGAAGACTGCAGAAATATATGAACAGACTCTATGTTAACGTTCATTATCTTTTAACTAGCAAGGCTTGTAACTGTTATGGTTGAAATTTGGAGTTTGAATTGGCTTTTGTAGCTATCCTTATATTATAAATTGTACAAGATTTCCAGCTTCATTAGTATGAATATTAAAGAGACAGCTTTAAAATTATGGTTTTATTATAATTATTCTTTTTATTGAGATCCCTCTGAATGTTGGTAGCTATGTTGTTAGCAAAATAGCAAATAACAGCACTATTGCTCTTTTTTTTTTTTTTTTTTTTTTTAACGAAAATTAAATTTAGGTCCTTTGTACATAATAAATAATAAATAAGGTTATGATTTGAAAATGTTTCATTACATTACATTAATACATCTTCATAGACATGGATCATGTCACACACAGTTGTTAGGTTCATTGTTAATCAGATTCCTCTCATTAACACACTGTAGTTAAAAAAGAATTACCCTATAACTGACTATATAATGTTAAGTGTAATTTCTGAAGCTACTGTATTATGCTGTCCTAAGTACCTTGGAATTGCTTATTTAATGGAATATTCAGCCCTTAAAAATACATCCTTCCCTTTCTACTGTTACTTTCACAAAATGTTTTAAGAAGAAACACAGCCATACTGTCCTTTAAGGAGAAGGTTGAAGTTATTAGACGTTTGAGAGATCCTGATCAGTGAATGCCAAATCTAAACTTGTCATGACTGTACTTATAATAGCTGAACTTTCCACCTCCCCAGGAGTGGCCTGTCTTGCTACACTTATTCTACCTGACCTACTTTTCAGCTCTGCACTTAAAGATGTTAAAAAAAAAACACCCTGAATCCCTTGAACGAAGACAGAAATAGTTTCCATATTGCTGAATCAACATAAAAATGATCCATGGCTGGGCACCTCTCCCTACAGATTTCCATAGAAGGGATTTTTCTGTTGGAGCCCTAGACTGTTTCTATCCACACCGTTCACTAGATGAGGAATGTCATTACAAGGCAGAGATGCACAGACCACATGGCAAGTTGCTGAGATGATGCTTTGGTTTGAGGGTAAAGAAAACGGGGAAGAAAATCTACTGTCTTGCAAGTATTCAATAAAAATCTGTGTTCATCCTGCTGTACTGTCTTTGTTTGCAGGGGGCTCCAGAATACAGAGTTATGTATGAACTGCTAATATAAAGGGTCAGCACACAAGGTCAAGCGCAGTCACACCATTGTCCGTAAAGCCTACCCAGGATAGACTTCCTGGAGAGTTTTCTGGCTTGGTTCAGGGACAGATCATACCAATGTTTTTGCAACAAGCAGGCTGATCAAGAGGTACTTCTAAGAGTAGAGGGGGTCGGCCTAGCTTTCTGGGCATCAGTCATCCCATCCTGGGACAGCCCCTGGCCTTTTTACTTATCCACAGAGACTTGGCATCAGGATACTTAATGATAACAACATCCTGTGCCTTTATTTATGAGTCTGACTAGGACAGTGATGAATATGGTTTTAAAACCACTAAAAAATTGCCGTGTTCTTCCCTTACTCAAGGCTTGAAAATTATTTGGACGTGTGTCCAGGCAAGTAATTGTGTGCAGGACAATTCTCTGAAACCAGATCCTTGTGCCCCTTTTCTTACAGATAAGCCCTTTTATCATAACAAATGGGTTGGCTCCCAACCCAACATCCAAATCACATATTGGGAACGGTCTTTGGTCCATGCTAGCCTTTGTTTTGAGCCTAGGGATTCTTTTCAGAGAATGTATGAACCCAAACTATGCCAGGACTGTCAACACTGGTGATGTTCATGTTCCCTTGCCTGGGACTTACCCCAGCATTATTCAATTTATTGGCATAGATGATGCCTAAAGAACCTCAGTGAGTTTTTGTTGCTAGATAAGTAATATTTTGATTTGATTTGATTTTTTTTTCTAGGTTGGAAGAGACCTCAAGATCATCGAGTCCAACCTCTGACCTAACACTAACAGTCCTTCACTAAACCATATCCCTAAGCTCTACATCTAAACGTCTTTTAAAGACCTCCAGGGATGGTGACTCCACCACTTCCCTGGGCAGGCTAAGTAACAAATCATAGTGTTCAAATGAAGAAGTTAAAGACTGTCATTTCTGTTTTACACCTTGGGAAAATAAAACTCATAGGACCAAATCCTCAGAAATTGGTGGGAGTTATGCCTACAAAAAGTCAATATTATAAATACTTTTTGAAATTTACAGCAAATAGTCTCTATACAGTGGAAAGGATTTATGGGCTGAATGTGGTAAGTTTCTCCCACAGAAGATGCACTAGACAAGTTTTGAAATGTGCTTTTGTTTACCTCAAAGAAATAAGCTATGGCAAAAGGAAAGACTGGGGTAGGAGAAGAGTGTTCATGCTGATGCAGAACACGGGCTTGCTAACAAAGTCTGACAATGCTCGTTAGCACTGAGCAGCACAAGTCTCTTGTGTTGACTTCACCTACCTGTCAGCACTGCTACCAAATCATTATTTCCCCTAACCAAATCACTTTCCTTCTCCATTCCTTTGGCACACCATAAACTAAAGGATATAACACTCTTAAGGTCTCCAGATGCAACTGTGACACAAAGGTTAAACATGGACTTAATCCATGTTCTAAACACAGAGGACTTTTTTTCAATAAATGTATGGTTTATAGGCAGCTTTTCATCCTCCATGGAATTGCTTCACTTTTAGAAGCTTCAGCAAATGTTTTAGCTTTTGCATGTGCATAATTCTGTTAAATGAAACAACTAGTGTATGGAGGAACTGGTTTTTAATGCCAAACTTTTACTGGGAAATGAGGAGGAAGTACTGTCTTAACAGTAGTCATGTCCTCTGTTTCTTCTTCTGCTGTGCTGAACCAGCACTTTGAAATGAGTGCATTGCCAAAGGACAAACCCTTCTTTTTTACATCGTGGCAATTCTGCATTTTTCAAAGCAGACTCACAAAGGTGTGAATTAGCGGGGAGGGAATGCAGTCATCCAGCAGCAGCATTCCACTACCATCTGCTGGTAGGAGAAACAGGGATTTACCTGGGACCCCCCCATATCTGTATTCTGTCCATGAGAAGCAATTTAGTGGATTTTTAATTAATTACTCATGTCAGTCAGAAGCAATCTACTAATATCAGACATAACTTAACAAATGAGCTCCTCACACCTTTCATAAATGTTATCTATCAGATTCAGTCAGAATGGCCCAGTTTTCATTAGTGAACACTATGTCCAGGAATCAAGGTCTTGTCTGACTAGTAGCATAAGCTTGGTGTACCTCTAAGTGTGAGAGCCTGGAAAAGAACTAGCAGTTTTGCAACACAAATGACTGGGCCAATATGATTTCCTTCTGGCAGATGCAAAATTCAAAAAAGTCATTAAATGACCAAGTGTTGTTTAGTTATGGAGCTGTGAATACAGGCAGACCCTCAGAGGGTCAGTTCCAAAATACCTATGGACTTCAGGTCATCTGCAGAGCATTTGATCGTTCTAGTGCATCTTATGAGCCCTGATTCTGCAAACTACATTTTTAATTATCCACTTTTGTTCCTGTCCCATTGGCTTCAATGTTTGTAGGGTTTACATGCTTTGTTGAAGTAAGGTCATGTTGCTGGCTTTAGCTTAAGAAGTCATTATGACTTAGCCTAGAGTGCAGCTGTGTATATCTGCAGAGGCACTCAAACTATCTGTAATTGGGCTAGCATAGGCACAGGCAGAAATTACCATGTTTCAGTGTAGGTTTCAAAATTGATACCTGAACTAATTGCTAAAACTAGTTCAGACTCTCTGCATACGTTACAACCATGATTCTGACAGATCTAGCTGATAAAGCACATTATCCTCTTAGCTCTTTTCTTAACTGACATTTATCAAAATCCTTTTTGAAAACGTATATGACGACTGAACTTTATATTCTGGCAAAGTTATCAGCAATGCTGTGTATATTACTGTAATGCTCTCTAAGCTCTAATTAATATTATACAATATTTATAATGATAGAGATGAATATAGGCCACTTTTTAGTAAGGTTCAACTTTCTGTTGTCATGTGGAAGATCTTTGGATGATTATAGAATTGTTATTTGCTTATCTAGTACAAATGAAAAAATAACAAGGTAAACACCCCTTGCTACTACTCATTGTAACTTTCACAGAAATACTTGGAGATTTTAAGTTTGTTATCAGACTCTGAAAAGTGAGATATATAGTATTATTAGAGATCTTTTTACCTTTTCCTCTAACTAACAAAAACACACATTATTTTTCTTAAAAGTCTCCAAAAGATCCAAATTATATGTGCTTTATGAATTGTGCCTATAGGCTAGGTAGTCTATGTAACACTTTGTCCTTTTCATATAACTGATAAAAATAATACTTACTACAGTATTACAGAGTTGTCAAACATTCACTTTATAAGTTTAATTAAAACTTAATCCTAACCATAGGGATATCTTACAGGGTCTATTGATGATAAAGCATCCTTACTTTCTAATTTAACACCATTTCAGTCTTTAAATATTTATATACTGCAGGTTGATGACTATTATTCTTGGAATGAAATGATCTTTGCTATTAAAATAAACCATTAAGTATTAATGGTTTATTAATTTTACTCTTGTGTTTGTGCTGTTAATTCTCTGGTGTCTGCTATAGTCTGAAACTTATAGCTAAAACTCTGTAAGCCTCCAGGTTTTGTTTGGTATATAATATTGCTGGGAGCCCTCATGGATTATCACGTAATTCAGCATCCCATTCAGACTTGTGATGACTGCATGGGTACACTTAGAGGCGTCACTGGGGATTTGGAGTGCAGTTATGTGTTCAATTTCATCTGATGTAACCTACTTTCCCCTTTCTGCCCTCACATATTCCTGCCCCTCCCTCACACAGAGTCTAGTGATCATGCGAATGTGTGGTGAGTTGACATGGAAACTAACCACACACATGAAAAAAAAAGAGAAAGATTTATTTTCTGCTGGTTTAGCAAACAGACCAGATTCTTCAAGGTGATTGTTAGATCTGATGCAAGGTAGCTGGGGGTGGGAGCAGGCTAAACTTGGACATCTTTTGGTGGCTGCCTGCTATGATATTGAGGTAAGTGTAATATAATGTTATGATTACAGGTATTTCACTTTTTTACCATCCCTTTCTCCTGAATTTGTTGCTTCTTGCAATTGTGATGGGATACAAGAAACACAGGTTGCCAAAAAGTACCAAAATCCTAGAAATGATGCTGAAATACTATATGAAGTGCACAAAGCACGCTCTATTTTTCATATTTCATATATTTCATTTCTCAGACAGAAAATATAGCAAATATCTACTGACATTCATTAACTAGGAAATTTTAATCAGCACTGCAAAGCTTGGATTTTTTTTTTTTTAATGGTCTCAGTATTGAAAGGTACATCCTTCGACTCCTAAATATTTCTTCCAATAGCAGGAGTAATGTGATGTTTTCAGTGCCTTCTGGTTCTACTTTCAGAAGCTTTTTTTTCTGGGAATCAGGCCTAGATTTTATCCCCAGAATATCAGGACATTGAAGCCTGGAGCAGTTAAGACCTAGATATTCAAAATTATTTATGTACCTAACTCTCATGGGCTTTAATTTACTTTATGTCTGCCTTTGAAAGAGGTTCATCTTCCAGCAATCCCTGAGAATTTACTAATTTACTACATTTTAGAAGTGAAGACTTCTCAGGCATCTCCTTTTAATGAACTGAAATTAGTTATTTTGCTATTAGAAGTATTAGTATTAGAATGGCTTAGGTTGGAAGAGATCATCTAGTTCCACCACCCTCCACCCTGGCAGGGATGCCACCCACTAGATCAGGTTGCCCTGGGCCCCGTCCAACCTGGCCTTGAACAACTCCAGGGACGGGGCATCCACAGCTTCTCTAGGCAGCCTGTTTCAGTGCCTCACCACCCTCTAAGTGAGGAATTTCCTCTTAACCTGCAATCTAAACCTCCCCTATTTAATTTAAAACCATTCCCCCTTGTGCTGTCATTATGTGCCTGAGTAAAAGGCACATATAAGGCTCTCCATCTTTTTATAAGCCCCCTTTAAGTATTGAAAAACTTCAATAAGGTCACCTCAGAACCTTCTCTTCTTTAGGCTGAACTGTCACAGCTCTCTCAGCCTTTCTTCATAGGAGAATCTCATACTCATGAACCTTCAGGCTCATACTAGAGACTCTGTTTCTTAATCCATCCTGCAGGCCTGTTCCAGATGCAATACATTTTTGTGAACTGCTTTATTTATGTAATTTACCTCTTCACTCCCATCTGATGACGTATCACATTAAATATGTGCTGCTGAAAAGCACCAGAAATGTGAGATGTTTTGATAAAAATCAAAGTTTGTGTTTCTTAAATGCCAGCTTGATTTTTTTTTTTTTTTCCTCTCCATGTTTGGTTTCTCATTTACAGGAAACCCAAAAAACATTTGGACACAAATTAAAACCTCAGCAGAGAACAAAAGTTATTTTTCCTCTCATGTTCTCTATAGAAAACCAAGAGAAATGCCCACTCAAGTGTAATGCAAATTCATAGACTGGTCAATAAAGATTTGTAGTAAAGATTTCTTTTAAGATTTGTAGGACACTTTCAATCTAATCTTGCTTTCTGCACAACACATGAAAACAAACCTGCCAGTTATGAGTTACACACAACCACCAAAAGAAACACTTCTGTGGGAAAATGTACACATGAAACCCACTTACAAATGAAATTCGCAAGAACTGCTTATAAGCCCAGCATTGAAAAACTGAACTCGTAGATACTTGAATACCTACGGCTGCTACTTTATGTCGTCAGAGTGTTTTACAGATGGTAGATTGGATATCTTCATGTTTTTGAGGAATCTTAGGCAAGACAGTGGTATCATCACCCCAAGGCCATGCAACAAGCCTATAGCAGAAACAGGGTTTGACCCCTATATTACAGCACTTGATTCTGTGTGTCCCTTTGGATTTGTGGGAAGTAGAAGCTTACAGTGTGGGACTCCTTTCTTTCTCCAGGTCTCCATAGGCTCATTAGGAAGAAAAGCAGGAAAAATTGTTAGCAGTAATTAGATATTCAATTCATGGGTGTTGACCAAGGAGGTATGTCAAAATCCATGTAGTCTCCTCTCTGCTTGCTGAATGCTAGTGGGGAGTTCAGACTCCCAGGAAATATAGTCCTAGAGCACAGATATGAAGCAGAAAGTCCAACAAACAAGTTTTCTATGGTTTCTAGGTTCTTTGATATCAAACCATCACAGAGACAGTGAAATGGAGCTGGCATGCCACCAGGTTATGGAGCTCATCACACCAGTGTGCACCTGGGATTATGGAAAATCTGACCACCTTCTCTGCTTATGCTGGGGCACTGACTCTTCCAGACTTCTCTTCACAAGTCTCAAAAGTCAGCAGCTGCTTTTTCAAACTCTAAAAGTCTGTATTTGGTTAGGTTTTCAAAGATCATAGGATTTCTATACAAAGATGTGGAAAAACATTAAGAGCCAGTATTGATAGCAGGGAATAGTTAAACATTTGGCTATTGCTGCTTTTCCTTTCATTTTTTTTTCTTCTTTTTCTCTTCCATTTTTCTGCACTTAGGAAATTTTCTAAGCTTTTACTTTTTTTCTGAAATGAAGCACTGTAATTGTTTCCCCTAAATTTTGAAATTTCCCCAGCTTTTTATTAGGTCTTACCCTGTTGTAACTCTGCCACTAGACTGTGACTAATGAAGCTACATCTGTGCTCTTACTGATTTTTTTTTTTTTTTTTTTAACTCATACACGCTTGGAAACAGTCCATGTGGGCAGTTCAGAGAGGAGGGCTCCAATACTGAACACTGAAGTGAAGACTAGGGAAAATCACTGCTTTAACAAGTTTCCATAGACTTTCTGTGTTGTCACTAAGCACACAGGAGAACTGCCAGCATCCTTCCAGTTACACAGCTTCTGGCTGCAAATATCTGGTCTAAATCATGAAATCATGAATGCCCTCTGTCTGTTTGTCATGGACCCTCTGCCAAAGACATCTTTCAACATGGGCTGCAGGTGGAGTGGTGTCCAGGAGAAGTACTGTCTGATCTGTACTAGGACACTTAAAACAGCCCAAATACTTAAGCTGAAGCTGACCTGGATTGGAGGAGGGAGAACCCACATGTTCTGCTACAGCAGCAGAGCTGGCAGGTGGTCTCCTGCAGCTTGTGGGCAAGGGCAGTCAGCGCAGCCAGCTCTAGATGAGGAAGGAATCTCTGCAGGCAGTGCACATCGTGCTGCACACAGCATGCATGGTTGGGGTGGGCAGGTTTGTGCAGCCTTGGCTACCTTGGCTTTCTCACCACTGTGTGGGGACAGTGCAGGTAAGCCATGGGAAATCTGTTGAAAGGGGGAAAGGTGTAGATACAAACCTCATACTTCACTATTTGAACAGTAAAAAGTACATTAAAATTATGCTAGTGTATTTTCATCCACAGAACTCCCTATATAACTGTTTTATCTTGCAAATGTTTGGTGAGCCAAGAATACCATCTCAGACTAAAATGTTCTGTAATACCATTAATACAAGCTATTCTCCTTCACTGTTAAAACATCAGCATCAGGATCACACCAACAACCCTTCTGCTACCTGATGAGCATTTAAAAGGATTTATATCAGTACAGGTTAGTTTTAGCAGCACAACTTTGTTTAGGGATGTGATGCTTCCACACACCTACCTGTACTTGTTAATATTGATAACTCAGACTGGGTCCAAAGCATAATATAATTTTCCCTAGGAAGTAAAAATAAGGTTTAAAGTGCCTTTTCAAAAGAAATACCATCCCCCCCAAAAACAAACAAACAAACAAAAACCACTCCTGCAACTCCCACATAAGTTCCCCAACATAGCAATGTTAGTAAAAGAAATGTAGTCCAATTTCTTACACTTGTGCATTCTGAGAGTAGCACCTTTGGGGGCTATTCACAGGCATGAGGTGCTCTTCTTTGCAAAATGATTGCTTTTGCAGCAGAGACCCAAACATTTCCCGTATCTTCTTGAACAATTACTATCAGCTTTGCTTGAGGGTAACACTTGCCTGTGCCAGGGTGGGGGCTGCAAGAGGAAAAGCAGGCCAGCGGTGTAACTTGCTGTTCCCTGTGGCCAGCGGGGACAGGATGTGTTCACATCTTCTTGCCACCTACATGTGCACGTGTCACCCTGAGCATGGCTTGGGGCCCTGGCAAAACTGGGGAGCTTGTGCAGCATAGCATGACTGGCACCCAAGGCACTTTGAGCTCTGGAGGTGTGGGAAGAGACTCTTTGGGGTGCAAAGAAACACGTTACACTTCAGCCTCTTGTATCTGAAGCTTTCTTGAGTGCTTGATGTTTATCAGGTTTTCATTGCAGCATGCGGTGTCAGCCACTTTTTTTTGGAGACGCTTTAAAGCAATCTCACCAGTATCTGATCTTCTCACTCTCTCAAGATCTGCCTAAGATCTCTTTTGCTTTCACTGCAAGGGTGAGAAAACTACAGAGTGTCAAGGATCTCTTCCTCACCTTGTTCGTCCCTCCCTCTGCTTCTTAAAATGCTTTTGGAAACATTTTTAAGAGCAGCCAGCTGGAGTGGTGGAATCCCCATGCAGGGTCTTTACCTTTTCACCCTCCACCCATCCAGTTAAGACAGACGCCAAAACCTCAGGCTTGCCCTAGTTCTCTGTCACTTTCACTTGCTGAGGGTAGGAATCATTATATTTGATTCCTGCTCTTACACAATGCCCATCCCCGTGGTATCTGAACATCCGCTTCCTCTCACTTCCTCCCCCTCTAAGATTCCCGCTGGGTTAATGTTCAGAGGCAACTGTGACTTGTATTCGTAATTAGACATAAAAAGGGAGAAGAGCTGTTTATAAAACCTCTCTTCTATGTGTCATGTGGATATTTCTGTGCTGCAAATCTCCGAATTGTTGTACAGTGAGTGATTATTGATTCCACTGTTTGAAATTCAAAACTCTGTTTTTCTCAGGAGTTCTGACAGTGTTTGACACAAAATGATTACTAGCTATGGATTTTTTTTTTTTTTTTGTAACTAACACACAGAATTTAGTAAAATATTTAGATGCTATTCTATAAGAGAGTTCCAAAACCTACAAAAAAAAAAAAAAAGGGGGGGGGGGGGGGCGGGGAGGAGGAATCTTCCTTGAGTACCTTGCATAGGATTTAGATAATTTCTGGATTAGCCTTGATTTAGGGCCTGATTCAGCAGAGCATTGTAGTACTGCTTACTTTGCTGAAATAAATAGTGATGGATCTAAGCACAGGCTTAGAGGTCATTACATGTTTGTGAATGAGATTTTTAACTAACTACCTTTAAAAGTCTGTCTTTAAGTACCTTGTTGAATTAGGGCCCTAAATCTGGTTAAATTATCTGTGGGCTGGATTCTCCAGTTTGCCAAGTTCATTTATTCCCTTTAGACTTCCTCCTGAGGTTTTCCTTGATCAGCTAATGTGTGTTGAAATACACCTTGTTCCGTCTGCTGTTGGCATTTAAAATGCATTCATTAAATACATTGGCTAATATGCTATTAAAGAAACGCCTTTTATCCTTCTAGAATCATGTTCTTGGTACATCTCTCATGATGCAATAGGTGCTGGGTACATTTCAAAGGGGTACAATTGTGTCTCACAGCATCGTGATGTAACAGGCTTCTCAAGTATCACCCTTCCATGCATGAGACAGGGCTGGGTTTATTGATGGGATGAGAGCATGCTTGATATATTGGCATGGGTTGGAGGAAGAGGTTGGTGATAACATTGCTAGGAGGTCATGCTTCGTCATGGTCCAGTGCCATGGGCCCTTTCCAGAGCTTCAGCCGGCTGCTGGGGACATCCTGCAGAACAGGTTGACCAAGTACTTGTATCCCATGGACCTGTGAGGCTGTAAAAGCCTAAGACACAGCCCTAAAGGGTGAAAGGGAGATCAGTGATCTCTCTGTATAGTGCCTGAAGCATCAGCTCTGCACTGGGATGGACCTCATCACCAGAAGGTCTTAGACATGGAGGTGACCCTGGTCCAAAAGGAAGGGAGGACTGCCGTTGGACCTGTGTGACAAGGGACAGCACACCCTTCACCCCACAATGCTGGTGGGATGTCTCAGCCTGAGTAGCCCCCTTGGGATATCTCTGCCAGCCAATCTCAGCCCTCGGTGCCCACGCCTCATAGCTGAGCTTTGGGAGGAATGTGTATGCTTTATTGACCATGGGGTTGAATTTCACCCAGATTAAATCCCTTTGAAAATTTAAACTGGCTTGCTGATGAGCTACACAGAAATGCTTCCTGTGTACTGCATTACCATCTTTAGGTTTTGCCCTTTCTGAAACACAAAGCGGTCATGGAGGGATTTCAGATCATGTGGTGGATGGTAGTGAAAGAAACATTATCCTCCCATAACACAGGAACAGCTCAGTTGATTTAAGTCAGGTTTGGCTGAAGGATTCTCCATCAGATTTAGCTTTCCATGTTAAAACCCAGCATAAACAGTCTGGTTGACTGAACATTTCTGAAACTAGATAAAAACAGGCCAATGAGAAGAATCTTCTTTAGACCCATAACTGCATGGGTTATACTACTTCTCCTCATTTGTGCCATTTATCAGTATTTAATACAAATATATACACTGGCGCAAAAGGGAAGAAGAGAACCCCACAGGACATGACTTCCAATTAGCAGGGGGTCACATCCCCCATTGTGATTTACTATTGGAAAAACATGCAAAAGATAATTGAACATTACACTTTCCTCTCCCCCTGCTGCTGGCAGCATTACGAGAAGGGCTGCTCTGGACCCCTCGGGGAGATGGGGAGAAGGGATCAGGCAATTACATGCAGCACCACATAATAACAGTGATTCATAACCTCGTGGCACTAAACTCACTGGGCCAGATCTTTAGCTAGTGCCCGCTGGTGTAGCTTCATTGACTACAGGAGGGAGATGCTGATTTACGTCAACTGCAGATCTGGCCCATTTACTTTTTCTCTTTAAGAAGGCAATAAACTATGCAGAGGGAAAGCAGGATGTGCAGCACTCCACTCAGCAGCCTGATGGGTTTCTGCAGAGGAATGCTAAATATCTGGTACATACTGACCGCTTCTGCACAGTCAGATCAGGTTATATTGCCCCTTGTGCCTCTACCATGTGGATTAAACTGTAAAATTTGCTATTTCGGACTTGAGGTACCCAAAGAAGCTGGAATGATCGTAGTTACAGTTAAGCTTCATGGAGCAGTCAAAGATAAATCATGCTCGGTATAGCTTTAAGAACAAGTTTTTGCTACCAGTAACATCACCTGGAGGTGCTGGCATCCTTAATACAGAGGATATTTCTTTAACCTGATCATTTTTTTATCTTGATTTGCCTTGGACTGACTTGGTTTAAGGGAAGAGAGCATAGTTCAGTCTAGGGACTGGGGGTCCCCCATATTCTGCCTAGCTCCAGCAGTGACTTGCTGCATGACCTTGAGAAGGTCCCTCCATGGTCCTGTGTGTCTGACACTCTTTATTGGCTCTTGAGAATAATTTTTTTTTCCCTTTGTGCCACTGCCTGGGAATTTCTCAGCTTCCTCAGAAGACCAGGCAGTGCCTCTCTGATGAGATCCAGGCCAGACACAGCTGTCCCTCCTTGCGGGCTGAGACCACACGCAATCCACCCCAGCTCTGGGGTAGAAGAGGTAGCAGGAGGCTCTTGGCATCTGTGGTGGACAAGGGTCTGGGATGGACACGGGTCTCTGCAGCTGTGCCAGAAATAAGGTTGTTACAAGAAGAAGACAGTTTGCACTGGGAGGAGTTGGGGACCTGCAGACTTTACTCACTCCTTTTGGCACAGGCTGGAAGGAGGAATTTTTAATGACAGGGTTTGAAAATGTTAGCAGATTGTACGTAGCTTGTGCCTGCTTTCACTAGCTGAACCAGCCAGTAATTTAATTACGTGTGTGGCTTGCAGCTAACTTACGCATGCCTCCCTGCTGCACGCCGCACAGCCTGGTGCAGGGGGGTGGCCCTGGGAAAGGCTCTGGGAAGCCGTGCCGAGCCGTGCCGAACCATGCCGAGCCGTGCCGAACCGCGCGTGACTGCAAGGGCCAGGATTTATGAGTGGGGACCGCATTCAAGGACACGATAGTTTCCTCCCTTTGCCCGGGCTTGATGTGGTTGCAGGAATACGTAACAAACATGTCTGCTTAATTCTTTTGCTTTTAATGTGGCTTCCTGTTCTAGTCCCTCTGTCTGTACTGTGATGCTGTGAGCTCCTCGAGGCAGGCACCGCGGCTTTAAACACTTCTGCTAAATGCTAATACACTTGTAACATTGCTGCCTGGTGAGCAAGATTGCCATGGTGTGAGCTGGCTATGAAACTCAGTTTCTCACTGAGTTTTTCTCAAAGAACCAGGCAGTGCTGGGCTTGTAATTTGGTTACCTGCTCGGGTTAATTCGAGTGAATTGTGCTGATCTGTAGCAGCACCTGAAGGGGAAAAAACAGGAAGAGCAAAAGACAGTGTTGTCAATTCTGCACTTACAAATCATTTTTTGTCAAAAAAAAAAAAAAAAAGTCAACTTAGAAATCATGATGTTTTAAAATAACTAATGTTGAGCTGTCTCAGCTGTTTTGGTTTTCATGCTTTCAGGCTTTCACTTCTTTCCTCTACCACCTCCTATCCTACAATATTCTGACTGTTAAACTTCAGATTTTATTTTAATGAATATTGAGATAATCCAGAATTGCTTGACTTCAGGAGCTGAGTGATCAAGGAAAAAGCACACACAATACCAGAAAGTACAGGGAAAAAAAATGCCCTGAGCCTGCCCTGCTGCATTAGTATTTGCTGCTACTAGAGAAGTCCCAGGGAAGAACTAGACCCAGGCTAGATGTTGAGCCTGGGAATGGCAGGCAGTGGTGGTTCCAAGGTTTGCATTAGCATTATATACCAAGTGCCTTGAAATTAACCTTCTTAATACCATTTCACAGCATGGCAATGCTATTATTTCCATTTCACAGCTGGGGAACTGGGACATGGACACAATTAACAATTTGCCCAAAGTTACTCAGCCAGTCCACAAAGGAGAAAAAAAAAATAAATCAGCACACATCTGAATCACAGGTCAGAGCCCTCATCGGTGGGCCATTCCTTCTCACTGACGAAATGAGCCAGAGAAGCAGGCTTATAATGCTGGGTTAGCTTCTGCAGGCTGAGATAGGGTTCAATGTAAAGAAGCAGTCAAATGTTTGGCTGCCTATCTGGAGGGTATTTGCACTAATAAAACTGCTGAGTCTGGAAAGCTGAGCATTTTCCCGTGTGATTGTTGCTGCTTCATTTTCTGGTCATGGTGGGAACAGCCTTTCTGGTTCTTAATGGAATTAGTAAAACATCCAAACATTTCATAACTTTAATGGCTGTAGAACTGGGAGAAACTCCAGCTGGTAAGAGTAGACATGGCTCCTGGTTTTCCAAGTCAGCTTGCCTTTTCTGTAGTAAGCTCTTTTATTTTAATTTAGTAACCTGCTGTCTTCTCTCTGTTTCAGTCCGAACAGAAGAAAAGAAGGGAGCAGATAAGCAGAGGTGCAAAGTCGTCATTTTAAGAAGCATCCAAGAAACAAGCAGAGATAAAGAAAACTGCAGCTTCTCAGTCTCCTGGGTCAGGGCTCTGCTTCAAGTTGACCTGTGCTGAGTCTTCCCTTTGTGCTTTTTGACAGACAGTAAAGACACTGAGTCCCTCAGTCAAACTTCAGTGCCTGTTTCTGCCTCCTTATCTCCATCTGTGGCCTCATCCCTTATTCTTCCTTGGCCATTTATTGACAGACCTTCAGCATGGACAGAGAACAGCCTCCCCTCCTCCTTCCCCCCCATCATTTATGGAGGGGAATAATCCCCTCTATACAACAATGTAGTAAAATTAATTGACACAAAGCAAACCTCTTTTCCTACAGAATGAATACCAAAATCAACATGTGCCTGTTTTTTTCTCTTCCGGCTTTGCATTAAATAAACCTGTAGAAAACATTTATCCACTACATTTCTGTCTGTTTACACAAGTGGGAAAAGTGTCCTTCCATTTTTATTTTTTTTTGGATCCTGTAATTATTATTATTATTTTTAATTTGTGAATATGCATTTAATATGTATTTATTCTTCTTGAGCTAGTAAATAAATAGCTAATGAATTCACGGGCCAGTGAAAGGTGGGAAGCTGAGCAGGAATTTAGGAACTCTGTACTCTCTATTAGCTCCCACACTGACTTATCTGCATCCGTTTTGGGAAATCATCTGCAGGACTGAAAGAAGATCCTCCAGACCACCTGTAAATGTAATATGTTCCCCACTGAACCCACCTCCCATCCACATGGTTTCTTCACAGTCTGGCTGCAAACAGTCTGTATGTCTCAATCTGTGTTTTGGGCTCAAAAATCCTGCTTGGGGATACTTTGCTACAGCCTGAGGTGATGCTTGAAGGTCTTTGGTATGGGAGATGGATCAGTCTGGTCTCAGGGCAGCTCTCACCCACCCTTAGCAGATCAGTACAAGCATAACCCTTAAGTTTTTCCATTTGTAAAACAGGAATAACAGTTCTGTCTCAAAAGCATGGTGACAATTATTTGCTAAGTATTTACTTGCTCTTAGTGTATGCCACTGCAAATAGCTCTGTGGAATATTTTTGGAAGGGGAGGGGATTTCTGTGCATTATAACAAAGTGTGACAATGGGTAGCAGAAATGGACTCTGAGTATTTGCAAAGTGCCTTGGGAGCTGGAGATGAAAGGCGAGATGCAAGTGCAAAGCATTATTATTCTAATGACGCCCGACTCTTGCTGAGCTGTGCCTTGTGGAAGTGTGTGAACTTTGGAGCGTGCCCTGATGAATGTGAACCATGACAGCTCTCAGGAGATGCAGGGGATGCTGGCAACAGCTTAATCAATTATGACAGCAATGGTAAGATCTGTCCAGATTAGAGCACTTCAAAAACTACAAAGCCTCAGGCTTCTCTGTCTAGGTTTTTGTGAGAGTGGGACAATGAAGGAAATGGATTGATTGGGGTTCTTTGAAATGTGGTAATAATCGCATCTGCTGCCTTAAATGCAAGACCAGCCAGACGGTGTTTTATCGTCTAAAGATGCAGGCTGGGAGAGAGGCAGTGCTGTGAGTTTCGCAGTTATGCCTGACTGCCAATGGGTGAGATATGATGTTTCCCTCGGAGAAGAGTGGGTTATCTCAGATGCGTTACTGTAAAATGAAGCAGGGATGAAGAAAAACAAAGGTAAAGCATCACACGGAAAAGATCTGGGGGAATGGGTGGCTATGCAGGAATATCAGATCAAAGGAGGACACTTTCTGTTAGGAATCAAATTATCCTCTTCCTTTCCAAGTCAAATGGGCCCATTTGAGGAATGGATAGGCGAGATAAGCCTCTCAGGGTGATTTTATCTCCCTTTCCAGTGCCTGTGTGTGTGAATCTCAAATAAACAGCAACAGAACAGAAGGGATTAGGTGAGCACAATGAATTTTGCTTGTGTGTGTGTTCAGGAGAGAAATGAAAAACGTAAAACAGGTGTGGCTCAAAATTGCCAAATCAGCAAGAAGCAGTAAATGCAGTACGATTGCAAAAATATTTCCTAAACGCTGTCCGCAGAAGCAACTTGCAGACTGGATACCTAGCCGGATAGGGTCTGCGGTAATAGATACGTAAAATATTTCAGGGTACATTAAGCTGACCAGTTCCCTTGGAAGCCACCAGGTTTTCACAGGTAGCTGATCAAAGAGTAGCCCAGACATTGCCCCGTGCTTCTCATTTCACCCTGGCAGAAGTGACTGTGTGCAGGGACATGTCCTACGAGGTGGCAACCAAGAGTGCAGGGTAATCACGAGCCACACAATTTATTGCCACTACTTGCCAGGTGGCCTGGCTGTGCCACTCAGGTGTCCAGGGAAGCAGGGCAGCTTTTCTGCACGGCAGTGATTCATCCATTGCTCCGTCACTGCCTGACGTGCAGCAGGAGAAGGCGGGAGCCCAGCATGTAGGTCTCACGGTTGGCGTGTGAACCTAAGAGCTCTTACACAGCCCCGTGAGAAGAGTGAGAGCTACAAAACGAACCTGTAGCTGTACAATTAAGCAAGGAAGCAGGGCTGGGCTTGTTCGGGAAGCAACGCGCTGTGACTCTTGAGGGAAGAGAAGCTTTGCCAAAACATCACTGCCTGTTCCCTCTGTTGCAGGGCTAATGCCTGGTCTGAACTGAGAGGCTCACAGCAGACCTGTGGTTTTGACAACCCTTGGTGCATTGAAGGAGAGTTTGCACAACAAAGAAATGCTAATTGCCTGCTACTGCACTGCACTGGGGTGGATTAAGCAGATACCAGCAGTGCAGTCCTGGATTCAGCTGTTGCTTTGGAGGCTGATAACAGATCAACCTATAGCTCTTCCTCCCCAAGTCAAGGAGAACTACAGGGAGCAACACATTGGTTTTACAACCTCGGTGATAGTGTGATGTTTCCATTTCCTTAGGAAAATGGGGATCAATAACATTCACTCCCTTTGGCAAAGCACCTTGAGGTCAGCCTATGAGAGATGCTGGGGGAGTGGGGAGTCTCCTGAATTGCCATGGGCTCCTGTCCCACAGCCCACTCCATGAATCCTAAACAGCAGCAGGTGAAAATAACCAATATAAAAGCCATTTCTCTCTCAAGAGACATCAGCCTTCCTTCATGCACTGTTCACAATATCCCCCTCTGCTTTGTTCATGTCCCTGCTTAGATAGAGTTGCTCTTGATTACAAACACAGGAACCTACAATGGTGCTGATGTTTGGTAACTGATAATGGTAGACCCTGCCCCATGTATGATAAAGGGACATAAGTCAAAATGTTAGTCAGGAAGCTGATGATGAGTGCCTGGCTTTGATGTTGCAACTACTTCTCCCTCTTTATTGCATGGAGAGGCACATTCTGGCAGCCCTAAATATTAGGCAATGAATCACCTCCTTAATAACTGTAATAGGCAGCCAGAACACAGTCCACAACCTTTTGGGGTCTGTCCAGCGTCTACTTGCCTGTCTGTAAGCACACGCTTAGAAATAATAATTGACCCCTGATTCACAGGGTCAGTATTTTCACGTAGCTACATTCTAAGATGAAAAGAGAAAAGGGTTTTCTCTTGGGGTTTAATTTATAAAGAGGAGAGTTGGACAAACGTTGGACTGTCATTATGGGAACAAGAAGGGCATAATTTAAAAAAGTGAATAATATTGAAAAGTTTTATTTCCTGTTGCTTTTTCTTTGTCTATTTTGTTCTAAAAAACTTGCCATTGTATGTCTGGGTAGTCACTTGAAGAATGAGAATTTGTTGCTAGTGTAAGGGAGGTTTTCAAAGGCCATCTGCCACCCAGCAGATTAGTGTAGAGGAGCCACTAGCTTTTCATTTCCGCAGTGGGTGGATATCTGTCCTGAGGGGTGACACAGACTGGTAACTCTTCCTCCAATGCAATCATGATCTCCTGCATGGAGTTAAAATTGCAGCCAGAAGATGCTCTCTACATCTGCCTTATGACCCTTTGTACCCAATTTTCCTTCCCCTTGGTACCATGGAAAGAGGAGTAGAGAAGGGGCTGCTTTTCTTGTTTTGTTACCTTCACTTTTACCTGTTGATGGTTACACCCGATGTCTGAATGACAAACTGAGAGAAAGTTACAGTGCTTTTTCACACTTTGACTCATTTTTATCATTAATTGTCTGTCTCTCATAGCCATAATTACAGGCCTGACTTTGTACATGGCTCTGGAAGCTAAATGACTTTGGGAAGATTACTAGGTTTGGGTTCTGTGGAGAGAATCTCATAGTTTATCAAATTGCAAAAATGACTGAGGCAATACATTGTCTTGGTGTTCACAAATGTGGTTTTTAAAATTCTGTAGCCTCCAGAAAAAGTGAGGATGCCCCATTCCTGCCCTGCATTATTGCAGCATGTTTTGTACCTTGGTTTTGTTGTTGTTGCTGCTGCCATTGTTACCAGATTTCCATCTTTTCCATAAATAGTCCCACAAAGAACAAGAGCAGGTAGGTCTGCAAGAACTGAAGAAGCCTATCTTGCCTGTGCCAGCTCATAAATGATACTCCATACCAGAGTGAGAAACCTGATGAAACACCAAGCCAGATCTCACAGATTTGCAGTTATAATAGAAACAGTGAGTTGGATGAGAAATTTGAAGTAGGACGTTCTAATTCAGACAGGTCTGTGAGGTGAAAGGTAGCCTCAGTTTAAGAGCATTAAGTCTTTCCACTGATGCAGCCTACTGATTTTTGTTGCTCATTTATTTATTTAAAAATTAATTTATTTTATGTCTCTTCTCCCTTCTCTTCTCTTCTCTTCTCTTCTCTTCTCTTCTCTTCTCTTCTCTTCTCTTCTCTTCTCTTCTCTTCTCTTCTCTTCTCTTCTCTTCTCTTCTCTTCTCTTCTCTTCTCTTCTCTTCTCTTCTCTTCTCTTCTCTTCTCTTCTCATTTCTTCAATTTTTCTCTGTTTTCCTTTTTCTTTTCCTTTCCTTCTTTTCTCTCTCTCTCACTGATGTGTATATGTCATTGCCAAAGGAAAAGCCCATGAAGAGAAGAGAATACCTCAACTACAGGGTCCTAGGAAACAAAAATACCTTGCTGATTTCTACTGGGGAATCTGGCATCTTTCACCAGGGTGGGATTTATGAAGGACAATAAGAACTAGTAGCCCACAAAGACCACACAGAGAGACTAGCTTTAATATACCTGGGCTGAAGCAAGGACTGAACTTTGCTTTTTTGATTAATCTAAAAGACAGCACCTTTGGTGGCTCTGTACCCTTCTGACAGAATCTAGCCACATTAGTTTTGATCTGACTCAGATGGATGACTATCTGCAATGAAATCATTGGCACCAGTTTTGCAGCGCAAACCATGACCTACAGCTTCTATTTTTTTTTTTTTCTGGACAAGATCCAGATCCAGAGCAGTTTAGTTTCCCAAAAAATGACAAGACTGGAGCTTAAAAAAAATCTATCTGCTGTCCTGAGGGAATAATACCTGTGAACAACTTTCCACAAAAATCATCCTTCGAGAGAATGGGTCAGGTGTACACACTAGATTCACAGTCCTGCCTCTCTGTGCAAACTAATAAGCAAACAAGTTTAGGATGAGCACAGGTTAAGGAAAAGGATTGTCCTTATGAGTATGAAAATAATTCCACATATAGACTAGCTCTAAGTAAGCTGTTTCTCTTTCCTCAACAAGCTTGTTAATTACAGGTATTTGTTTGAGTCTGAACTATGTTAACAGCTTGAAGGGGAAATCCCTAATATGTGATAGATTGATGCTGCAATATTCCAGAGGGGAAGTTAAGCTTTACTGTTGAGAATGGGACATTCATTCGTGGAGATCCCAGCAGAGCTGGTTAATATTTTTTCACCCACTGAAGTCACCACTGCAAAGGTTTTGCAGTGATGGGAGGAGGTCAGCTGCTCTCTTCACATGTTAATATGTGACTACATTACAGTCTTTGAGTGACCTATTAATTAGCTGCAAACTGCTGAAATGCCAGGATTTTAAATGTGAGTGTAGAGAAAAAAAGGAACCATATTTATAACATAAATGTTAGGTCAGTTTCTAAGGTTGTGTAGAGCTATATAGCTGTAGGTTATCTGCAGACAATTTATCTGAGAATTCGTTTGCTTATTGCATGCTGTGATAATTCCAAGACTTAGAAAAATTGTTGGTTAATGCCTTAAATTCCTGAAGTTACGTGTTTTTCTACTGAAGTAAAAATAAATTAAAAAAAAAAAAGGAAAAAGAAAAAGAAAAAGAAAAAGAAGTGTTCTATTAAAGCTGTGCAATTTGTTTTTGATAGAGATGAATATACATTCCTAATGACCCATATCTACTTTGTTAATTTTTATCTTATTAAAAGATGAATCTGAATTGTCAGAGAGACAAACTAGGTTAGAAGTAAAACTGTGCTGTTACCATAGGATGGAACTTAATAGTGTGTAACATCTTGCATACAAGCAGTAGCTAAAATTTCTTCAAACAAATAATTCAACATACTGATTTACATATGGAATAAATCAAACTAAATGATTATTCAGGCTAAATTGGTTGACATATAGCAGCCAAGTGGAAGAGATAGAAATAGACACTAAAAGCAGGATATGTTACAGTGACGCATCCAAAGATGTGGAAATCTTGGAAGAAATAATGAACTAATTCACTTAGATGTGAATGCAGGGGAAAGATTTTTAACAGTGTCAGTGGGACCCAACAGGAGGCAGATGCCAGATGAGAGGAGCAAGGTGAGACAGCGTCAGCCTCAGGGTGACAGATGATGGGGTGAATCTGAGGGGAGTTTTTCACCTAAAGATAATAATTTTGAGTTCAGCAGAGAAAAACTAACCATGTTTAGATATGCATTTGAACTTGTGCCCTCTCTTTATTTTTAGCCAGGTGCAGAACAACAATTTTAATGTACTGAAGCTTGAGGAAGTGATTTGCAGCTCAGCTTTCCTGAAGGCAACTCCATCTCTGTGATGGATAAGTGACATTTCACTAAGTCAGGGTTGTTTTTTGGGGGATGTTCTTTGAAGAGAAATTATTTTCCACATGTGGATCATCAAAGTAAGCCTATGGAACACTTCTAATGGACTGCAAGAAGCTAATAGCTAAGAAAAGTGAGCTTTCTCTTTATAGACTCACATTTACTATACAGGGATTTACTCTTTGATTAAAAAGGGTCTTCTAGGTCAGCATATCAAAAAAGGAGGAACATACAGATGGAGAGAAACAAGAACATGACAGAAACATGCAAGTTTCAAAAGTCAAGCAGGTCATTGCTGTGACAATGTTGTCCTTTCTCTTCTTCATAGACACCTATTGAATCAAACTGATATCAACTCTGAGAGTTGTCTGAGTTGTCGTTCTGGCAGTTGGAATAAAAAAATCTCTGTTGTGCAAGCTGCTTGCATTTCTGTTGAAACAAAGCCAAATAAAAACTTTATTTAAGAAAGATGTAGGGTGGGAAAGGGAGGGAAGCGGGGAGGAATATTCTTTATTGAGAAAGACTGGATGAGGCAACTTATGAATGGATGGGTATTTATACAGGTCTAGTACCAATTCCACTGAAGTCTGTGGGAGTTTTGTTAACTTGGGACAGAATCAGGTTTTCTGATGGCCCTCTGGGGGTGGGACAGGCAGAGCACACTGAGATGGAGCTATTCTGGTAATGGGCCATGTTGTTTTAATCAAGGGAATTGCATCATTCTAGGAATGGAGATGTTTAGTGATGGGTGGAGTGTCACAGATAAATAAGCAACTGAAACTTGGGATGCTCATCTAGCCCTTATCTGAACTAGCCAGATCTCTTTGTTGTGCAAAATGAGTCTGGAAAGCTTGTGAGGATAAACTTCCTTCTGACATTTGATATTCTCTGCTTCTGCTTCAGCCACAGGCACAAAATCAGCTTCACACTGGTGTCCGCACAGGGGCACTGGCAGGATGACAACTCCTTTTTTCTGCTTTTTGGATGGGCCTTTGTCTTTACCTCTTTTTCCCCATAGGTCAGCTGCTGCAGGGAACAGGCACTGGCTGCTGCTGCTGCTGATGGGACCAAATCCCTTCACATCCCTGGTACCTTCCCATCTGCCTGCATGGGGTCACTGGCTTGTAAATCAGGTCCAGCAAATTTAAGAAAGATAGTCTCTGTGGAAACATTCAACATCATTTGCATGCAGTGTCCTTATTATTAAGATACTGTTGGAGGTGAAACAAACTGAGTTCAGTTCTGGGCAGGAGTTGTTGCATGATCGTGAGACACTTATATATTTCCTTTTTCTGCCTGGAAAGCAGGAAAGCTAGTGGTGTTCTTCTCAGGGTGCTCTAAAAGTAAATGAAGAAGAGATTTTGAGATCCCCTGACACTGCAGAAATCAGGCTATGAAGATGTGAATAAGTAGGTGTCCTTGGGTATAGCTTATCTTTCTGTGCAATAGGTAATTAAGTGGAACATTTTCTTTCCCCTAAATTGAGATATGACATTGCCTGTAAGCAAACTCTGCAGTTCAGCATAAACTAATAAAATATATATTTTTAGGCTAACATTCTGTAAACCCACTACATATCCCTTTCATTCTGTAGGTACAAAACTGTAAAACTGAAGTTTTCTATCTCTATGTATTTCCCACACATTTAAGAGACAGCTCTGGAAATGCAGTCCTATTCTGAAGTTTGAAATTTAGGTTCTTTAGATATCTAAATAGTCGATTTACAGGATCAATCATTTCTCAGAGGATCAGATGACCTAAGCTAAAGCAAGATACAAGTGTCCAGCTAAGACAGACTTTAAGACATGGACCTGGAAAATGTATGGATGAAATGTACTTGTGAATAGATTTCCCCCATTTCCAGAAGAGTGACTAAAGTCACTTTTTTACTGAAAATTCAACTCCCTTTTACATTTTCATTTTCATTTTCAATTTCTGAAAACTGAGCTTATGTAACAAGTGTACTACTGACAATAATGCTATATCAGGATGAACAGTTTTGGCTGTTACATTTTGTACTTTTTGATGAAGGGTCATGACCTCTTTGAAGATGGCTAACTCCTTTTACAAAAACAGGTACTTTACCTGAAAACATATTTTTGTTTTTAAAGGGTTTGATGCACCCAAGGTCAAGATCTGCTATACTATCTAATCCTTCCTGTGTTCATGCATGACTGTTTTCAGTAAAATGTTTCTGGGTTTCCAAGAGCCACAACCGCAGAGCTGTTTGGAAAAGGGTTTTCTTAGCTCCCTACACTTCCAAATTAGTCAAAAAATCATCATATTTTAGATTGAATCATCTCAAAAATTACAGCCAGGAAGTCACTGATAGCTTCTCTGGAGTTCCATGAAAGTTTATGTAATTGTCATTGTATGTCATTGGGTTTAACAGCTGCAGAAAGATCCTGGTCTGCAATAGACAGACATAATTGATTAACAAACTGTATCTGTGGCCACTGCAGTTTACTTAGCACACTAAAATCTCTGCACTCAGTCCTGCAGTCCTACTGAAGATATAATTTTTGCATTCATTTTGTTTAAGGTACATATCTGGTCTGAAAAAATGGTGGTGAATCATTTGAGGATCCAGAATTGATTATGTCAAATGTACATACTGATAGGGTTAACATTTCAAGGGGAACACAGTAAAATCCATGACAAAATTCCCTTTGACTTTTATATGATATAGGGTTGGAAGGGATGGGAAAGTCCACTGAGTCCATTCCCCAGCTTAAGTAACATGAATTTCCATGACTTATTTAATTGGATCTCATGAAAAAATCTCACATTTTTTCTTGTTTTTTGATCCTCCTTTCTCTGCTGGTTAGAAAAGTTCTATTCCCCAACTTCCCCCCTCTCCCCCTCCAGGTAGCTTGCTTCAGTTGTTGTGCCAACAGTCATCCTAGTCATCCTCTACTTCAAAGAGTTCTTCCATGGCATTTGGCAATATGGGTTATATATGGGATATTTGGAGACAGCCCATGTATTCTGTGCTAGCCTTCATTCCGTGAAGCTAAATAAAACTTAGCCACCTCATTTCCTCTTGTAAATCATTGCCCTGATCAGTTTAATAACCTCCCCATGCACATCTTTCACTGTGAATTCATCTTTCTTGAGGAGTGACCAGAGAAACACTCCATATCCCTGAGGAAATTTCACAGGTCTGGCTATGATATATTACCATTGCCCTCATCTGGCAAGCTAAAAGACTGTTTTAGGCCGTTTTATGGCCTCGTTGGTCCATAGCCACCTTGCGACCAGCAGATCCTCCTGGGCGGGCTCTGAAGACACTTGGTGTAAAGCTAATCCATCCCCTTTAAACACAGATCATTAAGATGCCCAGGGCATTTTCAAGAGCTAATTTTGGGGAGTGGATAGATCCCAGATGCATCCATACTGAGTCCCAGAGAGGGCTCTGTTGCATCCTCCCCAAAAAGGGCCTGGGATTACTTCAGTGATCATCTTCATTTTATGGCTCTTTGGAAGTGAGATGCAGAATCCCAAAGGCCACGACCTGTGGGGAAAAGAGGGCCTTATCTCCCCACCGTGACTGGCCCAGCATGGTGGTGGTTGCGAAACCTGATTTTTATGGGGCTTTTGCAACATGATGGAAGGCAGGCGAGGTGGTGGGTGTATGCATCAAGCCATGTTGTTGTGGTTTCTGCATGTTAACTGAAGGACTGGACCCTGAAATAAATCTCCTTGATTCCGGCTAAGGGGATATAGTAATACTGATTTAAGCCAGTTAATGATTTGACCCTTAGTCTTGAAGTTACCCTAATGCACTGGTGCCAGGAAGAAATCCAGCATGTTCCCTTCCTCAACCCACCATCTGACACAGAGCTGGGGCTTAAAGCAGCAATTCATGTGGTTATTTTGCTCTTTCACAGTGCATTTTGTATTAGAAGCTTATGTTTTCTTACAGGTATTGCAAGCAGATTTCTGTGGGATGAAAGACAGCTTTACTGCAGCAATGCATGGCACTGCCACTCTCTGCACTGCAGCCCATGCTCATCAGTGCCGCTCCTGTCCTTTCCCATCCCCAGGCTGAAAGAGGGCATGGGACTGGGTGGCCCCTTCCAGCCTTCAAATCAGGGGGGTTCATTTGATCTGCTGAAGTGAAGAGGGTGGGAGAAGGGGGTAGAAACCCTAATTGGAGTTGGTTCTGATTTCCCAGGGGGCTTTGGCAGGTCACAGAATCACACAATGCCTGAGGTTAGGAGGGACTTCTGGGACCTTGGTTTTGTAGGGCAAACAGATTTTCCCTGGACTTTCATGGATTTTATGCATAAAGAAAAGCCCATAGTGTAACTTTAGAAATAAAGTCTTTTAACTATTTTATTTGTTTTGTGCTCTCTTTTTTTTTGTTTTGTTCTCTTGGTTTGCCATATCCTGGATGGCTCAGGAGCTGATGATCAGGCTGGTGTTTGTACACCTGTTACAGCCCACCAGTTCTTAATCGCATTGCTGAACCTATATATCTTTTGAGGTCCTCTGCTCCCAGGTCTGGCTGATGATGTCTGAAGGAAAATATGCTCTCAATTCAGCTAAGCAGTACAACATGTTGCAATCTTTTGAAGAAAGCCTTTCATGTAGCATAAGAAAAAATGATATGGAGTTATAATGAAATTCTCTGATGTGTCCTTCATATCTCAGCATTTTCTGAATTTTCCAAGGATATCAATAATAATAATAATAATAAAAAATCTTCAAAGCTATCTCCTTACAGTAATTTTGGTACATTTAAGATATGCAGTAAAACATTCACTATGAATCAAGAAGTGCATGGTTTATATATATATATATATATATATGTATGTATGTTTGCCTGTGGGAGTATATATTACACTGATAGTTGAAACACATTTTTTTTTCATATAATTTTTAAAGTAAATAAAGCAATTATTCAAAAGCTCATTTTAAAATATGTCTGTAAGTATGTAACTATATATAATTGAAATGCATTTATATATATACCCTTAAGTGAAGAAATCTAATTCCCCACTGGAAGCTGGGATAAAATGGTGTTCAGAAATCCCTTCTGAAAACATCCTGAATGCCAAGTAGCATGGTTATTTAGTATGCAGTGTTTGGGTCCACTCCCTGATCCACAGTTTTCCAGTCAAATGAGATGGACCTTCAATAAAGATCAAAACAGGGCAACAGATAATTTTCTCTTTGCAAGTAAAAGATCTGCTAAAAAAATATTCAGAAGAGAAAGGTTTACCAGTTTGGGTCAAAATTTACAGAATAATTTCATTGAAAAAACAAACAAAGGATTTCCTTTAAATATTGCAAGATTTCTTTTTGTTAGTTATCTGTTGTCTATTTTTGAATTTTCAGTCAATTGTGGCCTTTCAGTTTAGAAACTAACCCTGAAAAGAGCTCTGAAGGATGTTAGATAATGTCTTAAATAGTTTAAATAAAGTCTTTCAGATTAATGCAAAGTGGTTTTTTTTCATTTTTTTTTTCTTTTCTTTTTGGATTGTTTGAAATGGGAAATATTTTAGCCAGTCACCTGGAAAAGAAAACAAAAAAAAAAAAAAACAAAGAATTCCATTCCACCACCACGAAGTTTTAATAACTAATACTAAGTAAAAATCTAGAAGATGAAGTCTCAAAGCTTTCCTTACAATATTAAACACAACAGAGTATCAAGCTATTCCCAAGGCAGTTTAGCGGATGTAAAAAAATATGTAATCAGTTCTTGTGAAAAAGTCAAATTATGAGGCACAAATTTATTATATTTTATATGTCCATCAGTCTTTGCCTTTGTGGTAAAACCCAGATAGCTCTGTGATGCTGCTAAACCAGTGGATGTATCTTATTCTATTTTTGCACACAGGAAATATTTCCCCTAAAGCCCTAGTTTGGGTGTAGTCTTTCCAATCCTTAACAGACGGAAAGATTTTTTTGTTTATATTATTTTAAATTTTTATTTTCGGTTGTTTCATAGTTGGTTCTGATGTCTTCTTCTACATACTTCCAGAGTGGAAGTCCTCTTTATTCCATAAGGCTTGTTGTGATGGAGTCCTATCATATAGAAAGTGAGATGGTTTCATCTTGCCTGGTTGTTTCTGTTGTCTGATTATTCGATGAGTGTTTCCAAGGGCCTGTATTGAGGCTCAGAGGTGAAAGTCCCCTCCCTGAGAACATGTTGTTAGTGCACACCAATTCCTAACTCCCATCCATTCCAGTTGTCCACACTTTGCAGAGTGTATAACATGAAAGCCACAAAATAGCATCCACTGCCCTGGGGAGGAATTAGAAGTTGGTTGGCCCCAGTGATGAGGGCCCAGGCACCATCACACCAACAGTTCTTCCAGTAGGATGAGGCTGCACTTACATGTTGGTAACAGACTATGGTCTCAGTATGAATGTACAGGGAAAATAGGACACCAGATGATTTGCATGTCCATTTGAAGTCCCTGCTGTACTCTTCTTGCTTGAATGTGAACTACTGATTCTTATGTTGTGTGCTTTAAAGCTTACTAAATTCTTTGGTCACTCTGTGTCCATGCACATGCAAGGATGAATGTGTGTATGCATGCAGGCACTGCTCCTGCAGCCAGGGCTGCTACAAACAGGACCAGTGGAAGAGATACGGAGGTAGAGCCCATCTGTTTAAAAACATGCATGGAATAGCATCTCACAGACACAGCTGGGGAGGATATTCAAAGAGATGTTATAGAACAACTTAGCTAAGGCAAGGTCTGGAAAGACCTTCCTAATCACACCTCATTTATTTGTTTATTTGTTTACTTATTGATTTTTGCTTTGGGACATCTCTTGTCTTCTAATCCTACAGTGATGACATGGGAAGGCAGGTTCAGCACCTAGTGCAAAAGCCATGGGCATGGCCAGAGGTACACCTCATAGAGCCGTTCACGTCTCACCTACAGCCCCTTCCCTGCCACCAACTATACCACCCATCAGGGTTCTGCTGCCTTTCTTGTAGACATACAAGTCACTTGGCTTTTGCATACAGCCTAGTACAAAGATTTTCTCACTGTACAATCTCCAAAGCAAAACACAGGTGTCTCTGAGGTAACTTTGGTCCCTGCTGTCTCCTTGCTCTGCCTGTGTTGGAAAGCTTTAGCAGGCTGTCAGCTAATGTTGCCCGCAGACTGCACTGGCTGAGCTGTAGCATCTTGTGCCCCAGAGGAGCAGCACAACCCTTCATTCCTATTTCTACTCACCTTTCTGTAAAGTTTTCGCTTGTGAGATCAGAAACTCAGTGACCTTGGCAGGGAGGGAACTGGAAAATGGGTTTATTTGGAAGGTATGACTCAAAAGCACTGTTCAGAGCTCAGATATCTTCCCCCGTGGATTACAGAGTGAGCAATACTCAAATCGGAGTGTCAAGATGTCACCAGGCACACGCTGGAAGAAACAGCAGCCGGGGCTCTGAGTTTAAAGAAATGTTCCGATTAAATCAATGCCCCTTCGCTTGTGCTGCTGCCTGCTCCTCCCTTCAGCAGGAAGCCTATTCCAGTCTCTTAACTGCTCCTGTGCTCTTTGCTGCTTCCCTCTCCATAAGCATCTATCATGCAGCCATCCTCGTCCTCTGCCTCCAATAGCTAACGGGCGCCTGTCACCAGACGGGTCTTTGATGATGCTCCATCGATCACCCAGAAGGAAATGGTTATTGAGTGGGTGGCAATCAACTTTTTACCTCTCCCCTGGAGCCAGAGTGCACCAGTGCTTTCCAGCATTAGGCAGAAGCCTCCTGTAAGGTATTTTTTGTGCTACAGTTCTTCATGTGGAAGCCTGGTGTGCTGGTGTCAAGTCACAGGGCTCAAGGGACATAACTAAATTTTCTTGCTAAGTTTTGCTTTGAACTCAGTGCCAGTGAATGGAAGGGAGGAAAGAAAGGTGGTGCCAGGGGCTGAGGGCTTCTGTTTGACAGCTTCTGCTTTCCAAGTCAGAGCTGCTGTTGAGATCTGGGGGGAAATGACCTGCTGATGCCAAAGGTTTCCACTGAACCTTCCCACCTATGTGAACACAAACCCAAGCTGAGACAGACTGTGTAAAAACATTACCCAGCATGACTTGAGGAAGGAAGCCCAAGTGCAGATGTTCAGTGGGAAAGAAATTATTAGGATTAAATCTGGTTAGGTAATGCAGGTTTGGTATAAATCTGCCCCAGCCTTTATTGGAGAAAGCTGAATTTTTAGTCTGAAAGAAGAGAAAGACATGGCATAAAAGAAGACCCAAACCCCTGTGTTTCTTCACAGGAATTGACAGCAGACCACAGCCTATATATCTTGAACCTTAGTGGCATTTAGATAGCTATCTTCACTAATTCCAGTTAGTATATAATTACACTTGAAGAGACAGACTTTACCAAAAAGACTGAGAGGCGATGGGGCTGGCAGGCACAAGACAAACTCAGCAGATCCATTTAAAGATAGGTCCATCATGGTGCAGAGTCTCTCTGTTCTCACACATTCTTCGTGTAGTCAGCTGCTGGCGCTCAACAGGACCATGAAAAGAGATGCTGTGGTTTAGCTGACTGGTGTGGCTGCCCAGCACCTCTACCACAGACATCCAAGCTGGCTCCACAGGAATGCAAACAATGACTGGAAGAAGCAGATTGAACACGTGTATGAGCAGTAGCCAAGCTGGATTTATGTATATAGGAAAATCGTAAAAGACAAGTCTTTAACCACTAGATACACGCATATGCATTATTTCTGGCTTTAAAATTCACTATGCTGTAGTGTAACAGTTTGCTGGTACTTATAGAATGTATTTGTCCCTCTTTTCAAAGGGATCTTGGACTGTGTTTCATCAGGGAGGAAAAGCAGAAGCGTGGAGAAGTGTGTGCCTGTTTTAGTAAAATCCTCAGAGGCAGGACTTGCTATCCTTGGAAGCAACAAGTTTGGTGCCATGCTACCCTGCAGACACACAACGCCTCACATCTGCCTATGTGTTCACACTCAAAGTGCTTTGCAAACATCTGTTAATGTCCAGTGATGGCTATGTGCATTTGCTAATTAATCTGCAATCAAGATCTACCCCAACTTAGAGCAAGGGTCTTGGGGCAAAGTGTGATGGCTCACTTCAACATGCCACATTGCAGACCATGTTGGTTTGAACACTGAATGATGAGCAACTCCAAAGTCCCAGCCACAGAGAAGGTGGGGACAGCTGGCTTCATCAGACATACAGGGTGCATCAGACATTCCTGGTCATAAGTCAGAACCTGAGCTCTTGCAGGATAGCAGGTTTGTTGTTGTCTTCACAGACAAACTTGTCCTATGGCCCCACTCCACAGCAATTATAAGCCTCTGTGTCTATCTCCTCCGTCTATGTGTGACTTTGTTTTCTCCCAGTTGCATTTGTTTACACTCTTCATGTTGGCTTTGATTTATGTTGTCTATTTTGACCAACTGGCTTGTGCACTGGGATTTGTGAGAGAGTTGCTTTTGATTTTAGCACTGATCCTAGTGATAGCATGGCAAGTGACTCAAAAGTGAATGATGTGTTTGATGAATCTTCACATTTTCTGTTAAAAAATAATCCATGAATAGAGTGCAAAGTTCTCTGTTGCAGTCATTAGAAAAAATAATTTGCAATATTTATTTATTTATTTATTTTTTGTTTTCCTTTTGGAAAGTAATTACCTATCTGCAGGAAATAATTCAGACTGTAGTTCATAATATTATTGCAACTATGATTTGTATTCTAACATATGTAACTTATGCAACCATTGTATATAACTCACAACTAATAAAAAAATTATTAATAATAATAAAAAAAAATGAATTCCAAGTACTATATCTGATTTCAGTCTATAAAACCGCTGCTGTGTTGGTCACCTGGCTGGCAGCTTGATCTGAAGAAACAAACAATGTCAGAGAAGTGAATCCTTGGACAATCAGCACTCTGTGTCTTCTGCATGTCTGAGCAAGGACCTGGCACCCATGGCTTGCCCCCCTGAAAGGTGAGGGTCGCGTAGTGTTGTGATCCAGGTAGCAACAGCCTTTGTCTTTGCACCACAAACATGAATGGAGCATAGCACAAATAAACAGGAGTGTGTTTGTTGCCTCTGGCCTTTGTTGGATGAGAACTTGAAGTCTTTCTGCCACCCCAAACACAACACAGATTATGAATCCTTAATGTTTTCTTCCAGGAGACAGGTGAACAAAAGGATGTGTTGCAGTAGGGGAGGTAGGGATTGTCTGTACTAACCAAGCTTATGTTTGTGGCCAGGGACCATGATATTTTACCCACCTGATCAGACTGAAGTGTGCACCATTTCAGCTGAAAATGTCCTCTTCTCTCCCTGATTTCCTGTGGGAAGATTGATGGAGTTTAATGGGTTTTGTGAACCAACCCACAGCCATAGATGTGCATGCTTCAAAATACACCAAGACAGTCAATTTACAGATACTGGTAAAGTGTCAGGAGTCCTAACTTTTGCCTCAATTTGTAAATGCTGGCAACATTTCTTCCTCTAATGAGGAATAAGTAATGTTACAAAGACATTCTGTATCAAAAAGCCTTTCACTCTGCCTCAGCCTTTAGTCATCTTCCAATCTAGATCTACTATAGATATCTCCTTTTGGCTACTATTGGAAGCTCCCTGCAGTGTGCAATAAACATTCACTTCATATCACACATCTCACCCTGACAAGCAAATCCCTTGCATATCAATGTGGCCCTGTGAAGAGATTTTGCTTTTTTACATTCCTTCCACTCCCAGCTGTTAATTTGCACTGACTAGATAGCAGGGGGTCTCACTCTGCCCCAGAGACATGCTTGTGACTTCCATTGACTTTAATAGGATTTGTGTGAACGTATATAGAATCAGTCCCTCAGCAGAATTCAGAAGAGCTGGCTGGAAAATTCAAAGTCATCAAGGGACTTTAAACACCCACTTTCTCTTTCTTTTAATGGGAATGAAATGTTCAAATCCCGGATAATCGTTAAAAAACCATGGAGTTCATAATAGCTAACAAGGTCTAGTGTTATTGTCTCTTCTATGCAAACCCACTGCCTGTAATGACCCTGCATAAGAAAAAAAAAAAAAAAAAAGCCAAGCATTAACCTTTCACTTACAGAGATTTTATTTGAAGTAAATGGAGGTATTTTCATACGTTCAATTACTGCAAGTATGAATTACTTCCACAAACATTTTGACAGACCTGCAGAGGACTGAAAACACCTTTCCCTGCCACCACTGTTTGTAGAAAATGATTTATGGGTGCTACTGATAACTGCTATTTCAGATTAATACTGAGCTAGGTTAGATTAAAAGGAGAGTACTAAACAATTCAGGAAACCTATAAATGGACATAGTGTGTATATGTATAACAATCCACGTCTGATTTCCTTTATCCACTTGAGCCATAATCAGTAGTTATTAAATCGGAAGAGCTTTACCACGTTATTTAAACACATAGTCAAATTGTCAAAAGCACCTAAATATTTAGATGTTCAATCTCCATGACTTTTAGAGAACATGCATGCCAAAAATGCATTCAAGCATTCAAGGGATTTGAGAGTATTTTAGAAAAAGCATATCTAGCAAGCCAATTCATTTCAGACTTTTTTATCGAAATTCATTTCAAGCACTTTTTTTTTTTTTTTTTTTTTAATGTCCACATTTCAAAGATACCTCTACCTAAGGTGTCCCAATTCTTCTTTGGCCATCCCTCTGGAAGAGTTTGCTTCATGTAATGGAGCTTATACAGACAAGCAGTGCAAATGATCATGATTAACTGATTGTTTTTCAAATATTAACCAAGTATTCTCTTTTCCAATTAAAATCTATCAAGTTAAGCACATTGCATTGGGGACTAGAAAGAAAAAAGTCTTTTGTTTAATTATTTAGCCAATATTTACTGGGAATAGTGTATTATTAACACAGCAAAGGAGGTTATTAATTACTATTCACTGCATTTCTAAAAAATTTGCATCTACTATGTTTATAAAAGAAATATTGTTAGTAATAATCCATCCTAAATTGTAAATGTTGTATAATAAACAGTGTGTATCATTTATCTGATGTATACTGACATATGCTGCATGAGGAAACAACTTTTTTCACAGACTGTGTCAAAACCATTTTTGTTGGTGACCTTTAATCAACTAATATCTAATTATGCAGATTTTCAATAGTATATTTTTATACTTGTAATGCATTTTCCACCAAAAAAGAAAGCAACTGTGCTTTGGCATCACTTTTCACTTGATTTAGGGTAACAGAGACAGTAAAAATAGGAACAAATAAATCAATCTGAATGCTGTTTCATTTTGTACTTTAAAAGATTTTAACGTCATTTGTTGAATAAAGACCTTACATGTGTTATCTATTCATTGAGAGAGAGAGGAAATGAGAAGAGATGAGTTGTTCTGAGGTTAAGACACTTGAACTGTCATTGATAAGGTCAGGCTTCAATTTTCTGCTTGATTTAAATGTCCCATGTGAACTTCAGTTAGCCACCTAGAATCTGTGCTCCTGAAACCATGCTGTGTCATGGAAGGAGAAGAAAAGGAACATTTTCAATTCTTTTAGACTATCCACCTATTTAGTATTAAGATCACCTCTACCTATACTACTCCTGACAAATGTTTGTCAAAGTAATTTTTAATGTTGGATTTCTTGTTACTGTTAAAATCTATGTATTTTACCCTGGCCTCATCATATAAGAAGAGTTTATTCCCTTTAGGGCTGTTCTCATGTCTTCTCTTGGACTCTATTAATCCAGATACTCTAAATTCTTTCCTCCTATACTCCTTTTTTCTTGCCTTTACATCATTCCTATCACATAGTCATTCCTTCTTGAAGCTGGATGCCATATTACAGTGCTGAGCAGAGCTAGAGGGCTCTTTCACATATGATATTTTTGTTAAACATATTTTTTCTTATTGAAATGGGTCTCATTTTTCCAGATCACCTCTCTAATATGCCGCAGATTTTCTGATTTCTGTCCTATCATTCAGTGTGTTTACAGACTGCTTGCCTGAGCCTGATTTTATCCACATAAGTATCAAACACACACTTATCCCTTCTTCCTCATCATTCATGAGAATATTGAACTGTACCAGACCTAAGACAGACCTCTGTGATTCCCACTTGATATAATCCTAGCATTTTGACAGTGAAACATTGATAAATTACTCCTAAAGTGCAGACTTTCAGCCAGCTTTGCACACCCTTTCTCTGTAGTTTAATCTTGACCATGTTTTCTTAGCTTACTTATGAGAATATTATGTGAGATGGTGTCAAAAACCTCACTAAAGTCAAGATGTATGACATTTACTTTTCCTCATCTACCCACAAGGCTTGTTATCCTGTTGTAGAGTGAAATTAGATTGGTTTGACATGATTTGTTCTTTACAAATCCATGTTAGCTGTTACTTCTTTCCTTGTCCTTGTCCAGGTGCTTAGAAGTAGTTAGATTATTTGTCCCAGTGTTTTTCCAGGAATCGAGTTAGACTGTCAGATTGATAATTCTCTGCTCAGACTGATAATTCTCTGCCTCCTATTTTGCTCTTTCAGATAGGTCTGATGGCTCTTCAGTCCTCTGAACCCACACATGAATCCTCTAAGATCTACCAGTGGCTGTCAGGTTGTTTCTGTCTGTTGTCAAGGTATTCTGGGATAAATTTCTCAATGCCCCACTAAACTGGAAACATCTATCTTATCTAAGAATTCTCTAATCTGATCTTTCTGAATTATAGTTCCTTAGTCATATCAACCATCTAGTCATAGTTGATCCTTCCAGTGAAGGCTGAAATAGAAAAAGGACTAAACATTTCACTTTTCTCAGACTCATCTGGCAGGAACTTGTTCTCTCTGCTTAGCAGTGAACGAATGTTTTTTCTTGGAGTTCTTTTTTACTGCAAATGTGCTTACAGAAAGCTTTTTGCTTCCTTTGCTAATTTCCTCTCTTTTTGTACCTTCGCCTTTCTGAATTTTTCCCCCACATATTTATGCTATTCATTCGTACTTGTCTTTAGTATTTCAATGTAGTTTTCACTTCCTGTACATTTTATTTAGCTCCAGGTCATTGAAGAGCTCATGGTTTAGCCAAATTGTTTTCTGATTACACTTCCTATCCTTCCTTCATGTTGGCATGGCTTCTGATTGTACCCTCACTGTCATTTCTTTAAAGAATTGCCAACTCTTCTGCACTCCTTTGTCACTTCAACTTGTTTCCGAGGAGATCTCGCCCACCAATTTACAGTGTTTATTGAAGTCCGCCCTCGCAAATACATTGCTTTTAGTTTTCTGTTTACCCTTCTTCCTTTGCTAAAGATAGTGAATTAAATCATTTCATGGTAATTATAACTCAAGTTTCCGTATCCATAAATTGGGATAACATCTGTTTATCTCTGGTTATAAACCCTTCTGGAGAAGAATTTTTTTTTTTTTTTTTTTTTTTGACAAAATGCAACACAATAAAAAGGTATTCCAGTGTTAGTAGATTGTTCTAAAGATGCCCTTGTTCCTTTGCCCTATAGTCTAGGCTTCCCTATGGGCCAGCAGGACCTCTCCTCTCCTATTGTACCTTTCCTTTTCCTTCTACAGACAGTATCAATAGCTCTCTGCTCTGCCATTCTGCTGTAATGTCTCAGCTCCACATATGCTGTCAGCTTCCTAACTGGCTGCTGTTAATCAGGTTAAAGTTCACAGGCAGCTATACTGGCAAAAACATCCAAATAGCAATATTGTTTTGATAATGACAGGATAAATTGTCATATTTTAATATTATATATATGCTGTGAGGCTTGATGCAAAACTAGAACAAGATCCAATACCGGTGCACAGCATTGTATGTCTGTGTTTTCCCTAAATTTGTGCTGTAGACATCATGGGAAAAAAATGTGAATTTACAGGCCAGAAAGCAGTTCTGGTACTGTCCAGCCAGTACTTCAGTGTGGACCTTCAGGGGACCATGGACAGGACAACATGGAACCTACACAGTCCAGAGACCAGGCACAGCAACACATTATCTCTGTTGTCCACAGAGGAGCTAGTGCTGCTGTGCTCTTTACAGGAATGTAAAGAATTTCCAGATACAGATATATGACTGTAACCTTCCACTTAGCTCCACCTAGAAACAGCAATAAATGTAGGTCACTTTGTCATCCACTCTGAATTCATGTAAGCATTGCCTGTAGAGAAGACTTTTTAGAAATTATCTGCAATGTTTTGAAGCCTTCCTGGGTGAGCCTTCATTTATACATGCCCAACTGAACATGGGCATAAGTAGCAGAAATGGTTAGTAGCCACTTCTGATCACATGTAGCATGTCTGAGTACCGATGCAGCGAGAAGGTGGGTTAATGATAATGATCAGAGAAAATGGTCAGAGTTAGATCCTGTACTCATTTGCTTGTTTAATTGAACATTGTTGTCATCTTATCATGAAAGACAGCTGTTGAATCCAGCTAGATGTGACACATTTTCAGCTAACTGGAGTTTTCAGTAAATTATCTGACAAATTAAGTTTCCACCGGGAAATGTCAAGTCATTAATATCCATATATTAGATTTAACATAGGTTAAAGAAAAAAAAAAAAAAAAGTTTTTAAGAGAACGTGTCTAAGGTTGAGTAAAATATTTCAGGAGCTAAAGAAGGGCAAGAGGCAGGTACAGTCTGAAGGATGATCTTCCCCAGAAAAATCACTACTTCACTACATAGTCTTCATGGGTGTACAAACATGCCAAAGACTGTGACTGAGATTTAAAATTCTAGCTACTCCAAGATGTGTATTTCTGCCTCTCAGCTTATAATTGTTTCCCAATATATAAATAACTTAAATAATGAATTACATCATGTTTTGGTACCTTTGCTTTCTTCTTTTTTTTTTTTTATTTTTTCTTTTTTTTTTTTTTCTGCTTTTACTGAAACTCCTGATTATAAATGCAGTTCACTACTGAAATGTTATTTTTCCTTCTCCCCTGTGAACGTTGTTATCTGTGAGAAGAGAATAAGAGAATGAATCAGTAAAAAGACCGAAAACTGACTTAATTATTGCAATTATATCATTACAATTATTGAATAATTTTTTGCGTCTTCAATAGATTGAGCAATACTCATTCAAAAATTGTTTGTAATGGTTTGTAAAAACAGTATTAAAGTTCTAGTTTCTGCTCAAAGTATTGTCTGAATATGGTTCTTCCGGACCTATGGTTCCTTTTTTATAGCACTTATAAATATTTTACAGTCGTCTGAAATAAAAACATGGAGAGGAACAAAAGGGAAGGAATTGAAATCATTTTTGTAGGAGAGGAAAACTAATTCATGCCTTGCTCTACAGACAGCCTCCTGAGAAATCCACAAAGGAAATGACACCTGTAAACAGAGAAAAATGAAAACGAAGCCAGGCATTTATAATTTAATATAATACAGTCTCAAATACCAGGATTAGGAGATTTCTCATTCAGAAACTTCAATAACACTGGTCTGCGGATTAGAGTTAAATACTTGGTGAAACAGCAAGCCAGACATGACATGTTTGAGTTTTTGACTGCCTTGCCCCAGTATTTGTCTTGAGTATAACACAAAATACAATGTGACTGCTATACAAATGTTTCATATTTAGCAGCCGCTATTGACAAATCATAAAAAAGCACTGCTATGCTCATGCAGTTCTTAGTTCAAGTTAATGATGCCATTCATTCAAGAAAAACAATCTGAGGTATTTTGTGCAACTGATCACTTCTGATGATAGCATGAGCTATCAAGATTTTTTATTTTTTATTTTTTTTCAGGGTTTCCATAAGAAAAGGAGCAGCAATATAAGGAGAATGATTTGGCAATGATGACTCTCAGAATGAACCTTAAACATGTAAATTTTCTATTTTCTTGTATATATTTTTATTCTATCCTTTGGATGGATTATGCCATGTACATTCTCAAACCATCCAACGCTATGGCTTCCTATATTGTATAGATGTGTCAGTGATGACGCTGATGATTTTCACCAGGTAGATGAGTTTGAAAGTTTAACACAGATGAGGAAGTAGTAGTTGACTTGCACACATCATAAACTGAAAGTGGATGCCTCTACATGATGCAGAGTGGAACAGATTTTGATATTCAAGTATTAGGAATTGAAATAAAAGAATATCAGCCCTGTCTCAGAGATTAAAGTTACAAGCTCTGTTTACCTTCTAATTTGGAATGCCAAATAAAATCAATATTACCTGCTTAAGTATCTCCTAAAAATATTCCAAATACATTGAAATGGATTGAAAAAAAATCCATATGGACTTTTCTAGACTTTAACTTACTACTAATAAGTATTATCTACTCTTACATTGAATATATATATATATAATTGTTTTCAAGTTAATGAAGTTTTGAAAGTTAATATCTTTTTCCTGTTCTGAAAACTAAAGACTGGCAATACTTGTCATGGCTTCTTAGAGTGTTTAAGCTGTCCTGGAACTAAATTTTTATGGCAGTGTTGAAGCTTAAAACTGAAATGATGCCACCACTAACTACTATTCTAACATTTGTTACTTACATATAACCTGAAGTTCCTGCCTGTTTTTTTTTTTTTTTTGTTATTATTGTTGTTGTAGTTGTTTAATTATCATTATCATTATCATTATTATTATTAATTTCAACGTAAGTTGTTTTAACACATAAAAGTTCTAAATATAAGCTTCCAAATATTTTTCAGTTGAAATAGCAATTTAAAGTGCATCGGTAAAAGGTCGGAACTGTTACTTCACTTTACCTTGGTCAGTACATATTTATTTTATGCAACCTTCTTCAGTAGCCGGCTACTTTATGTTAGAGAGTATGTGGATGGAAATACATTTAAATAGCAAACTATCTCTGTGGGAATAGTTTAAAGCATTTCTGCAATGTGCTCTGTGGCTGCTCCAGATAATGTTCTATCCTTTCATTAAAAAATAAATAAATAAATCTAAGGGGATTTTCAATCTTCCTTTACCTCCTTTCAACCTTTAACTTTTTTTTTTCCTTTTTTTTTCTTCTTTTTTTTTTTTTTTTTTCTTTAGCAAGTCCCTTCTACTGACTTGGCATTCTTAATAGTACATAGCTGGTTATTGATTTTCTTGATCTTCACAGAATAACTGAAACTAAGAATGGCTAAGGTAGGCAGGACCCTCTGGAGGTCCTCTAGTCCAACCTTCTGCTCAAGCAGGGGCACCCAGGGCAGGGTGCCCAGGTCCAAATTCAGGTGATTTCTGATGATCTCCAAGAAGGGAACATCCACACCCTCCCTGGGCAACCTGTGCCAGTGCTGTCACCTGCACAGCACAGAAGTGTTTCCTGGTGCTTTAGATGGAACCTCTCGTTTTCCAATTTGTTCTCTCTTGGCACTGGACACAACCAAAAAGAGCCTGGCTCTTTATAAACACAGAAGATCCCACCTGAGCCTCCTCTTCTCCAGGCTGAAGAGTCTCCCAGCTCTCTCAGTCTCTCCTCATCGGAGAGGTGCTCCAGTCCCTTGATTATCTTGGTGGCCCTCCACTGGACTCTTTCCAGTATGTTCATATTTCTCTGGCACAGAGGGGCCCAGAACTGGACACAGTACTCCAGGTGCAGCCTCACCAGAGGTGAGTAGAGGAGAAGAGTCACTTGCCTTGACCTGGTGCCAATACTTTGCCTAACATAGCCCAGAATACCATTAGTCTTCTTAATAGCAAGAACACATTGTTAGCTCATGTTCAACTTGGTGTTCACCAGGACTCCTAGGTCCTTTTTCTGCTTTTCCACCTTGGTCATTCTTGGGGTTTTTCTTCCCCAGGTGCAGGACTTTGCACTTCTCTTTGTTCAGCTTCTTGAGACTCTCATCAACCCACCTCTCCAGCCTTTCTAAATCCCTCTGAATGTCTGTGTTGCCCCTGGTGAGTCATCCATTCCCCCCAGTTATATGTCATCTGAAAATTTACAGAGCGTGCATTCTATACTATCACCCATATCCTTAATGAAGATGTAAAACAGGACTGGACCCAGGACTGACCCCTTAGCAGATCTTATCTAGCAGACCATTGTATACCTTACAAGGTATATGTTTTTTTCTCTCTTAGTTTCGTGGACTAATCTGCTGAGCTGAACCAGAAAAGAAATATTATACACAGGCCATTTACTCTGAAGTAAAGGCCATTTGCTTGCTCCACAAGCAAAAGGGCTTCAAATGTCCTATGACTTCTTAAAATCATCTCTAGAAACTTATTCAGCCTTCCTGCTTTGTAACTCCACCTATTTTTGAAAATGTTTTCACCATGCTCATCTCCATACATTCCAGATGTCACAGGTTCTAGTGATAACCACAAATATACAATGTTCTGTCTTTTCCCTCTTGTCAAGCCTACATCACCATAACTTCTCTGAAGAACCAAGGAAAACCTTTGACTCATTTAACTAAAGCCAACCCAAAACTCTTTGCAGGTATAATATATCATATTATTAGCTCCACATTAACAACTGAGCAGATATAAATCTGCTATATGAATATCAAGTGGGCTTCAGCTGAAGCATATGTTTATGCAGTGTAAATGACTTGTATTTACAGACGTGTCTCATGCAATTATGTGTGTCAGGCTGGTGAAATGTGGCTGACATTTGAAGTCTTGATGATGTAACTGATATGAGGTCAGTAAAAATGCATGTAGCTTATATGCCAGTGGAGGCTTTGTATGGCCACCTACACAAGTGCAAACAGGTGGGAGTTATTTATATTACATTCTGATCAGCTCTGGATGGAGTAAACAGGCTAGATTTTAAATCACCCTAGTGATATCTCTATGAACTGTCTTTCTCAGTGAACACTCTATAAGCTTGACTGTGATTATTGCTAGTCATTTCAGCAGAACGTTTAAGTAAATTAATGGATACTCCAGGGTGGGATTCATCTAAGTGAATATGTGTTTGAGCATAAAGGCATCTACAGATAAGAAGCTCACATCAGTCTCCTTTTGTAGCCAGAGAAGAATCAGAGTCTGTCAGTATAGTACTTCATTCATTCCAGGTAAAATTGGACATTTTCATTCAATGTAGGGGGATTTATCTGAGCACCATTGGCTGTATTGATTAGGACTCCACTGGCAACAGCAGACACCTAGACAGCTGTCTCAGGTATAGATGCTTACACTGCATACACCTTGAGAGAGAAATTGCAGGCCTTGGGTAAGTATGGCTGCATCTAGATAAAGTAATTTTGTTGTTGTTGTTGTTGTTTTTGGATGGGACTTAATTTGGCCCACTGTGAATTCTATTTTATGTAACCATGGATGAATTTAGGCATTCACTTTGATTTCACTAAAAAAATTTAAAAGTTTTGAAAAGAAAAATGCTTCAGGAGGACAAAGGAAACCAGGGATAGGGGAATGAACTGTCTTCAGATGAATGGGGTCTATTTCATGGATATGGTCAGGGACAATGTATTGTTTTGGCACTGATAGTAAACTGACTCATTATCTGAACATTTGTGTATGGCTTGCTGATCCTCATTTTGCCCTTTTGAATGAAGTGACCTTCACTTTGATGGCTAGAGAAAAACAGGAATGACCAGGGACACCACTTGACCTCTCACTCCAGGCTACTACAAGGGCTACTGATAGCTCTCTACTAATTAGAGCTGTCCCCAAGGGTTTTGTTGTCAGAAACAGACAGGATAATAGAAACTGATTCACAGGTTTGCATTCTGGAATAAAGATTTTTTTCCATAAACTCCTTGTCTGGCTGTTGTCATACTCAATTTACACCATGGCAGAAGGAGCACAATCTTATTTTGAGAGAAAAGTCAACTCCAGATTCTCTTCTTTTTATTCACTAACCAGTGTCAAACCACAGAGCACTGCAGGAGACAGAGGATGTTCCTTGTCTATCCCACTGCCCAAATTTGGGTGCAGGAAAAAGGGTGAGCATAACTTTGGTGAAGAAGCAGTAGAGGATTTTATTTATTTATTTTTTTTATGGATCTGTAACCCATGTGTGTTCTCATAGTATACATGAGTGGCCTATGCTGCTCATGTGAGAGCCTGAGCTAAACAAGCTTCAAGGAACTTACTTATTAGCCAGTACTAACAGTGACAGAAAAAGCAGCAAGGAAAAGCACAATATGTGCAATGTGAAATGTGATAGAAACACGGCCTGCTGACTTTTTTTGAAGGCAGGTCAGATGGAAGGGTTAATGTTGTTATTTCTTACAAATTAACAACCTCTTACTGGCATAACAGGAGATAGCTATACCAAACTTCAGTTCAGCACCTTCTTTCAGAGCATGAGTGTGTGGTTTCATCTGGCTTCAGGGTTATGTTTCTTCTCTCTGATCTACTCCAGGGTAGATCTTATTGCCATCTCATGGACTAACCCAAGATGAGCCATCAGAGTGATGCAACATATATTACCATAAGGTGGATACCATCTCTGTGCAGGGAAACCTCTGTGCATTGCTTTGACTGTCAGAATAAATTGACATCAGTGTGGTTACCTGGTCCGACCTCTTTTCATTGAAGGAGATTGTCCCTTAAGTACAGATGAGGCCGTAGTTGAGTTCTAATATCCCTGTCTATGGAAGCTGCTATAGTTTTTAGTATGGGCTTCAGGCTGCCTGACACCTTTACTGAGGTTTCCCCAAATCCTTAACCTGAAACCCAAAGAAGAATCATCAGATGCGTTCAGTAACCTGGCTTGCATTTGAACTTGAAATCTAGGAATGAAATCCTTCATCCCAGCAATATCCAACACTTCACTGTTATTTGCACTCACTTATACCAATGAGGAGATGGGTGTTTATCTGTTCAAGAAACTATTCCAGTGCTTCTCCTCGGTCTCCTGTATTTTTCTCTTTCCTGTTTGTATAGCTTCCTCATACAGAGTAATGAACGTGTCTGAAGCAGATTCCTCAGTGGATGGTTTATCTGGTTATTAATGATGTGGAGCACTTCAGGACCCTTAGGACCTCTGCATTGTTGCTTTAATAAACATCTTTCAAAATGATGAGGCCACTGGCACCCTTTCTGTGCTTTTATGGTACAATGATCTTAAAGTTGCATGGTGCGTTTTATTTATTAGCCAGTCCATTAATCACACAGGTATCAGTTGGCTTCAGGGAAATTTTTAATTAGAGATATTTAAGGTTGAGAGAAAGTGCTTCTGTGACAGACAATGAGAGCAAGCAGAAGCAGGAGGCAGGCTATCTTTGTGACTCTGTGATTAATACAGGATTTAAATAAAATATTCATGAAAGGAAATTGAAGTTATAGCCAAATCCAAACGTTAAACCTGCTTTAAAACTCAAATCTAAATTCTCTGGAGGTTCATTCTTTTCTGTGTTTATTAGTGGGGAATGAATCTGATGAACGTGAGAGAAAAGGGAATTTGTTCCCTAATGTAATAATTTAGCAATGTTTTTAAATGCTTCTACTAAATCTTCTTGAACCACTACTTAACGCCATTAATGAAAACCATATTTGAAATGGTTCACAAGTCACTGAGACAGGTACAAAAGAAGGTTGGGTGTGGAACTTGGGACATTCCTACCACCACACTCATATGCGTATGAGACAGGAAGAAAAGATTGTGTAGAAGACAACAGTATCCTTCTGACAGTGCAGGACTTGTGGTTACTAATACTTAAAGCCTACATTGCCACGTGAAAAATGAATGGTACTGGCTGTGCAAACATCTCCCTTGTTAGATAATTAATCAGGTGTACTTTGTTTTGATATAGCACCTCACTGGTGTGCTCACAGGCATCTCCTGAAATAGCCCTGTAAAATGGATTGTTAGAAAGGGGAAAAGAAGCCAAACAAACCCTGTAGCAAATACTGCATGTGACTCCATCTATCTACACCAACAGCAAAACAGAACGTCAAATTGTCCTACTTCCACAGGGCAACATTTTCAGACTTGGATGCTCACATTTAATCATTTAAATGTGTAGGAAAATTAATTGAGCCTCCTCAGCTTCATATCTCTGTTTTCCCTTCCCTTTTCATATGCCACAGCTGTTCTCCCTAAACACAAAACATCCAAAGCAATTTGACCTCTTGGCAAACTTCAGAGTTCTCACTGAAGCACTTCTGGATCCTTGTTGTGGAAAGAAAAGCTGCAAACTGGTCACTTATTACAATGTAGTCACCTGAGCTCAGTGGAGAAGAAGGAACACAGATGGTGCTGTCTCTAACAAGGGTTAAGCCACTCCTGACTAGAGATGGAAGAAGAACAGAAACCTACAAAGTCAATCCAGAGCTTGGCAAGTCCATAACTGGTTTCTTCTTGTTGAAGCCCAAATGATTCTCCTGCACTCCACTTTGTTCTCTGTGCAGGTGAGACTGTGTCTCCTAACCTCTATATATTTTTTACCCTTTTACTTTATATTCAGAGATGACAGGGACTTTTATAGCTAAGAGGTGTCAGCCTTCATTATCCCCTCTGGTGTGGTGAGGTAGGTTCACACACAGAATCACAAGGTGTTTTCAAGGTTCTTTCACACAGAATCACAGAATGGTTGAAGTTGGAAGGGACTTGTGGAGGTCATCTGGTCCAACCTCCCTGCACAAGCAGAGACACCTAGAGCTTTGGTATTATTGTTACTCACAGGACCAACAGGTTACAGAATTAAAAACAGATGTTCACACCTCCCAGGAGTATCATTTTAAATGCCTCCTGATTTTGGCAGTCATCTATCACTTTTTTTTTTTCACTTACAGTTTAATTAATTTTCTTTGTGAATATAATGGTTACAAATAAAATGGTTACAAATAAAATGATTGAGAGATTTTCTTTAAATAATAATAATAATAATTATTATTATTATTAATTAGACAATTAATAATAATTAACATTATTATTGTTAATATTATTATTAATAATAATTTTACACTTATATATATATATAAGTGTAAAATATAGTATAATATACACTTAATTATTATTAATTAAGTGTATTAATAATAATTGTCTAATTATTATTAATAATAATAATATTAATTGAGACAAAGCCTGAGATTCTGAATGCATTGCTTAACATGAGGAATCAAAATTTGCCACCCTATGGATTTAGTCCAATTATTTTAGGGTGCAATGAACGTGGGGTGAATTATCATTGAAAAGTCCTCCTATTTGACCAAGAAAAAGCAGATAACACCATTTTTTCCCAAAGCTTTGTGGACTGTTTTTTTCTAGTTCTCTTGGAGAAACAAGACTGGCATGTGAATCTGCTATTTAAAATCTCTTCATTAATGACATTTTTTTTTTTCATGGAATAAATTGTTAAATTTGGTAACAAGACCATGTGAAATGTCATGTCTTTCACTGTAGTGTTCTAATTAAGTCTAAGGCTTAAGTTCTAATTAAGTCTAAGGCTTAAGTTGCTTTAGAATTTGAGTAAAGTTAAAGCTATTCATAGGGCTTTGTACAGCCTGTGTCTCTATTAGCTATAAAAATGAATTTTCCAATCAAACATATAAACAAAACAAACAAAAAAATCACCCCTTCATGTGCAACTTAAATTTCACCCATTCTTGTTACTAAATTCTTGTTACCAAACATTTTAAGTTAGGAATTTTTCATCATTCATAGGCAAATTGGAAGTTGAGAAGAAGATACAATTGGAGAGAATAGATGACCCAATTCAGTACAACAGAGACCAATGAAAGCATTATTGAATTGCTGATAATTCATTTTTTTTTCCCCCCCTAAAGAACAGGCCTCCCCTTCCCACCCTACAATAGGTGAAATTCAGAAATCATTTTCTCCTCTATTGGAATGAATGTGTCGCATTGAAACATATTTCCTCCCCTGCTCTAATTTCTCACAAGCCATTCAGCAATCCATCTTTTCAGGCCATATTGTTCAGGTGTATGATTGTATTTGAAATTCCAGCGTCCATTAATCACTGCTCTGTGACCTGCTTTACTCTGTACCTACTAAGCTCCTTTTCTTCAGTCCTGGACTGCCAGTGCTGTGTAAACTGTTTACATTTCTGGTGCAGCATTTGCTCAGAATTTTGGCAAGCTCCAACAAAACGTTCCCAATTGACTTTTGGCCAAAAAATATAATAGACTTTTCTTACTTGGAATTTGATGCCTACATATGTTTTTCCTTGTTCCCTCTTTCAGGCAGCTTTTTTAACTCTGTTATCACCTGGTCTCACCTGTTGTGACTGTAGAATGGAAACAATTGTCACACAAGCCTGAAGACAGTTTCCAGCTCCTGCATTTTTCACTTTCCAGAAAGCATTTTTTTGTTCTCAGGAAGTTTATTTAACTCTTGTATTGCTTGCAGTCAGACAGAAATACCTGTTGCTTTCATGTAAGAAGAAGAAGAAAAAAATACAAACTGGAGATAGGGGAAATAAATTAGAAGCTTCATTTTGTAGACACAATAAAATAGATCTGATGGTTTTAAATATTCCAACATTTATATATTCCAATAGGCACCCAGCCCCGTGTGAGGTTATTCTAGAAATAGAAGAACAAGAATACCTTTAGCATGAACACTTACTGTCTGTAGGCAGAAGAAAGATGGAAAGAATGGGGAAAGGATAGAAAATGAGGTTTCTTTCATCAGACCTAGGCTGTTTAAGAAATATAGCCACTGGAGAGTGATAGGACAACAGACATTGGATCCCATATATCTTACTTATCCGGCTTAGGGAAGACCAGAGTCTGTAAACTCTCTCAGCTGATTACAGATAAAGTCTCTACACATAACTTTGACTAAGAAAACAAGCTTTTGAAAGTTAAAAAAAAAATAAAAAAAAATAGAAAGAAAAGAAAAGACCATGACTCTTTTAAACTGCTGCAGTGAAGTGAGAAAACTCTTGCTTTATACTGTCTGATTCAAAGTAATATGGCAAGCCTATGTTACAGGTAAAAGAAAACCCATGTTTCCTGAGTTATAGTGCAATGCATGGTCCATCCTGCCCCTGTTGCATCTTTCCTGTTGACCTGAACCATCTGAACCTGCTCAGCTGGGACAGAACTAGCCAAAGCAGTCACAAAAAGCTGCTAGCATTCCAATTTCCTACCATTGGCAGAAATGCCTAAAGAGCAGCTCATCAGCCTATTTCATGTTCTGATCTATATTTAGTACGTGGTTTCCCCTTTGTATTTGAGTCTTGTATAGTTTTTGGCTCTTCTGCTTTGCATATTAGCCAGAATAAGCCTAAAAAAGTTAAAAAATTGAAACCCAAAACCCACTGTACAAATATTTTAGTATATTAAACAAGGCTTAACCCCGTTCAGGAGAAGAGAACTTCAAAGGTCTTATTATGGACAGTGTGTTTATTATTGTTATTCTGTGCTGGTTGCTCATCTGTCCTGTTGGAGCATAAAACACATTTTGCACTCTGTGTGCCGGTAAATATCTCAGTGTTTCATCTTCATACAGCATAATATAACTGGGTCACTTGAGGACAGAGTGTGGGTGGTGTTTGACAGTTTTTATAAACAAATGAAAATACCTCTGCTATCCCCAGAGCCTGGTTAGCTGTATGCTTTCCAAGTTCTTGGTGCTGAAATTGTGGAAAGTTAGATCCTCTCCCAGCAAGGAAACAGAGGTAGATGCAAGTTTGAAGTATTTCAGCTGACTTCTGCCTTCCTAATGGCCTAACTCTAAAACTTCTTCACCCCTGCCTTATCACTGTATAATGAAGTGCAAAATAGATATAACTTGTGTTTTGAGAAGACAGCAGATAATCCACAAGACCACAGATGATAGAGATGTATCCAGCCTGCTTCTGCCTACACCCTTTTTGAAAGCCTTGATATTTAAATTGCTTCCTTTTAGACTCCCTTACTCATTGATAGAGGAGGTGTTAGAAGGCCTAGGGGAGTTTAAGTGGTGATACAAGGTCAGAAGAAAGGGATGGAATTTTCTCCACTTTCACACCAGTTCTGAATTTGACACGTGGTGAGTTTGTTAGACTCTGTTGCTAGCTCATCCCATCAAAAGCCACATCACTGTTTGAGACAAGACTAACCAAGGATATTAGTACTTGTGCAGCTTAGTAACAGTATTGACGTCATTCAATATCTTGGCCACTTTCCATGTCTTACATATGAAACTATATAGAATATGCTGTTATAATGGATATTCACTTCTTTACTTACTGTCTTTGTACTTTTATGCAGGCTTCTTTATACAGTCTAGTGATATGCACGTTTCCTACTCTGATTTCTTTTCAGTGGTGGAGAAAGTAATACATGTCACTTACTGACTTTAGCGATAGTCTTGCAGTATGTGTTCATTGTGCATTTATCAAAGCATATACCAGCAACTGCAAAAATACTGTAAATGGATGCAATTGCTCTCAGCACTATTAGTGAAGAACTTGACTTATTTGATTGCCAAAATATTTAATTGAGTACCATCTTGGTGCCTATGAAAATGGATTTTGTGTTAGAAAGTCAAGTCTAGAAGAGTATTATTTATTTATTTATTTATTTATTTTAATATATAGTGGGATGTTAAAAAAGGACAAGAAGACAACAGGAGTACAGCATACATCCACTTCTTTTGTGGCAGAACCATTGTCAATGTGGAAATTGTTTTGACATGCCCTTAGGTATAGTAGCAGGAGCTCCTGTGATAACTCTTTTCCCAGAGGCAGGGTGCTCAGGGTGAGCTTTAGAGCTGGATTTATTCACTAATGTAAGAAATGACCCATGCTCATGAGCTAGTCAAGTGAGAGAACCGTTAAAGTGCCACGAGCATTTCCCCCCTACTTTAGAAAAAGAAAAAAATTGCTCTTCAGTTTCCAATTTTCCCCCCACAAAGGTCCCACTTTTTAGTTGAAACAAAAAATTCTTCATAGCATCAGACACCCTGTTTGTCTCTTTTTCCCTCTTGCATAGTTCTGAAAACATTTGTCACACCTTGTTTACCATAAGAGGCCCACTAGTAATCTGTGGGTTCTTTAGCAACAACTCGTAGTTAATGTGACTGCAGCAACTGAACCAACTCATTTTTAATCACTCTGAAGATGAGGAGAATCAATTTTCATTTCTAGTCACTTTAGGAATAGAAGTAGGAGAGAAATAAGAAAGTGCCTGATATTCTGCCTCTTTATGCCAGTACTAATTGTGACTATATTTAGTTGATGTAACTTTGGACAACTGTTATGAAGATCTCTTTAATATCAGATACTTCACTGAATTCCTTCAAATGGTTCCAAACTGAGAAGCCAAGAAGCCCTGTGACCTCCCAGTGTCTATCCAGTTCTCTTGCCTTGAGAAGCTTCTAAGAGAAAATTTACCTCTTTGTCCTCCAGAGCTTTTCCCACTCAGAAATCTGAATGTGTGTTCACCTGCAAAGGAGAGTGATGCTATGAAAATCTTTGACAATGAGGAAGGAAAAATGTCACTGAGACAAATGTTATTTGGAGCCAGTGGAGTAGATTTAGTTTCATTGTGTCTGTGTCCAACACAGAGGCTGGAAATGTGGAGAAACTCACCCCCATTGTTATCTTTTCTTACATATTTCAGTAGCAAATTCTTGTTCAAAGCCTTCAGGATTTGAACCCTGTTTAACACCTGTTGAGCAATTCTGCTGCTTTACAGTTGATGCCTAGTCAACAAATTGTGCCTGTGATTTTGCAGTAGGATAACATTGTAGATAAGACACACCTACTGGGCACTTTCAAGTTTTAATATTGTGTTAGTCATGGCTTTTATGTATGTTTATACACAATATCTGCCTGAAGGTATACATTGATTTCCAGCCATCAAGAACACATTTAAAATTGGCTGAGTTTTTAACCTTTGTTCACAGAAAGTATATTTTAAGTTTTTATTTTTTTTTCATGCCACTAGGAATTATTAGCTCAGAAGGATTTCATATAGCTATAATCATCATCATGATTATTGACTTAAACTAAAATTCTTCTAGTGATTTTATTCCTTTTATAAAGTTGAATTATTCTTGTAATTTAACTTTTGTCTTTTAATAGGTGTATTCCTCTAACATGTATTGATTTAAGTGGACTCAACTGTATTTTAGGTAAAGATTTTCTGACAACTAAAAATAATGTAGTGTTACTTTACTTATATCTAGTATTTTTTTTTATAGTTAAAACATAAAAAAAAAGAGAGAAAAAAAAAGAAAAAATGCTGTGAGGATACAGACTGAGATTCATATTGCAGGGTTAAATGCTAAAATCCAAGAGAACAGTTCCTACAGCCCTCTCTCCAGTATCAGCTAAGTTCTGAAGCACCTAAAATCAATCATTGCTATGTTATTTTTCTCTTGTTTCTCTAGTAGTTGAAAACTAAGTTCACTTACAGCATCATGGGCTGAACAGCTAAGTGCCTGTTTTCTTCCTGCATTCAGCTGCCAATTCAGAGATGTGCAAAGCAAAACTCAGACTCCCTGTAAGTCCCTGGAGGTGAAGAACCCATCAGGAGTTGTGCAGTCTGGCAGGCATGCTCCCCTTTGCTGAGAAACAAAATAGGCTGGAGAGGAAGGGATGTTATTGTTTTCTGTCCTTTAATGTACTTCCCTTACAAGAAATACGTCCTGTGGCAGACAAGGTGTGAGTGTCCTCACCTTGCTGGGGTTGAAATTGGTTGTTTGGATTTGCTAGAGGAGTACTTGAATTGTGCTATTTTGTATTCATCCTGTTAGAGCTGTACAAAAAAGGGATGAGGTTACAGAATGGGAATTCTTTGGTGACAGAGCCCTCAGTATTGATCCCTGATTTTCCCTGAATTTTATCTCAAGATCCTTAATTTGCTAAGTGGATCTGGAAATGTGGCCCATGTTATATCTCAATCCCCAGCTGTAAATTGTTTGAAATGTAAGCTTGGTTTTAAATCTCTCCTCTGCTCAATTTAATGAAGGAATTTAATCTGGAGTTTCCTGTCCTTGTCCTAATCACCAGGATAAATGGACATTGACTTTGGAATAGAAAGACTCAAGCCTTTAGCACAAAGCTGAGAAGATTCAACTGCTTTGTTAGGGACAGAGTCAGATTTTCAGACTGCCAACTGAATTCAGCAGTGTTAGGATAATTCTCTTCACCAGAAAATCTCTGCTATACAACAGTATACAGCTTCAGTTCCCATTTTAACAGACCAAACATTCTCTGTAGTCACACACAAAGTCACTGGTAGAGTTAAGAAATTGTGTTTTTCCTAATTCCTTGTCTTGAGCTTTGGCTTTCCTTTTCTATCATGTGTTCATACACTCCAGGCCTTTATAAATCCCAAATGCAGATTGTATCTTTTTTATTGTGCCATGAGAGAGAGAAAGATAAAGCATAAAAAAGTTTACAAGTTGTTTTACACCCCTGATAGAACAAGGCAACCAATTATTTCTGTCTTCAAAACAACCCTGCCCTTGTTCAGACATGGATTGTTGATGCATTTCAGAAACTGTGTGGCAGGCAGCATGAAAAGATGCTATGATTCATGCCCCACGCCTGCATCTCAAGATTGATTCAAATGGCTATTATCATGTTGCAGACTGTGGTGGTGGTAAACACAAGGAAGATGTGCTGTGTCTAAGAGCCTCCCATGTCAAAATACACATCAGCCTTGATTGATACATACTGACTCATGGCCATATAGGACAGATGTGAGATTTGTCAACTAGGATTACAGTGGTGTAATTATTTACACTCCCAAAATGTTGAGAATGATAGAGTGTTTATGTGAAGTATCATGTTAATGGAACTACTAGAAAATCAATACCAGGATTGGGAGACTAGAAGCCATTTAATCTGTTTGTTCTAGTTATACATCATAGTAGAGTTTTAGACCTCCTTCATACTCATACAACCCTATTGTGTGTCATTAGTTGCAATAATTGCTCTAACACTGGTAATTATAGACATCACCAGACATTCACTTCCTTTCTTCATAGGCATCTCCAAAAATCCTACCTATTTGTTGATTTGGCAACATTGTGCCTTCAGCACATTTTAATATACTAAGCTGAATTACTAGTCATACCACAGAAACCTCGTGTGACCCTGAGCTATGCCCTGTCTCCTAAAAGAAGAATGTTTGATGTGATTTGCTGGTTTCTGTTGAGTGTTTTTAATAGACTCCCAACAACCTATTGTTAAGTTCTTACAGTACTTGTCTCTGAGGGCCCAGATCTCCATGCAGTGCTGGCAGAGGTAAGATTATTATAACAAAATAGGCAGACAAGTGTAGGATTTGGCCTATGGTTAAAATACCATATCAACTACTTCTACAAATACAACCATGTACCATATCTTTTTATGTCTGCGGTATGAGAATTTGTCCAGTAACATCTAAAGGCATCAAAGCTAGTGAACTCTTATTTGTCTGGCACACTTGATTGATTATTTAGTTCCTACACAGAAGTGATAACCCTCTATAAATCAGCTTGAATAATAATAACAATTATAGTAATGATTGATACATGAGCATTCATTTGGGTTCCTCTCAATCACACTAATGGGATTTTGATGCATAAATCTCTTTTCATTGTAACAAGATTACACAGTTTGGAATGCAAAAATGCTGTTTCATTTAATATAATAAAACAGAAATTTCCTTAGGTAGAATTGTGTAGTGATATAGATCACATTATAATACAGATCTTATGGAAATGCTCAGCATTGATTTGATAATAATTGCTATGTGGATTATAGATAAATGCTATTATGTGTACAAACATCCCCTTGGGAACTGCTGTGATACTGTCTACAGAAGCCAAGATTATGTGTTTATGAAGAAGCTACAAAAGATAAACAGTGTGGGTTTGTATTCTCCACATTGAACAAAACATAAATAGTGTGTAATCAGGGAGAAAAGCTGGGAAAGCTTTACATGTTCATTTAAATGACAGAAACTAGAAAATGAGCAACTTAAGAACAGAGTATGATGTCTTTGGGACAGAGAATATATTTTTGTCTTACATTTGTAGGATGCTATGACACCTCACATGGTGTTTATATGTGTTAGTGAAACGTGAGTAACTAATAAACCATGGTAGGGAAGGTGTTGATTCAACAAACAGTTAATTCCCATGACCATCTATTGAATTCAAAAACAGTAATCATGTAAGTATGCATGCAAGGATGTTTGTGTTGGTAAGTTCTAGGCTCAAGTGGCTTCTGCTTAAATTTTCACAGGGAGCCAGGAAAAACAAATAGAGATTGCCTGTTATTTAGCCCAGTGCTTTAAAGAAAAGTGATGTATCTCTTCCAGGCTGGACTAGCCAGTCTATCATTTTTTATCTAGGTCATTCAAATCAGAGCTTTTCTCCTCATCTCTACTTTATATCAATTCTATATTTTAATGCTGTTCTCATGTAACCCCCAAAAACAAGCAGAAACATCAAATTCAAATATGAGTTATGTCAATACTGGAACACATTTAAAGGCCTACGCTATAAAATTACACCTTGAAATTATCATAAAACTCTGAACAAAGAATTGTTGATGGGAAATTAGACTGTGCATATGAGCTCTGAAGTCTTCATGGGTGTCAAGATGAAACAAGTTCAGGTTTGATTACAGATGTATACAAACCCTTTTAAAATCATGCATGCTGCTTTTGGAAGGATTATACACAGTAGTCTGCTAACTTTTTATTTGCCTCTTCTCCCTTTGGGACATTTATTGCACACTTTCTATTTGTCAAATTAACTCCCAGTATACCTGTATTTTTTATCCTGCTACAGGAATGGTTACTCAGAAAATTGTTCAGGCATGCACGTGCATATTCTTAGATGAGAATTTTTAGACTATTCTGCAGGGGCAATCGTTAAAGCTATTGTTCTTGAAATCTTTTCTGTTCCTGAAAGTAGGTTAAAGGCATCAGTAATTTCATCATTTTTTCTAATTTCTCTTTTCAATTGGTGACATGCTTTGTTAAGTAAGGAACACAGCATGATGACAACAACAAAAAATGGTGTCTTTTCATCTTATTGAATGTTGTGTCATGCACTAGAAAAAAATGTATCTAGACTATTGAAGAATTTCTTGCATATCCCTCATACAGAAGGATTTTCCTTACCTTTATCCCAGCATTTGTTTTATACAGCATATGACAGTATTGTGGACAGGCATGCATAGTAGACTGTGGGCAGAAGCAAACTTGTTTTGCCTGTGCTTTAAATAGAGCAAGCAAAAGCTAGATGCACACAGTTATCTCAGTGCTGAATCTGAGCTAATTTATTGTCCTGAAGGGTAGAGTGCGTTAAGTAGTGCCCAATTCTGTGATAACTGCATTGAGATGGCTTCTGGTTGTCTCAGAGTGGGCATAGCTTTTGTGGGTCTCTTGGGTAATATAGTAGGCATACAGTTCCACAGATTATGTTACACCGTTTTTTTTTTTAACATTAAATTAACTATCATGAATCTGTAGACATGAAATTATTTGTAGCAATGAAACAAAAATCAAATATTTCCTTCTAGATTATTATTCATGCTCCCTTTCCCTGTGACCTGGTTGCACAGTATGTTCCATACTGATGGCTCAGCAGGTTGAGAGAAGAGGAAAACAGACATAGAAACTACCTAGAAAAAGCTGTCTGCTTTTGACTTTCCATTCTGAGATGAGGCTGAAGCATAACCTTTAGCTTACAGGAAAAAAAAAAAAAAAGGCAAGAAATTGCTTTACTCATCTTCCAGATCTAATTCTGTACAGAACTGTGTACAATGACATATACACTTAGTGAACTGCCTATGATCACAGAGGAAGCATGTCATTGTGAATGCAAACCTAGATGGTCTGAGTATCACTGCAGTCCCTTTCTCAAAAGAAAGTCCTTTGTGTCTTTCTAGCCCATGATTTGCAATGGGTATGAAGGAAGAATCCTGTCTGCAGTGGATTTTTGGGTAGGAGAAAATTCTCTCTATCTCTTATGTCCACCCAAAATCTATCAGGAAACACCCACATAACCTAAGTGAAGCTGTTTTCCAATCTTCTATTTAGATCGGAAAACCTCTTGGTTTTCTTGGAAGGTAATCCCTTGTGAGGTCCTCCTGCAGAATGCCACAGAGAATTAAGCTATGGAAATTATTGATAGAATCATGTTCATCCCACTTGTAAAGCCCTAGTGGGGGAGGGCAGAAGGAGCCCTCATTCTGGCATTTAGAATTAATGCCAGGAAAAGAAAGTTTTTCATTCAGAGAAATGGCAAGCAATTTTACATACTTGGAGTAAGAGTAAATGTGCATGACCTGAACAGCTAAAAGAATAGTCTCATCAAAAGCTCATTGAATGCAGTGGGAAACTTCCCACCAGCTTCAGAGTTGAAATATTGAGTGTATTTCTGGTCTGAAACAATGGAAAGAATTTATGATTAGAGAGGGTTTACAGCCTCTGCACAGAAATGTAATGGACGCTGTCTCCCCAGGTTTCTGATAACCCTTCAATTTATCCTGCAATTTATCCATTTTTATTTGGGAGATTAACCAATTTTCTTCTTCATGAAGTTCTAAAGTACAATCTTTAATAAATCTGGCTCCTTATGTCATTGGACTAATGATGACCAGTTTCTACCCCAATCTGATTTGGGGCATCCACAGCTTCTCTGGGCAACCTGTGTCAGTACCTCACCACCCTCAGAATAAAGAATATCTTTAGATATTTAATCTAAATTTACCCTCTTTTAGTTTAAAACCATTCCCCCTTGTTCTACCACTGACACTCCCTGACAAAGAGTCCTTCCCCAGCTTTCCTGTAGACCCTCTTTAGGTATCGGAAGGTTGTTATAAGGTTTCCCCGGAGCCTTCTCTTCTCTGGGCTGAACAATCCCAACTTTCCAAGTCTGTCTTCACAAAAGAGGTGCTCCAGCCCCTTGATAATCTTTGTGTCCTTCCTCTGGACTCATTTAATATATCCATGTCCTAGTTCTGGGGGCTCCAGAGCTGAACACAGTGCTCTAGGTGGGATCTCAAGAGACCCTGTCCTGTTCGTTATTTAATAGACACAGATAAACCCAAGGAGGACCAGAGGAATCCTGGCTTTATGTGCTGTGTCCTGCGGTGATCAGTAGCAGAACAAGAGTCATAGGCCACTGCTAAATAAAGCTGTTCAAGGCTTGTCCTCCAACCCTAAGGACAGGTGGCACAGCAAGAACTGTGTTCACATGGCTAAACCCCTCTTCTCACCACCCTAGATAATAAAATAAATATTAATATGCATAGACCATATTAAGACCATGTTATTGGATGTATGATGGTTACTAATTATACTAGTATAGCCAGGGCTGCAGATACTGAGTGGAGACACACCAGGACTGCCATTTCCACTGCATGTGAGTTTGCACATGTCTGTGAGCATGCCCACCACAGGGAACTGACAGTGCCATGACAGCACTTTTGTTTAGAATTATCCTAATTGATGCTGAAACTATTCATCACTTCCTGTTTATACAACCTCCAATAATGTCAAAAGATCAAACACAAAAACCTAGCCTGGCAATTTTCAAAAGCTGTCAAAGAATACAACAGCAATGACTTAGATGAATGTGCTTTCAGCTCCCATGAAATATAAATATATGTGTTACACATCAGTCTGCCAGTCTCTTTGGAAAGTTGTCCATGGATGTTTTCTGTTCTGTGTAAATATGAATTTCTTTTGACATTTCATGAAGCCTGGGAATCTCAAACAATAATCCAAATATAAATCAAAATATTTGTGGTTATTCCTTTCCTGGAGCTTCTATTTGGACTTTGAGACTGGGATGTCTTCTCTTAAAGTCTGTGGTAGGTTTTTTTTTTTTACTTTTCATGACTCATTTCAGAGTCATGAAAGATGGTTAGGACATACAAGTCCCATAAACCCCCTTATCCAGTTATTTAATAGTAAGTTTAGTAGTATCAAGATAAATTAGTAAGATCCTTGTGTTTTGGTGGTGCTTGGTGCCTATGGACTGGATCATGTGAGCTGTCAGTCTTCTTGTCTAGAGCACTGACTGCTTCTCCAGAAGGGCAGAGTTCAGCCCATGGACTTAACATTAAAATAAATAATAAATAAATAATCAGATACTTTTATATGTAGACATAAGGTTTCTTAAAGCATGTTTGCTGTTTGAAAGAGTGAGAGACTACCTATGTGGATGTAACTGCTACCTCTATCTTGTTTCTATAAAGTTTCTAGAACAGCAAAATTGTTGCTGGTGTTTCAATAAACAAAATTAGTACACCTTTCAACTCCAACTGAATATTTAAAAGATATTCCTTTGAAGAAAAGGGAATGGCTTGCCCTTCCAGTGAGGCATCAGTGTGCCACCTGCTTCGTAGGGGTAAGGACTCCTATCTGCTACTGCCTTTTCCCCTAGCTTCAATTAAAAAAATAGGGAGCTTCTCTAGCCCATAAGCAGTTGTACTCTATACAGCTTCGTAGCAATCAAATTATTTCTCATAAGTAATAGTTTTGTTGTCAATTGTGACATTTTTTTCACTAAAACATAATACCATTTTCAGGCCTGGTATTGGGATATAAAGAATTATAATTGTCATATTATAATGTGTTTTCTGACCATGCTCTCTTTCTACAAGGCCAAATTTTCCCCTACTGATGCTGAACTCAGATTTGGTGGTCTTTTCCCGTAGTTCTTTTTTCTCTTGAACACTTTCATTTGCTACTTCATAGCCCTCTGTTTTGTCTTGTTCACCTGGAAAACAATAAAAGCAAGGTTTATTCCCTTTGCAATGTACTCTGATATTTAAATATGAATATAAGGAAGCTCTGGACAGTTTAGAAGTGACTTCTGCTGAAGAATTTCTATCTACTAGAAGTCGGAAGTAGTGGGTAACTTCTTTATGGGCAAATTACACATGCTAAAGCAGGAGGTGTTTACTGGTATTTCTTACCTTCTCACAATCTATATGTATATATATATATATTTGTCATTTAGTTTCACTCTAAAAGGTTTTGATGAAAGATAAAGAGGAAATATTTCATACCATCTCTATGGTAAAAATTATTATAAGAAAATATTAAAGTACAAGTAGACAAAATATTTTGCTTTTCAAACTCAAGCTTTTTTTTGATTTTCAGAAATTCGTACCTAAATCCAATTAATGCAAAGAGAATCATGGGAGGAATATCCTCATAGCTGGGCCAGTGTTCTGCATAATGGGAGTTAGTGCAGCATAGATCTAATTGTTAGAGACACTTTTCAACTTTCTGGTTGTATATAGTACATCACTGACTTCTAGAAGTCAGATAATTCTATGGATCCTCAAATAAAACATTGTATAGTCTTCTGGGAGAGGTTAAAAGCTTTCAAGTGTTTTCTGTTCAGACATTTTAAAAAGGATTTGTGTGTATACACATATACATAAATGTGTGTGTGTGTATGTGGAGATACCTTTAAGATATGCTCAGCACTGTTTCTTGGGAGAGACAGAGTTTTTAGCCTGGTTTCATTTTCCCCATTGACTGGGAACGGTAACGCTGCCTTGTGTGTCTTAGATTTTTCACTGCTAGGCACGGTCATGCATGTTGATATCTTTGGGTTAGAAAAAGTAAACAGGGACCACCTTCAAGATGTGAAGGATCAGAGCTTCTTTCCTAAGCGGAGGAGACCTGAAATATTTATGGCGTTCATACTGCAACCAGCTAACCAGAGGGGAAAAAAAGAATGTTTGAAGGAATTTTTGATATCTGCCTCAACATCTAAGGTTGTGTTATAGCAATACACCTGTTGCTTCCATCCCCCCCACCTACTACCTTAAAAGAATAAATAAATCAGAAAGGAACACTTTTAATTTCAACTATATGAGGTAATGTATAAAATCTCTTCTTAAAAGCCAAGGAAGAACTGCAGCAGATTGGATGAACATTATTGGTTGTCATCCCTTCACATGGAAGTACCAGATACTAAAACACCTCAACAAAATTACCGTTTGGAAAAGCAAACTGATACCGAAACATTGCAAATGTTCTCTTCCTTTCTCCTTTCCTCCTCCATCCAGCACAGCTGCTTTTGAGGATGCCCAGGTTTCTAACTCTGTCCCTGTATTTCTTCCTCTATTGATTTCCTCAGTTCTTTCTTTTCTCTTGGGATGAATCCAATAATTTATGTCATCCACATTTTCCTCCTGTCCCTGGTCTTTTCTCCCAATGTTATCCATTGATTCTAATTCCCATTTACTGACTTTCTGGGTTGGTTGAGATGCCCCACTGCTAAGCATTTTAAAAAGTCAGTATGTTTCTCCACATCTCAAAACCTGTATATGGGAAACTGATTTCAGCTAACCTCCTTTAAAACCTAACCAAGCTCTAAACGCACACAACCACAGAGCCTTTTCAAAACTAGCCATAGATTTTCAGCTGATGAATGCTAGTGGTGCTCCATTCATAGTCTTCAGGAGACTGACAACAACTGACATCAGCTGAAGATCTGTTGTTATATCCTATGTCACTCACTGGAAACAAATCACAGAAAAGTTATTTGAATGACCTGGATATAAGACAGACTGACTCCCTCAACTCTCACCTTTGGATATGTATGTGTTTTGCTGGTGTCTTCTTTATCCACCTTTGGTGTGATGCACTTCCCTTGTAATCTAGACTTTGATATTTGAACATAAGGGCAAAGGGCCAGATCAATTTAATTTGATCTAAGTTCTTCTGGTTATTCTTTGCTGCTGCTTGACTTCAGACCATTTTTAGTAGTTACACCTAGGAGGGCCTAGAACCTGGCTTTTATGCATCTCTGCAGCACCATGACTTAACTAACATCTCTGGGAATGTGTATCTTGAATAGGAATGTCAGAAGGAGCAAAGGTTCAAAAAATAAGACAACTACAATTTAAGTGAGAATGAGAGAGGGAGAAAATCTTCATGTCCCCATATCTAGTGGGATGTTTATACTACCCAAAAGGTGGATGGGTAGTAAGGAAAGTGGAAAGAGTCAACACCATCTTTACCCTCACTCTCTGAAATATCTGTATGAATAAAGAAATTACCTGAGATAGTGCAGCTGGTCTGTGGTAGACAGAGCTTGAGACTAGGTTCCCTGATTCCCAGCCCTGTGCTTTATCCACCACCAACACTGTCTCACTGAATACGGTAACATATTGGCATCATGTCAGGGCGAAACATTCGGCATCTCCACCATGTTGACCTCTCCCTCCCTCAAGACAGTTCTGCCTGTTTACAAACTCCACCACTCTACCTCCAAGTGTTAAATTCCTGTTGGGTTCAGGATGAGTCCACGATGGCTGAGTTTCAGCAGTTTGCTCTGGATTATGTTTTAAGCCTTCCTGGACAACCACAGCATGTTATTCCCAAACAGACTAATTCCAAATGAGTCAATAAGCACTTTTATATGAAACAGCTGCTTTCAGCTCCCTAACTGTATAGCAAATTATCCTTCAATTCTGAATTTTTAATTGTCAGTTGCAATGTCACCCTGTGTTTAGACCAGCTGTATTCCTTCACAATAGTAAAAAGTAATGTTTCAATGGTTCAAAATTTTGCAGGGTAGAAAAGTATAAAAAATCAGTTAAAGTTGTAGTCTTCTCTTTGAGTATTAGCTCCACAAGCAGGGTGTTCCTCAGCTCCTACAAGTTGTTCAGGCTCCTGAAGGACCTTTGTGGTATCTCCTGTCCAGAAGAGACACTGTGGAGATCATGTAGCTGGGCACAGAAGTCTGTGAGAAATAGCCTTGTTGCTTTTAGGGAGAAAAGCTGCCCATGAGGCATGGTTTGGAAGGAGTTTCCTACACTGCTTGTGTCCAGCAAGTGGATAAGCTAAGGAGAAAAAGTATATTGGGTCAGGGTCAGTTTTCCCCTTTTTATGTCCTTGACCTCAGTCATCTTTCCCATTGTCATACAGGATTATGGGACAGGTCATGGTGGTGGCTGCAGCTGGGGAAGATAGTTTTGGCCCAAGTTGTTTCAAGCATAGAAAAGAACATCTACATCTACCCTGTGGGATAACAGAAGGCAGTGGAGAGAACACCGAACTACTCAAGTCAGCCGTCTCTAAGAGAAATAATGAGGGAAAAGACAGGATTACTGTATGAAAACATGAAAACTACAAGAAAAAATGAAAAATGTTAAAGTTTACTTTAAGTTCTGGGACGGCATTGAGTAAGTGTAAGTGGGCAGTGTAAGGAGGAAGGTGGAACTTTGAAGACCTGTATGGGAAATAAGTATTCCTTTCCTCTTCTCCCTAACACCTGAAGAACTGGAATCTTTGTTATCACCTGAAAAAAAATAAAAAATAAAAAAAAAATAGAGAGAAAGTAGAGAAAGTGAGTGAGGTGTACCAAGCAGAGTTGTAAATATAATGGATTTTGAGGTTATTTAACTGGATTAAAACATTAAAATAAAATAAAATAAAATAAAATAAAATAAAATAAAATAAAATAAAATAAAATAAAATAAAATAAAATAAAATAAAATAAAATAAAATAAAATAAAATAAAATAATCATTACAGATTGACTCCTATAGTTATTCATGTTTACAAAAGACTACAAAAAATAAAATGTTTTCCTGCCATTTCATGAGATGTCACTTCAAATCTTCTAAAAGACCTTTTCCTTTAATATGTAAAAACCCTAATTTTGTTTCATAGTTAAATAATTTAGTGATAAATGTCTCTTTTAAATATAAATAAATAAATAAATAAAACATTTCATTCTGAAAATTTGACAGAAGCTTTTGACTATTTTCAGTGGCTGAAAACAATTTAACCTAAATTTGTAATTTTTGCATCAGCTGCATCTCCATTTTTTTGGACTGAAAAGATTGTCATAACAATAAGATATTAAATTATGGCTTCTGGAAGGAACAGAACTGTCACAAGCATTTTTGTATTTACCATGTAATGAAGACTTCTGCTTTGGAAGAAGGCAGTTGTCATGGTGCAGAATGGGATAGGGGTTCCCTGAGTGTCATGGGGATTCTCTCCCAGCAAGGGACCTCACAGCCAGGGTTCATCTCATTGTCCCCAGACAGGGAACAGAGCAGCCAGGGGGGCAGCAAGTAATAACCCTGGTCCTGGGCATCAGGATTCTCCCTGGAAATGGAGATAAACTGAGTTCACACTAGGATATCAGCCAAAAGATGGGGTTCAGGAAACTGGGATCAGACACATTCCAGAATGGTGGCAGATCTCTGGGGACAGTGTGGTGAAGGCATAGAAGATCAAAGACCAGTGTTTCTATGAATACTGTAAAAAATGATCTCTCGTGTTCCCTCTCACAAAATGGGAACATTTATCCAACTCTAATCTAATGAATCAATGCCATATTTAAATGTTCTTAGAAATCTCCTATCCAGTTGTTGACATAGATAGGATCATAGCACAAAGCAATGACCTGTACCTTCAGTGATGCTTAAAGATAGAAGAAACTCCACCAGACTGAAACAAGAACTGGCCACAATTATAGGTGGTGTACGGAAGAGTGTACAAGAACAGCTGCAGTTCAGAGTTAAAACTCACATAGATAAAATACTGCATTCCTCTGCTTGCAATTAGTATGAGAAAGATGTGTTCACAGTGATTTCTCCTTTATGCTCATTTGAGAAAGAAGAGTTAATTTAACTACAGTTAATTTCATGCCCTCTATAATGTACCCAATTATATTGTCCTAATTATTTGAAGCTCTCATGTGTTTTGGTTGAATGCCTTTTTTGGAAGAGGATATTAAATAACTATTATCCTACTCATTAATACAATGCACAATAAAGAGAAAACAAACAAGTCATGGCTAAAAGGCATAAATAATATATATATAGAGAGAATATATATATATATATATTTACTTACTTTTCATCTGATCTTTCCATGATAGCAGTAACATTAGTCATACAGCCATGAGAAGGTTGGGAAATATTTTGTCCCGACTTGTCTTTCTGATTTTGTCTTGTTAATTTATGAGGGTGTGGGGCATTTCTGAGACACCAGCTATTAACCTATAGCACTAGGTTACAGTTGCAGAAGTTGAGACTTTAATTAATTTTAATTCATCCTTGTTTTACTAATTTGGACAATGAAGCATAAAGGTGTGAGCCATAGTAAAGAATAAGGTAGGAGGGTCAAAATTAATCTCTTATGCATGAAGATGTGGCAGAATTGGTGTTACCTCATCCATACAAAGGTAGACAGGATATAAAGACAGCATATGAAGCAGATGTGTCTTCCCATACTTTCCTCCATAGCAAGATAATGTTTGATTCACCAATTTGCAGACTTATTAGACAGTTCTGCTCATGGTACTAGGAATCAAAAACACACAAAAAAGTCCCATCTCCTGTTTTCATGCATGTGTTTCAGGATCGCAGACAGATGTTTAAATCTTTGTCCTGCTCTGTGTGCCAGATAGCTGCACCCCAACACTTCTGTCATAGGTAGGCCTATGATTGGGAAGTTGCAGTGTTGGGTTACAGGGGGCAGCGTGCCCAGTTAAGATGGAACCATTCAGCCATGAGGTGATGAAGCAACATGCCGTGGCTTTCCCCATTCTGTGAGTTCTACAATACAGTAAAAAGAAATACCTGAGAGCTGAGGGTGAGGGTAACGAGCACTATGATCAGAACTTCTGCTGCAACTTGTGGTTTCTTGCACCTATGGTGGAACTGTCCCCATTGAACTCAGGTAGAGGATTAAGGGTAATATAAGGGTCTAGACTGGGTAAAGGACAATGTAATCACACAACATTTTCATTAATTCAAATTTTGTGAAGTTCAGAAGTGGGCTGAATATGGAGCAATTCCCAAAATAATTTCTTCATTTTGTCCATGAACAGCAGAAAACTAAAGGAAATTAACTACTGCCTCTGTTGTCTGTAAATCTCAAGCGACTGGATAGCAACATGTTGTTCAGAATTAGAAAGTATCACCAGCCTTCAGTAGCCTCCTCTTTCCCACCTGTTGTGGATGTTGCTTAACTGGAAAGATGAATAATGAATCAGCCATTTCAGGCTTTTTCAGATTCTAACTTGGCTGGAAGAGAAACTGTAAGACTCATCAAGCCCTTGGTAATAAAAACATGTGCAGACAGAAATACCCTGAGTCTACATAAGCTGATGCTGTTTCTGCCATTTGGCTCATGTAAAGAATCTTCAAATCCTCTTACAGTAAAGGCTGTAGGGGAGAATGACTTTGGACTGATAAAAGCGTGTCTGTCTTTGTTGTAATAAGCAGCAAAGAAGTGTTGCTGAGTCACCTTTGGTGTGAGATCACTCTTCTTTTTCATTATGGAGCAGCAGGTGTCACAAGATTTTTCTGATGCAACTGTTAGTAAGTGTTCTGCTGTCACCCAATGTGTCATTTGGCATCATGGACAAAGCCAGCTGATGAAATGAAGGAGAAAGTTTGAGCATCTGATATCAAGATACAAGAAAATTCATAGGAACTCTACCTCACTGAGGAGAAAAAGGGGATGAGAACAGCCCAGATAAAAAGAGAAGGGTTATAGAGAACTATATAGTGAACTATAGAGAACTGGTTATAGGAAACTAAAGGCACAAAGGGGGAAGTCTGCTGCAGGAACACTCGGGTAGAGTTTTCAGCAAGTTTATATCAGCCAAGCATATGCTGTAAAGCTAAGCAAAGACACAGACAAAAATAGACCATCCTACCAGGTGAATGTTTGTACTAGCTCTTCTTGTATAAAATGCACTTGGAAGCATCCCAGAGCTGGGCTCTGACCCAAATTATACTCTGACTGCATGTGCAGATGATCAGCGTGATACAGTGGCTCCAACAACTCTTCTGCAGATCAATGCACTTCTCCTTTGCTGGCTCAAAACACTGGTGATCAATAATCTGGGTAAGCCTTGTGGATCAGTATCCACATAAGTGCATCTACCTCAACATTTTCAGGGGCAGGTTTATTCCAAGCTTTTTGGGAAAAAAAAAAAAAAAGAAAAAGAAACTCTTTTATTTTGACAGTCCTTCGCTAAATATAGTCTAGATGCTCATGGAGATCATGTTATTTTCTAGTTCACTGGCTTCACTGGGTGAATTACCTTGGTAATGGATAGTAAATGACTGATAAAGAACTAGAAAAATTGTTATTCAATCAGGGACCTCATCCTTTATAAGGGCAGTGTTTTGGAGGAACATACCCTCAAACCTAGTAGAATTTGCTCACAAAGAGTTAAAACAACCATCAGTTCTAGAATCGAAGCACTGGTTTTCTGACTTTTTGTCTTACATAAAAATATGAATGCATATGTATGTATATGTATGTATATGTATGTATATATATAGTCCATTGGTTCAAGCTCAGGCACTGTGCAGGCCTTAGCTCAGTTTTTCATCAGAGGCTATTTGTAGTAGCCTGGTAAGGACTACGTCCAGTAATCACCTTGTATACCTTAGTGCAGTACCTTTAAGCAGATGTTGTGGCTCACTACACAGCTTACAGAGAGATTAAGTGCTTAGAGAGGGATTCAGAGCAGGTTGTATGTTAAGCAGGGAGCTGCAGTATGCACGCTAGAGATAACCAGGAGAGAAATGCACAGCCTGGGTGGGTGAGGTTGGATGCAAGTCTCCAGACTCCTCACTCTAGGTCTAGATCTGGGACACTACCATCAAAAGTAGATGATTACTGTCATTTTTTGGAGGACTTGACAAAGCATCATTTGTTTCCTCTGAAATGGTGACCACATTTTCATGGAGTCACAAAATCACAGAATGACTGAGGTTGGCAGGGGCCTCCTGAGGCTATCTGGTCCAACCCTTGCCCAAGCAGGGACACTGAGCAGGTTGCCCAGGGCCATGTCCAGGTGGCTTTTGAAGATCTCCAAGGGTGCAGACCACACAACCTCTCTGTGTTACCTGTGCCAGTGCTCAGAGCACCCACACAGCACAGAAGTACTGCCTGGTATTTAGATGGAGTCTCCTGTGTTCCAGTTTGTTGCCTCCTGTCCTGCAATGGGAACTACCAAGAAGAGACTGAATCCATCTTCTTTGTACCATCCCTTCAGGTGTTTATAAACACTGAGAAGATCCCACCTGAGACCCCTCTTCTCCGGGCTGAAGAGTCCCAGCTCTCTCAGCCTCTCCTCATAGGAGAGGTGCCCCAGTCCCTTGGTCATCTTGGTGGTCCTCCACTGGACTCTTTCCAGTGCGACCATATTTCTCTTGTACTGAGGGGCCCTGAGCTAAACACAGTACTCCAGGTGCAGCCTAACTTTGGCCCTAAATCCTGATACCACTAGCCTTCTTAATGGCAAGAGCACTTTATTGTCTCATGCTCAACTTGGCGTCTACCAGGACTCCCAAATCCTTTTCTGTGGACCTGCTTTCCGGTTAGGTGGCTCCCAGCACATAGCTGTGCCTGAGGTTTTTCTTGCCCAGATGAAGGACTTTGCACTTTGTAGAACTTGCAATTCTTGTCAGCCCACCTCTCCCGTCTGTCAAGGTCCCTTTGACTTTCTAATTTGTCACTTTAGAGCTTTCTTTGCCCCATCACACTTCATACAGTTGTTAATGGTTGAAGTGCACACCCAGGATGTAAGTGATTCAAATTCAAGTCCCTTTCCTAATAAGCCAGTGTTCATGTTTTCAGGGGTACCAACTCCTTTCAGTGCTCCTGAAAGATGTTTTTAAATGCCTGCAGTTCTAGTAAAGAGTGGGACTAATATAAAGACTCCATAAAGATTCAGTTACTTTACCGGTGGCCAGAGAAAATTCCTGACTGTATTACTCTATTTTAAATAATTTTGAATAGCACTGCAGAATTTCTCTTAAATAGCACTCCTTTCCTGTTATTCTTGTTTACATCTGTCCACTGTATTAATGTATAGTTTTTGGCTATATGCAGATATGCAGCATAACGCTTGGCAAATAGATTTCTGTGTGTGCAATAACTGCTGCTTTTGGAAGACTCATTTGGCCCATGTTCCCTCTGGGTGAAGTGAAAATATAAACAAATCTCTATAAACTGGTCACCCGCTACTGTTACCTTTTTGATTGACATTGCTTATATTTACGTTCAGCTCAGGACATAACATTTTGGGGAAAATTTAAAGAATTTGATTTTAAGCTTCAAATTTACTGTGTGTGTGTTTGCTGAATGACAAGTTTTGCTTCTGCTATGTAGTCAACAGCATATCTGTCCTTTGTAAGTAACAAGCTGTTTATATGTGATACAATTATTTCCACTAACCATTCAGAATCCAACTGATCACTCTCACAGCCATAAATGAATCTGTTTGACAACCTGTTCTCCGCACAGTAGGTAGCCTTCCACCAGCCAGCTAATTTATCATTGCATCTGCCTTGCTCTGCCAAAGGATATGTTCCAGTGCATTTATTCTGTTCCTATAAGCTTGTGACTGGTCATTATTTTGAGAAGAAAGACACAGAGAAGAACAAAAATTTTGTGATGCATCTTTCTGTCTTCGTAGAAACTCTTGCTCAGATAATCTCAGGGATCTCCATTAGTTGCTTTCATTCTCCTTTACAGACTGTACTTCCCAGTAATTGTAGAGACCACCTACAGCAGTCCAGCTGGCTGGCCCACATGAGATGAGGATGTTTCTCAGTGCTGGTGAGAAGTGCTTAATTGATATTAACATGGATGGAAATGGTCTGCTCATCCATCGGACAGACGTCATTTGGTACATGTTCCTTCCCTCTAATGGTATAGTGCTCAAGCAACCTGAAAGGACCATCTGTAGATCTTTGAGATTAGTGCAGGCCTGTTTATTGTTTGTCTTCTCTGTTACTTTCCTATCTGTCTGTATCAGCTGTGTTAATCGCATTGATATGTGAATGTCAAGGTTGCTTAGATACACTAGCAAGCTGCAGATTTTTAGCATGCATTTATTCCTAATTCAAAGTCTAAGAACTTGAACTGAACAGCCACCACTATGGGATAACCTCCATCATCTAGACTGATACAAGCTCTTCTGCTGCACTGCTAAATAGTGCTCTTGCAGTCTGAACTCTTCAACACAGCCTGAAGCTTTTGATCCAGGATTCAGAGTTCAGGTTCAAGACCTTTCCTGATACATTTCCCTCTCCCAGTTCAAGCCAAAGATACATGTTTAAGTCACAGGAATAGAATAATCTCTGTAGATGATGAAAAAGATTCAAAATAGTAGGTATCACACAGAAGTTGAGACTATTTTTTGATACTCTGTAAAATCTGGGCCTTTACTCTTCAGCAGAAAGATCGCCTGTGTTTTTAGCCTTGTTTTGTTATGGAGACGGGAGAATTAACACAGCCAGAAAGGAAATTGAAAATGCCACTCAGAAGAATGGTCAGAGCAGTAACTTATCAATAACAGTATCATCCTTTCACCTAGCAGTATGTAACACAGAGACATATCTTGTTTCTATTAATATTTCATAGAACCAGCTGGTACTACGAGATCCAGACAGTCCCAATGAACTTCATTTTAGCCTTTTTATTAGCTTATAAATGCAATAGGGTTGATGGATACCATTTAATGGAACGTTTTCCACTTTGCTCCCCCCTCCCTTCCCACACTGAAAAGTCTGACATTCATAAATCGAGGAGGTCAGTAATTTGCATCCAGCTGAGTGACTGTCTGGCTTTAATGAGAAGATTTGTAATCATAAGCACTGCACTACAGTGGTTTCTGGTACGGGGGAAGAGGAGCACGCATGCATATACCAGCTGAGATGGAGCTGGTGATGGTAAGGAGGGAGAGCACATGGATCAGAAAACGGAAGCAAGGCTGGAATGACATGAGGAGCCCTATTAAATGTAATACAATAATGTTGGCCTGGATAGTATAAGAGCCAGTGGCTGGCTGATGCAAGCCAGTGAAACTCCTGTTATGTAGGCCAGGCAGGCAGCTTGCAGGACTGTTCTTATCCAGAACTCTTTAGAGAGTAGCTGGAAATAACAGGTTTGTTTTTGCCAGCTTTATATCCTCAGTGTCCTTATTGCAGAGCACAATCGTTCCTCTCCCAGTCCTTATATAACAGAAAACTTCCAAATTAGGAAGGCACTTCAGGGGATAAAGAAGTTATATGCTACGTAGTAGGCATGTTTCCCATCAGCTGTATATTCAGCTTTTTTTTTTTTTTTCCTAAAAAAGTGGATCATGTGTTTTCTTCCTCCATCTGGTATGATTTTAACCCAGTTTTTTCCCCATTCCAATCACAAGAAAACAGTAGCTGTGTCATAAGTGACAAATTCCTGTAAGTCTCAAGCAAGCAGGTAGGAGAGACACAAAGACTCTGCTAATCCTTTTACTGGAAGAGAGAGAATCCTTCTCTGAGACAGAGATTTTTAATTCCCCAGCTTTGATAAAAGCTCCGATTGGCATCTGTTTCAGATCAGACCAATATGAATGTGACCACAGGCACAAACCCATAGGAAGCCAGGATACTTTAGCTCTCTTGCACATGCAACTATTTTCTCTGGCTAACTGTGAGAATTTTACACCTCCCAAATAGTCTCTTTCCCTTGTTTCCAGGATTTCTCTTTTCCATAGTAGCAGTTCTCTGAGATTGTCACATGATATTTTTTTCATTAGGAGTCTCAGCTGAGAAGGACTATGTTTCTTTAACTGTGTCTCCAGCTGTCTTATGATTCCACATCAGCCCAGCTGGACCACTGTAATTTTTCTTACAGCTGCAATAGAGTAGCTTGCATTAGCTTTTATTTATTTTATTTTATATTTATTTTATTTTATTTTATTTTATTTTATTTTATTTTATTTTATTTTATTTTATTTTATTTTATTTTATTTTATTTCATTTCATTTCATTTCATTTCATTTCATTTTTTTTTAATTCATTAACTGCTTTAATTCATAAACAATAAAAAGGTAAGAGTGCAAATTGGTCTGTCCTGCTACAAGCCTCTTCCAAGGAAAAGATACTGAAGTGAGGTGGGGGGCTGCTGCTTTGTCCTGACACACGCTCTCTCTTTGTCCATTTTTTTGATGCACAGCAGTGTTGTTCAGCCCAAAGGCCATTTACACAGAGTCATATCTCCAGGACAACCTGTAGTTAGGTCACTTTGTGAGGAAAGAGTCATACCAAAACAGGACTCCCTCCTTCCTTTTCCAGTTCATATCTGGTGACTTTCAACCCAAGTTCACCTCACCTTTTGCAGTGATGACCTCACATCCCCTTCCTCACATCTCTCTGGAGCATGAACATCCTTCCTTCTAGACAAAAAAAAAAAAAAAAAAAAAGAGCTGCTTTTTCCTCCTCTTCTGGGCTCCTTCTATAAAACATACAGACTTCGTGTGCTTCCTTCCCTTTCCTTCCCTGCAGATGTTTGTAACTGTGCAACATAATCCCTTCCTCCCCTTCTCTTAGGAGATGTTACCTCTATGTTAGGCAATAGAAATTTAAGTTACAGGGATGTGTGGGTGGCCTTCAGAAATCATGCCAGTAAGCTCTTTCTTCATCAGATTTTTAGATCCAACAGAAAAATAAGCAACACAACAACAACACTCTGCCTTCCATTGGAGCAGAAGGTGCCTTTAGTCATCCTAGGGAAAAAGCTTCCTCCGGGAATGAATGTCCATCTAGCTGTCTCTTTTTGAGAAGGGCCCTATCCAAGAAGCAGACCCCCAAAACCTCTCTATCTCTTTCAGGATATAATCCTGTTTAACTCCATCAACAGGCCAGTGAACAGAGAGTATCCATGCATAACTTTTACACTGAAGGATCAACTGCTTTGCCAGGACCTTAAAATTCCCCATCTACCATGCTATATAAACAAAGTATGATTTTTCAGAAAGTGATTAACAGGATATAGTCTTAATGTTAAGAAGAACATGAATAAACTCTAGATAGCAAAGAGAATTGTGAGGAGGGAAATTCATTCTTATTGCTTCCCTAAAGATCACTGTCTCCTCTCTGTCTAGGGACTATCTCACGGATGTTGCCTCTTAGACATCAGTGTATTTTAGTGTAGTCATTTCAAGCTAAGAAAAAGCTTGATACATGCATTGGTCTTGCTTTATTGTTTTCCCGATCATGTTTCCTTGACTTGACTTGTTCTGTCCTTTTGATCAATAGCAGACGTCACCCAGCATGAGACATATTTTGGACTGATTTAGAGTGCTAGTTAGTACCAGCTTCTAAAACACTTTGCTGGGTTTCTTCTTTTTGATGTTATTGGCATTGGATAAGGTCTTAGACCAGGATTTTCAAAGGAACACAACTGAGGAGTCCAGAACACTGACAGCTCTCCAGCCCCGGATGAAAATCACAAGCAACAGTGCAAAAAAATGTACTTACTTCCAATTTAATGTACACAAAGGTGCTTTATGGAGTTTTCAGAGGTGTCTTTTAGAAGATGTGTGCTTAGGCATATTTGGAAATTCTATTAGAAGCTATTCAACATCTTTATAGGCTGAAATTCCTTTAAAACCTGACTCAGCATGCTGTGATACTCTTCTGTGTGTGAAAGCAACAGCACAAAGAGCAGGCTTTCAGTGAATGACTGATACTGTATGAATGTGTGAAATACAAGCCAAATCCCAAAAGCAAAAGCTCATATATTACAGTCATATAACCCATCCACTTGTTTCTTCAGAAGTTGTTACAGCAAAGCTGTTATTTTCAAGTTCAGGAGTCTTTATCACAACCTTATCTTTGATTCATACTCCGTAAGGAGGAAGGATTTACAAGGCAAATGGAAGTGTGATTCAGATACTACATCAAGTTGAGGAATTAAAATGTTCCCAGCAGTCGCCTCTGTCTGTTTGGACATGTGGAATGGGTAGCTGGAGTTCCTCACATAATTTGGGTCACATTACCATTTTCCTAGAAAAATCCAGTCTGGATTTAGTTTGCATAAATAGGAGCTTCAAAACCAAAGTTAAAAACATCTAATTCTATTCCTGCCAATTTCCAGCTGATGGATATTTCTGACTGTGAATTGTAATGGTGGAAAATATTGACTGATTCAATCAGAGCAAGAATGAGAGACAGACAGACACATAGGCCATTTCCGAGGAGATACATCCTGTTTCCTATGACAGGCAGCTTTCTTATTAAAATTATCCTAGTATATACATTCTCTGCTCAAGCATGAAGTGCTCATTATAAGTCTCGACATAAATAATGTACACTTAAAATGGTTCCCTGTGCCATAAATATTGACCTTGGTTAATAATTGACTATGAGATTATGCGTCTGTTCCCCTCAAACACACTGACTGAGGGTCTTGCCTCTTCCCATCAGGTTTTTTTACTTTTGTAGTTATTTGAAAATATATTATATTGATGTCACCAATGCCTCAAATGACACACAAGTCTGGACTGCAATATATAATAACCCCTCTCCCCATTATTCTTGTTTAGTGTCTCCAGTTATTTATTTGGAATGTGTGAAAAAAAAAAAAAAAAAAAAAAAAAAAAAGGAATCTTTTCAATTTTTGTTATAATTTATTCTATGATTTTTCTGCAAGTGCTTGCTGCAATCCCTCTTGTTCATTTTTGCCTTAACCTTAATGTTTTTATATTAAGACATACTATCATTCATTTTGTGTGGCTGATTCATGAAAACTGTTTCAAAGAACAGAATATGGACTGAATTTTCTGCCTGAAATGCTGCAAATCCAAGACATTCCTGGTATATGAAACCTCCCTGCTTCATACTTGATAAATCTGTACTGCCTGTACTGATCATTTGAAATACTTCATAAATTCAGGGAGGAACAGAAACTAAATGATAGGAAGCTGGTGCCTGCTGGAGTTAAGGTTTATAATAACAGCTGTAGCCATGGCTCCCAAATAGCCTGAGCCCCTGCAGTCTTGTTCTCTTCAGCCTTTAGACTGTGAGTGCAGGAAAAATAACTTGTACCTCATAGACCAACATACCCTATGCACCCAGAATGAGTTGCCCATAGTGATTTGTCTGGGCCTTGAGGATTGGATGAAAACTGCATAGTAAGAGAAAATGTGCTGAGTATCAGCCCTCTGTTATGTAGGTACCAGCAAGCAGCTCTGAGGAAAGGCTTTGACTGCAACAGCATGAAGAGATTTCATCAGGATGTTTTGTCCTCTAAATTCTGATAGGACTTTCCTCTTTTAGACATTCTGTAAATAAGTAAGTGTCACTAACATTGCTGTGGTTCATTTGTAGCTCCTGACATTTCCTTTTCTTCTGGTGACACAAATGTAACTACTCAATGTTGGATCTGAGACACTGTATGTATTTAACTCTCAGCTTTTGCAATTCATAGCCCAATGACTCCTTGTTTTCAAAGGGAGATATGGAGGATGCTGTCCAAAAAGCAACATCTATTTATGGAGATAGTGAATACACAATGTGTTAGGAGACGGTGACCAAAATGTGCAGCATTGTTTGTGAGTCCTTGTGGACCAATAAAAATAATAGAACTGCAACTGTAAATAGCTTATTACAAGCATTCAATTTCTATGCTTGGAATTCAGGACTCTGTCCAGACCATAAAATTAATCCTCATTGCCTGCTGGACCTTGGAAGCAGGACTCCTCTGCCAAAGGTCACTCAGTTCTCAGTGATGGCTTCAGTGCTGATTTGTCTCAGTTTTCTGCATAAACATTTGCTGTGCTTGGTTACCAGTTAGGATTGCATGTAGGACATTGGAAAGAAGAGGAGGAGCACCACAGACCCTCCATAATGAATAATTTCACCTTAAGGAAAGACAAATAGAAGGTCCTAGGAACTAAAACCCACATATCATGGGATGGTCAGTAAAAGAAGAATGCCAAAACAGTTTTGCCTTGGGCTAATATTTGAAATTGTTGGTGAAAGAATGATGAGAATTTGTGTTCAGAGTTAAAGTTAGATATGGTAAAATATGCTTTATGCTCAACAGCTACTGATTTTATTTTATAGTATACCAAGAATGATAATATCTGCAATACTTTTTAAAGGAATAAATAATTTTCTAATTATTATGTATTAATCAAGAATATATTGAAATACCTAAAGAGGCAGAGCTGAGCAGGTGTTTTGCACAAATTTGCACTGAAGTAACATGCACAAGTAACTAAATGTTGTGACTCAGTTTGCATCATTTGGTAAATTTTATTTTCTATCATGTTTCTTCCTGTGAAACACATATCTCATAACTTAAAAAGTGTTTTATGATCACTGGTGATAATTTTCTGACCTAAAGGAGGAACAAACCAGTATCCCCATCCTAACACTTCTTCATAGACAGTCAAAACTTTTAATTTAGTTGTATTGGAAACATTCTTTAGCATGGTTCTATGGACCATTTCTCAGTCTTTTACATTAGCATGTATATAACATAGTCCCTAAGGGAACAAAATAGATGTAGATATATCTTCACGAATTCACCTGCTGTGGCACTACATCTAAAATCTGTTGACATTTTGCTGCCCTGTGTTGATTGTTAGTTTTTTGCAGGTAGTCTAATATAAAAGTAAATTAAAAAAAAAAAAATGCAGAAAACTGGAGTTGAGTTACTGGGACAGATGAGATGAAAAGATAAATTTGGCAAGGGCTAACTGCATGCCTATTATGTTCTACTTTTACAACAATGATGTTGTTCAGTGACACTGAGATGTCTTATCCCATAACTCGCATCCTCAAAGAAAAAAAAAAAACACAGCTAAAGTCTCTCTAGAAAAGCAGTGGAAAGAAACAATTCAAAGGTTGCCATGTAGCCTTCAGTGACAAGACTGAAGACAAAGGCATGCCTGAGGTGCCTGACAAACCACTGGGCTGCTTTAGGACAGGACCACACGTTGAAGGGCACTTCATTTCCAAGTTGCTGGCAACCTGTGTCTTGTGCTGTGCTAAAATGGACTGTTATTAATTAAATTGCCACCTCTCTAGGTTCTCAAGTACAAAATATACCAAAAAATGGTAGACATATGAAGGGGCCTGTTGTGAAGCCCAAGTGCTAGTAGCCCGCTGCAAGCTTGGCAATGCCAGTAAGAGTTTGGCAGTAGCACAAAAGGTATGTGGATATGTTCACGGTCATCTTAACCCGCACTGCCTGTGTAACACCAAGTAGAAAGTGTTGAAAAGCTCAAGAATACTCCCACTAGTTAACTGTCTGAACTGCCACCAGCAAGTATTGTCCCCTGTTGCTTTCTAGATGCTTAGCAGACAATTTCCTAGTGTCCCTACCCAAGGTGCCAGGTGCAGCTGCATATCCATTGGTACAATGCAAAACCATGGATCAAGTGTGTGAGACACTCTGCTCATGAGAAGGAGCAGAACTCTTCTGACACCCGCAGGCTCTAAGTCAGACAAAAAGGCTGCCTATGAAGGCCTCATATTATAATAGGAACCAAAAACGTCCAATTGAGCTGTAGTTTGTACTTGCAGGCAGTACTGTCCTCTCTTCAGAGTCATGAATGTGAAGGTAAAGTTGGACTCTGCTTCTCACCAAAGTGGGCAAGGGAGACAAGTCCCTTTTTCTTAAACCTCTGTCTCACTTAGTCCGTTAGCTAAGGAAGATCTGTCTCATTCTGTTTGTTTATGCAAAGCCCTGTGAAATATGGTCCTGATCTCATCTGTGGTTTCCAGGCTTTATTATAGGACATAGAAACAATGGGCATTTTATTACCCTGAGTGTATCATTTCTATTTGAATGCTCCCTCAGCATGGTGTTCTGACTGCAGGCTTGCCGAAAGAAGCTTGCGCAGTAATTAAACGATTGTTAATATTGCTAATGTTGTTCAGAGCATAATTCCACATCAAAACACTGCTGGGCTTTTGGGGCCATTTTAAACATCCAAGTTTTATGCCACTTCAGATTCAGCTTCTGAGCCTCCCCTCCATAGTGGATCAAACCAAGGGCCTGAATCCAACATACTCTGAATGAAAATCCAGATTGTATGGCTTCAAGTCATCTTCCTATATATGAAATTGCATGTTGTACTGATTTGTGTAACAGAAGTCCCTGGTCAAGTACTGTTGTTCTATGTCATGTAGAAATGCAATAAAATGAACTTTCCCAACTGGTTTATAATCTACATTTATACAGTTCCAGCAGTATATGCCCTGGAGACAAGACTGGTAAAACCCACTTCCCAGTAGAAGTTTATCCCAAGTAGAGCTGAGAAAGAAGTTCACACTGTGATCCAAAATATGGTTCTCACCAGAGACCTCCATCACATTTTTACAGATTAGGATATCACTTTGTCTGCTTTTTTTTTTTTTCTCTTTCAGAGGGAACAAATGTAACCTGTGCCTCTCAAAATCAAGTTAAAATTGCTGTCTACCTAGGGCAGATTAAATATATATGTATATAAAATAAAATATGGTCAACATGGTGAGGATCTGATTTTCATAAAGCCTTAGCTCCTATTTTGGCATTGAGCTAATTGGCTAGAAGTTATAACAACTGTGTATGCTGTGTTCTGGTCTCTTTCAAAACTTTTTACAGTGGAAGCTTCTGGATGGTGAACACTTGAGAAAATCTACCCTCACACCAGCAATATTAATAAAAGATTTTCTACCTGGTGCTTATATCCCGTAAGGATCCTGAATATGATTATTCATCATCAAGATCAGAGGTTCTTTCAGTGGAAAACTGAGATTGGATTCTATGGTTTGAGTCAGGCATAGTAAAGCACTGGCAGATTTTTTACATCAGTGCTCTAATAGGCAGAATATTGGTTGTTTCCCTCTTCTCTGTTTTCTCCACCTGACTTCTTTTTGACATGGGAAAAACATTTCCTGACACACCATTTAGCCTTGATGAGCCTGGAAAAGTTGACTGTGTAGTGCTTTCACTGTATTAATTCTGTTAAGCTAATGTGAGAATTAACTCAGGTTTGCTGTTGAACATGTAGGGCACATAGAAAGCAGCTCTGCTGAGCTGCAGACATGTCATATGTAATGAGTCTCCTGGCTAAGCATACTCTTCATGTCCTCTCCATCTCATAAACACAGAGTAAGAGATGTCTTTTCAGCATGGAAACTGGCATGGCATTTGTGGCAGCCCGAGCTTGTTCCCAAAGACTGATATGAAAAGCAGTTTATCTGTGCTATATGGTTAATGTATCATGGTTCTCATACTTTTTGAGTAATTTTTTGAGAATGATGAATTGTAGTCATCACCGTATTCAATTAATTTCACTCAGCTTGTTCTTACAGTGCATTTGTACCCAATGTCCTCTAACAGCTGATAAATCATCCCTGAGTGGTTGCAGAGGCAGCATCAATGACATACACTGGACTGACAACAGGAATGTGTCACACCACATCTCTTGCCCCCTTTCCAGAAAGATTTTTGTGACCTTTGGTGGCATTTGCAAGAAGCTATTTTATCCTGATGCTCCATGGCTTTATTGATCTCTGTATAGGATTAATCTTAGACAAACAGGCCATATAATTTATGTAAACTATGCAGGTAATTAAATTCCTTCTAAGAAAGGTCAGGGCAGGATATTTAAGATTTCAGTTGAATAGAAATTACAGTTAGAAAGGAGGGGAAAAGAAACAGAAAAAGGAGGAAATTTGGAACTTGTCATATCAATTATCATGCTGTAACTAGGAGAACTCAAATTTCTCAGGGGCTAAGATCCTGTCTTCATCATCTGCACATACAGTTCAGAAATGTTTGTCTAGAATAAATTGCAAATAACTTAAAGAAATATTCAAATAGTTCTAATGGATAGTAATGAAAACTTTATTTTTTTTTTCTTTTCCCCCAGAGAAACCTAAGAATCTCCTCTGTAACTGAACAAGGCCTTTTTATGTCTTTGTAACTGTCAATATAATATTTACTAATCCTTCTCCAAGATCTCAAGGCTCCTGGAGAACAGTATTTTTTGTTTACTTTCCAATTTCACAAATCTTTAGATTTCAGTATTGAAGCTTGTCTTCTAAACAGATGATAAGCTAGATACTTACCTTATGATAAGAAGCTATGCTCTTTTTTTTTCCTTTTTTTTTTTTTTTGTGTGTGTGTGATGTTTGGAAAATGTTTTCATGATTTCTATTACTTCTCTGGACCTCTGGACTCTGGAAAAAAAAATAAAAATAAATAAAATAAAATAAAATAAAATAAAATAAAATAAAATAAAATAAAATAAAATAAAAATCCCTATCCAAACACAAAGCAGGACTGTCACAATGTTGAGAGAGGACTCAGGCTGGAGACAGAGATGTTCAATTGATGAAATCATTGGAGCAACCCAATCTTTAGAGATCATTTGCAAGAGTTTCACAGTCACTTTCCCCTTCAGCAGACAGGAGAGAGAGATGGCTGGTGAATAAAATAATTTCCAGTTAAGGAGGTGAAAATTGTGACCACAGTTCGGAGCTTTCAGTCACTGCTTGTGACTGAAAGGTGACTTCTGACCTTAAAACCTCAAAGTCAAATAATTTAGTGAATTAATATGATTATATAGTTATCAAAGATTCAAGGAAATTACTGTGTAAAGGCAAAAACTCTTGCTTTGTTCAGCAAGTGGTGACCACTAGCAATTCAGAAAGCAAAGAGCACTCACAACTGCAACTTAAACACCAAGCACCCACCTGCTGAGTGTGTGCCCATTATCTCTGTGATAGCTGCAGCATATGCTGCTGCTGCAGTTCCTGTTGCAGATCTGCTCCGGTCACAGCACCATCTGCCTTGACAGCTTTGCAGCAGCAGCTTCCATCACATAGCTGCCTCAATTACAATTGAAGTTTCACCTGCCTCACATTGGCTGTCTCTGTCTCTGATATGATTACAATCACATCTGTTCCACCATTGACTGCTGTTTTCATTATGGCTATAATGCCATACACCCTTGCACTTTCTGCTGCTGTTACTGCTATAATGACACTAACATCCGACTCTGTTTTTAACACAGTTGCTTAAACATCTGCCACTGTGTTTACTTGAGAACATAGGCATAGCTGGACTTGACTGAACTTAAGGTCAATCTAAACCCATGTTTTCTCCACTACTGACTATCCCCACACATGTGTAGAAACTACAATAAGCAAATGTGTAGGGATCCACTGCTGATCTTTACCGACTCCTGCAGTTGATGCAGTGGGATATAGTGTTGGCCTAGGATGTGGTAGAACTAGATTCAGATTTTTGCTTTGCCATTACTTTACCAAATCCAAAAAGATTACTTGGGCCCAGGTGTACAGTGGGCCCAGGTGTACAGGAATTTTCTTAAAAGCTGTTGCACTGAGGAAGTGCATCCTCATAGGAACTGTAGGACCTGGGCACCTCTCTTCATGGAGGATTTATAGTCTGAAACCATCCCCTGGGGGAAGGTAACTGTTTCTTTTTAAAACAGAGATGGTCTCGGTCCCTCTTCCCTTGACTACAACTGACAGGTGCCCACATATTCCCCTTTGTGTGCAATGGCAACACTGAAATGAGCACTCTCTTAGATTAAGGAGGATTCAGTGGCTTCTGCTGTGGGCTTGAAATCGCTCCTCCTAGAGAAGACTACCTTAAAAGCCTATAAAGAGGAGTCTATGTGTTGGGAACTTTTACTTCTACAAACTCTGCATACAGTATTTAAAAATTCATCAGGTGATGGACCACACAGGAGCACAGCTAAGCATAGTATCCATACCAGAGTGCTCTAGGGCAAGGAGAGAGGTGTTAGCCTGAATCACCCTTAGGCAGAACTGCAGAAGGATCTCTGATGTCTCTGGCTGTAAGCACTGAGCTGTCTCATGGGACAGCAGTTATTTCTCACCTCTGTTCTTTGCAAAGGCTGGTCTGTTAATACATGCTCTGAGAGCCACTGATGATCAAGTCCTTCAAGTTGATAAATGTGCCAATATGTCCCAAATGATCACCTTCCTGATCAGCTTGGAAGGAACTGGATTTAAGTTGCTCATTAGCATGGCTATGGTACATGGGACACCTGAACAACTTCATCATCAAAAATGATTCAGTGTTGCCAGGAATCCATGACTAGAGAAAAGCCAATGAAGGGTTAATTTAAGTTCTGTGTTTTGTAGTTGTTGTTGTTATTTTTTTTTAATTGCTTTTATTTTTTTAAAGGGGGGGACTAGGGTAAGTATTATCACATTTCTATAAGATTTAGTTGCTTTAGCCTTTTTATGATGTAGCCCATGATCTGAACGATGCCCATTTATTGCAAAACATCCCCTGAGACTAAAAAGCCTACTAAATCTTAACTAATGTTTGTGTGTTCACTCATGATAACATGTTCTGAGAGAATACTAACAAAAAGAGACCTTAAAAGACATTTTTCGATAACCCTGGTGGCCTTGAATGACATCAGCTGACAACCGCACAAAGCAGTGAAATCTAACCTAGTCCTGGTCCCTGTGATACTGGCGTGCCATTTAGAAACTCAGCATCCAGAGTCTGCCACATCCTGTGGTTAGCAACAACTTCCACCTGGTAAGGATATCAGATTGAGAATAGTACTTCACACTTCTTGTGTTTATAATCCAAGCACTCTTTTGTCCAAAGAAATCTGAGCTGGCAAGTTTTTCCCACAAGTGGTACTGAAGATATCTAAGTAGAACAATAACTTTTTTTTTTTTTTTTTTTTTTTTTTTTTTTAAGGAAAAGCAAACAGCACTATAACTGTGCTCTGAAGGACTATTGAGGGACATTCAAGAACACTACTTAATGAAATCCTACTGTTGCTTGTTTTACATATTCACAGGTTTTCTAGCTGTATCTCTGACATATAGTAAAGCTCTCCTGCTTACTCATAGAAGCACAGAAACAAGCAAACAAACAAAAAACCTTTCCCATTTTCTTGTAACTAATCATAATTCCAGGCAAAACCTCAGACCCTCACATGTCTCCCCTCAGGCCTGTTTTCATGGACGTATGCAGTCACACCCAGTATTATTACCAGCTTCAGCCCAGAAGCCATATAAACATGTTGGCATACGCTGTTCAAGCAATAAGTCACTCTGCTTGAGCCAATAAACCCTGTTAAGAGGCTGGGCTACTTAGCTCAAGCACAACACTTGCAAATATATTGATTTGGGTTCAGGCTTACAGGTTTATGGCCTCTAATGTGTCATTTAGCCTGTACACATCTCTACAGACCTGTCCTGAGACATTTATATGACTCCTCATTAGTATAATAAGTCATCATATCATAAACTCCTCTTCTCTCATTTTTTTCTCCTTGCTTTCCCTTGGCTTTTCCTTTCTTTTTTTTACATTTGTATTACTAACACCTTATAAATGTTTTGTTACAGTGCACTATCCTATTACATCCTTTGCACCATTCATTGAGTGGGGAAGTTTGCAGTGTTGCAGCCTAACATTGGCATTGCAGGCCTGGAGTCAGGCTGTACCACATTTGCTGAGCTGAATGCACATTGGTAGTCTCCTCAAACACAGTGGGCTCCGTCTGGCTGCTTACATTTCAATAAGTGTGCAACATTTGTGGAATCAGGAGTTTAAATCTGTCGTCCAAATGATCTGCAAAAACAGCTGGTCTTATGCCTGTCTAGTCAAACTAAACCAAACCTCTGAACCTTTTGAGGTTCGCCCATCACTAGTAATTAATGTCTGGCTTTGATAAAGCTGACATTTGGTTTATAAAGGCAGACTAATAAACTCTGAGAAGGCTTAGAAATCCTATTGAGCAATATAGTGCATTACAAGTATTAAAAATTACTGTTAAAATTAACAAAATCTACTGCTGGGCACGTTATTATATTAATCTGATTGGAAACATGACCTCTTTTTGCTAACTTTCCAAGTGACCTTGGTAAAATTGTGACATTTCTAGGTATGTTACAGATACTTTTTTTTTTTTATATATATATTTTAGCAGATTTTTTTTTTTTTTTAACAGATCTTTAATGATATACAACACGGAGAATGTAGATATCAAAAATCCAGTGTTTTCAGGCTTTTTGAATTTCTGTTACAGGTTTTTCTGTTGCATGCGTGTCTTTTGTGTTTCATGAGCAGTCTAGTGCTTTATGTGCTTTAGGCAACTGGTTTTGTCTGTGCATTTTTCTCTGGCCTTTCATTTTTGAGGCAGATGTTATCTTTATGGTTAAAGAGGTTTGGGCCTCCCTCTGTGATAGTTAAAGGAACCCAAAGACTACTAATTTTAATTTCAGTGACTACAGCTAGCAAGTAGTGGGAGTTATTGACCTTGAGATGACATGCATGAAAGGACAAAGTATGATGGGGACTTTGTCCCATCTTTCTCTGTCTTTGTCAGATCATGGCTGTAAAGCACATCTGAATCTTTTATATTTTTCTGTTCTTTCCTCTGCTTTGTGAGTGGACATCATCTGGAGGATGCAGTAGAAGATAAAGTATCCGCCACTTAAAAGAATAGAAAGAGGAAGAGGAAGGAAATAAGGTGAAATGAAATGTAGGAAGCAGTGTGCTTTCTGATGTTCTCATGTTCTGATGTTTTCATGTTTTATGATGTTTTCATGTTCTCCTGACTCTTTGGAGCAAAGTACCAAAGCTAGATATTAATGATAAACTTTAGCTTTCAACATTGGCTAAATCACTTTTCAAATTTTGGTGTTCCTCCTTTAATGTGAAGTGGATTCTTCCTTTCCTTTTTCTATTTTATGCCTTCTGCAGGCATGAAAGACCATCTTTCTTCCAATTAGATGTCTTCAGCAGGCCTCTGGTGATCACTGTCCTCTTCACCAAATTATTTGGGTCTCACTACGCCCTAAAGGGATCAAACTCCAGTTCCTCTCTTCTCTATCTTCTGAAATGGCTGTTGAGATGTGTAAGAGTGGTGTCCCAGCTCTCCCTGATCAGTTAACATACCAAGAACTGTGCACACATACCCCAGTGAATATATCCAAAAATATGGACTAGGGAGTAGAGCGGGTAGAATGGATAATGAAGGATGGAAAAGTCACAGAAAAAAAAAAAAAATGGAGTCACAGAAAAATGGAGTTGTTAAGCTGCTTGTGAATACAGGTTGATTTCAACTAATGATATTAAGGCCAAAAAATGTGGGGAGAATTTTCAAATGTCAAAATATTTTGCTTTAACAGTCTCTGCTCACATGTGCACAAACAAACACACACACACACATTTTGTTAGAAAAACAAACAAACAAACAAACATATCTGTTCAGCCTGAACTACATTTTTTTTTTTTTTTGGTGATGCTTTTTGTTCCCCAGGTGAGCTACTGAAGAGGAAAAATACATTTTTTTCTTCCTGCAGGTCTGGACTGATCAGAGACACAGGGAGTCAAAGGGGTACATCTCCTTTTCTGATGTCCTGGATATTGGCAGGGCTGAATTCCCTGAACGTGCTGGACTGACTTAGCGGCCATCTGTCTGAATTGACTACATTGTCCCTGGCTTTAATGACCACCCAGTCTGAACCCTGTAAGGGGAGCTGCCAAGCTGTGGTTAGTTTCTTCCCCAAATAGCTCTAAAGTGTGGCCTGGTGTGCGCTTTAAGTAAAATTATGCTACTGTTTGGTTGCCCACTTGATTAAAATGTATCTTTCAGCCTTTAAGGGTGGGCAGTGACTTCCTGGGATTAGAAAGGAAGTGAACTGGCTGGAAAGCAGCAAGGAAACACTTTGTTTATGAGTACTGGGAGGGCAGAGCAGCATGTGTTGCTAAAGTTTGGGGCTTGGCCACATTACTCAACTCCTGCTAAAGATCTGCTAAATTCACTCTGGGTCCTATTTTCCTTCTTAATAGTACACACAGGATTGCTTTTACCAGAAGAGTGATTCATCCACTGAGGTATTCTAGATACATTTCTGGAGAGCAGGGATCCCTTGGGATGACAATATGACTATTTGCCCCAGGACAAATGCCCTGACAGCCTGTCAAGTTCGCTGAACACAGACTTATGAAGATTTGAGTTTTTTCAATACACACGATTTTGCTTGGAATAACAATTCCCTTCCCATAATAAGTCTTTTAAACAGCTCCGGAAGTCATTGCTTTCTCACATTTTTAGCAGGGTGCACTGCTCCCTGGGCCCCAGGTTCTGCCAGAGAAACACTCTAAGCAAGGATACCTGTCAAGAAGAGACATCACCTGCAGGAAGTGCAGGTATTATAAACTCATCAGTGCAGTCACTATTTAACGGGCCTCTGTGAAAAATGAGTGAATGTGCACAGGTGCCACTTCGCTAATTTACAGAAATGGAAATCTTGGCTGTTTTGAAGACTTGAGGGTTGCAGTGGCTGTCAACTTAATGAAAAGAGATGTTCTCTTCCCTGTTTCTGTTTCAAAAAGAGAGAAGTTGATAAAACAAACCTACTTTAGGGCTTTTACAGAGCAATTGTTCAGATCAGTCAAAACATCGTCTTCCTAAAGAAACAAATAACTCGTTTAACATGTTTTTATCAATATGCATGTGTATGATTTAGTCTATGAAAAGAAAGTGTTTATAATGCTAAGAGTCAATGGAGTTGAGTATAACATCCCTCAGAAATAGAGATCAAGATTTTGCAGTATTGGCTCAAACTTTGATACACATTTGTTTTATGACAGCAGCAAAAATATATAATATTTTTTCCTTTGTTCCTATATATTTTTATTTTTTTTAGATGAGGCAGGTAACACTCTCAAGTGCATTTGAATCTAATCAAATCTTCTAAAGCATTTAGACATCCCTGAATGGAAAGCACTATATACTGAGCCTATCAATTCCAAAGTTTTGTATTTATACATTTATCTGACTTAATATATTTTCATTTTAACAGAAATAGAGTCAACAATTTCCCAAAGGAAAAATAAGAAATAGAACAAACTTCTGTGCTGAGCTAGAACTGTTTTTCCTCTTGTCCTTTATTTTAATCCTCCCTAGTACTGTGTCATATCTATTAGCTTTATTTATTTATTTATTTATTTATTTTCTTCTCCCAGGGTGTTGAGATATTAATAGTTACAGAAAGAGAAATTGAGTGTGTGTGTATGTAAAGTAGTTATTTTCTTATACTGAAGATACAGTTTATTTTGATGGCATGACTTCTGTTGTATTTATGTTCCTCCACTCATCTCATCAGGGTGCCAGATGAACCATACACACAGGGCTTGAACCAGCTGGGACCAATATTAATGAGGAATGAGATGTGCTAATTGTAGTAAGTGGTTCAGAGACCGGTGCTTCAAAGTCAATCAATCCAGGCCAGATTGAGCCTCCTTGTCCATGTTTTTCCACATCTTTCATTTTCTTTTGAAAGGAAAATCTTTATAGAGGCGCAGGAATTTCACTGAAGTTCTTTTCACCTTTAGCTAGGGGTATTGCCATCTTCCCCTTATGGATGGCATACACAATCCAGTCTGTTTTACAAACTGTTGCTTTGAATTTACTATATTTCGAAGCAATAAGGTGAAACAACTCTAGACTGGAGCATAAGAGATCTTGACTGCAGTAAGACAAAAATGTAAGCTGTTTCTCTCTGACAGAGAACTCAGTACTGTTTTTTTTTTGTTTTTTTTTTTTTGTTTTTTTTTTGGGGGGGGGAAGATCTTTGGCAACAGTGAGGTCCTAGAAAGGAATTTGGCACAAACATTTTATGTTGAAAGTTAGAAAGCCACCCAAACATTGGACCAATACTGTCAGCAAACCTTGCTGTAGCACACCAAAATGAGGCTTCTGTGAAGGTCTTTTTTTTTCCTGGGAACTCTCCACAGAAGTTACAACAATGAAGTCAACAGTTGGTCACTGCTGACAGATATCATGGGGATCTGAAAAGAAAATCATTTCTGAGCAGTTTACAGTCTGTTCAAGATTTAACCAAGGAACTTTCTTCAGATACATTCATCCACTGAGAAGAAAGTAATCGATCATGTCTTTCAAAGTAAGACCAAGTTGCAAGGGGACTTAAAATCTCTCTGAATCTATTTCAAATGTATCGACAACTCTGTTAACATTTAGGTTTATCACACCACATCTGATAAGAAGTGAAAGGAATTCTTTGTTTTAAAGGGTGCTTATTTTATATTTGATTGTTTTATTTCAGCAGGTATGTGAAGTTCGGTCATTCTTTTCATGTAGGAAAACACTATACAAAGGGTATTGTGAGACTAAGACACAATCAAATGTTATTTGGGCAGTTATGTTTTAGGAGGTTTGTTATAACCCACAGCTATGATTATCCCATGTAAAAGTCCTTTTCTTTTCATTCACAGTGGTGCTCACTGTATTTATTTTACAGCCTAGGTTTACTGACTGTGTCAATTCACTGGATGTATCATTTTTCTTTGAGTGGCATGTATACAACAAGTACTTTAAATATTGGTTAAGAATAAAATATTTGGTGACTGATTTTATATTTTTGTTACGAAGTTACAGTCAGGAACTAATAGTACCCTTGTTCACAGCTATCATGTTTATCTACGTCATCACTTGTCCCTTGAAATTTAAATATGTTTTATATTTCTGTGTTCTAGGTGTTTATTTTTACATATAGCTTTTTGCCTATCCTAGCCAGAATTATACAGAGGTCTGTTCACATTACATGCCCCCTTTCTCTCATCTCTGGGATGGAACATTTAGAACATTACCAATATTACATTTCACATCTAATTATCAGCTAGTTGAAACTGGGAGAATAAAATGTTTCCATTATGTCATCCTATTCCTTCTTCATTAGACAACATCTTAGTTATACTTGTGATAAAATAAATTCAAAACCATGAAGAACTTCAACAATATATGTTCATTAGTTATCAAATATTGTTAAAAAGAATTAAAACTGATAGGTGCTTTGGCTGAAAATATGGTACATGGATGGGAACTTGTCTCTGTCTCCTGGGACTTTCAGTTAATGAGATTCCCGTAATATGTAGGAACTGAGATGTATCAAAATATTTGGCAATGAAACAACTGCTTCTAAGATTCTGCAATCTCTGCAGCCGTACAGCATATTTTTCTTTTATTCACATCTATGATGAAAGTCTTGTGAAACACTTAGTAATTAACTGATCATAAATCCAGACAGGTTCCTGATCATTACTCTAAAGTTCAATATAATACAGCTCCCCCCCAAAAAAAAAAAAAAAAAAAAGAGAAATGTGTAATGAAAATAAACAGGATTTTTTCTATGCAATGGCTTCCCAGCTCTTCTGCAGCTTTCAGAATCAACGACATTATGCCTCATATAGCAGATTTGCATCCACAAAAGGTCATTTTCTGTTGAGTAACTGCATTTGTATACAAAGAGGCCATTTCAACCTTGTTCCTTCAGTTTTTGCTGTGATCAATATCACAGTCTAGACCTGGATGACTGCAGAATCTGATTGCAGCTTAATTTCCCATAAGAGTAGCTAGATCTGCTGATACAGCTTGAATATGCAGCACTCTGAATAAGCAGGCTGAGCGACAAATGTCCTCATACCATATTGGGAAGCCCAATTAGCACAGCAGACTGTGTCTTACTGTGTTATTTTTCTCCCCATTGCATTTTGAAAGGATTAAGCTCTGGAACAGTCATTGCCAAGTAAAGAAAAATAACACTGGAGTCCATCACTAAATAATTAATTGTAAGGAAACTATAGAGGTGCTTGCATTTTCTTATGTTTCTCAGTTCGTGTAAGCCTGCATGTTCACACAGAAGTTGGCAGGTTTGCCTTAAATACTTGAGGATAAACAGGCAGTATGTAAAAAACTTATTGACCACTAAGGGCTTTAACCCAATTCTTCACTGGATTTAACTGGAGCAGTGGAAAGAATTACCTTCCCTACTGATCCTTGTCATATCCTCTGTCAGATGGCACTCTCCCCACAGTGTTTTTGGAGGTACATCTGACCTATGAAGTTTGCTGCCTGCAGTCAAAGAGCTCTGATGAGAACAGCAAGCTCATTATTAGGTTTGACTGCATGCACTGGCTAATGGGGATGGGTATTTTCTGGATAGCATCTACTTTCTTTAATGCCAACCATACCCCTGTCTGAGCTGTTTGAGAACTGTCTTCTGAAAGGCTTTATTCTAAAGCTCAGTTTTGTAGGACAAGCCTGAATCAACACCTGCTGACTTTAAAATGTTGGAATGTAATTTTCATTTTTTAAAAAACAATTCATGTTTAGGACATTTGTCCTTGTCGCACAGATGCCAACTCTAGTAGAGATGCAGAAGGAAAAACCTGTGACAAGTGATTGCATCTCCTGTTAAAGTTTAAGCTGCTGGTATAAGTAAGTCAATACATTTAGGTTTCCAGAGACAGTTCTTGGTCTGGTTTTCTAGATGAAGTCAGCTTTTTTCTGCAAAGATGTTGCACTGAGCTTTTATTTTATTTTATTTTATTTTATTTTTTTTCTTCCCTGAAGACGAGGGTATCAGAAGGCTCTTTTCCCTGGAGAAACAGCCAGAAAGAGAAGATGAGTAGAAAAGTGTGCCAAGAGACATGCTCAGATGACTCACCTCAGTTCCTCAGTTAGGCAATGCCTAACTTCCCATCAGCTACAAATAGGAACCAAAGTAATGTCAGGACACATTCACCCAGCAGATTGGGCTGTATAGTGTATTCCACCATGGGGAGTCTGGGCTGGAATTATTTCTAAATTTTTGTTTTCCCATTCTTTGCCAGCTACCTCCATTGAAAGTAACAAGGAGAAACTTACATACTACATATATATGCATTTTTTATGCTGAGATTTAAATAATTCAAATATGGAGGTGTCAGTAAAACAAAATAAAGAAAGAATGGATGTGGGAAAGAAAGGGAAGTATTGAAGACAAAGGGCTTAGGTACCTTCCAATAAGGGATTGCTCTTACAATGGGCCATTAAAATTTAGCTGAGTCGAGTGTATTGTTTTTAATTTGTATTCCCATAACATACTCTGTTAAGGAGGGTGTATGAAGCAAATGCATATTAATGATGCTACACATTTGCATATTATAGATCCATAATACCAAGGGTGCCATAAAAATCTTTATGAAAAGTGGTGACTATGCAGCAGTCAATTTTCTCTATATCTCAACCATTTTAATGTCTTTTTTTTTTTTTTTTTTCACACACACATGCACATATGCACACACACAAAATCCCCACAACTGATAGACATACAACATTAAGGGACTAATGACCTGCAAAGTTCCATTTATAAAAGATAAAAAAATGTTGTATTTATATATAGAATCACGAAATTAACACTTCCTCTGGCAGATTTACAGTTCTTTGTTCCTTTGTTCTAAATTTTTTAAACCAACAACCTGCAAAATTATATTGTTTTTAAATATATATATTGAGCCCCACCAAGATTTAGTCCCAGCAGAATACTGTCATGAGTTTCATGTTTAGAATATTTTGTATGGCTAAGGTCTTACAACTTAACTATTTCTAGTGAAAACACTGACCCACCTGGGCTAGCTATGTATTGTCACTGGTTCTTAACTGAATAAAAATATGTTAGTGGTTATCTTAACATATTTGTACATATATGAACCCTCATGTCATGCAAATAACTCTCATGTCTCTTGGTCTAAATGCATACTTAAAATCTCTCTCAGAGTAGATCATGCTCTGTACAAAATGTGTCTGATTTGCTTCCCATCAGTGCAACCTTATACTCACTAATGCTGTTACTAGTTCAAGTGGACTTAGAAATGTGACAAAGCAGAGGAATGAGCTGACCAGTTATACCTAGATATGAGCAGGAGTCTTCAGTGCCATGTGTCAGTCTTGGTGAGGGAAAACTTCCTGATGTAGGAGATAAGGTTGTGGCCCAGTTTCCTCCTGGCTTTGTTGCTCCGTGAAATTGCTTTGTATGCCACTGCTAACGTTTATAGTCATGTGAAAAGGCTAAGGCTAGGGCCAAGCAAAGATTTCTCCTTCTATTTGGAAGAGTTCCTATGCTCTGAGAAACAGAACTACTTTTAGCTTTTTCTATTTTGAGGAAAATAAATGAAAAAAAAAGAGAGAAAGGTGAACTCTCAGTTCATGGTGACCAAATCGTGAGTGGATTTGGGCAGGTTTGGCTGATATCAAGAAATTTCTGGCTCAGAGGGCCCTACGTAATTTTTACCATCAGTCTATTTCTTATAAAGACAGTGATGGAATGAGAATTAATTAATGCTGTGGTTAATATGTGACCTGCATATGAAATATTTGATAACTCACTCCATTCCATCATCTCTTCCCTAAAGAAGTTGCTACTAATAGATCAGAGCAAAGCAAGGGAGCAGTGGCTTTCAGGTCCCCTAGTGCCTGTTGATCCTTCTCATCAAAGTTTTCTATGTGGTTTCTGCCCTTGCTTTTTCCATGGTACAACAGGTACATCACAGGTACAGCTGTTGTGCATTTTGCAGCCTCCAGACCAAAGGTGTAATCTGTCTTCCACAGACATTCACAGGTCTTGTCACTGACTGAAGCGTATACCTTAATTTATAAAAAACAATCTTTAAGAGCCCAAAAAGACTAAAGTAATGTAATATCATCTTTGGACCTGCTTAATAGCTTTATATTCTCAATGACACTTCTTTTAAGGACTGCAAAACAATTTTTCATTCTGTAGACACTGTCTGACTTCAGGAATAAAATCTATATTTTCAGGTTATGCACAAATCTTCATCTCTTGGGGATCTAAGGGATAAGAAAAGTGGAACACTAAAGGGTAAAAACAGCGAGGATCTAAATTCTATATATATTTTTCTCCCCTATTTTGCAATATTTTTTGCATAAGTACATAAGTATACAAAATTCAGAGAAGTTTTGCCCTTGGATCTTCAGTGCTGAAAGACAAGGAATGGTGAAGTACCTGTTATGTGTCCTGTCTTGTCTATTTGTCCAAAAGATGAGGAGATCAAAAAGCAAATAATGGACATGTAGTTCAGGTGAGAAGGTGGAACATATCCCCTGTCTCCTGTAAGCCTGCAAGCAGTTCTCCATGACTGTCCATTCCTTGAGATGCCTGCAGGTATATTCATCTTACTATAGAAATATCAGGACCTGGCTGCTGGGTCAGCAAATTACATACATCCATCTGTCTTAACCCTTGTAATGAGGTTTATGTGAAGGGTAAAGTTTAAAAGCTGGGGCAGAGACCATGAACTCATCTGAAAATATATGGCCTTATATCCACATGAAGTGATGGCTGCAACAACAAAATTCCCGTAGGTTTAAAATGTATCCCAGCTATATTGCTATTTTCCCTCAAACCAAATTTCTCCATTGCTCTACTCCAACTGATTTTGTGAGTGAAACTAAATGGGACAGAATAGATATAAATGTTATAAATGTCCAAAAAAAATAAATAAAAAAATGGGGAAAATGGGTATAATTTTTAGGGAAATTACTTTAAGTAGATATAAAATGTATTAGCCTTCCTAACAGCCCAGTTAAGGTACATGCTTACATACTGATTCAGTATGTTAAAACATCCTTACATCCTAAACCAGTTAAAAAAAAAAAAAAAAAAAAAAAAAAAAAAAGTCCACTTCATGAATAAGAAGTGGAAGCAAAAAGAGAGAAATCAAGACCTCGCTATTTCTTCCTCATTCAGTTTAAAGACCCATTGCCCCATCCTAGTCCCTCTAGACCAAAAGGGAGTTTTACCATTGACGTTAATGGGAACAGGATCTGGCCCAGTAACTGGCTGTTTTGGATCTGTTTCTGTCACCCTTGCTGCATTGTTGCTGAGAGTACAGAACATCCTCGCCTTCTGTTTTTCACTCCTTAATGTTTCCTTAGAATACTTAGGCGGAGAGTGACTGTAAATGCTTAACCTTTGTCAATGGCAGACATTCAAGATAGTTTGGCTGCCTCCTTCTATTTCCTTGTGGACACTGATTTAAGAGTCCATCCAAAACATTCAGGAGGATATGACTAACATGAAAATCTGTCACTGTATAAACACAGTGACCAAAACCTATTTGGCAGCACTTTAGATCTGCTGGCTAATAATTAGGTATTAATGTTTGCTTTAACAGCACCAGTTGTGATGATCTAATGTCTTTTAGTATTTATATGGATAGCTCACCAGTTTTTTTTTCTTTTTACAATGATTCAGCATAATTACATGGGAGATAAAGAACATCTAAGCAAAAAAAAAAAAAAAAAAAAAACTTATTTCAGTAACGAATGCAAAATTTCAGTCGGGGCACATTAGCAATGACATGCTGAGCTCACATGAGAAGAACAACGCCTGAATTTACTGGAAACATTGCAGTAAGGGTGAGTGAAGTCATTGAAAACAAATCGCTGTTCCCTTCCTAAACAGGCTTGGGATGGAATAGGGTCCTCTGGGTTGTGACCAGATTTAGCCTTCACAGCCAGTTTGTTTCACAGAAATGCAATACAATCTCTAGGGAAACAAATCTGCAAAAAATGTACACGAGAAGTTTTGGGGAGGAGAGTGATACATGGATCTAATGCAGTCAGAAATACATTAAAAGCTATAAACAATTTGCTATTGTTTGGGCTGTTTCAGAAGATTGCTTAATCATTTACTGACACTCTTATCACTGCAACAGGTTTTATGTTATTCTGATCCAACTGTGTCAAAAGTTATGTGAACAACACATATATCAGTCTATAATTCAGGTACATGTTGTTACTCACTATCACAAAAACTATAAAAACTCTGAAACCCTAATGATACCAATCCAAGTACACTTTGATAAGCTTGAAGGGCGTAAGATTTGTGTTAACGTGTACCTCCTACAGACTGTTTTCAGAACATCATAAAGGAGTAGGAAAATTACCTTTGATATACCTGCTACTAAAGAGCTTGTGAAAATGTTTGAGGACAAGACCTTTTTTCTGCCCACTCAATGAAGCAAGAACAGCAGAACAACACTACCTTGTTTGACTGTTTGCAAGAAGCAGAAAAATCTGTACACTTCTCCACACACACTCCTCAGATCACCCTAGCAGACCTTAGGAGATGACGGAAAGTCAAATAATGTGTTCTGAGAACCATATGAGAGACAAATTCACCCACAAGCTTTCAAAATCTAACAATGGCACAGAGAATTCAGTGCACAGAATTGCCACCATGGAGAGTATTACTGCTGCTTGGTACCTTCAATTCTTCATTATTTTTATCCTTATTGTGGTACTTTGATATGATGAAGAATACATTTCTGTACAGTCTACTTTTAGCTTTACTTGTTTAGGTCTTACCCTCATACTTCCACTTCCCTTGCAGTTAATTTCCTGTTTTAGCTCATTAATTTCACTCTTATAAACACTTTATCTAGGAAGCTGGAAGTTACTATGAAAGAATCATACAGATTAGGAGTCATCAAATTCATCCTTCCTCTTTTCAGGAGGAGAAAACAAAGAAAGGATGACAGGGAATGAGATGAGAAGCATTACTATGCTATACATGTGACTAATTGTGCCAGCCAAACAAGTGCAGCTGGAAACAGGATATGTTTTGGACAAGTCACTCTCTACAAAATTCTAATCTACTATGAGATTCATTTTTTCAATGAATATTTTTAACTCTGCAAACCCCAGCTTTTGCTTGGCTCACCGGCGACATATATTTGTCTTTGGGACTCTGTTGTCAGTATGTGGATCCCTCTACTTTTGGGAAGTAATGAACTTTGATCTCTGTGGGGAAATTTGATAAGGGTGAGGTGAGGAGAGGAAGAGAGTAGACTTGCATCCTAATGTGAGATATTGTTTGCCCTATAACCTCTCTCTGCCTCTCTTATGGTGGATCTGCTCAAATCACCTTTACCGATGTCAGTTCTTTATTTTCCTGCTCATAGAGATATTAATATGAGACTGCTTCAAAAAGGAAAACATTCTCTCTACAGCTTCCAGTGCTCTGGAGATGTGATCAACTTGCCAGAGGTACAGACATCTCCAACTTCACATAAAGCAAGAATTTTCAGACTACCTGGTAGATACAGGACATTTTCCAAGACAGGAATGAAACTGAAGTGTGCTGATATTCTGCATTTGCACTGAAATGGCAAAGGAATGCTGCTCACAAAGACCTGCCTTTCATTCTCCAGATGTCCTTCCTAAAGTGATTGCTTTATCTGTTACTCACTTGTTCTTTCCACACCCACCTGTGAGTATTCTTCCTCTCCCACTTGCATGCTGAGTGGTTCCCTGATAATTTAGACAAAGACCACCATTTTCACCAGGTTAGTTAACCTGGTTAGAGAAAGCTGGGGACTTGCTCATGTGAGCCACTGCACTGATAGATCAGATGGGATAGTAATTTCCAGTATGAATGCAGCGATGAATGGCTGTGGAGAGTAAACTTCTCATGGAAAAGCTGGAGCTGAAAGAGGATGTGGTACTATGTCCTGAGACAGCCATGCTAGGTAACATAAGCAAATGAGCTGTGTTTACATGATTTCCAGGCACTAAATGAAAAGACTATCCTAAAACCTGCCTCAGTCACCACTAAAAAACCAGCATGCTGTCCTCTGTTCTGCTATGAGAACACACTTAAATTCAATACATTTTTTTTTCCATATTACAGATACGTGTATGATTTTCAAGAAAGACAATAGGTGTTATGTGCCCAATTCTGTACTGAAGACTTCCAAACTTTTGTTTGAATCCTTCAGCCACTGAATGTGGAATTTGTTATCATATGCCAACTGGTAATGCCAGCTTGATGCATACCATTAGAGAAGTTTGTTTTTCATCTGCTTATCATTTTTCTAATCTTTAAAAATTGGTCATTTGATATTCCCTGTTACATGCCTGCATTTTTTTTTCCCTAACCAGATAGGGTCAGCTAGCTGCATAAATTAAGTTAGGAAAAAAAATACCAGAAAGAGGTAGTTTGGTTTTTGCTCAAGATTATACATATATATATATACACATACATATATACATATTAACTTATCATATATACATATACATATATATGAGAAGTGAAATTATTTCTAGAAACACCTGGTACCTTATACTTTGGAGTATGGATTTGAATTTTAGAAGCACTCAGGACTTGCTTCATGGACAGGCTGGCTGTGTGGTTGTGCTCACAAAAATGACCTACATTTGGTTTTCCATGGATTGGTTTACATATCTTCTACAGTGGTATCGTTGATTCTTTTTTGATTCTTTCTTGCAAATCCTCTTTGTTTGTTTGTTTGTTTGTTTGTTTGTTTTTGTTTTTGTTTTTACTGACTATGCTATCCCCCAGGTTGATTTGCTAATGAAATTCATTCAGTGCTCTTACAGGTTGTTTTGGCCCTCAATTTGTATGTGGAGAAGGAAGACAGGCCGTTTACTTCTTGATAGGACATTACATAGACCTGGAATAGGGAGAAGACCACAGACAGAAATAGGGTGGATGGAGGAAACTACACTCAGATATAGGGGTGAGAGATCATTTGACACAATAAAAGAAGAGATGGGCACATTGACAATGGCAAAAGCAGTCAGTAAAGAAGTAGGAAAGTTGAGAGGGAATGAAGAGGTAGAAAGAAGGCAAAGAGATTGTGACAACGGGGAAAAGATAAGCTCATACTCAGAGCTGGTGGATACACATTTCCCCACCATTTCATATTTAGGGTGAATACAACTATACCCATATAATGTAACTATATAATGAGGTGGGGGAGAAGGGTCTTCTTTCAAAACACCACTAGGACTTGAGGAATGCCCCCTATTACCTGCTTGGTAGAGGAGCTTCCACTAGGGCAAGATGTTGCCAGTGAAAAGTTCATGACTGTTCCTGCACTGAGAGGTAAGTGGATCTGTTGGGGTAAGCAAATGAGACTAAACAGACACAAGAAATGTTACAAGAGAAAATACAGAAAGTTTTACCCTTCAGAAAGGTGTACTCTCTAGAGTACATTCCCCATCAAATCCTAAAGTGGAACCTAGACTTCTTGAGTTTGCTGTCAGCAAACCTCTGTAAAACCGTCTGCAAAAAAAATGTCCAGTTCTCCCTCAGAGCTGTTCACAGACAGGATGACAACCTGCTATTGCTATCATTTTCTCCTTCAAGCCTAGTGACAGAGGTAGATCTTAAGTTTCCAACCTCCAATTGACTTGTGTGGGCATCAGCATTACTCTGTGCAACAGAATGTCTATTTTTTTTCCCATTTGATGATTTAAAATGTGGGGAAATGGCATGCTTAGGAACTATGTGAAAATAATATGGATGTCATTTCAAGGATTTTTTCATTAAAAAAAAAAGTGTTTCATTCATTATATAAAATGGATGTGATCAGGACTATGTAGAAAGAGAGATTTTAAAGAAGGATCTCTACAAGAAATACAGACCAAAGGAATGGGGCACAGATTAAAGAGGAAATGTGTGAAATATTAGCCACCTGCTATGTTAAGGTGTTTCAAAGAAGCAGAGAGACATGGATATGAAAGAAAAATACACTTTCCATGCTAAAGACGTATACCAATGCACACAGACACATGCACACACCTGTTCCCTCCTGTAAGGATTGCACAGCAGAAAAAAATGTCATTTCTCACTGACTCAGGCATTAGCTGTCCCACTCCATGACTGCAGACACAACCCCATCAATTCAGCATTTACTTTATGCTTCGCTCTTCAATGAAGATTTACACTGAAAATCATAATGAAACAAATAGGGACAGATTTCTTTAGCATTATTTGTATAAAATATTGCCAGAGAGACAGAAAAATTACTTTGGTCATGAAATAATGTCTGAGAGTGATTATATCAAAGACATACTAACTTTGTTCTTTCCCTTTGGCAATGTTTTACTAATGTTCCCTTGAAAACCAGTCAGAATTTATATCCCCTATCTGTATGCATGCACACATATTATATTCAATTTCTCAGACTGGCTTTAACCCAAAATCTAATTTTTAAACCTGTAAAATTATGGATACAATTTTGCATCTGCAATTTGTTGGTGTAATTTAGGTCCCTGGAACAGGTAGCAATAGACTCTGCCCTAAATTACCAAGCTGTAATGTACATTAGGTGGTATAATATCTCATTGATGTCATAGAAGGTATCTAATATATTTCAGTAAGCAGAACTTTCCCCCTCCTCTGTATTCTTTGGTACTAAGGAGAAAGAGAAATCTAATGCTTGGTAATAAAACCCCTGTCATGCTACAGTTTCTCTGTCCCAGTCCTCCAACACAGTCAACCATGAAACTGTTGGCACTTGCCCCTTAATATTTCCCATATACATGAAATCTCTTCACAGCATAAGGTAGAGACTTTTCAAGACCTGCATTGTGTTTCTTATTCCCCTAGTAAGAAGGAAATATCAGTGGCAAAAGAAACATAAATGGAGTGCTCACAGTCTTGGCTGTTCTTGGGCACCAGAGTAGCCCTTTGTGTCTGTAGATACAGTTTGAGCATTCCAAAGGCTGCTCTAATTTATGCAAGGCACTGGACTGACATCTGGCTGCCTCTAGACTCCAGGGGAAGATATAAGTGGCTTAAAGCCAGTTGTGCCTGTTCAAGTGATGAGAGCAGCTCAGCCAGATCAGAAAATCTGGCACTTAAATATACAAATTACAATAATAATATTTTGGGGCAGAAGAATAAATAGATGCCAGCCTTAGCGAATGTGGCCCAATGGTGATACATAAATAAAACACCATCTGCTGGAGACTTTGCAAGCCTTTAAGAGATGCATTTTTGAGTTCTCGGATTTTTATTAAAATATATAGATCATCAGGGCAAGGTTTAGGGACAGATAACTGTGACTTCTATTTTCAGTTCTTTCCAAAGCACGGCACTTTCAATACTAACAGTAAGGTTTCTGTTTCCCCCTTCACAAATCTGCCCAGCTTTACTGTTTGTATTATCAGACAATGATGAAAAGAGACTGGTTGAGTACTCCTGTATTCATCCCTCCGTCTTTCTGTGTGCTGAAGTTTCAGGGTATGCTGTCTTTCCAGAAAACTGCAACAAGAAGCACTGCAGTTAGAATCTGCTTATTTTTGATGTTCACTAAATTCACAGAAGGTATGTTATGTGGTATTCCTTCCATCTCAAAAACTCTTTTTTGGGTCATTGACACATGCCACTGACCTAGCTTACACATATTTTGTGGTTTTGCTCTGTGAAAAGGAAGTATTAAGCTCTAAGCTACTGTAATAAATTTGTTTGGGTTTGATAGAGATTGACTGCCTTAATGCTACCATTTTTATCAGCTATAAATTGCTCTACAAGCTGTGGAAGGAAGGACCTTTCATGCTCTATTTTGACTTAGACTGGATAAATCATTTTCTATGATTACTTAGGACCTCTGCTTAGGAGGATTACACTCTCCTGTTCTAACAGAACATTTGTATGACTATAGATAACATGATGACAGCAGTTTGGGCTTTCTGCTCTGGGCTCATGTACCCCTTCTGGGAAGAAGGGGGACCATGTTGGGCTTCTATCTTGTGGGAAAGTAAATGATTAGGGAATAAGCAACATGAGCTCCATTTTACTGATGAAGACCTGAACTACACAATGATTGAGTGGTCAAGACTATAACAACATCGTTGTAAGGGCTAGACTTAAACCCAAACCTTAACCCAAAGTTTTAGTTGGAAAATCATTTTTGCTCTCACTCAACTAAAACAGAGACAATTGGAAATATCCTTTCAATTAATATTGGTGAAATGGAACACATTTTTTGTGGACGTAGAGTTATTTTTTCCTAAGCTTTCTATTTTTGCCTTTCTGTAGTGTCTGTCATAGCCTTTTCCTATCCTGGGGTGAAAAAAATTGAACAGTTAGCACAAGTATCAATAACACAGTTAACCTCTTTTCTGTGTCAAAACTGCATTTTGTTAACCTCTCTAAAAGAGGAAAATCTCCCCCAGAGTGTCCAGGGCTGACATTTAGCTAAATATTTTCTCAGTGACCTGTGAACTTCACAAGCATATTAACCATATCACTTAGTGCCAACCAGAAACAAGGTTTTCAGAGAGAAGTAAACAGAGATCGTTATTCATAGGATCACAAGATCATAGAACAGCTTGGGTTGAGACCTTAAAGATCACCCAGTTCCAACCCCCCTGCCATGGGCAAGGACACCTTCCACCAGGCCAGGTTGTCCAAAGCCCCATCCAGCCTGGCCTTGAGCACCTCCAGGGATGGGGCATCCACAGCTTCTCTGGGCAACCCGTGCCAGTGCCTCACCACTCTCATGGTAAAGAATTCCATTTTCTTAATTTGGAAATTGAATAGAATATAAAGATATTCCCTGAGATTAAATTCCGGAGAAAATAAGCAAAGAAATAAAACAAAAACAAAATAAAAAATTATAACCTATCCACTTGTAGTTACTAGACAACAACCTGAAAAATGCTGTGAAGCAACAATTAGTCTGTCCTACCAAGAGCTTACCCTAGTTGAGCAGGTTTACTCACTGTGGAAGATGAAAAAATTCTCTTAAAGCAGTTGTAATATTGGAATCTAATTTTCCACCTCTCTGTGACGTACTTCAAATAGTTCTAATTCCAAAACTCTTGACTGCTTCATGGCTCACTGTAGCTTACTTTCCTGTCTCTTGTGCAAGACTTTCCCAGACAGAATTGCTCTAGACAATGTTCTGCTTGGATGTTTGTGGAAATAATAAAGACTGATTTTGACAATTCTGTTCTGCCCTTCTACACCTTTGTGTGGCACTGTTACTGATCCCAGACTATAAAACCTGCAATATCAGATCTCAATTTGTCTTTCAATATCATAGTAGAAAGCCCCTCCCATCTGCCTTATTAAGAGACATAAAGACATTGTCATTCTTAGAACAAATAATTTTTTTCTCTGAACCTGTTTCGATAGTCTTCTACTGAGGAGTTTTTCATGTGGATGGCAATCCCATGAACACAACAGAGGAATAGAAAAGTGTCTCTTTTATCCACCAACTTGCATGAATATCTTCCCAAGAGAAGATGGTACTTTTTCTACCTCTCATGTCATACAGTGTTTAGGAAGACTAGCAACATGCCTGTCATTGTGAAAGGGTTAACCTGACTATGGGACTCAACCTTCACATCATGCAGCAGTGCTAAATATATCTGTTATTAGAGCTCATTAGATTTGCCAAATGTCTACATGTCTCCCTGACTCCTAGCTCTCGACGTGCCTTTGTCCAGCTGACTCATTGATTCATGACGTCTTTTCGGCTGCATCACTGGTAGCACTGATGTTTTTCATTATTTATTGAACATTTTTTTTTTTTTTCTCTTTCTTAAATTTTGCTCCCTTTCTCCCCCTACAGCATTTTCCAAGAGTAAGATTCCAGTTTTAACCAAAACCAAAATTCCAAAGAGCCAAATAAAATAACATGACAGCTGCCGGCTGTGCAAACTTTGTGAAGCAGGATGTTTTATGGACCCACACAATGGCAGCATCATAAAGAAAAACTAAGTTGGTTCCTTTGTGAACTGGTGGGGTGACTTTTCTTCAGAATAAACAAAACAGCTGTGAAGCTTTCCAAAGTCACAGTTAGAGCTATGTTTTCACAGAGAGGAAAAGAGAAAAAGAGAGAAAATATAACAAGAAGCTGCTTGAAAAGCAGGTGTTTCAAGACAGGTCATAGTATAATAACCCAGCTGAAAAAGGGCGGTGACAAGGGATAACATCAACATTGAAAGTGGTCAATATTTTCCCAGTCATAACTATTGTTATGCTTAATAGATGCTGGCAAACAACTCTGTTGTAACCTTTTAGGTACAGAAGATCAATGGTCTTATTAACGATGCCACTGGATAGACAGTGATATACAAAATAATATGTATTATATTAGCAGAAATAACGTAACTCCTGTTTCCCCTAGTGCTGGAATTAATTCTCTATTCTGCTTAGCTTTGTAAAGGAAAACAAAAACTTGGATCAAAAGTGGATGTTAGCATTTTAGGTCACTGTGATCTAAAAGAACCTAGGGCACACCCATTGTTAGAAGAAGCATATTGATTGTGTCTCTGTGAATATTTTTTGTCCAGCATGATCCACATGCAAAGCAAATCAGGAATGACTAATGGGGTTAAATGTGATCATCACTGCTATCAAATATCAGGTCAGAGTTTCCCATTCTGCACTAATCAGATTTTATGGTATTAATACTAGAATTTCTTTTAATTTTGTCTTTATACTTTGCAGTGCATATTTGTGTTGGACATGATGGTTGGAACTGTGAGAGTGAATTCTGTGTCCTATAGTCAGAATTTGGTGTCAGCTACAGTCTAGGACTAATGTGAGGTAGCTGCAGGTACCCAAGCCAGTCATTTAATGTCTATGACTCACTTAACCCATCCAGAAAAATGAGTGAATACTTACTAACTGACTATACTTACGAAAATTCCAATCAGTTATAAAGAAACTACTTACACCAAACCACATTTAACCAAGGGAGAAATGGACACAAGACAGAGCTATTGACCATCTTGCTACTCTCTGTTCTGTTCTGTTCTGGACTGGTCAGGAATAGGAACACATCAAAAATCAGAGCAATTGAGCATGCTGTAACAACTTCTACCTCCAAGGCATGACCTAGGAAATTACAGACAGCAGCAGCTCAGTGTCTTTCTGGTAGTCTGTATTTCAGGAGGGTTTCCACCATCACCACTCCAAGACAGAAAATATGAGGACAACAGAATCAGAATGAAATAGGGGTCAGCTTAGGTGGTTAGAGTGTGCAAGTATATGCACACTCTCTCTAAAGTTGTGGACTGTTGATGTATGTCTTCATCTCTGCCTCCTACTGATCCCACCTGCTGCTGGAAGTGCTCTTCTGTGCAGAAAGTTAGAGCTATCTGGAAACAAAATGATAGAGCTCAAGTTCATTGCTGGTTTGGCCATTCAATGTGTGGCATGTTCCTTGGTGGCCCTTACAGCCATCCCCTCTCTGCTAAAGAGAGGAGGATACTGTGCTGGGGGAAGCCTGGTTAAGCAATAGTTAATCTTATGGTCACAAATTCTCTAAAATCAAATGACTTCTGCTATGTCTGAAATGCTATTTTAGTGCTTTAAACTTCAGGCAAACTTCCAGCACAGACACTCCTATATCCCAGAAGGCTGATTTAAGTGCATATATAAAGCCTGGAGAAATGGCATTTAGTTCACTGTGCCCTGGATCTATTGCATAAAGGATTAGGAATTTATCCTCAAAACTGATGTTATTCTTCACCCACAAGTAAACATTTTTGAGGTTGGTCATTGTATCTTGGACCAAAAAAATTAATCTTTTTTTGAGAAAATAATCCAAATACAAAATACTTAACATAGACCACAAATATATGGGCTAAGCCCCCTTCTATTCTCCCTCAGGCTGTTTGTTTGCCTTCATTCAATTAAAAAATAAAGAGAGCATCTTCAAAAGTGCCTAAGTAACCATAAGACAAATGAAATAATTTTCCATCAGTCATCTAAGCTCATGACTGTTTGCAACTTCACTGAGATGTAAATTGATAAATGTTAAAATTATGACAGGGAATCAGGGTTCTAAGATATTTATTTGCTTTTGAAATTTTTATATGAAGTGAGACCTGAACAAGAACATCTGGGGATAACCTAAATTGTCAGACTGTGGATGTAGCTTGATGTGGGCAGAGTTTTATGTTAAAAATGGGTTTGTTCTATAAATAAATAAATAAAATAAAATAAAATAAAATAAAATAAAATAAAATAAAATAAAATAAAATAAAATAAAATAAAGGCTAATACAGGTCATTTGGACAAAGAAAAACAAACAAATAAATTAAAAACTGCTGAATGTCTTGCTGCCTTGTGGGTGATAAATAAAGAAACTTTCCCCAAGTTGCAGGGAAAATAAATAAATAAATAAATGCTGATGAAGATGACTTGTGAGTTGGCCTGTTCATCTTAGTAGAGAATGGCTTGATGATATTCAGGAAATTTCTCAGCCTGTATGGAAAAACTCTGCTGTGTTATCATGAGAATTACATGCTTATGTGAATGATGCTGCTCCTTTGTGTCAGGATGATCAGTTCCTGGGGACAGGGTTACCAGCCCCCTTCTGAAGTATATTTTATCACTGTTCAAAGTTGATAAAAAAAAAAAAAAAGTTAGTTTAAAAAACAAATATAAAACACAATAATATAGTTTATTCTTTAAAATTTAAAGCTTGAGGACTAGGTATTTCTTTTGAAGATGTACAGAACAGTAAACAGTCACTCTAGCCTTTAAGCTAGCTCTTCCTCAAGATTTGTCTTTTGAAAAAAGGAGTCTTGATTAAGCTGTAACAGCTACTTTATACCTTGCTCTCTATTAGGTATCTTTTGTGTAAATAAGCATAAGTTTTTTGAAGGTAAAGGTATTATTACCAGCTCAGACTAATCTCAGGGCAAGAAAATAAACAGTCTTTCCCCTTTAGAAGACTACAGTGTCTTTAGAGAAAGAATTCTCATTTACATGAACTTGGAAGTCAGGTATACTCTGACATCTGGGATATAGAAATACCTCCTGATATTTTCAATCACTTTATAACAATGCTCCAGTTCTGAGTTATAATTCATCAAAAGTTTAGTGGCATATTTAAAGGGATATATGGATTTGTTTATCTGACGCAAATAAAAGATGTTTCTTTCTATGGTACTTGACTAATAGGCTGCAAATGAATAGATACTGTAGTCACAAAGGGACAGTACAATTTTTATTCCTGAAGAATCTATAGAGAACATTAGTGCATGGATAAATAATGATAATTTTTTGAAGAGCCTAACCAAATATCATAATGTCATTTTCTGGATTGTGCATTGAAGTGCACAGAAAATGTGAGTCTTTCAGTGTCATATACAGGAAATCTTTGGACAGGCAGACATGACACATAGATCTTCTCTCTAACATTGTAGGATGAGGAGATTTCTTCCTCTCGGCAAACTCATATGTGCGTCACTTCTCTCCAGCTAGTTTTCACTGGACTTAAATTATTTTTACTCTTTCACCTTATTTTTCTTCATCTAATTGTCACAGCACTCCATCTTGCTTGTTGTTTCTCTAAATGACAAAGTAGAGGTCTACATGTATCTAGCCAGAGTGCTGACAGAGGGATGGCTTTTTGTTATAATCAGTTGTATGTTGCTTTCCTGTGAGATGTCCCTGAATTTAATGGGGAATAAAGTTTCTATGTTCAGGATAATAACCCTCACTTTTGGCATTTGCTATGGAGCATGAAAGAAAGGTGCTGTCTGAATTCTCTGTGCGGGAATACATGTCAGGATGGCAACAAAGGGGAGGCAAATTATTGACTCCATGTGCAATGTTGGACAATAAAGAAAATTAAAATAATTAAAAAGCTGAAGTTAACCACTAACCAAGCAAAACAAACAGCAAACACCAATAAAACAAACCAAATAAATGAACAAACAAAAAAACAAGAACAACAAACCAAAAACCTTTTCATTTTAAGAGGAGCTATTTTGGGAACTACTTTGGCACATTTCCTAGTTTCTTGTCCTGGGTGTATGGCAGCAAGTTTAATTAGATTTCTTAATAAAACTTCTGAAATGCTGCAGTTGTGATTTGTGCCTTGTAGGTCATTAATTTACTTTCTGCCACTTTAAGCGTACAGTCTTCTCAGAGCTGGCTAAAGCATGCACTGGCACATGATTCATAGTGATTGATGGTGATCATCCATCTGACATAACAGGTGAGGAAAAGAGAAGGTGGACATTGGAAGTGCTACTTGAATTACTAAGTAAAATACACCATCCATTACAAATATAGTGAAAAGATTACCATTTAGTATTACATTAACCTTTAGAAAAGCCTCATTTTGGTAGATCATCTTTTCACCACCATATTTTGTTCCAAAATTGCTTAACTTCTGTCTCCAACAGAATTTAACTGTTATTTCCCACTTAAATCAATTTTCGCAAATAACTTCAGTAGGTAGCACTGAGAAGAGGAGCGATTTGTCCCTCATGCAGGGAACTTGTGGTCTTCAGACAATATCTTTTCAAGTCTTAGTACAGAATTATACCTTTGTGTGTGTGTGTGTGTGTGTGTGTGTGTGTGTGTGTGTGTGTGTGTGTGTGTGTGTGTGTGTGTGTTTTTCCTGATTTAAAAGGAAGGGTAATAGTCTTGTCTATATTGGACTCTCAGACCTTTCCTGTGGTGATTAAATTTCCCTCTTCAGGGTGCCCAGCTGCTCTTCTTGGCTGGACTTTTTACCAAGTCACTGTTGTGACTTGAAGGCAACATTTTAAGAGTACACCCCACCAATTCATGAGAGCTATATATTTCTTTCCTTATACCTTAGAAGTAAGACATCAGTGGTGAAACACAGACTCTGATTCTAGGTATTAATGTTTCCTACCCAGGCAAATTCATCACTTTTCTCAGTTCCTCCCTGTCTGAACCTGTGTAGCTGAGGGTTTCCCAGTACCAGTGGTCTTAATGCAGGTTTTTATTGCACATGCACCATTTGGCTATGCCACGGGGTGTTTCTAAGTGAAGGCTGTTTGTTTGCCTTCTTCTAGTAGGATCCTGACAGATGTTGCTCATCCAGGCTCATTTACTGCAGGTAGCAATGGGTATTCTAAGTCCTGCTAATGGACGAGCAAAAAGTCACACTCCTAGATCACAAAAATTCAGTGGAAACATAAAATAATTGAATTTACCAACAGGTACCAGCATATTTATCTTTCTGGCTGAGGTCTGCATTTTCAGAACAGCATGGGAACAAATTCTAATAATTTTTGATGGCAATCAGATTCTGTTTCCCATGTAAACAGTGTGGTGCAGTTTCTTGTTTTCAGTGCCGTATGTTTTCATGATCACACTGATTTGCTTTGGTTCACTTCCACTTACCTCCTAGAAATATGGGAGTAAGGGGAAATGATAGGTATTGTACTTGCTATTGCTTTGTTGATAACTTTGTGTCTTATTCAAATCCATGTGTTTATTGCCAGATGAGAAATATCACTAAGATATTACTAATGCTGACAGTATATCACTCTTTAAAGCAAGGCAAATTCTTTTGTTTTTATTATTATTATTTAAAAATTAAGCCCTTTGCAATATTAAAAGCTTGGAAAATTCTCATTTACATGTTTAAGATCAAATGTATTTGTGGGCTATTATCATTGTTCACTTTCTGTCTCTGTATCAGGGATTCCAGTTAGCTTTCACACAGACCCCAAGTCCTGTCAGAGGACATGGATTGTAGCAAGGTATTCAATCTGTTGAGACAGTGGTCTTTACTGAGGTGGTGAAGAAGTAAAAATTTGGCTCTGTTTTGGGGAACCCAAGAATTAACTTAACTGCATCGTTCAGAATTGCTTCCAAGTATTAGCTAGTATATATTTACCTCACAAACAGAGCTTATCTGGGACACATAAAGAAATTGAGGGTACCAAGGGGATATCTTTCTTTAATGAATTGAGTTTGAAAAACAAAAGCATCTCAAGCTCATCTCAGGTTATTACCATGTGTCCAAACACTAGGCATTTTGATATCATTTAAACACAGATGGGAGAGCACTCACTGCTCTTTTTAAAGTTGAGAAACTGAAGCAGCAAAAGCAACCTAGGATCATGTACAAGGTCACCAACAAGAAGTCCTTGGTGGAACGCGGTATGGAAGCCAAGACCTAACACTGTCACAATGAACCTACCTTACTTGTCTAAGCAGCTGACCTTTATGATATCCTTTGGATTTGGAGACACTCATATTCAGCTGAAAGTCTGAGCCCTGGGTTTTAGTCCAAGATGCAGCAATGAAAATTTTCTTGTATCCAGATTTTTATCAAAATGTGTCCATCTGTTGTCCAAATCTTATCAGTTTTAGGAGAAACCTTTATGCCTAAACTCTTCTCTCCTTGACTTTAAGTGAACACTTTGCATGCCAGACATTGATCTTTTATCTGGATTTTCTTGCCAACCCTTCAAGATGGTTGCTGTCACCATGGCATCTTATTTCCATATTGTGTCTGAGAGTGACAGCAATTATTTCCCACTGGAACTGACTTCAATGTCACTACACCGATTAATCAGCAAAGGTTACTATAAGAGAAAGTATCGGTCTTCCTTTTCCATTGGAGCACGAAAATGCCAGATCTTAGCAGCACAGCACCTTGGGGATAGATGTGTTATTTTTCCAATGAAAGGCTCTGCATAAGTCAAACATCCCCTCCCCCTTGCCTTCTCTTCTCTTCTCTCTTTCTAAAACACACACTGAGGTTTAGTATAAAGTTAATTCTATAACTCAGGGATTCAGTGATCTTTTTTTTTTTTTTTAATGCTATTGACCTCCCATTTCCTTGTCAGTCGACACCAAGCAATTCCCCAGATGGAGAGAAAGATTTCCACTTTGAATATCCCTGAAACACATTTAGAGCCAAAGGCTTTATCATGGGAATAAAAGTAGTGAGGTTCTCACAGCTGGGAAGATTTATACAGCTGAGTCTTACCAGCGTAAATGCCTACAGACAGAAACAGCTGAGCTATGTATTATTCTTTTCCCTCCAACTTGCACGGAAGATGAAAAATGCAGAAGCAGCCTGCAGATAGCTATGACTGACAAGGGAAGGGAAGAGCATAGCTGCTGCAGCTGCATTTTTATAAGAAAATTTCAGCTCCAGAGGTGAGGGACTGGGGCTGACATGCTCACCCCAGCCAAGAGGAACTGCCCTTTCAGCTAAAGTGCTCCAGACAGTGCCGGCGAGTCTTAAACATCAGTCAGTGAGGCATGGAGCTGACACCATGCTGATGAGTCCCAAGAGAAGGATGCTTGGTGGAAGATGCAGTGAGTTGAGTGCTATGCACAGCAGAATTGCTGCTTATGGTCTGCATTAAAACAGAATCTAAGCTGTCTCTGCTGTTCTCTCAGTAACAACAGCAGTATTTTATTCCAGAAAAAAAAAAAAAAAAAAGAAAAGAAAAAAAAAGTGAGAGTAGATCTTTCAGAGTTTAATCCATCTCCCTTGAAACAGACAGTCCATGCGTCCATGTTTCCCTTGGAGACAAGCAGGAAGAGTGATTCCCAGATGCTCAGCTTGCCTTCCACCCAAGCAAAGCCTTTCTGACCTGACTGAAACGGCCTTCAGACTTCTCAGAGGAGTCTACACTCTTGCTGGACAAAGGTGAACAGGGGAACTCTGAGAGTTCAGTAGCCATGATAACATAAATATGTCTGTGCTTGTGAGCATCCCTGCCTCCAACATTGTTGTTCTGTGTTTGCATTGTTTGTGCTATCAGTAGTCCTTCATCTCACCTAAGCCCTGGAGATGTGAGCTGCACTCTGCAAAGTGAGTTCATTGCATCTTTCTCAGCCATGATAATTCTGATGATTCCATCATCTCCAGGCACTTTTGTGCCAGAGAGGGGGGAACAAGTTTTAGAAAGAGTAGAGAGAGATCTGTGTGAAGTTATGTGTCCATCCCACAGTGGAGAGGAGATACCTCCAGATAACCACAATGTGCTTCCCATCACACCTGGTTTTCTCACCCAGACAGCCCATGGTCCAGCAGTGCTTTCCTTCTTCTTATATGCCCAGATGCTCAGCCAGGCTTGGGATCCAGCTTGGATGGATCAGCTTGGGATGCTGATCCCTTCAAGAACATGTGAGCTTGGAGCCATCCTTGTTTTATTATATAATGGAGACTAAAATACTCATGGTCTTAAGAACACCAACAAACTGCTTTGACATGGTCAGAATAAGGATGACCAATAAACTTGTAAATCATTTTAGGAAGGGAGCTACATTTTCTAAATGTTGCTAGTAAATCAACGTAGGAAGGGAAAAATTTCAACAGGCCTGGATATTGATTAAAAATATCTTTCAGCAAGCCTAAAATGAAATATCCCGAAATATCCTAGAATACCCTAAAATTAAGGGATCTGGAAAACAGTCTAAGAGATTGTATTGTCAATAACAACATACCTAGTGATTGAAGTGCTCAGAAATAATCAGTGCCAGGCCTGAGGGACCTGATAGGGGGTCTAATTTACAATACTGGTAAAAAAAACTACTCATTGAACACCAGGTTACTTTGGATACTCAGAAACCACTCATTCTACTAAACTTACATCATCATGTCTATCAATATCCAATTATTGTCTTAATCTTAACTGTAATTTTCCTTGGGATATGGACCTCGAACACATGTGTAACAGCCCTTTATTCACTTGCCCTTAAAGTTATTTTAGTGAAGTTTCAATATCATAGAATCATAAAATCATAGAATATCCTGAGTTGGAACAGACACACTAGGGTCCTCCAGTCCAAATCCCGGCTCCTTCTCTAAGTTTTAGTTTTATGTCCTTATTCTGTGGTGTCCAAAACTGTACACAGTACTTGAGATGGAGCCGCACCAGACAGCAGAACTGGACAGTCCCTTCCCTCAATTGGCTGGCAGTACTATGCTTGATTTACCTCAGGACATGGTTGGACCTTTTGGCTTCCAGGCCATGATCTTCATTATCATTATCTGGATGCACAATCCTTGGAAGTGCTTAAGGTCTGGTTGGATGGGGCTATGAGCAACTTGCTGTACTGGGAGGTCTCCCTTTCCAGGGCAGGGGGGATTAGTGGGGGGGGGAGTTAGATGATTTTTAAGGTCCCTTCAAAACCAAACCACTCTATGATTCCTTGATTCTTTGATTCTATGATTCTGTAATTCAATGATTTTAAACAATCAGGTTTTGTAGGACAATATGAACAAGTAGAAACCACATAGCAATTGAGACTCACTTTTTGTTGTCATTTCTATGTGATATCCTGGCTAAGAGTTTTGCTCCTTTCTTCTTCCCCTCAGTCATGACATCTGACTGGTGTTTTAATCCATGAATGTTTCTCAAGCTCCCTCAGGCTTTAGAATCCACCACAAGGTCAAGTTCCCTCACTGACCTTTTCTGTAGACAACAGGAGACTGATTCTGCACCATGGAGGCATAACCAGAGTGTAGAAAGCTTCTGGTAACCATTTTAGTGCTAGAAATCAGCACTCTCCAGATAGTTTTAGACAAGAAAATGAGAGAACCTGCCGTCTCCTTCCAATGTTTTCATGTCCTCCATGGAAATCAAGGAATACCTACCTGGTGGGTACCATAAAAGAGACATTTAGGAGGAAGTACAGCCTTGTCTCACTGAAGCAACCTGTGCAGGCAAAATGTAATAACTCATTTTAAGGCTTGGGAACAGGAAGAGCCAATGGTATAGTGAAAAGGGGGAGGGCAGGGAATTGAGAAGTACAGGTTTAGAATCCCTACTGTGGGTGAAAAATTGGAAAACTCGAGCCTGATCTATGTTTTTCCCCACTTCTTTATCTCCTGTGAGTGACTGATCCTCCCAGTGCAACATGCCCTCACTCCTGCAAGCAATCCAGATTTCCCTCTGCCTTCAGACTCTCCAGTCAGAAACAGGAAAGCTTTATTCTCTAGAAGAATAACTTCATATTTGTGCCAGGTGTATATTTATACACTGTTTGAAGGCTTTCACTATCTTGCAAACTCATATTGCTTATCCTTGTCTAGTCAGGTTTTGCTGATTTTGCACCAGCTCAGGCTAGCCTGCAGACCCCAAAATACTCTGTGGAAACCTGTGTGACCTTCAGCATTCTTTTTTGCTGTGTGTCTGCCTTTTGCTATCTCTGCAGATGCTGCATAATGGAGGGAGAAAAACTGGAAAGCTAAACTATAGTGAGGTATCATTGGAAAGTCTAAAGCTATAAATATATAAATAAATAAATCAGAAATTTGCAATGTCAGCTACAGACTTCAAAGGATATTGACATTTTTTAGTGATCATAAAACATGTGATTTCTCTTAAACTTTTGAGAGGTTGTAAAAAGGACTAAGTTAAATTATGGAATCCCTGAAAATTATAAGACAGCTAAGTCAATATTGATGGTATTTGATAAATGTATCTTTGTTCATGAGTAAGGGTCAATGTTTTTCAAATATGGTGTTCAAAAATGATGGAGATGCAGGAATTCTGAGGTGCTTAGTACTTGGGCCTTGAATGACAACTTAATATAAGGAGAAAAAAAAAAAAAAAAAAGTTGCTAGGAATTGGCCCTTAAAAAAATAGATAAATGAATAAATTAGGTTATTTCAGAGCAATAGGTCAATTTCCACTATGCCCAAGTTACTTTTTTTTTTTTTTTTTTTTTTTTTCTTGTAAGAAAACCAAATGTCTTTACAATGTAATTTGCCAACTATCAGCAGCACCCCCCCTACCCTCCCCAAGAAGGCCAGGAAGGCCCCTCCTAAAATTGAGTTGCACATTTGTTTCCTACTTTAGGACTTCTAGACAGCATGCTTGGCACATCTGAGCTGCTGGCAATCAGTGTATACAATAGTAGGATCAACTGCATGATATAAACTTTTATAACCAAAAATTTATATGGGAAAAATTCAAAGCTCTTTAAAACTGATGCTTTGTTTCTATAGGTGCAGCAGGAACTATATATGCAAAATCTGTTGTTATTTTTTCTTGTGTATGATACCTCATCTGTAGATTTATTTTCATTGTAAAAATTGTAGCTTTAGGCTACCTATTACTTTAAGCAGGTAACTTGCCCACTTTGCAGTAAGAATAAGGACTCTGTGCGGTACTTAGAGTCAGCCAGTACCTTCCCCAAATTTCCAGCAGGGTCAGATGTCAGACTGTTTCTTCACTAGGAAAGGTCTCACTGCAATACAAAGAATCAGCCAGACAAATATGGAGGTCAGCCACCAGTGATGACTATTCTGTAATTGTGGAGGGTACTTCAGTGTGACCACTTAGCTCCAACACTGGTTGCACTGACACTACTACAAATGCATATTCTGTAAGGACTATAGGCAGACATTAAGTTAAGGAGAACTAAAGAATACATAGGGCCGCTCCTTGATAGGGAAGGTCTCCTCACAGACAATGACATAGGCAAAGCAGAGACGCTTAACACCTTCTTTGCCTCTGTCTTCAATGCCGATGATGGGCTTCGGGACCCAGGGTGCCCTGAGCTGGAGGACCAGGACGGTGGGGATGCCAAACTCCCAACCGACCCTGAACGTGTGTGGGATTTGCTACTCCACCTGGATCCCTACAAGTCCATGGGTCCGGATGGGATTCATCCCCGGGTGCTGAAAGAGCTGGCGGACATCATCGCAGAACCTCTCTCAATTATTTTTCAACAATCCTGGGAATCTGGATAGGTCCCGGTAGGCTGGAAGCTGGCAAATGTTGTGCCGATTTTCAAGAAGGGTCAGAAAGAAGACCCTAGCAATTACAGGCCTGTCAGTCTCACGTCAGTGCCTGGTAAAATCATGGAGAAGATGGTTCTCGAACTTATTGAGGCGCACCTGGGGGACAAAGCAGTCATTGGTCCCAGCCAGCATGGGTTTGTGAAGGGTAGGTCCTGCCTAACTAACCTGATTTCCTTTTATGATAAGATCACCCGTATGGTGGACCAAGGGAAACCAGCTGATGTGATTTTTTTGGACTTCAGCAAGGCTTTTGACACGGTTTCACATAGGATCCTACTGGACAAAATGTCCACCATACAGCTAAATAAAAACATCATACGATGGGTGAGCAATTGGCTAACGGGCAGGGCCCAAAGGGTTATGGTAAATGGGGCTGCGTCAGGCTGGCGGGCGGTCACCAGTGAGGTCCCTCAAGGCTCCATTTTAGGGCCGGTACTTTTCAATATTTTTATAAACGATCTGGATGTAGGAATAGAAGGTATTTTGAGCAAGTTTGCTGATGTCACCAAACTTGGAGGAGTTGTGGACTCTGTTGAGGGTGGAAAGGCCTTGCAGAGGGATCTGGATAGGTTGGAGAGCTGGGCGATCACCAACCACATGAAGTTCAATAAGAGCAAGTGCCGGGTCCTGCACCTGGGACGGGGAAACCCTAGCTGCACGTACAGACTGGGCGATGAGACGCTGGAGAGCAGCCTAGAAGAGAGGGATCTGGGGGTCGTGGTAGACAGCAAGTTGAATATGAGCCAGCAGTGTGCCCTGGCAGCCAGGAGGGCCAACCATGTCCTGGGGTGCATCAAGCACGGCATCGCTAGTAGGTCGAGGGAGGTGATTGTCCCGCTCTACTCTGCGCTGGTGCGGCCTCACCTCGAGTACTGTGTGCAGTTCTGGGCACCACAGTATAAAAAGGACATGAAACTGTTGGAGAGTGTCCAGAGGAGGGCTACGAAGATGGTGAAAGGCCTGGAGGGGAAGACGTACGAGGAACGGCTGAGGGCACTGGGCCTGTTCAGCCTGGAGAAGAGGAGGCTGAGGGGAGACCTCATCGCAGTCTACAACTTCCTCGTAAGGGGGTGTCGAGAGGCAGGAGACCTTTTCTCCATTAACACCAGCGACAGGACCCGCGGGAACGGGGTTAAGCTGAGGCAGGGGAAATTTAGGCTTGACATCAGGAGGGGGTTCTTCACAGAGAGGGTGGTTGCACACTGGAACAGGCTCCCCAGGGAAGTGGTCACTGCACCGAGCCTGACTGAATTTAAGAAGAGATTGGACTGTGCACTTAGTCACATGGTCTGAACTTTTGGGTAGACCTGTGCGGTGTCAAGAGTTGGACTTGATGATCCTTAAGGGTCCCTTCCAACTCAGGATATTCTATGATTCTATGATTCTATGATTCTACATCTTGGACAGCTGAAGTTTATCAGATGGGTGTTGCCTGTGCTGGTGAGAACCTTAAAAACCGCTTCATGGCATTAAGGAGCAGATGAGGATCACTCTGTTGTAGTCCAGAGCTAAACTTTTCACCAACAGTAGCTTAATAATGGAACAGGGAGTAGGAAAACATGCTGAAATATTTTCTCAGGCTGAATATATAGTAAATATGTGCTTTTGAATATATTTTCTTTTACTTTGTTGGCAGAATCACACTTTGAGTTTTCTCAGAGCTGCGCAGAGATTCCCTCTGTATGCCTTATAGTTCTGAAGCTTAATGTTCAAGTTTTATGACTCTAAAACATAAGACAAAGCATGTCATTGTTTATTCTTTGATGTCCTAAAGCTTCTTATTCTCCAGAGATCTCAACATGCTGTACACACATTAATTAAAGGCCATAGTACTCCTAAATCAGCTGCTATTATTCCCAGTTGATTGATGGAGAATCTGAGATGCAGAGAGATTATACGGCACATTTTCTAATGTGGGAGTATGTGAAATTATATCCACAAATTTATGGTTCAGCAATTAAACAGCAGCAATATGATATTTTTTACATACACTGGAAAACCTCTATGTTCTACTGAACAACATGAAAATTGTTCTTGAGAACCTTATCACAATGCTCTCAAAACTGCAACATCTTTTGGATAAAGGAAAGTTAGACCATGTTAAATACATAACTCTGTAGCATCGAATTTAGATCTAAATCCAAATATTCTCTTGATTTATAGTCGTTCATATTTATTGTTTCAGCTGAAGCTACTAAAAAAAATGGCAACACCCAAAATAATGCAGGCAAAGCTTAGTCTGTCAAGCCAGCAGGTCATATCTGGCAAAGCAAAACCCAAACCAAATACTGCAAGAATAAACAATGCCACAGGTGAGTATGGTGAACTGAGTGACATATCCTTTTGTTGTGTAATGGGAGAAATTATCTGGAAAGATCCTGGTCTCACTTTAGGAGTGAATCATCTTTCTAACCTGCAGGTCATTTCTGTCTTGCTGGAATTAGTAATATGGCTAATTGACAGACTGGATATTAAAATCTGTTTCCAGTGAAATAGTAATGTGAATGAGACATCTGTTGAATCTTTTTGTCCTATTGACTCTTTCTTAAGCTTAAGAGTGTTTAAACTTAATGTTGATGTGTCTATGAAACATTAGTAGATGCAAATATTTGAAAAGTGCCATTTATTCTGAGTTTGTCTCTTTAAGAAGTAAGCATACACCAACGTGAATAGTCATTCTCTTGCTGCTCCTGGACAGGCTTTGCTAGATGAACTGAGTCCCTCAAAGCTGTGGTTCCTAAAGCAAAGACAGCACATTTAACTACTAGGGAAAATGGAAGAATCTGAGAGTGGGCAAATAATCTTAATTGTTTTGGTTGTGTTTCCCTGGATTTGAGGGCTAAAACTGCTGGTCTTGCAAGAAACTCTCATCTTCCAGGTCAGCAGAAATATCCTCAGATATAGCTTCCTGCTGTTTCTCTGGTCCCCTCTTCAAGTCAGAGACACCTAATGTATCACAGTATTATCACCTGAAAACAAAATATTTGAAATAAGCTATATTTAAGCCTATTGTTATTTCATCTTTTTCAGCTTCAGGTCCCAGCCCAGTCTCAGAACTTTTGCTCATTTAGTGAGGATGTGATGACCCTGCGTCTCCCATAGCAGGCTGTTTGGTGCATGCCCTGAAAGCAGTGGATCGGTGCACTCACCTATGGCATTTTTGATGGCTCGGAGACCTCAGAACACCAGACCATCTGCTTTCTTATTGTAAAAGCATTGCTCCAACTGGATAATTTACAAGAGGCTGAGACAGAGTAACATTTATGCGTGGAGGGGAAGCCTGAGTCAGATTTACAACTTCTATTGCAGTCAGCTGAACAAATTAAAAAAAAAAAAAATCTGTTTAAATTTAATAAACAGGATGTAACTTGTTAAGCCTTAAAAAAATACCTACATGTAAGCAAGCCAGTCCTTTGCTGTTATTGCATTGAATTCTATTTTTGGCTTAGCTACTGTCTTGCTCTGTGACCTTGGCATGTCATTTCCCTCCCTTGTCTCTCTGTTCTGCCTCCCACCACTTCTCTGTCTTGCCTACTTATGTTTTCTCTCACTCCCAGTATTCAAGTTTATTTGTTCTGTCAATTGAATCTGTTCTATTATTTGGGGAAGGCTGTTCTCTAAAGCATTTTGTCAGCCAACATTTTCCCTAGAATATCAAAATTGAGAGTAATGGAAAGTAAATAAACACTCACAAAACATTACTTACACAAGGAGCTTGAACCTTATTATACCTGGCTGCATGACAAGTCTGTCAGTCAGTACCACTTATTCCTCCTTGCAGTTGGCTGTGCCACAATGCTCCTCTGAGTCCATTTTTCTGAATCCCAACCTATTGCATATCCTCTGCAGTGACTGATGTTGACCTTAGGGTTTCACATTTAAAACAACCAGAATTTCCTCGGAAGGACATAGGTAACAGTCTGCATTCAGTGTTTGCAAAGACAGAGATCATAAGTCAAGGCAGAGGAGCACCTACAGGAGCTGTTTCTATAGGACACACTTGGGAGACGAGTCTGAAATGTTACCTCTGTGGCTCAGAGTTTCCACCTCTGAGATTTAGTGATTCACAGACCAAAGCTGTTTCCTAAACATGTACTCCAAAGTTATCTTGTTAAGTACCAAGGAAGTGAATCACTTTCCCCTTTTAAAAAGCAGCTGCTATGGGTTAGGGAGGGCATTGTTGTTTTTTATGTTGTTCAGTGCTCAGATACAGGGAGACCTGAATTCAGATCTCTTGAGCCTGACGTGCTGGGGGAAGCTCCTGAGCACCAGGATATTCCCTCTCACCATCACTGTACAGTGATCAGTGTAGTATCAGTGTGCAGAAACAAGGGCCAGGTGCAAAAGACCAGAAATAAAGTGGGAACGAGAGAAGTTGTCTCTGTAACCAACAAACACATGCATTTCTTGTCAGGCAAAAATGATGGGCTCTGGTCTAATTTTCCAAAACAACTCAAGACTCTTTATATGAAGAGACATTAGACACAATTCATAAGCAATGTTGAATTACCTCCTTTTCCCTAAAGGGTTTTTAACTGCTAAAACATAAAAGATGCTTTCTACTATTATTATTGGTGGTGACTTTTTTTTGTTTGTTTGTTTGCTTTTTATTTTTGTTTTAAATAAGTGGTTTTAAAATCTAAGTTCATGTTTTGAGCTAAACTCAAGGATCTTGATATGTCTGAGCAGCTTCTGGGGCCCCATTAACACTTGGTTCATGAACCCAGAATGAGACTAGACTTGTAATAAAGCAGCCAGGCAGAGCAAGATGTGGCATGTGTGGGCACCTTACATATTATACCAACAAGAGAGTAAGTCTCCATGATACCTCAGGAAAAAGAATTGATCAGTCTGGGTGTAAATGCTATAATTCTATCTATGTTTTACTTCAGACTCCTTATTCTTATTTTGGTGTCTGATAATCTGTTACATTGTTTCTGCAAGTGGCCATCACAGATCAGGATGTTGGGTTCTGTCAAAACACAGCACTGAGTCAGGTAGGCACATCAGATGAAAAGCTGTAGGGAAACTGGCCCAGCAGTTCTCATTCCCATGGGAGATCTCCAGGATTCCATATTACTGAGGCTGTGTATGGTTGACGCAAGAGGACCCAGCACAGCTTTCCTGTGCATTGATGTCAGACCTGGCTTGTTTAAAGCTAAGCTAGATGCAGACCACACAAGGTAGTGTGGTTGGAATTTTCTTTGGAATAAGGTGAATAGGTTAGCTATAGCTCATATCTGAATTAAGGTTGGTTCTCCCTAATAACAACAACAACAACAACAGGATTTCACTGTTAGCAGATGGTGGCTGGGACAAGTAGAGGTGCCAACCAGTGCAAAGTACTGGCTGATGTAAAGTACCCAGCTGGGGAGAGATGCTGGGAAAAACACTCTGAGAGAAAGGGTTTCTTGTACAGTGCTACTGTGGTCATAGAATCACAGAATCAGCTAGGTTGGAAAAGACCTTCAAGATCACCAAGTCCAGCCATCATCCTGACCTACTGAGTCGTATCACTAAACTTCATCCCTTAGGGGCACTTCCACATCTGTCTTAAATACCTCCACGGATAGGGATTCCACTGCTTCCCTGGGCAGCCCATTTCAATGTTTGGACACCCTTTCAATTAAAAAAATCTTCCTAATGTCCAATCTAAACCTCTCCTGGTGCAACTTGAGACCATTTCCTCCTGTCTTATCACTTGTCACCCAAGAAAAGACACCAACACCCTCCTCACTGCAACCTCCTTTCAGGTAGTTGTGGAGAGCAATGAGGTCTCCCTTCAGCCTCCTCTTATCCAGACTAGAGAATCCCAGTTTCCCCAGCCGCCCCTCATAAATCTTGTTTTCTGATCCCTTTGCCAGTTCCATTGCTCTTCTCTGCACACGCTTGAGCAACTCAATATCCTTCTTGTAGCTAGGGGCCCAAAACCGAACACAATATTTGAGCTGCACACAAGGGGACAGTCCCTTCTCTGATCCTGCTGGCCACACTATTTCTGATGCAGGTCAGGATGCCATTGGCCTTCTTGGCCACCTGGGCACACTGCTGGTTCATGGTCAGCTGGCCACCAACCAGCGCCTCCAGGTCTTTTTCTGCCAGCTAACTTTCCAGACACTCTTCCCTAGGCCTGTTCCAATGCATGGGGTGGTTGTGACCCAAGTGCAGCATCCAGCTCATACTTTTGTAATATTTTTATACATTGAAGAAGTCTTTTATGGGAATGATTTAGAGTCCTACATGTAGGAAGCCTTTAGCTCTCAACTCAGTGATGTGATCTGCAATAATCCAACATGACTCAGATTTAGATTCTCACAGTTACAATGATAAAATTGAGGACAAAATCCCCAGAAGTAAAATTGGAGAAAAGAGGAAAATCAGTACCAAGAGCTGAGTCTGCTTAATTGAACCATGCCAAATTACATCAGCTGTGGATGTATCACTGTAATGCTTTCCTGTACCTTGTAACCTGCATTCCTGAAAATCTTTGTGAATGTGCTCGTTAGGCTGGTGAGACGGATGTGGTTGATAGCTGTTAGTTCATGCCATATGGATCACAACTGGAGGTTCTGCAACTTGTTAATGACCTGTCTTAGCAACAGTCTGCCTGAAAAGATGAAGAAATGGAATCTCCCTGTATTTGCTGTGCTAAGCTTTGTGTTGGCAAACACTTGCTAACATATGTCACCAGCTTTGAAAAGACATGGTTTATTTATATGTTAATTACTGCAACACTTTGGGGAAAAATATTTGTTGATACAGGAGCTGTGTAAATAGTCAAGCGCTGAAAGTTGTTGCCATTTAAAAATAAATGAGCACTAGCCAGTAAGAATCTACAGAAGTTCACGAAAATATGAAGGGCATCTCCTTGCTTATGGGTCAGTCTAGTCCCACTGAGATCTCTATTAATTTCCATGAGTCGTGAGTTAAGCTGTAACTGTTCCTCATTTAAACATTAAGAAAACTTGAAGTAATCCCTTTTCTGAACTGGTGCACTGCTTTGAAACACTGCACTGTATTTGAACTTAGAAGACAGAGGTTACTTCTGGGCAGCAACGGAGAGAGGAGGGTGTTTAAGTACTGCTGGAAGCAGTGTCAGTGATAAAATACATTGCATCGTTCCTCAGACTCAGAGCCTCATCTGGACATGAAGTGTAGCTGCTTTGAAGGTGTCATTCCTCCTGTGAAATAGAAGCCCAAGGCCTTCACAGATATGATCATTAAAAGTACTTCAATGCTGTTTATAAGAAAATTATGGCACTTCTGCTCTCTGGGAAAGTCACTGGACAACATGTGGAATTTGCCACTCTGAAGTCTCCGTATTAGTCTCTGATGGAAGTGTTTCTCATCCTGCACTCCTGGCAGGAACCTGGGTAATGACATATCAGACATTCTACAGCTGAATTTCTAGGTCATAAAGTACTTCACAGTGAAAATTGTTCTGCCAATGTATTGAATTTTAACAGTGTTGCTATTAGCAATACTATTTACCTTGAGGGCAAACAACAAAAGAAATGATTCTCTTGGATCTACTTGGTGGTTACAAACACCATGGTGTTTACAAAGTAGTTTACAAACTCCCAGTTTTGTTTATGAGTAGTATCACAGGGCTGTGATGATCAAAACTGAGACATACAGCTTTTCTGCACAGATAACTGAGAAACTGCTGAATGCCACACCCTTTCAATGCATAGAGAGAAAAATTGCTTGCCTTGCTAGTCCACGCTGTAAGACCTGAAAACCCCAAATATTCCCAGCTACCAAAAGCACTTTTTTTTTTTTTTTCCCCTAGCTGTTGCATTCACACAAGAGATTAAAGCAAAGTGTGGGAAAGATAAGAAACATCAATAGTCTTTACTAGCTATCTCCTTTAAGTCTGACACTGCAATGTGAGCATTTTCTATAGACTTAAATGATAGTGGTGAAGCTCACTCCATAGGCAGCCTGTACCGCGGGGATAGAACATGAGATACTAAACACATCTGTGTAGGCGATGAAATGGAGATGTCTAGCCACCATGAGCAGGGAAAAGATCACACTATTCATTCTGGTAAATGCTTGAGGTATCAGTTATGCTCATTATATCCTTCAGAAACTATGAAGGGGAGGGAGGTGGGAATGAAGGGACAAAGGGTGAACTTTCACAGCACTGTTAACTGCTTGTCTATCAGTTCTCAGGAAAAGTTATACAAAGGTTGCTGTTACTATTAGGTGTGCCTTACAGGTCAGAGGAGACATGCTGCTTTAGATGTTCTAGGAAGAACGTTACTCCACAGAGCCCAATTTAAGGACAGAAATGTAGACAGCTCAGGGATGATGTTTGGCTTCATTCCTTGCTGTAGAACATCAAAACCTCAATGGTTGGAATTTTTATGGCAGATTGCTGCAGAACTGTTAAATAATTGCAAACCACGTGTAGAAAAAATAACAAGCTTTGTCATTCAGAGACTGCTTCTTCCTGGTAATAGGGAATGGTTCCATAAATGTAAATGTCATCAAGGATGTTATTTTAGATATTTACTGCACACTTGCTAGAGATCTTGCCATGCATGAGTTGGGAGGGAATCATATTTGATCCCCTGTTCACATGGTAAAATTGGAAACCAAAGTTATGAAACCACAATTAGGAGAGCAACGCTGACTGGTTTTGGAAAGAAACACATCCTGCAGATCAGTACTACTGTCAAGAAAAATAAGCTACTGGGTTCTGGAAGTGGCAAGCAGAGAAGGACTCTGCCTTGCTAAGCATGTTTTAGCCTTTGATCATTATCTGTGCAGTTTACACAGGTAGTGATCCCATGCTGATCAACAAAACTATCCTATGACCTGCACACTATTCTGAGAAGTGACAGAAATGCCGAGTTGTCAGGAAACCACACAGGTTAAATAGACATGTTGCTAAAGAATCTATATTCTTGGCGCCACCCAAAGAAAGAGCCATTTCTGATGGTATTCACAACTCACCCCACATCCTGTTTTAAAACAGAGCAGAACACCTGCACAAACTACAACATTTTATTTTTAACCAGATAGTTCAGATTAACCTATTACTGCCACCATTTATTCTATCCCAATGAAACTTGCAATGTCTCTGTGGCTGCCTAAAAAAGCAACCAGCAATGAACAAAACCCAGTGTGACTGTTTATGTGTCAGGTGTTTCAAATATGTAGGGTTTCTGGGTATGGTTGTGCCTTTGGTGTTGCACATATGGGTGTTGCATAATGTGTTGCTACTTTCAGATGTAGCAATTTCTACATTTGCTATTCAGCAATGAACCACAGAAGATTTTACACATCCATGCAATAACTTTATTTTTCATTCTGGGAAAACAGAGGGAAATAAAGGCCTCATAGCTCTAGGCATGTGCCATCTTACTTCTAAGCAGCTGCCAGTAGTGGAAAGCTATGAAGACACTGTAGAAGATGACAGCTACAACTTCTGGATGTAGTTTCCACACATATGTTGTTGTCTCAAGGAAAACAAGGATTTTTTTGACTGGTCACAAAACTCTCCAGAGTGCCACATGTGAATGTTTCTGAGAATTCTCACTTGGACAGATTAATTTCATTTGACCTTTTGTCACATTAAAAGGCCAGGTTCTACAGGAACTCAAGTGCCAAAATCATTTTCAAAGGATAGGATCTATCTATATATTTCACGTCGGTAATTTTTTGTCATTATTTTTACAAAAGCAAAGAAGTTACACCTTCTTTCTCTAGTTTATCCCCCCAATCACAAGTTGAGACTGATTTAGTAAAACCTTACACTATGCATTACCAGCACAACATGATGACTTTTTCTCTCTTTTCTCAGCCTGTTGGAACTCAGTCTCCAAAAATCCTTGGGAAGAAATAATTGAGTAAAAAATATTGCACTTTGTCCTTTCTTTTGTTCTGGACAGTCTCTGATGAATTGTTACCATCCAAGTTTGTGTATTTTGACCTGAACTTCTCCTATGGCAGATTCAAGGCAAATTGGCAACAGTCTGGAGAGGTATTAGAAGAAGGGCCAACACAGCAGCTGTAACCAGGCTGGTGTTCCCTGTGCACTGGTGTTTGGGCTGTATAAAAAAGCTCTGGGAATAAAGACAGAGGACCCTGCAGCCATTTGTTTTCTCATCCTCAGTAATAATACACCTTCCTGGCTTATTTTACAAGGCTCTTTTGTCCCTCAGAATTCCCAGAGATTGCTTCTGCTTCATTTGTCTGCATTCAGTGTTTGAGGAGTAATGGGAAGAGAACACATGTGAGTGTATATGCAGGAACAGCTTTTTTACAGCAGTTGCTTCACAAGGAAGGCCTTGGTTGTAAAATTAACCAGCCTGACCAGGACTGATGTGAGACCACTGGTCCATTATGAAAATGTAACAGGGCATTAAGGAAGATCAAAGGGATGTGAAAAAATGAACTTCAATTACGGTAAAGCTGAGGTTTTTCAGCTGATCGGGATGTTAAACTGAGTTACTTCCTCAGTTAAAATGAGAACACACCCAGTGGTGAGAACAAAATAAACTTGTTTTGATTATTGCTCTCTTCCTTTCACTTTTCAGACTCTCCAGCCTGCCTCTATTGTCCCAGTTAGGGCTGTTGTGTCCTTGCCTAGGAGGCACAGGACTTATTTTTGGCAGTTGTTTCTACTAACTGTCTGGCTTCATAAGGAGCAAAGATACTATCACTGAACTGCAATAAGATCTCTGCATTAGTTTCCTTGCATTATAAGGTGGCAGTGAACAGGGACTCTTCTTAGTTTTCTTTTCTAATTGGCTGACTTATTACTTATATGAAACCAACCTTATTTTAAGCTCGCTCAACGAAAGGCACAGGAACAAAGTTGATGCTCTATGATGACCTTTCTAGTTACTATTGTTAACCATGTCCTGAAAGCATTTCTCTGGCAAATGTCCTTTTCTCTCCTCAGATCAGAAATGCTTTCCTTAGATAATTTAGAGGTGGACTATACCCAGCCTCACACAAGGTTGGGGAACATGTTTTCAAGGAGCCTTTCCCCCTTTGTGTCCTTGGCCAGAGACTGAAATAATTCCACACCTGGAAACAGACTGTCAAAATTTACCTGGAGAATCTGGATTCTCAACTCCAGTTCATGTCTTAGATACCTTTGACAATGTCACTTGAATCTGTACTGCTTAGGCCATGGTGCAGAATGGTGCACTGGAGTCGTTGCAATGCACACTGAGGAGAAACACGCTCATTGCATCTGCTGAAATCATTAGACCATTTTAAAGTCCAATGAGACCACAGAGCAGTGATGCACAAATGAGGTCTCCCACTGTGAGACTTACGTGAGACTTACACAAATTTCTATGGACTAATTTCAGATATTTTGGATTATTTTGAAGATTTGTTGCCTCTACATTGTCTGTATTAATGTACAGAATAACAAAGAGTAATACCAAACAAACAAACAAACAAAAAAAACCATCAAAGTATAAAACTTTAACATGTGCAACTCTTCTTTCCAGAACAGATTTAATTGATCAGTGTTTTGTGTGTAGATAGATGCTGTCCACGATGACTTTAAGGATTTGGCTTTGCTTAGTGAGACCACTACTGTCATCTCCTACGACATGGAAAAGTGACTCTTTGCGTTGCTTTTTTTTTCGTGTTTTGGCACTGAATAAAAGGGAAGGGGCATGTTGGTTTATTTAAGCAAAGTATATCATATATGCTGTAGGCCTAATTGGCATTTTCCCTGATTTGAATTATGCCTTCCACTGTGTGGAGTGGGAGCATAAGGTTTACGTTGGGCCTGTGTATTTTGTGTACATTCATTTTCCCCTGAGGTTTTCTGTCACTCTTTCCTTTTGCTCTTAACTCAGTGATTTCTGGAGTTTTCATTTTAGGAGCAGAATTTAACCCAGTACAGAAGGAAGAACTAACCCATACACAGTTCTTTGCAATACATTGCAGAACCATTCCCTAATGGAAAACAGATTTTTTTTTTTTTTTCCCCTCAACGGTACAAAATTCCTGCTTTTCTCCTTGTGACACTTAAGCTACTAGCTTTTAATATCATTATTCATCCATCTAATGTAACGTGTTTAAAAACTAGATGCCTATAGGATTGCACTCCTAATTAAATTCTTACACTCTCTCAATATTATTTTTTTTTTTCTCTTTGAATATAACATGTATGTAAGAGAAGACAGTCTGCATTTGTGGAAAGGTTTATTTGACACTTGTGTGGTTTTTACTAGCACTTACAAATGCAAAGTCCTGAGGGAATTTTCATGCCATGTTCTTGGATTCAACACCTCTGAATCCTGAGCTTAACCCAAACTGAAAATCTTACAGGTTGGATTCACAGCTGTTGAATATTGATATCTCTTTATTGAATTCTGCAGAGAAGTACTGATTTCCATCAGCTGAGAATGTGTATGTGGCTGAGTATGTCTGAGGGTGCCCATCTGTTTAGCAGCCAGCAGGGGCGGTTCTCTCATCAGTGATCCCAGCCTACAAGATTTGAATCCTGACCCATCCATCAGTGCCCCCAGGGTGATGAGTCTGACAGAACGTAGATTCAGTGGCTGCAGTCTGTTTGTTTTAATATAGTTTTGTTTACTTTGCTTGGCTCTTATTGAGACAATTAGAGTTTAAATTACCTCTCATCTTCCAGGTCAGCCATCAGCGATAAAAGAGTTCTAGTAAAACAATGGGAGAAGATTATATGCTGGCTTCCTCTCTAGGCTCACACAGGGATTAAATGTAAGGTTTTAATTTCCAGAGCTGCTTACAGGATGCTCATAATTTTTAAAAACCACAAGTTTTGACTATCTTTTAGTTTCCCCTTCAACCCAGAGAAAGTTGAACATTAAAGTAAAGATGAAGAATGTAATCAAAATAGGATTTATATCCCAAGAGGTTTTTAAATGTCCTTGTAATATTTAAATAAAGTTGAAATTATCTTTGTTATTCGTGCCAAGCTGTATAATTTCTTTGGCATATCCTGTCCTATGAAATGGGAAGTGGTTTTGCAGACTTCCTTATATTGGGCCTCTGTTTAAAATAGTTTGGGGTATTTTTTTTTTTTTCTTTTCTCCTTTAACTGTGATAAGAGAATGTAAACTCTGTTGACATTCTTCAGCTCTCTGCCTTTTTATCTTCAAGTGAAGCTCTGTTTTTCTTTGAAAGGTAAAAATGTCATCCTTGGATGCGAATACCATTGTGCTTAGACATCTGATCAGACAATATTTTACTGCCAGTAAGTCAAGGGAAAATATGAGCTCTGCACTTAGCAATAAATAAATAAATAAATAAATGAATTAATAAAATAAATAAATAAAGTCTTTAGCTGTGGCTGAAGAAAAACTTACCATAGTATCAAAGAAAGCAGGAACAAGGATTTTGGCAAAAACTCAGAATGATGCACAATAAGAAGTAGGTACTTTTCTTGGATGAGATGCAAAGAAAAGAGCAGAAAAGCAGGACTGAGGCAAGGGGGGGAATATCTTCAGGGGAGGAGAGCTGGGATGTGGTTTTTCCTTGTACATAGCATAAAGCATTTTTATTATCCTAGCTTAATTGCTTTAGACTTGTGAAAATGAACAAAGATTGGATAGTTTAAAAGGGCAGATTCTCCCTTGTATCTTCTCCTTTAGAAAACAAAGCTGTCAATTAACTGAAACACCCACATGGAGAATCTACTTACTGGAGGAGAGCTCTGAGAATAGAATAGAATAGAATAGAATAGAATAGAATAGAATAGAATAGAATAGAATAGAATAGAATAGAATAGAATAGAATAGAATAGAATAGAATAGAATAGAATAGAATAGAATAGAATAGAATAGAATAGAATAGAATAGAATTATATAAAGCTGTCAGAGTTCAGTCTGATACTAACAATAAATTTGCTAACTACCTAGACTGACTCTAGTCCCCAGCAGAAATAGCTTCTTCACAGCAAGTAGGTTATAGCAGCCACCAAAACAACATCTGGAACCTTGAAGACTATAAGCAAAACCCTAATGGTTTACTTCCAGTTTGTCATAGTACCAGTGTCATAGTGTCATATTTTGTTTTCCAGTTTGTTATAGTATCATTTTCATAGTTAAGATTTTGTTTTCCTCTATGCTAGAATCAGGTTGAATCACAGATAACCTAAACTTGGAGTTGTATCATTTAATTTCATTGGCCACATCACCGTATGACAAAAACACCTCTCATCTACTGTTTACTTTACTGGCATAAGTTGAATGCCATCTTGATTGGGTTTGTACCCTGTATCACAAAGTGATTCTACATTATGTCTAGATTCCACTAAGAAAAATACAAAAATACCAACAGAAACCTAAACAGAATATATATTGATTTGGAGATGAGAGGAGGTGAGAGACGGGGGTGGGATAGAGACTCATGCATGCTTGTCAAATTTTGACATTTGATGATAATAAGTTGTTTTCTTTGAAACTCCAATAAGAATGCAAGTTGTCTCAGATCCTATGAGAAAATATCCTTTTCACTGTCAGCAATGAATCAGTTTTCAGTGGTAGCACAGCAACAAGAAGAATCAAGGTGAGGTTCATCCTAGACTTACAAGGAGTTTGCAACCTAAAGAAAATCAATAACCAGACTTCAACTTCCATTAGGGGATATCCTCATTCCAGATTTAATGTAAAATCATATTTGGATTTTCCCCTCTTCCTCTCAACCATCATAAAGATCACCTCAGCCATGCAACTCAGAGAGCAGATTTATCCCTCACTCAATCCAGCAACTTCCTTGCCCTGCTGATGCCAGATACATCAGTGAAGCTCTGAGCATTCCCCAGAACGATCACACATCTCCTGGTGTGCCCAGGAAGACAGACATATTTATCTTAGAGTTTGAACAGCTCCACTGCATCACAAGAAATCCTAATGGTATGGCACTGGCAGGCACAATGCTGTAGTTTGTGGCATGACTATCCAGATCTGGGGAAGATAAGAATAACTCCTGCAGTCAGAAGTGCAAATACTCCCAGGTACAGTGGACTTATCTGAAGATGAGGTAAGTCTTTATTTTCCTCAGTTTCATCTACAGCTGTTTTCCAATACAAAAATTGCAATCCTGTGGTCCAGAGACGGGTTGACCGTATCAATCTCTATCTCCACTGTCAATCAGTCAAATTCCTCAAAGCACTGTCTTAAAATATATATATATTTATTTAAGGAAGAGACAAATACCAGCCTGCTTCATACATATCTCTGCCCATCTCTGCCCCCTCAGTCCTTTGCTTCTCACATTTTACTCTGATCTCTTTCCTTTTTTTTTTTTTTACCACATATTTTCCCTTTGTAGTAAGGAGAAAATATGTTACCTCAAAAAGCCACAACTAATGCCATAGGGAAACTATGAAATTAATGGCTATGACAAATTAACACACTTAATCATGTGGAACCAATAGGGAGTAAGAAAATGGAAATGGAGAAATGGATCTCTCTTATTTCCTACTTCATTGTGAGATATGAGATATGACACTTCCAAAACGTCCTAATGAACTGTGAGAGGAAGAGCTGCAGCCAAGATGAAGCACACAGAAACACAATTCTAAACCACACAAGACAAACTCCACCTAGCCCTCTTCCAGCAGTCACCAACTTGGGAGCTTTCTGAGCTGTTGGTTCTCCAGATAATCATATTTAACATCCAGCAGTGGGTCTTTCCTTTATGTATCAGCCAACCCTCTTTTCAACCTACTCAGAGTGTTGTGCTTCACATCTACAACTGTGATACATGCAGTGCAAGAAGAATGGTTTTTATCTTGTTAGATTTACTACCTGATCATTTTCTGAAGTGCCTTCCAGGCATGAAAATGTGTTATTCCTGTTAGAAAAAAGTGTAATAACAGTGCTCAATTCCAGCTACACAAGCAGCCACAATGCAAGCTGGCATACTTTCAGAGGCGTATACATGTATGACTTGGTAACTCATTGATGTGAATGCTGAAGGCCTAGCTTCACTTTAAAATGTCAGTATTTTAATTCTTATGCTCTCTTACTTTCTGATACAGATTGGTTGTTTGCTTGCATTAATGGTATTCTCAGAAAATAGCTGCCAGAAAACAGACTCTGAAAAGTACAAAACTTTTTGAGTTGTATGTAGTACTACAATTCATCTCCTTCCCCCACATTTAAAACATAGTAACTTTATGTGTTTTCTTTCTAGGTATATTTCATCTTTAACAGGAGGTTAAGCAAAACTTGGTTTGTCTAGACCATCATTGCTTCAAAGACTGAATGGCAACAGAACAAAAAATCCTTATCTTATTTGCCTTTGCTAGTAGAGGGTTTGTGTAGTCATGTTAGCCAGGGCATTTATGCAAGTCTTGGGACCATTTACAAAGCAATCAGAAAATGTATCTCTTTCCAAACAGTTTCTCAATGTGATTACATACCCTAGCTATTATCTGTGTTTCTTTTAAGATTCTTTTATGACCGTATGCCACATTTGGGTGAATTTCACTGGGGCTGGATGACTTCTGAACTTCAGGAATCTTTTCAGAGTAAGTCCACAACTGGGGCAAATCCCCCTTCTTTCATTGTACTCCACAGGCACAGTGTGACAGTGTTCATTTTGATCAATATGTGAAGAATGGAAGAGCAAACCTCCACTGACAAATGCACAAGACCTTTAGAGAGATCTGTAGCATTTATTAATTTTCCTTGGAGATGAGGTTTAATGGAAGAGGCATAATTTATGTTCACCAGTTAGTTTGACTGCAATAACTTTTGCAACCTCCATGGATCTTCACTGTGATATTAGTAGTAGTAGTAGTAGTAGTAGTAGTAGTAGTAGTAGTAGTAGTAGTAGTAGTAGTAGTGACTACATGACTACACAGAAGTTTATGTCTTTATTCTTTTTTTTTTTTTTCATACTCAGTCATTCTATTTTTATTCTTTTTTTTTTCTATGTATTAAACAATGAAGTATTATATAAAAAGATTTCTTTAAACAAATGAAACCTCATTTTTCTACAAAGGCAAAAGCATATAAAATGTGTGGAAGTGTTACACAGCTTCCTCTGCCATCCCACACTGAAGATGTAACAGCAATGTATATCTTTGTGCACTTAAACAGTAGTCTGTTTACCATCACTCATAACCTGTCTCACTAAAAATGAAAAAAGTTTCTGGAAATTAAATCTTTTTCTGCTAATGTCCGCTGATCTAAGGCTGTCAGCTGCCTTTATAACTTCTCCAGCAGGGAATGCAAATTCAGATGAATAAATGAGTGAAATTCACAAAATTTGTAGGTGCTTGAAATGACATAGAATCAAATTGGCTTTTTTTTTTTTTTTTTTTTTTTTTGTCTTATAGCATTCATCATTTCCCCATTTCCCCCATTTATTGGAATTTGCTATGTATCTCTCTTGCTTTAACTTATCTAATGCTCCTAATCAGACTAATAATCTCTTAACATATCCTAGCTTGTATTCTGTTTGTCTTCCTTCTCCCCTTCCTGTGAGGTCATCCACAGGTATACTTGATCCTCATTGTTTCTGCAGTACTGGTGCCATGTTTAATATATCCTGCAGCCTGACCTTATCTTTGCATAAAAACATACTTCTTACCATCTGCTCATCAAATAACTGTTACCAGAAAATGGGATTTCACAATCTAAAACAGTATGTACATGTGCTTTAGAGTGCTTTAGAGCTTGTCTCTAAAATATGCCATCTTATTAGAAAGTAAGTAAAAATACTTATTTTCCTTTGTCACTATATAGAAACTCCCTGAATACAATTGCTTTTATCTGTAGGGAAAAACTGGACCAACTAGTTTGGTTTTAAGTCTGTGAGTTACTGAGAACAATCTCATTGGTATTAATAGGCTATAGATTTGTAAGAGAATTTAATGAGTACAGAGAGGGAATTGCCATCTGAGCAGTTTCTATTCCTGCAAGCATTAAACGTAATATGTTAACCATGAAATAGAACAAACCCCACTATTAGCCTGGCTGTGAGATGATCTGATAGTCTGTGTTTTTCAAAGTGTGAAAGCAAAAGGCTTTCTTTGAACTAGAAATCAATGGAGATAACATTTCCCTTTTCCCCTGCTGCAGCCTGAACCTCTGAACACTCACACCCTGACCTCAGTGCTGGACGCTGGGTCCTGGTAGTGGAAAGTCCTTGACTGGTGGCGGTGGAGAGAAAATCATCACCTGCTTAGCCACAAACAACACATAGGCCTACATCTTTGTTTGTTAAATATCAGCTAATAGTTGCACAGCGGAGCTTCAAAGTCTCACAGCACTGTTAATGAAGGCTTTGTAGATGCCGTGTCCCCACTGAAGCCTTGAACTTTGGGTCTGATATTTAATGTAAGAAATATAATGCTGTTCAGAATTACCTAGTTTTCAGAATAAAGAGAATAGAATTACTAGGAAACCAGCTCTGATTTTGACTTTCAGATATGATCCTAGCTTTGTATATGTCATTCAAAATATTTTTACCACATCAGTAGAGAAGATATTCTGGTTTGCAAATGCAACAGCAAACCTTGAATCAAAGCTTCTGTCATGACTAAACTTGATTTTTGGAGAGGATTAGGTCTCTGTGTAGTAGAATTGTATGGGTCACTTTTAATAGTGCTGCTACTTCCAGAATCTTCAAATGATACCCAACCTGTCCATCTGCTTGGCTGCATTGAAGGGAAGTCTATATTGCCTATAGTAATTCTTCTAAGAGAATAAATCTCAGCATGTTTTTAATATTTTCAGTAGCATTGTAAACTTTTGCAAACTTTTTAGCCCATGAGTTAAAATGCATAAAGTCAAGTGGATGAAAATTTACTTTAATGGAGGTGTTCTATCTCAGAAGACATTTTACCAGGAGAAGGAAGACCTTTCTAAAACCCAGTTTATACTGTAAGCCCTTCTCTTTTGCTTGCAACTTCTCACCATAATATATATATAATATTACATTCTTAACATGTAAATATATAACTATATATGTATATATGATCTTATATGTGGACATCTGGACCTTTTACTTTCCTCAAATTTCTGTCTTTCATTCTGGTAAGGGAGATCTGAAACATCTACACATAGTCCCAGTAGAGTTGGATAGCACTGATACTGTCAGAGATGGCATTGACTTATGAATGCCTCCTCCCAATACTTTTCAATTGGTCAATGTCTTCTTTTTGCCTAACTTAGGGTCACAGTGCCAGCAACATGATGTGCTGGGTAAACATCACACTGGTACATGCATGACACATTAGTACAATGCAGAAATACATTACCTCTGTGTGGGGTGTCAGAAGACAGCTGTGATAGCAAGAATCTCCAGTCAAGTGAGGAGTTGAGTCCTCGTGAATTTCCCTTTAAGACTTGAACACTCCCCATCTGTGTGTTGAAGTGTTTTTGTGCTAAGATGTAGGTACCATGTTCCTTTCCAGCTCTGCTTTGTCTCCCCACATTTCAGCAGATGAGTGACAATAAACATCTGGGCATGGGTTAGCATTTCAAAATGCTCTTTGTTCACTTGCAAGACTCAGAATTATACAGGTTCTTCTGGTGTGTTTTTGTTTTGTTTTGTTTTCAGAGACAGCTCTAATCCTGACCAACACTGTGTCATGCCTCTCACAACACAACTGATACTGTTTAGCAGAAAATGCTATTCAAATTTATTTCCATTAAGTCTATTTAAGTCATTAATTTCACTAATTTAAGACTGTATCCCTTTACCCCTAACACCATCCACAACCATCTCTTCTCTTTAGGGGACTGGAATTTCTTGTAGCAGTAGGGTATCTGATGGTGTCCTTCAGAAAGGCCCTTCAAGTTGCTTCTTTTATCCTGAGTCCTTCTGCAGTGCCAGAATTTTTTCAGCATAGGGAAAATATTTCATTCATTATCAGGAGCTTAGTCATCTGATTCTTGGTGCTGATGCTGCCTTTCGGAACAATGGCTGGCTGCCACTCTGTCTGTTTCTGTGGGAGAGCTGCACTCTGTCATCTCTGTGTGTTTCTTTTTCTCTCTCTTTTTAATATCCTTGTCTTTATTATGGGAATTGATTTTTTTAAGTGTCCACCTGATAGGCTTTCTTTTTTTTAGAAACAGAGACCAGGTGTTAATTTGCACCAATGTCACTGAATTTTGATGATAATGAGTTCAGAAAGGATAGAATATAAAAGCATACCCCACTATGCCTAGAGAAGCAAGACTATGTGGTGAAAATTGTCTATGGCTGGACAAAGTAGCTGGAGGGCACACTGTCCCTCCCTTACCATGTATCTGCCTTTATCCTCTCTTTAAGTGATTGGCATAACCAAAGAACCCCAGGGGAAAAGATAGAGAAAACAAGAAGTGTCCCACAAAGAAGCATCATGCATTAGCCATGAATAATAATAATAATGATAATAATAATAACAATTATGATAATAATAAAAGGCAGGGCAACACAGTTCTGATGAGCTTGATTCCATTTTTTCTTTCCCTATAGGGAGTTCTCAAATCACACATGGCAGCTAATAGGAGCACAGTGAGGGGCAAGCTTCACTACCTTGACATGTTGATAATAATGTAAACACTTTCAGAGTACTCTGATCAAAGTCTTCCACTACAGGAATATAAGATATGGAATATCTGTGGGACTAAATACATTTTTCTTGGCCCAGGTTTCAGCCCAAATGAAATCATACTCATTCCACAGTCTTGTATACAGAAAAAAATAGCCTGAGGAGTTTTTACATTACTTTCTCTCTCTCTGGATTCACTTATGCTTGGAAGGCAAAATACAAATATTATGATCATGAGCATAGTAGCAATGTTGGATAGGAAAGGACTTCACGATGTCTTTCTTAGGATATTAACAGCAGCACTGTTGCTACATCACTTTATTCTCTTCTCTCCAGTACAAAAGTCTTGTATGCAGTCTCCTTGTGTCTCCTTGGCTATGGTAAGGATGTAGGGGTGTTACTATTGCTTGGGAACAAAGCATCACAGATCACATGCATGGTGCTGAGCCTCTTACGGAGAAATTGTAGTTTATTGTTGTTCCACTTAGGAACAAAATATGAGAGGGCACTGAATATGAGAGGGCACTTCTTTGTGGTGAGGGTGACAGAGCACTGGGACAGGCTGTTCAGAGAGGTTGTGGAGTCTCCTTCTCTGGAGATATTCAAAACTTAACTGGATACCATCCTGTACAACGTGCTCTGGGTTACCTTGCTTGGCAATGGGGTTGGACCAGATGATCTCCAGAGTTCCCTTCCAACCTCAGCTATTCTGTGATTCTGTGAGGCTGAGCCTGAAAAATTCTTGTATATGTTGTGTACAGGACAGCATGGTGTACATGTAAGTGGCAAGCTTTCAGCAAGTGATCATCAAAGCTACTAAGTGCCAATCAGCTAAGCTGAAATTATTCTAGGTCAAGTTAGTGGTCTGTTGACAATGTCTCTCATTACCTAATTGATATGGCTATATGCCTGCAGATAATAATTCTTTTCTCCTTGGGCATAATGCACTCATATTGTGTCGTGTCACCCCCCTCTTCCACACCCCCACCTTTTTTTTTTTTTTTTTTAATATAAAATTAATGAAGGCGAAAACTTTAAAAATTGGAACCCAAGCTTAAGTCCTCCTGCAGTAGTCCAGTTCCACAAACTGGCCTGAGTTTCAAAGATTTTGAAAGGGAAACAAATCCCACTCAAGCTGATGAATATTTTGAATACTTTGGCACACATTTTCAGGGTTAAATGATTAATAGAGATATTCAAATCACTGATGGTCCAAGATAACTGGTTTATTTCTGCTTACACTTTTGATAATGGATGTCACTGTTGGAAGGAAATGAGTCACATGTTTCTAAAAGGCCAGGAGAGACCGATTTCTGAACAGTGTGTGTTCATTCCTGGCAAGACCATGACAGGAAAACTAATGAGAGTAGCAGATCAAACATTCAGGCAGATGAACTGCAGCAGCAAAACCCATCACACAAAGATGGGTTTTCCCCCTGATATGATGAACGGTGTAGTTCTCACAAAAACCTATACAGCAGAGTGGGTGACTTCCTGAGATTCACTCAGAACAAAGCAGAGGGAATAATATCATGGATTTCCTTGTTTGGTGTACATCTTCACCCACTTTTAATATAGTAACTGATTTGTAACTGTTTCTCTGTTGTGACAGAAAAAGAAAAAAAAAAAAGTGGTAAAACTAGCTCCTACTTCTCTACTTCTCCAACCCTTTCCCTTCAGATACGCTGTCTGCATATTGCCTTGCATATCACTCCTTTTCTGTGTTTCCTATTTGTATTTGTATTGGTGTCAGTATGGCTGCTGTTTTCTAGGCAAGGAACACGATTGAACAAGTTGCTTATTAACCTGCTTAGATGCCACCTAAGCTAAACCCTCTGATTTTTTTTTTTTTTTATCCCAAGGATTTTATATTTTTTTCAGTCATTTGTATTTTAAACAAACTGTTGTTTGTATTGAGTTCTGATTTAATACCTTCGGCAGTCTACATATTAGAAGAAAGTATACACCACTGGTATAAAGAAAAGTTTTATCAAAAAAAGGATAACTATCTGAAGTGATGCCAAGAACCCAATCTTATTTTACTTGCCAGGATAGTTTCCAAGTGTTGACATGACCAAATGGGGCCAAATGTGAATGCTGAAAGAGTGAGAAGTACCTGGTGTATTCTCTGCCTTACAGATATGAAGTCTCCTGAAGTCAATGGAGTTGAAGAAACAGAACTGAATTTCACATTCTTGAGTCCAGTGACATTATCTTGGACTTAACATCAGTGAAGTTGAAAGCACACAGTCATTTAGCTGAATATTGCCAAGAGGAAAGATCATGGTGAGCTGCTAATATTTGTTTCTGGAAACAATCCAGGAATGATGCAGAAGCCAGATTTTTACAAAGGTTTGTAACCATCCTTCAGACACACTATGTGGGTCAAGGTACCAGGCAATAATAGAAGTCAAATGGGTCAGAGACCATTTTAATCTTGTCTGATCCAATGACTTTCTCTATACTATTGGTCATTTCACATGAACTTCTTGAATCTGTTTCAGGACAGCTATGAAAGCAGGTATAAGACTAACTTAAAAAACATTTAGGATCCAGAAGCCAGGTTAAACAACATATATTCAATTTTTCTGCCAGTCACTAAAACTGAGATATTTTCACATAGAAATTAAACTGTTGACAATGCAGTCTGAGAAGGTGTTAAATGCATCCTACAGCATGGTGAAGGTCATCAGCCACCAGTGTACAGCACTGTACTGGCTCCAGCTGTAAAGTTACCCTTCTTTCTGTTCTGACAGGCACATCAGAACTCTGCAATACACTATTTTTGATAAGGAAAAGGCTTGTGGGCTGAGAAATTGTTGTAGAAAGGAAGTCAGAATTCTTGCTCTCAGAATGCATAGTGGCTTCAACTGTCTAAATAACTGTTTAAAAGCATGGAATTTAAGACTAATCCACCCCCAGAATTATTTCCTGGTTCCCTCCCATTCACAAGGATGTTTCTTCCTTCTAGTACAGATGATCAGAAAATATTATGACACTTCAGAGGAACTTGGAAATCCCTAACTTTGCTTTTACAGTATTGCTCAGGTGCTCACTATCTGCCTAAATGAAGTAGTTTCTGGAAAAAAAAAAAAAAAAAAAAGTTGTCTGTAGATGTATATATGCTAGTGCATGTGAATTTTCTTCCTGCCTCACCACTGAAAGCGGAACACATTACTCATCCGTTTGCCATATTCAGATCTGGTAAACTCTGAGCAAATTCTTTTGTTAATGTTTGAATAAACGAATGTAACAGGGTTCGGGGGAATTATCCAACCTATATCAGATACATGATGGACGTGTTTTGAATTATATAATTGTTTATTTTTCTGCCAGTAAAACTGGGCAAGAGTCTTTTCAAACTGACTGTGCAAGTGGTTCAAGAAATTCATATGTCTGGTTGGATTAATAGTATAATATAAGTCACAAAACCACTGTTCATAATCCAAGGAAAGCACTGCATAAACATTGTGCCTTCTGCTTGCTCACTGCACTCAGAGGCCGGTGAAATCTAGATGTTTGACCTGGAAAAGATCAAAGCCAAAGTAAAGCCCTTAAATTCTTATCCTGGAAGTTGAAGTTAATTACTAACAAATATTCCTTCTGAAGGTTGTGGCTATGACTTTGTCAGCAGATGATGCCTCAGACATTGACCTCTTTATCAAGGTGAACTTAATCAACCCAGATAATTTGTTGTTTATCTGATGGAATGCTGGAATGGAGCTTTAATGACAGTCTTTTTAAATTCCAACTGCTGTGTAAATATCATAAAAACTAAATATGTAAAAATATGGCCTCATTCCAGGCAGGAAACTATTGTCCTTTTTGATTAACTAAATGAAGAGAAGTGAATGTCTTTCATGTCAATGAAGAAAAAATAAGGAAATAAATAAATTCAGTATCATGAGGTTGTACTAATGTTCATTTCCAGTACTGCTCAGTGCTGTTTCATGCTGTTTTAGCTGGGTTGGGTTAACATGCTCTGGAAGCCTTGAGGGTCTTGTAGACTGGTGTCTGACTCTGACTTTGCTCCCTGAGCCTTTCATCCCATATCTCATAAATCTTCTCCTGACATTAGATTTACCTCTTAGAATACAGTCCTTAGCCATAAAGTCCTGTCAAAGGAGGACTGACATAATAGAAGGCAATCCAAATAAAATAATACATTCAACAGAAGATAGCAATTAAGATATGTGCTTCTTATCTCAATATTTCTTTTGTGTTGACTCATTCCTTCATCTTTTTGGCCATCTTTTTTTTTCCCAAACAAAGCTTCTGGAAGTGCACATTGTAGATGACATAAATTCCCCTGGTAGAAATTACCTTATCTAGCTTTTACTATCCACACTATAAGTTTGTGTCTGAGCTAGTCATCCCATTATAGTTAAAGGAGATTTGGTCAATACAGTCAATAGAGCTTACAGTGAGATTGATCTGAACAAAATCTGTTGTCTGCTTTAGGATAAGAGGAATTACATCTTAAAATCTTTTGACTCTATTGACCTTCCCTCTATTGACTATAAAGAGAACTCATGGCAAGTAGTTCAGATACAGAAGTCCACACTAAATTGAAATGTATCCTGTCCCTCTTGACTGGATGCAGATCAAGACCTTAGCATACACATATACTGAAGGTCTTGATCTTCTACTTCTTTTTAAGACTCTGAGTGTGCAATTGGAAGACTATGAGTAACAGAAATGTTTGTTCTATGTCCACAGAGGTACCATAGTGAGTCATTAACATTTCAGCTCCTTTCATCACCACTCAGACAACAAACAGTTTTAGATATTGCTTAGAAATCTCTGGTATATCTATGGTCAACATGAAAAAATAAAAATAAAAAATTACTCATATGGGTTTTCTGAGTGGGAGACAGAGGATAGTTTCAGTTCATCTGTAGCATGTACTTTCGCAGTACAGACACCTCTCCTGGAAAAGCAATAAATTTACCTTCACTTATCTCTCTTGATAGTGTTTGATGGTAACTTAACACTTTTCCTGGTTCCTCTGGATATTTATTAGATTATATTTGTTTCTGTTCTTGCTGGACAGCTCCTTTTCCAAAGTGCAGCAGCAGAAGTAATTGGAAGCCAGACAACATTCAGCTTACACTGATGAGCTTGTTGTTAAACAGACGGCTAGATTTTGATGGTCATCTTTCCATGGTTTGAGGAGAAACAGGGGCATACACTATGTTACCCATCTGCTAGTTAGTCTCCTGTACTGTGTTACATTCTCCCTCCACTTCTTTTTGCCTTCATGTGTTTTACAGAGTTACTTTGGGGGACTGCAAAACTTTATCCAGACTCAGATGTAAATTTGTTTCTTGAGATCAACTTCAGGTTTTAGTAACATAAAACCTATGAGATAACTTTGACCTCAGCCCCAATGATCATCCTGATGTAAATAAGAAATTATATTTTTGCAATTGGAACAGGAAGAGCTGTGTAGATAAAACACTGCCTCTGTTACAGTGGAAAGGTTGTTAGATTAGCTGTGATTTTTTTAATTTTTTTTTTTTAACTTTGAGGAATGGGACATAATGTAGGCACAGGATGAAATATTCTCAACTATGGAATAGCTTTGTCATATGTTTTTAGTTTGAAATAAGGCCACACAGGATGCAAATGCAAACCAGGCTGATGGAAGTCAAAAATCCACTCCATTTGAGAACCACAAAATGACATTTTGGGAAGAGATGGTTCTGTTCCACTGTGAAGTGGGTGGTGAACATACAATATAGAGATGTCAGAAAACTTTCCAAAACAAATGAGTTATATATTTTATATTTTGAATGGTCTTAGCTGTACTTATTACATATATATGTGTATATATATATATACATACGTATATATATATATATATCTCACAGAATCACAGAATTGTCTAGGTTGGAAGAGACCTCAAGATCATCCAGTCAAACTTCTGACCTAACAGTAACAAGTCCTCCACTAAACCATATCACTAAGTTCAACATCTAAACGTCTTTTAAAGACCTCCAGGGATGGTGACTCCACCACTTCCCTGGGTAGCCCATTCCAATACCTAACAACCCTTTCAGTAAAGAAGTTTGTTTGTTTTTTTTTTTTCTAATATCCAACCTAAAACACCCCTGACACAACGTTAGCCCAATCCCCCTCATTCTGTCACCAGGCACATGGGAGAATAGACCAACTCCCACCTTACTACAGCTCCTTTAATGTACTTATAGACTGATAAGAATGACTCCATTCACCAGAACTCTTTGGGCCTGGCTATCCAGCCAGTTTCTAACCCAACTAAGCGTACGCCAGTCCAAGCCACAAGCAGCCAGTTTCTTGAGGAGACTGTTGTGGGAAACAGTGTCAAAAGCCTTACTGAAGTCAAGGTAGACCACATCCACAACTTTTCCCTCATCCATCAAGTGCGTCACTTTGTCATAGAAGGAGATAAGGTTCGTCAGCAGGACCTGCCTTTCATAAACCCATGCTGACTGGGCCTGATCACCTGGTTGCCCTGTAAGTGCCGTGTGATGGCACTCAATCTGCTCCATGAGCTTCACTGGCACTGAGGTCAAACTGACAGACCTAAAGTTCCGCAGGTCTACCCTCCGGCTCTTCTTGCAGATGGGCATCACGTTTGCTAGCTGCCAGTCAACTGGGACCTCCCCCAATAGCCAGGACTGTTGATAAATGATGGACATGTTGATAAATGGATGTATATATATAGTAGTACATATATATATATATGTGTGTATATATATATATATATATATATATATATATATATATAGTAGTACATAAAAAGGAGGAAAAATATGCTTCTGACAGGATTACATCTTCCATATACCTGGAGGAAAGATCTTGAGGTCAAACAAGAACATGCCTACAGTTGTTATTATTAAGCATTCACTGTGAGAGCTATATGCTTTCCCAGTTCATGCATTCGTCTCCAATTGTCTTCTCTGCCTGAAACCCAACATCTGGGAGGACTGATGACATGTGCTAACGCTGTGGCTCTTGCAGCAGGCTTTTTGAGGACACTCGAGAATACACTAAGAAATAATAATGATAAAATACAAGGATTGCATGCAAAAAGAGCTGTATGTCTGTATCTGTAAGAAAAATAAAAAAAGAAAAGAAAAAAGGTATATATATATTAAGGTATAGAAGGCTACTTAGGTAGATCTATTGATGCAAATATAGCATGACTGAAGAAGCATACTTTCTGTGTATACTTCTGGAAAGGCCCTGTCAGTGCAATAGAAGAGACAAATGTGACTAACATATGATTATTCTTGGTTAATAGTTAATTGAAATGGTTAATCTTCTATTAAATCCGTTATCATTTTTTTTTTCTCAAGTGATTTGATAATATTTTTTTTTGCCTAATTAAGGAAGCCTTCTATAAATCATTCCTGGAGGAGGATGATAGAGTGATTTTGAGAATGTTAGAGAAAAGAATTTTGAAGACCATCAAATATTCAAGGAATTTTGTGAGACGATGCTGAATGTATATGCAATTCAGTATATGTTAATGTGGCTTCTTATAACACTGACTGGCAAATAAAAAGAATAAGGAAGTGACCAACTAGTCATTTCTATTTTATTTTCTATTTTCAGCAGTGTTTTAATTGAATGTATACATTTTTCCAACCCGTCATTGAAAAAGATTCTCTGTGATAACAACTCCAGTTTTTATTACCTTTAGTAATACTGTATTTTAAGGACAGAGAAAGAGCAAAAAGATTGGAAAAAAAAAAAAAAAAAAGAAAGCATGTAAAACCTAGGTTTTTGTTGTGTTTTGTTTTGTTTATTTAATTATTTATTTATGGGAAAGGAAACAGACACCTCTCACTAAGCTGTGGCAGCTATTAAAGATCTAAATCTGTCCTCCTTTCCCAAGTTTTTCCTTATGACTACATCTGAACACTTAGTGCAACTTGTGATGGATATATTTCATCCAGAAAATTCAATTGCTTACTTCTGTTGCTATGGTTACAGATCATGACATAACTTCTTATTCTGCTGATGACGATAATAAAGGTTGCTGTGATGGGTCAACATGACAAGATAAAGTAAGAAAGTAAGATAGAGTAAGAAAACAAGAAAGAATCCTCTGAAGGCCAGTCTCAACAGCAGTTGAAGAAAAGTCTTGGATCTTTCCCCTAGTGGTTTAGGAAAGAGTAAGTTTTCCTTTTTTCCTTTTCAGACAAAATCTTAAAAATGCATATGTGTCACTCATGTCTTTTACCACTTTAAAACATAACCATATATATGTGTGTTTTTCTGATTATTACTCCAGATTAAAGAACAAAACTCTGTTAGGTTAAAGGAGTGGAATCAGATTTAAAGATTGGTTATATCCAATCTTACCTAAAAGCTTCCAGTAGACCAAAACCCAAAGCTTTTTCTCTCAAAACCATGCCTGATATTTTGTTAAATCTGCCTAATCACATTCAGACCCAACATAGCTCATGGTATTCTCTAGGTATGCCTCTGTCAGCCTGGAAAAGTCTAGGTTTCAGTGAGGCTCTAACACTTTAAGGCAGATGATTTTACTTGTTGGCACCTGTTCCAGTCACTTATATATTAGCAGTTTACTTTTTTATTATTATTTATTTGTTTATTCATCAGAAAGCTGGCAATCTCAGCCACGGTAGTATTTCTGTCTAATCCTTTCTGGTGATAAGGGATGCAGGAGAAATGTACAAGGAGAAAATAGTTGCTTTCTGGAAGTCTACTGCTTTTGTAATATCTCCTGTAAACTTCAAAGGTTTTGTTTCTCTTGCAGAACCTAACAAAGGGGAGGATACAAACTGGATAGCTTTCCTCAGGACTCTGTTTCCAGTAGGTCTCTAATTTTTCCAAGCCACATGGAACAAAAAACACTGGGCCAGCATCCTTCCTCATTTGCAGTGACATAAATTTGAAGATAAAACCAGCAAAGTCAACATAGTTTCATAGCAATGAAAGTAATGCAAGATCAGAGGACATTTTTACATAAAATGTAGTGAATTCTGGAATTCACTGATACAAGAAGTTGTGGGGACAGTTTGCCTAACAACTTTAGCAAGATGTTAGGCAAATTCTTGGACAGCAGGTCAGTAAAGAGATACAAACCCACATGAATGCCTAATATGCCTAATATGGTGGCTGCAGAAGCTGAGGAACTGAGGTGAATGGGCCACAAAGTCCAGGTGCACTCCTTCCAAAACATCTCCTTCTGCTGCAGGAGACAAAGCGTTGAACTAGCTTAAGATGCTTGGTAGGGCATTTCTTGTGTTCTTACATCTTCACTTACTATCTTTTGTGACATCCAGATTGTCAGAAATACTTTAACTGGCTTCTGAAGTCCACTAGTATGCTCTTTTTACAGCATGACATTGGGGGTGTGCATTTCATGTCCTGGGTGCTGCACAAGAGCAGGAAAGAACATGTAAAGTTTTCTGAGATATTCTGCAGGACAGCATGAGGAAGAAGTAGCAAACCTTGTTCAATGTTAACCAGACAGAGTCCCTCCTATGACCTCTCAAGACCCACAGCCACACCCAGGCTTTGTTCTGAAGAGAATTAGTTGTTTCACTGCAAAAGAAATTCCAAGAATAAGTAATATTTATGGCATTTATGAAACAAACAGGGATAGTCAGAGGACCAGAACACATGAATGAGACACAAGCTATTTGACAGCATGAACAAAATTAGACTAGTTTTCACCTATTCTATCAGCTAGCCTACTATATTGGAAAAGGATCTGGATATCCTAAAAAGAGTTAAAGCCAATGACAGTGGCCTGCTTGGGGTCACATGGCTGACTTTCCTCCCCATTGGATTACATAGGCTTGCACTCCCTTAAACTGAAGCCTCTTACTTCCATTGTCCTGCATGGTGCTGGCAATGCATGAACTCCTGGGGTTCTGGCTTAAGGGGATTATTTGGAAAAAAATACCAAATCCCATACAAAAATCCAGGGCTAAGCAATGAGGCAGTTTAAAAGACCAATGAAAAGAAGGTGTTGAGCTTTAGCTGTTGCTGTTCCCCATATAACAGGCAGAAATATCTGAGCAAATTCAGTTGAAAGCCTCAGCTTCCTCAACCCAAACTTAGCAGGGACAGACTCAGTCTGTTTCTACTTTATGTTAAGTCAGAAGGAAAAGAAGGCAGGAAAAAAAAAAAAAAAAAAAAAGACTGCTATATGGGAGCACATGGTAACATGGTGCCCTGCTCCTGTTTTTTCTCAAATCCACATGCATGCAGCTATGGTAAAAATGATGTTTGAGTGGCTGGTATGATTTAACTTCATACATAGCTTTACCAGAATTACTAACATGCTCATTTTCATACATGACCTTCATAGAGACATTTTTTACACAGTCTTGTGACACCTTGTAGCTAGAGGAGTAACCAACAGGTCAGGCGAGGTGATTGTCCACCTCTGCTTTGCCCTTGTGAGGCCCCACATGGAGTGCTGCATCCAGGTCTGGGGGCCCCAGCACAAGAAGGATTTGGGGCTCTAAGAGTGGATCCAGAGGAGGGCCACAAAGTTGATCAGAGGGTGGAGCACCTCTCTTACGGAGCCAGGCTGAGAGAGCTGGGGCTGTTCGGCCTGGAGAAGACCTTGGGGAGACCTCAATGTAGCTTTTTAATACTTAAAGAGGGCTTATAAAAATATGGAGAGCAAATTTTTCTTGGACAGACTGATAGAACAAGGAGGAATGGATTTAAACTAAAAGAGGGGAGATTTAGATTATATGTTAGGAGGAAATTCTTAATTCAGAGGGTGAGGAGGCACTCAAATGGGCTCCCCAGAGAAGCTGTGGATGCCCCATCCCTGGAATTGTTCAAGGCCAGGTTGGACAAGACCTTGAGCATCTCTGCCCATGGCAGGGGGGTTTGGTGTTAGATGATCTTTATGGTTCCTTTCAACCCAGGACATTTTTATGATTCTATGATCAGAAACAAAGGTATAGGCTTTTATGACATTATCTGCCTCACCATGGGAACATATGATTGTAAGGTTTGCAAATAAGCTTGCCTGGGGAAAAGGTTTTTTATAAAGATTTTATATGAAGGCCCACAACCTTCTATGACACTTGTGTTGTATGGTAACTCTGAGACTTGTGTTGTCATTTGATTCATACAGAAAATACAGAATGAGATTTTCTCCTTCCTTACAGTAACCTTTCTGGTTTATCACTCTGTTTTTTCAGACCACTGCTCTTCTAGCAGTGGATGAATTGTCATGGACTACAATGTGTTTCATCATCTTTTTGGGGGAAGGAAGGCCACAACTCTGAATGAGGTTGGACTCGATGATCTTGAGGTCTCTTCCAACCTAGAAATTCTGTGAATCTGTAACTTTCTGCATAAGTAATGCAGAATGTATGCAGCTCATCATCCAGTCCAAGTAAAAATGCAGTGCAAGCAAGACCTGATCCTTACTTCTCCCTCTTTTAACAAACATTCTATCAATGATGTTGATTAAATCTGTAAAATTGTCTGCTTCCTTCCTGCCTTTATAACTATTTTCTTATTTGATGTTTATTAGCTTCCATTTTTCCTTTTAGGTTTGAACACACATCATTGTAACAATGGTAATAAATTGCCCCTAACAGTATTTGTCTGGAGCAATAGAGAATTGAGACACTTTGGTATAGTTCCTGGAAAGATTTTTTCAGTTTTTCATAAGTTTTTGAGTGCAGATGATCATTTCAGTCTGAAGAGACACCACAGATGAACTTTGTCAGTTTTGACTGAGTTTCAGTTGGAAAATTCTGTTAAATCAAAACTCTCCAAATGGAACTCATGGAGTGTGAACCACTGTACCTTCAAATCAAGAAAATATTCATATTAATTTCTCGGAAACAAAACTGTTTGATATTTTGTTGTTTATTATAGTCTGGCTTCTATGTTGGAAGAAGATTTCACACTGTATTTTGTGTTTACAGAAGGTTATTTATTAAATTATCTATTTCTAACTCATCATAATTGAAATATTTACTTTTCTTTACATTCTGGATTTTCTGTACCTGGTCTAGCACAGCAGATTTATCAAGGAATCACAGAATCACAGAATTTCTAGGTTGGAAGAGACCTCAAGATCATCGAGTCCAACCTCTAACCTAACACGAACAGTCCCCACTAAACCATATCCCTAAGCTCTACATCTAAACGTCTTTTGAAGACTTCCAGGGATGGTGACTCCACCACCTCCCTGGGCAGCCTGTTCCAGTGCCTAACAACCCTTTCAGTAAAGAAGCTCTTCCTAACATCTAACCTAAAACTCCCCTGGCACAACTTTAGCCCATTCCCCCTCGTCCTGTCACCAGGCACGTGGGAGAACAGACCAACCCCCACCTCACTACAGCCTCCTTTAAGGTATCTGTAGAGAGCAATAAGGTCACCCCTGAGCCTCCTTTTCTCCAGGCTGAACAAGCCCAGCTCCCTCAGCCGCTCCTCGTAGGACTTGTTCTCCAGGCCCCTCACCAGCTTCGTCGCCCTTCTCTGGACCCTCTCAAGCACCTCGATGTCCTTCTTGTAACGAGGGGCCCAAAACTGAACACAGTACTCGAGGTGCGGCCTCACCAGAGCCGAGTACAGGGGGACGATCACCTCCCTAGCCCTGCTGGTCACACTGTTTCTGATACAAGCCAGGATGCCGTTGGCCTTCTTGGCCACCTGAGCACACTGCTGGCTCATATTCAGCCGACTGTCCACCATCACTCCCAGGTCCTTCTCTGCCTGGCAGCTCTAACACAACATTACATTTTTAAATGTGTCCCAACACTTTCCTATATAACCATTCAAATAACTAATGGGAAATAGATATCAGGTATAAAACAAAATAGCTATTTTATACATCTATGAGGCAAAGAAGAGATTCAAGGTGCTTTTTTGTTTGTTTGTTTGTTTGTTTTAATTCACTTTTGCATGCCAGATGTGGACTTCGGAGTGTTCTGAAGTGATTACATAGAAACTGTGTATTTCTTTTGTGCATTTTATGACCATTTTTGTGTCAGGAAGCAACTGCACTTGTAACTGTCCATTTGTTGTGTACAATAACATGTTTGCACTTCTGCATGTGTGTTTTGGAGAATACAAACCAGGATCTCACATTCGCAATAGAACAAATAACACATGGTGCTGAGACATTTAGAAGACTGGTTTGCATCCAAAGTCATTGAATCAGTAGAATTATTGATTGCTAGGACAAAAGCAGTTTCACTGATTAATTCTTCATAAATTATTTTAAAGCTTACACATTAGCTGAAATTTCTATCTTGTAAGCATGGTGAACAAGTGCTTTTAGCCCTTAAGACCTTCTGAGGAACAAGTTCTCTTTTTATTTACATTTTTGATTGTTCATTTGTCACAGCCAGACATGATGCAGAAGATATTTCACTGAATAATTTGGCTCAGTATTTGATATCTGTATTGTTGTTGTTTGTTTATTTTCCCCCAGAGCTCTATGTTATTTGGTTGATCTCAACCTATGACATGTCATTCAACAGTGTATACCTCCATTTTTAACTGCTTCTGTACAGTTCTATTAAAAATATATATATTTAACCTGAATATTTAGTTTCTTATACTTATCCATCCATGGATCTCCTGATTTTTTTTTCTTTACTTCAGCAAGGTCAAACTCATTCCTATTCTAAGTATACACGGTACCTATTCAAACTTTTACAATATGTCAGCTGTTGAAGTAATTATATTAGTATGAATGTGAATGGGGAAAAATATAAACAGTGAGAAAAAGAGGGAATAAAAAAGATTTAAAGCTTACAGAAGAAAATAAAATGATTCCTACTGCCACTGAATGTATCAAGTCCACTCAGATGGTATTGTTCCAGGTGCTCAGCAATATGGGGACCTGTCTTGAATTTAGTTCAAAAATCCCTGTTTTCCATAATTTTTTTTTTTTTTTTTTTTTTTTACTTATTAATCTACAGATGAGACCCATAAGGTTTTCATCAAATTAGCCACATTCAGGGAGGCATCTGTGTTTCTGAAGGAGATGGAAATCTTCAGTTTTGTCCACTGAAGTTATCATCTTATATCATAAATAAGGTTGCTTAGGACCTCCCAGAAAGGAAATAGAGTATTAACTTTTACGAAATGAACTGTTGTCAAAGCTCTGCTGCGGAAAATATAGCAGTTTTCAATTAATATTCTATTTGTCTTGTATCTTTTACTTTGAGGCAAATCTATTGAGAATTCTAAGATGAATCACAGTTGCCTTTTCAATTTAAAATCTATACAGGCTCACTGTTATTTGAGTCTAGAGTCTATATCCTGTACTTCATGCTCTAGATCTTTACTAGTAGTAAGCCTCTCATTTAGCAGTGGACAAAGCTTGGACCTATATATACATCCAGACTAATATTCTTTTCTTCTTGTGGGTGTACTTCAGTTCTCTTCTTAGAAGGGCACAAGGAAAGGAGACCTCTGTGCAAAGGGTAATGTTTCATTTCAGTAGGATTTTGATTCGCTTCTTTTCACAAATCTTCTGATTTGGGTCAGGGAAAAGAAAATAAAAAAAATACATACTTGGCACTTAGAATACAACACAATCTTGTGGAAATTAGATATCAAAGCAGGTCTGAAAAGAGCCCTAAATCAGCTTTCCCTGTGATAACGACTTTCCATTGTCATATGCTGTGGTTGTTCATACTCGTAGTCCGTACCACTATGATCTATACAATAACACTGGGAGGCAAAGTGAGCTTTCTCAGCTTATTGTGATCCCCTCAGGAGTAAAGGAAAAGACCCATATTTCTCTTGCTGATTTTGTCCTAAGCAGATTTAAGTGTGCAGTGTGTATTTAATCAATTTTAGTAGTGGAGTATTCAGCAGCTGTACATATACATGGTGACCATGTAAGATAACACTACTGTTAAAGATTCTGTTTTAGCGATTGGATTTTTGTACTCAATTACACTTCACAGAAATTAGGTAGTGACAGAACTAGCATCTGTGGGCCAATGAAACCAAAAAACGGTGTTCAACACTGCTGATGACAAACTCCTTTCTCCAGTGCAAAGTGAGTGGATTGGATGTCTGGATTTGAGTTATTCTGTAACAATGCATCTGACACCCTTCTGCATCAAGAAGCAAGGGTGAGGTATTTGCACGTAGGAACAACTGAATAGTACTTTTTAGTTTTGTTTTTGAACCTTGTTTACTTATATTAGTTCATGTTTCAAAGTTAGTCTTGTATTAGAGTGATTTTTTTTTCAGACATTTATTCACAGGGAAATACTGATCAGCTACACAATTCACAGATTGTTTTTGAATTCATCACTTTCAGCAGAAGAAAATTACTGAATAAATAATAAAAAAATCTTACTGTAAAAAAAAAAAAAAGAAAATTTTCATTAAGAAATTAACATCATTTTATTAATGAAGAGCTCATAAGATATTGAAAACTATTTTTTTCTTAAGATAAAATGATTTTTGTGTTGAGATTTTTTGTCCAGGCAAAAATAAATAAATAAATAAATAAATAAATAAATATTTAACAATTTCATAGTATTTAAAACTTAAAAAGAGTTTCTTTAGTTGCTGTGAAAAACTGAATTGTGTTTGCAGATCCATCCCTGTGTTCCATGTTTTCTTTCATATAAACTTGGATTTTATTTTGAGATTAATTGGTCTTAGAGTATTGCATTAAATTATGAGAAAATTTTCCTTTCATTGTGAAACCATATGAATAAAGTGTTACAGACTAAGCTAAGTTTACACTCAAACTAGAATAAGAATGGGAAAAAATATAGATCTGAAATGAAATTGAAGAAATGGCAAACAAGCCATATGCATAAAACTTGCATTGAATTCAAATAAATTTGAATTTTCTTTGGTTGAGAGCACTGGGAGAGGGAGATGACACAAACTGTCTTTTGCATGGCTGTGTCACTTCTCACAGTGAGCATGCTGAGGCCCCTTCACTTCTATCCTTTGGTTCTTTGGTCCAGGCCTTTCAATAGACTTGGACAGGAATGCCAGACAGCCGCAAGGAGAAGAGTGTTTTGGTGCCCTGAAGGCAGGACAAGCATTAATATGGGCTGCCAGGGAAGTCGTGGAGTCACTAGCCCTAGAAAAATTCAAAAGATGTGTGGACATGATTCTAAGGGATGTGGTTTAGCAATGGGACTCAGTAGGTCAGGTTGATGGTTGGACTTGATTATCTTGAAGGCCTGTTCCAACCTAGATAATTCTATTATTCTATGATGCAAATGTCATATCTTGGGCAATTTTTGTTTTGTTGGTGGTTTGGAGGGCTGTGAACTAGGTAAGGCTGATGAATGTATAGCATAAATGGCTTGATAACTCTAGAGCTATCAAATACGGAAATTTGTTATCAGCAGAAATCATTCAAAGTTCATGAACATGATTATATTTTAATTGGGTCAGTTTGTCATGAGAGAGCTCTAAGTGAGATTATACTATTTTCTGACATAAAAAGAAACATTTGAGTTTTTCAACGATAGCAGAGTTGATCAGTTTGAGAGAATTTCAGCATTATAACATACATAGTATGAGGATATAGCCTCATAATGTAAAGATAGGTCATTAAGAGTGTAATAAAACAATCACACTCAATGAAAATTAGTATTCTAGAATCTCTGTTTAAAAACAAACCATGTCTTACCACTTGACTTTTTATCTAACAAGGCATTTTAGAGGACAGATTCTATGAAACTTCTATTAGTTCTATGAAAGGAATCCTCCACTTTCACTTAAAAAAAAAAAATCCCTTTCTTTTATAAGTGAAATCCAAACATTTGTATTTTAAATATGTGATTGTAAATAACATATATAGCAGTTCCTCAAATCCAAAGAAATTACAAATGTAGAATTATAGTTGTAAGATTTGAAACCAACCCATAACAACTGGATGTTGAATCTTTTGTATTTTTATTTTCATATCTGCCTGGAATTTTTGCTATGTTATTATTTATTTCTAAATTGGTGTCTTTGGCGCTGACCTTGACTTTAAGGTAGTGTTTACTTTTATATCTGATTAGCTAGGAGGAGTTTTTCTTCCTTTTATACCAAAGGTTAATTAAAAAAAAAAAAAAAAGCAAGGACTTAAATACTTTCTTCTGTGACATGAGTTAGACATGAGTTAGACATGATTATTCAGTGATACTGCTTTACTGCTTTCCACAAAACAGACTACTCATAGTTTCAGTTAAAGCTAGAAAGAAAGAAAATAAATAAATAAATAAATAAATAAAAGCAATTGTTGTTTTAGGGCTTTTAGGTACAAGTCTTTTAAATCAAATCAAAATATACTAAACCAATAGTTACTGTGAAATAGATTAAAATAGAAGCATTTTTAATCTGTAATTTTAAAAGAAAGTAGACAGATGAATGATATGCAAGTCTGTCACTAATCTTCAGTGGATTTGTAAATCTAAGATATTATAATTCTCAAACTTAATTTCACAATAATTCAACAAGTGAGATCAAACCAGTTAGTTAAAATTAGTTAAATCAATTATAGTCCAAATGAATCTAATCACATGAATAAAAAGATATTTCTATACTTCTGCTTGGATGTTGTTTATACATCATGCCTCAGACAAAAATCTTCACAGCTGCAAACATATTGTTCTAAAATCTCTTATTCAAAGACATTTATTGCTATTATTGCCTATGCAAAATAATAAGCACTCTTTCTGACACTAATGATCTGATCTATAATTGTACCATAAATTTTTAATCTCTATTTTTTTTTTCCAAACAATTGATCTCAATTCTGACAGTGGCTCTAATCTTAAATCAAGAGAGGAAAAAAATTAATTTTCTTCCCGACATATTTCACCATATAATCAGATTGTTTTTCTTTAAATTAATTTTTGCTCCATGCTATTTTTCTATATTTGCAGGTACTAATGGATAAATTTCAACTCTGAATCTCAGGATTTTAAATTGGCTGAAGGAATAAATGTATAGCTATGATCATAAATATATATCAAAGCAGTCAAAGACTTGGCTATATATTCTACCTTGATGTATATACAAAATTTCTGTTACTGTTAATGGGAGATAATGTGAGTGTTTTGAGGGCAGAATATATTCTAGACAGTGAAACCAGTTTTTTTCCTACCAGTCCAATTTTTTCCTTCTCAGTATGTTGTTTGCCACTATAACATAGAATTTGAATCTTAGGAATTTTAGGAACTTTACTGAAAGTAATTACAGAATTTCTACCTTTATCATAACAAATCGATTTTACAAGATTCACAAGGGATAAAAACATAATAAGAAATTAAACTGCACAAGGGTATAAACTAAAGTATGTTTGAACAAATTTAGATTTGTAAATTGCAAACAATGTCTGAGTAGGTGAAACCCCCCTGAATTTCTGTTCCAAAATAAGGACCAGAAAGAATGACAACAAAAAGAAGTCATGATTATTAATAATGTTGAAGATGGTAGCAAAGGAACATTGGCACATCATGGTGGTGCAGAAAGGTGAAAGCATAAAGTAGAAAATAAACCATTTTTCCCTATACACAGGCTGCAGATGAAACAACTAAATGCAAAATAACAGATAACATTGGAAGCGTTTTCTCAGGATGTGTAGTGCCATAGCTTTTTCTGAAAGGCTAGATAAAGGTTTTGCTATGTCAGCGAGTTGTTCACAATTTTATTACTATTCATTCATAAAAGACTTTAAAAAGCTTTAGTTTTTCCAAGGGCGTCCCAAGTGACACATTTCACAGAAGCCCCTGTGCTTTCACCACAAGCAGTGTCAGGAAATCACTGGTTCAGTTTACAGATTCAGACCCATTACTTGTATAAGAACAAGAGCCAAGGCAATTCCTTTATTGTCTAAGCATCTAATGATTTCCTTGCTTTTAATGTCATTTGGTTGTGCATTCAGTTCTCTTGAGAGAAAAAGGATGAGAATGAGACAATTGGGTGACACTGAGAACGATGTTTCCCACAAAGCAAACAAGTCAGTGTGGAAACTCCCCTCCCTATTTCAAGAAGTCAATCTTGTTCCCACTTCTGCTGGGATGCGTTCACAGCTCAGTGATAAGTAAAGTGCTAAGCAGGTATGAATAGCCACTGAAATTGGCATTATTAATTTTTTCCCCAGTGAAATGGGTTAGAAAAAAATATTTAGAGGAAATATCCAAACAAACAAAAAACAAGAAAACAAAAACAAAACAAAACAAAAACACATCAAGCCTGTAAGAACTTCTGTAAGAACTTCTCTGATAATACAAAAGTGTGTCACTGGTAGATAGGCACAGATGCCTTCATTTTTGCCCCAGTCATTGTCATCACAATGACATCAGTAAGAGGCAAGCTACATATTTAGAGAAGGTGGATTTAGGTTCCAGGTGGCTGTTTACTGCAGACTAGTTGCAATTGTGAAGTTTTGAGTAACCTAAATGCATAATTTGTCCCTTAACTTATAATTAGCTTCAGATGACAAGCAGTTCTGTCATATTATTTTTCAAGGCAAACAATTTTCCTATCAATAATAATTTTTGGATCAACTGACAATGGAAAAAATGTAAATAAATTCAACATAACATCCTTAAGAGGACCAGAAAGAATATCTTCTGTTGAAATTCTGAGGTGTGCATTCTGCATATAGTATAAATTAAAATACTACATGCACTGATTCAAAAGTGTGGTTAAATAGTGTTATTGTAAGGCTGTACTGAAATGTTTCCTTTGTTAAAAGCACATTAAAAGTATTTATGATCCTATCTAGAATTGATCTCTACACATCTATTAGGTTCAATAAACATGGAATTGTTTATTGAGGGAAAAAAAAAAAAAACGACAGATGATAGAAATGAAGTTTAAAAAGTTGTTACAAAATTCAGTGGAAGATGTTCTGGTACAACAGTAGAAAAATATAGTTTATTTGGAAGAACTGCCAAGGGAAGGTGCTACTGTGATTTAAAACAAACAAACAAACAAACAAATAAATAAATAATCTAGACTTGGAAAAGCCAAACTTTTAAACTAGAAGAAATATATATATATATAATAAATATATAAATATATATATATATATATATATATATAATTCCCTGTTTGCCTTGGAGTGGTGCTTTGTATTGGCTATTTTTTTGTGTTCTTTGGGAATTAAGTGTGGTTTTACTTACAATAGATAAACTTATTTTTTGTAACCTGTTTGCTCATGAAAGTTTGAACTGTTAATTGTGGCATCACTCTGCAGGGAATCATATGCAAATAAGATGCAGTAGTCTTTTGGTCACAGTACTGTCATATTTCATTTGGAAAATTATATGAGATTTCATACAATCATTGCATTCTCTTATTTGTGAATGTCATGCCAAAGTGTTCCCATTAGCAAACAAAAGATGTCCAAGAGATAACGTGCATATTTATATGCAATATCTCAACATTGTTCAGCTTGAAATACCCCAAGGTCTTAGTGTGTTTTCTTGAATGGAGACATGTTGCAGACAGTGTGTTGTGTAGACTTGGAAAAACTTTTAGCTTTAGATGTTATGAAGCTCCAGATACTTTCGCCTCATTTTTTCTAGGTGGTTCCTGCCCTGGAATACTCATCTCCAAGTCTGGATGAACTGATTTTTGTGCAGTTCAAATTGTATTGCATCATCCTTGAAGGATCCTGAGCTTAGCATGCTGCAGGGAAAAAAATGAGTTCATGGACAGAGAGAGAAACAAAGAGACTTCCTGGCCCTGAGAGCTGGCAGCAGGCAGGAAAATGCAACTAGTACGGAAGGAATTTTTAAGCATGCAGCTGCCAACTGCCTCAACTCTTGTCTAAGCATGGATAAACTCAGGATTTTTTTTTTTTTGAAAGGTTAGAGCTCAGAGACAGAAATTGTAAGTGACGCATCCTTAGCCCAGATTTCACCTTCCACCTGTAAAGTTTTGTCTCGAACACAAAATCTAACATTCTCAGTGTTATTTCAAGAAACAGTTTTGTTTTATTTTATTTTATTTTATTTTATTTTATTTTATTTTATTTTATTTTATTTTATTTTATTTTATTTTTTATTTTTCTTTATTTTACTTTATTTATTTTATTTTATCTTATTTTATATTTTTGCTATGGAAAACAGTGAATTTACCCCGAATCTCTTTCTGAGAAATGAATGAGGTATTTTGAATGATGATCTCTAAAAACTCAGGAGCTCAGAAAACAAATCTGGAAAATTTAGCCTGAATAGGTACAGCTTGACAGAAGTTTAAGCCATTAAAAATCAGTATTTATTTGGAGTGTTGGGAAACTTCAGCTGTAGGAGATGTTCCTACCTCCATTAACAATACATGTGAAAATTCAACAGCTAGCAACAGAGAAAAGCTCACATGTATTAGAGTGTTAGTATATTAACATGCATATGGAGAGAGAGAAAAAAAATAAAATGCTTCTTTCCATATTTTTTTTAATGAGACAGAATCATACTTTAGTAAGAAAAACAGGCATACTTAAGAAATTAAATTGAACAGAAATAGGAACAACTCTGGTTTTATACATTCCCTTGACAAATTTCTCAAGTTTTTATGACTGTATAATCCAGTTCCTGTCACAGTTTTCTGCCATGCTATCTTTCAGACGATTGGTTTTGTGCATAGTTATTAGTCTGATGTTGCTAATCTCTCATTCTACAGAAAGAAACTAAACTGCTTCCATCTGACTGCTTATAGCGGCTTTTAAAAGGATGTAGCTGAGGTAGCCTAATGGGAAATTGGGAGATCAAAATTTTAAAGATGATGTTTGATATTTCACATGTTCCAGGTGGTTTAGAGACTACAGTCATTATAGAGGCAGTATTTTCCATCTTTATATGGAAGAAAATAATTAATATCATTCAATTTTATAGTACCTCCTGTTAATTATGAAACACGCATGGTGGGATTTCCTTCACCTATGTTATCTGGGACAAAAGTTATGCATGCAATACAACCCTCTTCCCCATCTGTGGAGAGAATGACTCATCCCAGCATAGGATAGGTTTGTGTTGCAGAAGGGTTAGCTTCTCAGTGGAAGTGCCTGTTTTTCCCCATTAACTACATAAGGGCTCTAGATGATTTGTTCACCAGACATCCAAGTTTTAGATGGTTGAACCCAATGGAGTTGAGACTCAGTGGCTGTAATAAGTTTCTTTCTGTAGACATGAAGCTTATGTAGAGATGAATGTTTTCATGTCTTTTCAGTTATATCCACCATTAGCAATTCAGATATAATTCATCCTGGTTTCAGATCAAATACAGAGCAAATACTCTTTTGGACATTGGTCAGATCATAAAAGGATGAATTTGTTCTTTTGTTGATGTAGACCAACCAAAAAGTAGTGAATATATGAGTGTTTCTACACATTCTAGTCTATGACATTAGTTTTTTCTGTTTCCAGACTCTGGAAAATCATTCCTCACACTAATTCCTGTCAGCAGTAAAGAATCATAAATATTTCTTACTCACACTAAACAATAAATGAAAATGCTAGTCTTCTCTTCAAGCTCCCTCTATAGTTTATTTTTGTTTTGTATATGATTTATCAAAGACTGAATGTCTAGCATCCTCCTCTGCTCCTTTGTTGATAACAGCCTTGATATCCCAGGAGTCACACTTTTTTGAGCCATCATCACTTTCAGATTTTTCTCCCAGTGTTGAATAGTAGGGGAGTTAATACCACAAGAAATACATTACCCTTAACTGATATCTCTGAGATTCAGAATAGTTTGAAGGATTATGGCATCCTTAGGCAGAAAGCAAATGCTGGCTCTACCTTTTAGAAGAAAATTGTTTACTGAATTTTCTGGAGTCAATGTTCCATCTCTGTTTCTCCAGAGCATATGAGATCTGTGACGGTTTTCCTCGAATTTCAATGAAGCAAGCTCTAAGTCTATAGGCCAATGAACAGACATTGTCCCTCTTTCCCCTGCCACCATGCAGCCTCTGAAACACACTTTGAGAAATATTTCTTTGTTCCTCAAGAAAAAGGAATTCTCCTTGGTTTCTCCTAGCTTCTGGAGACTTATGCAAAGACCTGAAACATATATGAGTATAGTTCTCTTAATATACTTCTCACTTTCCCACAGGAATCTCTTTGTCCATTGTTTATCTTGTCATATATAAAATGAGAAAGAAGTCTGTGCTTGATTCATTCTCTGAAGTGTCTGTCACAGCAGCATAATAAATAACTATAAATCTTGCATCCTTCAGATGAGAAATCAATTCACAAAGGTAATTTTTAGATATTTGATTCAGAAGAAGAATCCAGGGTGGAGGAAGATTAAGTGAAGTGGAGAAGTGAAGAACTAACCTCATGTTTCTTGATTAGGTACAACTATAGGAAGAGGCAACATTCAGCTTAAAGGATTTTTCTGTGTGAAAACCAAAGATGAATTCCCTGATTCGCTATAGAAGGTATCCCATTTTCTTTTCTTTTCTTTTCTTTTCTTTTCTTTTCTTTTCTTTTCTTTTCTTTTCTTTTCTTTTCTTTTCTTTTCTTTTCTTTTCTTTTCTTTTCTTTTCTTTTCTTTTCTTTCTTCTCTTCTCTTCTCTTCTCTTCTCTTCTCTTCTCTTCTCTTCTCTTCTCTTCTCTTCTCTTCTCTTCTCTTCTCTTCTCTTCTCTTCTCTTCTCTTCTCTTCTCTTCTCTTCTCTTCTCTTCTCTTCTCTTCTCTTCTCTTCTCTTCTCTTCTCTCTGGATTATTAATTTCACTGACATATTTAAAGCATTTCTGTTTAGCTGCCACTTTTTTCCATCCCAGACTCTGCCTGCCCTCCTCTGGTCTTTCCACACCTTCACAGGCAAAGAACTAAAATGCTGAAACACCTGGAAGCAAGGAAGCAAGCAAGGAAGGAAGGAAGGAAGGAAGGAAGGAAAGAAAAACATTTTTACTGTGAGGATGGTCAAATACTGTAACAGGATTTCTGGTGAGGTGGTTGATGTGTCCTGCCTGTCAGTGTTCAAGAGGCATTTGGACAATGCCCTCAAAAACAGTCTTTAAGTTTTGTTTGCCCTGAAATGGTAAAGCAGTTGGATTAGATGATCTTTGAAGGTACCATCGCGTGGCCAGGAGGTCAAGGAATGTGATTCTCCCTGTCTCTTCTGCTCTCATGAGACTCCGCTCTGGGGTGCTGCATTCAGCTCTGGAGTCCCCAGCATAAGAAGGACATGGACATATTAGAACAAGTCCAAAGGAGGACCATGAAGATTGTAAGGGGGCTGGAGCACTTCCCTTATGAAAGCAGGCTTGGGGTTGTCTAGCTCTGAAAAGAGAAGGCTCCAGAGATACCTCAATGCAGCCTTTCAGTATCTAAAAGGGAAGTACAGTAAAGCTGGGGAGGAACTATTTGTCAGGGAGTGTAGTGATATGACAAAAGGTATTTAAACTAGAGCTTTAAACTAAAAGAATGTAGGTTTATATTAGACATTAAGAAGAAATTCTTTACTACGAGGGTGGTAAGGCATTGGAGCAGGTTGCTCACAGAAGTTGTGGATGTCCCATCCTTGTCCAAGACCAGGTTGGATGGGGCTTTTAGCAACCTGGTGTAGTGGGTAGCATCTCTGCCTATGGCAGGGGGTGTGGAATTAGGTGATCTTTAAGGTCTTTTCCAACCCAACACATTCTATGTTTTTATGACTCTATATAGGCTAGCCCAGTTCACTTCACTTTGTTAAGTACTGTCTAGAATGTCAACCCAGTTGCTCACGTGTATACATCTCATGTAATTTGAGATGTCACATGGAATCCCAAACCATTCTGTGGGATGGGCACACAAAGAAGGATAATGAGCTCTTTCTGAAGTGGTAATTGGAGGTCAGAATTTGTATATCATGATCTAGAATTATACTAGGGAACTCTTTGAGGTAATTGAATTGAATTCTAAATCTCTAGTGGCTGTAACACATTTGATACCTAGATGGCATGTAGACACTTCAATATCAGGTATTTTTGTCTTGAACTGAGTCTTTCTCTGAAGGACAAGTTTAATACTCTGATGACATATTGCTCTGATGACATATAGTTACTATATTTTCCAACGTCAAGTGATGATGTTTTCTTAAACTGTCTTTTAGAAATTTCCCAGGCTAAAAAAAAAATAATAAATAAAGTCTTAAACCCTTCAGCATGTTTCTAAAGCAGTTTCTCTTACTTAAAGGACTGTGAATGTCCTAACGAAGGTATTTCTTTTTTCTGTTTCACTTTCACGTTTATAACTTCACAGCTATGTGGTCATAAATTAAACATCTACAACTGTTTCTAATATATCCTGATTAAATTTTGATATTTTTAGCAACATATAAAGAGTTACAATCAGTTTCATCCCTCTTTTAGATGTTATACAAGCTATAATGAATACTGGTCTCTAACCAGATAGTTTATAAATTAAGAAATACTGCCGTGATGAGGAACATAAGTAAATTTCCTATTAGTTTGTATGAATCACTAGTTTATACTGTAACATCTTAATTTCACATAAATTATTCATATGATTTTTAGTTTAAGATATTCACAGTGGATAAAGATTTTGAGAAAGATGAGTAATCAAACTGTTTTGAAAAACAGCTGTTCATGCACAGTAGACAGGAACTTATGATGTTACTGCATGTTTGAGAGGGATTACAAAAATCTCCCCCTTCATAAAGAAAAAAAAAAATAATCTGCATTTTCAAACTCATTTCATGTCCGATGACTTGAGTTCATTCAATATATGAGTAAAAAAAAAAATAAAAATAAAAAAAAAAATGAGTAGACAGTAGAGAAAATTAGAAATAGCTGTGGGTTTTCCTGTGGCAGGTTTCTTCTATTATCAAAGGCCGCTACTGAACTGAAATAAATTTCTGCTTTACAATTGTATCCCCACTATGTCAGCAGGTAAGCAAGAAGGAAGAGGAGAATAGAGATGGAAAAATGTGGAAAGATTGCATAGATAAAAATATAGCCAAAACCTGATCAGGTAGATAACTGAGACTTATTCCCTGTGTGTTCATGGCTGGTGTTGAAGGCACTGGGAATTACTGTTGCATTAGGCCTTTAAAATTAAGCTATTAGTAAATGTATCTTACTGGCATGGATGTGGACATTAGGAACAAAGATCATGCAATAGATTAACTGTTACTTTCTGCATTTTTTTTCCTGCTACACTGAAGAGAGAAAAACTTTCAAGCCTGCCCCCAGGAACACATTTAGCTTGAAATAAGTATTAGTCAGTTCGTATTAGGTTAGAGGGAGTTTGCAAAGTACTCTCATTAGCTTGGATTTAACAGTTATTCCTTACTTACCTTTCCTACAGTAGGTATTCCGCTCTGTGGGACTGGCAACTGGTCTAAGAATAACTCAGCCCCTTTCTGATGTCTGACACGTCCAGCTAGAGCAGCCAGGAAACATATGGATCATCTGCTTTACTAGCTATGTGTATACCACTTTCACCCTATTATTCCATCTACCTAAAATTCACCTCATGCTTTCAATTGATCTTCCTACTTATTTCCTCCCTGAAGGCTCAAATCTGCATCCAGTGAAGTCAGTATGAATGTTATATGAGAAGGATCAAGCCTTTAGACTGTGATTTAACAAGGTACTTAAGCACATGTCTGGCTTAGTGTACAAGAAGCTTCTCATTGAAAGCAGCAGAAAGATTGCTACTGGCCTAATTGGGAACAAAAGTGAGCTATGAACCATTAACCAGCTGCTGAATTCCACTACAGCAGTGTCTGTATTTCAGTGATGGGTTGGGTGTGAGCACTGAGAATAGTTTACAATGTGCTTGAGAACCTTAAGAATGAAAGCAGCTCTATGCCAGCTGCACAAAACCATGGAATTTACCAGTCTAGACAATATATCTGATGGTCTACAGCCACCAAGAATCTTGTAAAAAAGTAAATGGTATTTTTCAGAACAAGTTGAGAACTATACTTCCCCAAACTTCAGGCTAATTAGTGAAAAGCTGTTGTCAAGACTCTCATGAAGAGTTGGAAATTATTTTATGTATCTCCTTGTCATCTGCCAGAATATAATTTTTAAGCATGAATTTGTACATAGATAAATGTGTATACATATTTACATACAGGGTAGTATACATATCTTCTTAACCTACCAGGGCCGTGCTAGGGATACTTTCTCTGAGTTTGCTCCGCCTCTGTCTTCTTATGTTGCAGAATAGAAGAAATCACCAACATCCTTGGTAAGCACTTAGTAATATTTTTTAGGAAAAAGCAAAACAAACAAAAAAATAAAATAAAAAAAAATTACTTTGACTCATAAAAGCCAGAAAAACAGCAGACTGATGACTGCATCTGTGGATACTCTTATCCTTTTTCCCCACTGTCATATTTGGTAAGTCCTGCAATCTTCACCAGTATAGGCTGTACTCCTGTAGGATGTTTGTTGTGTAGGTGAGAGCAACACAGTTGTAGATTGATTGTGCAGTCTGTAGGCTGATGGTTACGGCATATGTGAGAGGCAAGTGTGGAAGATACACTGTGTGATGATAGGTAGGAAAAGAAAATGCTAATTTTTGTAGGTGGGCATGATCCTCCCACTGCCCTTTGCACTTAGGTCAGTTTATGGCAGTTTTAAAGCTGTGAGATCCACATCCCTCAATTTTCTTTATCACTTGCCAACAGTAAAGCATCACAGTCCACCACATGTCATCAAAAACACCTAGTGCATTAGGTCATGGATCTTTGAAGCAGTTGTGCTGCTCAGTTGCAATTGCACTGCTTTCTACCTACCAGCAAACATGAAACCATGCCAGAAAGGTGCACTGCAGCACCCTGGTCCTCTTCCAGCCCAGAAAGTCCTAGGAGAGAGGCTGTCACTTCATTCTGCAAATGCATAAGGTGTATCCCAAGCCAATGTAAATGTGAGGCTTATTCCATCTGCACAAGTCTTATTCTCACAATGTGGAATAGAGTGGCTGTGTAAAGCCACGTAAGACAGCTGTAGTATATATGTGGCGTGAGCTACTGGTCTTTTTACTCCCACTCTCTGTTTCACCTTGTCTAAGCTTGGTGTTAGGCAATATCATTTAGAAGTGCTGTTGTACTCCCATTGCTGCTGTTTGTGAACAACAGAACCCCTAAAATGTAATAGTTCAACTCAGTCATTCACCAGTCTCTGCCTTAGTCATTAAAGACTGCTAGTACAATGGCCATGAAAAAAGTGTCACAGCACTGAGTTAAAGAGGTATGGCTGAGTTTTCAGGGGATTATACAAGAAACCGTCCATAAATAGCCTGGTTTTCTTCTTAGAAATTTATCTCTGTCTTTGTGGTCATTTATCTCAGATCTGTGCACTGTGTCTGGAAAGCAAACCTTAATTTGAAGATGTAGTTGAGGTCTGTGTGTGACTTATATCAAAATAGCTTTAGAAATCAGCTGAAGAGAACTGCTAATTTAGGCTTTTCACTCTATGTTTATTCATTAAAACTTTCAGCCTCATTTAGCTACCTTATTTTATTCCGTGATCAAAGTCACCTGTATATACCTCTATAGTAGGGTACATCTTCGAGCTACATTTTTGTTTGTACACACAGTTATAATGCTGTGGCAACTGTATGACTCCACCTAAAAAGTCACTTCTCTTTAAGGGTTTCATATTAGGCTAAAATTGCAACAACACTTAAATGGACTTGAAGGAAGCAATTTCAAAAGCATCATATTACTGCTTAAGTAGGTTTATTAAAAAGAAGAGCAACAGGAGGAATATTAGAGCTGAATCCCCTCAGTCACTCAAACTGTTCTGAGTAATGTACTTGCTTAATTACCCACTTTTCCCAATATACTACCTTGTCAGTCCTTGCTATGACTCCTCAGCCAGTCCTGTGCATTACAAAAGGATCTTAGTAGAGAACAGTTGAGTATTTTGAACTGTGAGCACTGAAAAACTGTGTTTTGCTGGCTTTTCCTCAAATTCTCAGGCTGCCTCTGATCACTATTGTTCAAATTTTGAGGCAGAATATTTTACTTCTGCAGCTTGTCATATGCCCTTATTTTTTGCTTATTTGGCAATTCCTGAAGTGTTTGCTTCTAGTTCTTCTAATTTCTTTGTAACTGCATCTGTTGATTTGGAGCTCAGTTCAGGAAAAAAACAATGACCGTGATTTTATTGTTTATGAATGCTCTAATTGCATGGGTCAGCACAGATACCTAGACAGAAAGTCAAATTTTCAAAATGTGATTGCCAGATGACTTAGGCTCATTTCCAAAAATAATTAGGCACTTAAAAGGCTGGATTTCTATGAAAATCAAGAATATGCAGGAGACTTGTGACCTGAAATCTCAGACTTGGAAATTGAACATATGAATACCTCAAATTTTGCTGCTGGCTGTGATCCAGTAAATGCCATCTTGTAACCTACTCATTGCAAGTAGTCTCATTAACTTGTGTTTATTTCACCATGAGTGAGTTAGGTTATGACCTTGGTATGGACACAAGTGGTGACTAATAGAAACAGATGGAAAGGATGTCAAAAGGGGGAACACTATGACTGTATGTGACTGCTTTCTTTGGGTCCACAATTGTTTCTGTATCAATGTCCTGGAATTTTATGATTTCAAGTAACTAATAAAACCTAAGTTTATTTGATGCAGTTATAGGGCACTTGCTTATCTCTTTCCCAAAATACATTTACTTGGTCTAAAACAGTTTAATCTGATCAAGATTCCTCTCCCTTTTCTCCTTTTCCCTTTCTAGATTCTTTAAAACTGGCATGAAGAAGCTTTGTCTCTGTCTAAGAATGAGAATGGATGTAACATTTTTTTGTCTTCATCCCAGCAGTGTTTTGCTGGGAAAAGCCATTTTGGTGGGAGGCCTGGGCTCTAGTAAGCTTTGATGCAGGGAATAGAAATTTGATGGAGGATAGGCTTGGTATGAAGAGTTTTTTCTGTCTTTGTAAAAATGTGGCCAAATCATGTGTGTCTAAAAAGAGTCATATTCCACAAGCTGAGACATTGTTTAAGAACAGGGCGATCAGTTACCCATCTTGACAGAACATGCCCCATCCTGACAGTGAATGAGGACACTCATTACCAGAGCTGCAGAGCTGGAGCAAGACTTCTTTAAAATTGGTCTTCTTTGTGTCTTGCTCCCTGGGACTGTGGTGGAAGTAGTCATGGAAAACTAGAGAGAAGACATTGTCTATTCTGTCTTTAGTCTATGTTCTCTTCACTAATGCTCATCACAAGGAATGAGTCCAACTGAACTTAGCATATGAGTAAAGATGAGAACTGTTCAGTACCTCCATCAGAAAGGACAGATGAATTTCACTGAGAAGTCTTAACTATAAACATTTGAAACTACATTGGAGATGCATCCAGAATCAATACAGTTGCCAAAATAAGTGCCTACTCCAAACCCCAAATCCTAAATGTGGGTATACCAACATATTTAATTTTTCATCCTAATGTATCCCATAGTGCTGTACAAGGCACACAGAATAAGGTATGAATGCATTTGTCACCATCATCCTGGTGAAAAATATCTCCTTTTTACAGCACACTTCAGCGTTACTCTCTTTATGAGAGCAAGAGAAGAAAAGAGTCACTGACATTTTGGAACTTCAGGGAAAACTTGGTCTGTAGCATTTAGCTCGAGTTTTGCAAGCTCTTCAAAGCTAATATCCCTTCTGCAAATAAATGTTGAAGGATTTTTAATTAGTTAAAATGATCAGCATTCAAGACCTTAATTTTTTTCACTTAATCTGAAAATATCACAGTGCCCCTTAGCATATTACTGGAACATTGGCACTGCACCAATTGAGAGAAAATAGTGCCAATTACTTAATCATATACTTCCTGCAGCTTTTTCTATGTTTCAGGCTGAGTTCCTCTCAACAGCTGAGGAAAGGTATTGTCATTTCTACCATTTGTGGTAAAGGGATTTGCGTTTTCCTTGGAAATTTTTTTGTAGGGGTGGTTCAGGGGTTTTGTATTTGTTCACTCAAACGTTAATACAGCAAACTCTAGTGGTCATTATGGTGCAGTGGAAAGGAGTGGAAAACAGTCCTAATCTATACTATGATATATTACCATTCACAGGTGAAACTAGGGCTCCACCCTTTGTGCTTTTCTTGTATACCACAGACTTCTGTTAGCACAACTCTACAAATTAACACCCATATCAGCTCCTGTTGTCCAGCAATAATATGGTTAGAAAAATCTGGACAAGACATTTGCAGAAGTCTCAGTGAGATGTTCCAAAATATCTACAAGTAGCACCAACCCACAGTACCAGCAACCTGCATGCATATGCCAAAAGCAATGCTCCATTCCTACAGATGCCAAGAGTAGGTGGGAAAGAAAGGTGCCTCCCAGCTACAGCCTTGAAGATCATTTCATCCTTGTTTTAACTGCTAAGTAAAAATTAACAGAATGTAACAGCTCCAATATATGCTATGGCATATCTCCCATCTTCAAAAACTCATCTGTGCATCACAGTAGCATGGCAAATCCAAGGATGAGCACTGTTTAAATTAACTTATTGCTACGTCCTGCAGGAAAGATGTCCCGGTGTCAGTGAAGTCTGTAGACCGGGTGCAGCAGGGAGTGAAATGAATGTTGTGGTAGAATTGGACACAATGGGAACATAGTGCCAGGGGCTAAACTCATGGCTCTGCACAAAGACTTGAGACCCATTTTAGCAGAGTTTTGTTTGGTTTTGATTTTTACTGGCAGTAGTAAAGTGGAAAAAAAAAAAAAAAAAAAAAAGTTATAATGAAAGCCAAATATTCTGGTATAAATTTGTACAGTTCTGTCCAAGTCAACAGAGTGACAGTGGCTTAATTCAGAGCTAAATGCCTATACAGATGTAAAGTAGCTCTCTCTGCAACAGGAGCCTGCAACAGCTCCTGGAAGAAATAGTAATAAGATGCCATGAAACTCTAAGTAAAATATGATACCACAACTGTATTTCAGTCTCTTATGAGGACCTACATTACTATGTAGGTTCTAAAAGAACCTACATAGTGATTAAATGAATTAAAAATATGATCAAAGTAGCAGTCCAGTTAAGGTCTTTCTGGAACACTATATAAAGTGCTTTAAAGTCAACGTTTTCTTTCTTTTTCTCTCCTTTTTTTTTTTCTTTTTTTTTTTTTTTTTCTGAAGTAAGCCTCTATTTCCTGCTTTCTTTGAAAAATTGTACTACGAATTATCAACAAGAGGTCACATATTCTACTGTTCAGCAGGCTCTGTCAAACTTGTGTGTGCTACTCTTTAAAGTAACTTAAACTTTGCGTGTTCTGTTTCACACATGGTCTCTGGAGCTTGTAGGTCATGCACAAATATAATGGTGGTCTTTCATGACCACAAGAGTTTCTAAATCACTGTGTTTTGCCTTTTCTCCATCAGTGTGCCTTATTCTGGTCACACACCTTTACAAAGAATCACACTGGCATACTCAAAATCTTGCAACTCAAACCGCTCTCCCCTCAAATGTGAAATTATTTGGTTCACAGTTCTTTGCAGGACTGGATGCAGTTCAGCTCTTGGGTTTACTAAGAAACAGAAAAATGTCTGTTGCAGGTCAGATCAAGCTTTCATCTAGCCCAGTGGCCTTTTGTTAGCAGTGTCCAGACAAGGATACCTATTAAAGAAAGTCAGTAGAGGGAAAACACACTTCTCTGCCACCTTCCAGCTTCCAGGTCAAGTGTCTAATTGTGCAATTTTCTGATGTGATCTGCACAGCATTCAGAACTGTAGCTGTAGTAAAGGGAAGATTGGGGGTGATTTTGAACAGTATAAGCGATGCAGTTTCAGTTTGTATCTGACAACTAACTTCAGTGTGTACTAAAAGGTGGTCATGAAAATAACTGATTAGATTAGAGGTAAGAATAATTCACAGGGGTTCAGGAACCAGTTTCCTCCTTTTCAACATGTTTTGTGACTACAAGAGGGTTAGCAATTAGAATATTATAATAGCAAGAGATGTGAACGTCTGTGCAGATTAATAAGATTAATAAGAACACCATCACCACCTCCGGACCCTGAGTTTTGGCTTCAAGCAATCATAGTTTCTGGACATGCCTGTACGTAACCTGCTGTAAGGTAGCCCTGCCTGAGCCAAGCAGGTTGGACATAATGAATTCCAGAGCTCCCTTACAAACTCTGCTGTTCTGTGATTCTGAGATCTCAATAAACAAACAAACAAATACATAAATAAATAAAAGGAAGTGAAACAAAGACTTTTTGGTACCATAGAGCACCAAGATTTGATCTATTTTTATGCCTTTTTGCTGTGAAAATTAGTGCTCTGTACACAAGAAAAACTCATATGGTGTTATTGCAAATTCAAACCCAGTCATCAGAGCAAAATAAATATTCTGTGCATGTTTAATGATAAGCCTCAGAAAATCCCATTTAGTATCTGTGATTTTTCAAGCTATGTTCTTGGCTTCCATATAGTATGTTAGATCCACATTGGGTATCATGTGCGTTCATTCCACCAAATAAATTGTTCACAGCAAAAGATGCCTATGTTGTGCGAGATCAAAAAACACTTCTGACTTTGGGCAGAAAGTTATAAAAGGTGTATAATAGGTTCAGCTCTGGAGAAACTTTTTTGCCTGTTGTGTTGAATGCAAGCCTTCCTTGTACAGGAAATTCCTGTTTGGAATTGTATTTTTTGTCTAAATATTTTTTTCAGTATTCTTTCCTGAAGCTGTCTTTGTCACCATTCTCTTTCTTCACAACACAAATTGTTTCTGTAGCATTATATCTACATCTGTTCTTCTGGTAAGAAGACAAGATAAAATCACAAAGGCCTATCAAAGTTCCTTAAAAATGAGAGACATTCTTTTTTCCCTGGCTTACTAACATAATTCACAGAATCACAGAATCACAGAATCACAGAATTTCTAGGTTGGAAGAGACCTCAAGATCATCGAGTCCAACCTCTAACCTAACACTAACAGTCCCCACTAAACCATATCCCTAAGCTCTACATCTAAACATCTTTTGAAGACTTCCAGGGATGGTGACTCCACCACCTCCCTGGGCAGCCTGTTCCAGTGCCTAACAACCCTTTCAGTAAAGAAGTTCTTCCTAACATCTAACCTAAAACTCCCCTGGCGCAACTTTAGCCCATTCCCCCTCGTCCTGTCACCAGGCACGTGGGAGAACAGGCCAACCCCCACCTCACTACAGCCTCCTTTAAGGTATCTGTAGAGAGTGATAAGGTCGCCCCTGAGCCTCCTCTTCTCCAGGCTGAACAAGCCCAGCTCCTTCAGCCACTCCTCGTAGGAGAATTCATCTTCTGATTGCTAAGTAGGCCACATGTAAAATAAAATATCATTGAAAAAATTGTACTTTGTGGCTTGAGCATTTGGGTCCATTCATTATTCCATAAGGGTGACTGGGTTAGGTGCTGAAGACTGCAGCAGCCCATGGATCTATATTGACAGCATATACAGTTCCTCAGAGTCATCATTGCAGGTGTATGGCCAAAGTTTACATAATTCCAACTTAAGGAGAAAAAGAAAGGGCAGAAGTTTAGACATAAAGGTTTATGAAAAACATAAGCTCTTTAATCTAACACTTCACTTTTAAATCAGTGGGATAATAGCCTCTTTGAGGCTTTGAGAGCCAAAGATATAGAAAATATTTTCATTTGAAATTCGTTTAGTATAGTAGTTTCCTAAACAGATTAGAAATTTCATACATTTTTTAATGTTTATATTTTTCCTCTCACCTATTATCCAAAACAAAGGCTCATGAAAAGATCTTGACTTCACAAAGTGACTAGAGAAGCTGATTGATCTTTTTAAAATAATTTGTCTCTAAGATGCCAAACTGCCTCTAACTTCAGTGTGGCTTAGAATCACAGAATGATTTGAGTTGGAAGGGACCTTAAAGACCATATAATTTCAACTCCCCTGCCATGGGCAGGGATACCTTCCACCACAACATGTTGTTCAAAGCCCCATCCAACCTGACCTTGAACACCTCCAGGGATGGGGCATCCATAACTCCTCCGGGCAACCTGTTCCAGTGCCTCTCCACCCTCATAGTGAAGAATTTCTTCCTTAATGTATATCTATCCTCTTTTAGTTTATAACCATTACCCTTTGCCCTATCTCTACACATCATTGTAAAATGTCTCTCTCCACTTTTTCTGTAGACCACCTTTAGGCACTGGAAGGCTGCTATAAGGTCTTCCCAGAGCCTTCTCTTCTCCAGGCTGAACAACTCCAACTGTCTCAGCCTTTCTTTACAGGAGGCTCCTGCCACCTGTTCATCTTTGTGGCCCTCCTCCAGACTCACTCCAACACGTCCATTTCTTTATCTCAATCCATTCTCCACTCAGACTGTATTTGTGCCTGGGATTGCCTCAGCCCAGTTGCAGGACCTTAAACCTGACCTTCTTGAACTTCATGAGCTTTTCATGTACCTAGGTCCCTCTGGATAGAATCCCTTCCTTCTAGAGTATCAACTCCCTCACAGCTTGATGTCATCAGCAAACTTACTGAGGGTGCACTCAATTCCACTGTCCATGCTACCAATTACAACTTTATAAAGATATCATTATTTTAAGATATTGAATAATTATTGCTTAGAGAATAACATATTAATTTTGGTTTTGGTCTTCAATGACTTTCTGGTAAATATTCTACAGTTTTGACAAATATTGAACATTTCCGGTAGTAATAATACCTGAAAGATACTAATGTATAACTGCACGCTATACTAACTCTTCATCTCATATTAGCATTATTAACACCAGAATAGATTGTGATATTTGACATCTCTGATATATGATGTAGAATAATAATACAATGTTGAATAATAACATAATCAGCAATCTGAAACAATTAATTAAGAATATATACCCTTCTGTATTTTTATCTTTAACATCATCTTCCCTTCATTCTGTCTCAAATCTGTATTGATATTCTGCATTGAATTAACATGGTATGAATGGAAAGATTTTCTTACAAAATTATTCTTTCTGAAAACCAGACTAATTTTTTTTGATATTAATTCAAAATAAAATTGTCAGAAAATTTCAAAACAAAAATGAAATTGAAACAACAACTATCCACTCAGTTGTAACACTGAGAAAACTTGTCATGTTCCAAATGATTCAGAGGCATATGTTGGGTTACTGGTAGAGAAGTGTATTTCATGTACAGTGCATAGTATTTTGTGGGTGTTCGTGAGCAAGGAAATGATTCACTCACCAAGTGCAATAACTACTTAATGAGGTTTAAAAAAAACCAACATACATTGTCATAACATTTATCTTATAAACTGGTTTTGCTTGCAGATTATTTCAAAGTTGTTTTCAGTACATTAAAATAATTCACTGGCTTTTTTTTTTTTTTTTTTTTTTTTTTTAAATTTGGAAGGATAATAGGGTTTCTTGCACTCCTGATTCCAGCAGAAAGTGACTGGATAGATGAAATAAATTGGCATGAAGTGTTTTAACATGACTATGGACCTTAATTTTTGTTGTAAATACTTTCTGTATATAGGATTTATTTTCCTGTCATCAATATTATTGCTTCTGTTTGTTTGTTTGTTTTCCTTTGTTTTTGTCTAGGTTACATGAAACATTGGAAATATTTTTATCCTAGTCATCCTTTTACTCTCCTGAAATACAGGCAAGGATAAAATAAATAAATAAATAAATTCCTAATGTAATCATCTACTTAAAGGAGGCATTTTGGATTTAATTCTGAACCTGACCTTATGTAGTTCTACTGACCTATGTTAGATAGTAAAGCTCTGTAGAGAGGTGTAAAAATGCACCACTATACTCTCTGAAGTACATTCTTTGCTGAAATATTTTGCAAAAGGACGTAGGACAACTATTTTCACACCTAAAACATGGATGACTAGTCCTACCAAGATCATCTGGACCACCTCAGCCAGAGGTTTATGCTTTTCAGATAGTGAATGGAGGGAGAAAATTGCCTCTGGAAGAAGTGTAGATGGGGATCTGCCCAGAGTTACCAACAGCAAATTGCAAGGAGCACATCTTAGAACCTGTAGCCATCTGAGATCCAGACACTGCAACCCTCTTCTGGAGTTAAACACCCTTCGGGGCAACATTCCCACTGTGCAGAAAGGGATGTAAGATGAATACCCACTTATTTCATGGTAGTTTAAAAACTGATAGCACTGCTGCTAAATAGAGGAGAACTTAGTTTTAGGTCCTCTTCTTTATGCAGGTATTTGGATATATAACTTCAGCATGCTAGACTGGTCTTCACAAGCTGACTGCTATATGCTTAGGACTTATATATTGGATTTATATCCAAGACTCATTTGGTAAGAGAGAGAAACCATGGGAAAGAGAGCATATACTTATATCCCGGAATGCTGACTACAAATCCTGATCCTATGGACCAAGGATTAACTCTTGAGATGGTGAAAGAGAGTTACAGGACAGAAGAACTCAGAAGCAAAATGGAGTTGAAGAACAGAAGTGGTGGTAACAAGCCACTGGCTGGAATGGTTTATTAGACTGTGAAAGTTTTCTAAGCAAATCAATAGAAATCCCTTCACTTTAGTAATTAAAATAATTGAACCATTATTGTGACTTTAATTTCAAGGACAATCTTCATTGAATGATGACAGGGACTGTTTTGTTCTCTTTCCACAGCATACAGCACAGCAAGATGTTGGTTCAGAGCTTGTGTCTCTAAGTGCTGTTGCAATAAAAAGATAAGAATAATACCAATTCTTAACCATATGAATAATCCAAATAATTAAGTAGCATATATCTTTGCATATATTTTTTTTCAGAAACAGACATTTTCAGATGTCTGTGACTCGCTCTTAGTCAGAGATGACTCAGACTTGAAACATAACAACTTCATCCCTTGTAACCAGGATTTCTTTGTCACTGTCACTCAGAGTGCCCTTGGCTACAAGAAACAGATAAACAGGGAATTAAAGAAGATCTCTTGTTTTGCTTTATGTGAGTTTGTAAGAGTTGTGGCATCTCCATGCATTTCTTGGGATCAGAATCTTCATTTCCCTTTCTTTGCAAGAACCCATAATCTCCTCAATGTTTTTCAAAGAAAGTGAAAGAGATGTCTTTTAAAAAGTTCACTAAAATGAAAGATTGCATAGAATCACTGTTAGCTGACCAGATCTTACAACTCAGTTAACAAACTGAAACTTTGCCCAATCTATCATTTCCTTGCTTTCTCCATAGCTAATCTAAAATACTGTGTGTGAAACCAAAGCAGGGTCTACTTTCCATGAAAAATAAATAGACTTCATTAGCAGAACCTCTGAAGCAGAGGCAAACAAAAGCATTTATTGGTCCACCTAAAATACTTTTACCGTATATATTGGTCAGTCCAGAAACTTCTTCCCTAGGGCACTTTTGGTCTAGATTCTATTAATTTCCTTAGGTTCTCCATTCCCTTTACTTTTAGTGGGGAATTTCTCTTTATTTTACCTTAGCTTGTGGTCAGTGGGGTAGTACTGATATAAATTCAGGAGGGGGATTATTGGAATGAACCATGTAATTGTTCATGTAAAACTTGGGCAATTTACAGATCAATTACTAAATGAAATTAAATGACAGCTAGCTTGATCTGGAGTAAATCTGAATGTTGCCATTTCAGGTAAATAAGTTCTGGGATTTGGTTTGCTGGAGTTGGGAGATTGTGGAGAAATGGCAGATTTTAGGTGAGCTACATCTTCCCTTTGGAAGAATTCTAAAGCTCCTTTATCCTGTGTACAAAAGACTTCACCTTTCTTCTTGTGCATTTGGTGGAGTTTTAAGACAGGAATTTTCTCCCATCTGTTATGTGTCTGTTTTACACATAAGCCTATTTTAATCTGAGAAATCAAAAATTTAAGAATTGGCATGAGTATAACACAAAAGTTTTATTTATTTATTTATTTATTTATTTATTTATTTATTTATTTTGTGTGTGTTAGGAAATGGTTCCTTTTTCTCAAGATCTTCAAAACAGAATGTCAGCCCACTTGAGAAAGGAGACATAATAAAATCCAGATCTCCCCCATATAAATGATACTGTTTCCTACGGGGAAATAATAACCTTGATCTCAGCAAGGGAAAAAAAAAGACCCCCACTGCAGGAAATGCATGTTTCTCTTGCACAGTTCAGACTTTTAACAGACAAAGATGCTCAAAGTCTGAACTGATGAGTTTCTTTGGCAGTGATTATCCCACAATAGAATTTCATTAAATGGTGTAGGGGATTTCCTCTTTTACTTCCTCTCCATCCTTACTCACAAATCCCACAGATGCAGATTTCTCTAACAACAGTCTTTTTTTTTTTTTTTTTTTTTCCTCCCAAACCCCCAAGAATTTAAATATTCCTTTTTCCAAAATAAATTTCCCTTTATTGTGACTTAGACTTATTCAGTCCAATACAGCCTATGCAAACACACACGCAGCTTTAAATTAGCATTTGTGAACAAGCTGGGTTTCTTTGGCTGTTTACTGAGACTTGGCAGCTCAGTTCCTCGAGGAAAAAAAAAAAAAAAAAAAGAGAGAGAGAGAAGATTCACGTCTATTTATGACTTGATTTTCAGACATGCTGAGTACCTCCTGTGGATTTTGAGAGCTGTTCCTCTGAAAATCAGGTCACCTATGTGGTGCTGGAAAGAGAAAAAACAAGGAAAAAGAAAGATTTTGATTTTCAAACACAAATGTTTACATGATTTGGGGGAGTAAATAAAATAAGTAAAGAAACTACTTCTTAAAAACCTTGTCTGCAGCTAGGATTGAACTCTGTATTTCAGACTGAATCCACTACTGAGAAATATCTGTGTGTAGAAAATCACTGATAGTCTCCTATTTTCCAGCATAACTAGAATGCAATTTGTTTCTCTCCCCAGCTAACTTGCTGGTCATTACCAGATTACCAGATAACAGATTTATCTGTTAGTGTGTGTCCAGTACTGTCCAGGGAGGTTGCTCTCCTCTCTGCCTCAGCTGCTCTGGTCCCCTACAGAATCACAGAATGTTAGGGATTGGAAGGGACCTTGAAAGATCTATCCCAATCCCCATGCTGGAGCAGGAACACCTAGATCAGGTCACACAGGATAGCATCCAGGCAGGTTTTGAAAGTCTCCAGAGAAGGAGATTCCACAACTCCCCTGGGCAGCCTCTTCCAGTGCTCTGTCACCCTCACTATGAAGAAGTTTCTTCTCATATTTAAGTGGAACCTCCTGTGTTCCAGCTTGCCCCTTATCTTATTATTAGATGTCAGTGAGGGTTGCTATCTTCTCTTTATGTCACTGAACAGCTGCTCAATGGGAGCCATCCCTTAATTATTCAGATGTAGTAGACCTGAAGTACACTTTAAAAAGCAGGTCTTTGACTAAAATACAGTAGGCAATGCACATGTAACCTGTTCAGTTGTGGGATCCGAGAATGGTAATGTTCTTTACCAGAGGCAATATCTTGCCTTACTCGGTCTTGAAAGCCTGTTTTTGACCCAGAATTTCTCTTTCTGAGGCACCCAGCACTAAAACACAGAGTATTTGTTACAAATCAAACCTATGGAGACTTGAAAATAAATCTTTTTTTTGTTGTTTTTTTTTTTTTTTTTTTTTTTTTCCCAAAACTTAGAGTCATCAGTTCCTAAACCAAAACTAAGATTTGGGTCCCGTCTATATTAAATACAAGTACATTACAACAATGTACATGTCCGTTTCTTATTAAGTATTAGAAAAAAAAAATGTATATATGCAATATAGATCTTTATTCCTATACCATTTGTTACGGAATAATTAAAGGTGAGATTTTCAAAGCTATTTAAGCTCATGAAGTGAGAATTTCTTGACTTTCAAAAACATAATAATTTTACGTATGTTGGTTTTGATAATAATTTCCATTAAAAAAAATAATTGTGTTTTGGGGCTATACACCTTTTGTACCTATTCAACATTTAAAAGTTTTAATGAAAGTGTTATATTTTTCTAAATCTCTCAGGTAATTTAATATAGGCATATTCCTGGGGAAAATATATATATATGCATGTATGTATATAAATCAGGTATTTCTATTCTTCACTAACTTCCAGATGCTCTTCAGTGTCAATTGGAATCAAGTGTTCAGATCCGTCCAGTCACTCTATATTTCACAGTAGATATTTAAATTCTGAGACAACTTTTGTAGGTCAAATTTCCTTAGATGGAACTAGAGCAATTGCTATCAAGGACAAAAGCTATATATATATATATATATATGTCTGTGTGTGTATGTGTGTGTGTGTGTGTGTGTATATATATAAAGTATACTACTGTAAATTTGATAATCTGAGTCTCCCTGCAGGAGACTGCAAATACAATAAAGTATCTTGTGATTTGTTATGATACAAAACATATACCTTTTAGTCAGTTTCCTGCAAATACTCAAGTTTGGGCGTTTGGCATAAAAGGCCCACTGGATAAAACTGAGTCGCTGTCCTACATCCTAGTCCTGACAAGTGTATTTGGAATGCAAATTCCATGACGTAAGAGAGGAGTGGAACAGTAACCCTTACATTTATATCGCTTACTGTACACCATCTTCCATAACCTTTTAAGTCTAGGATATTTAAAACCTGTACAGAGATGTCTGGTGAAAGTTACTTGTAAAGCTCTATAAACAACTTTATAAAAGCTAGAAAATTTGCTCGTGACATAATAAGAGTGTGATAACTTAAGACAGACATTGTTATACTGAAAGGCCATTGATACTGGAAGATGAAATGATCCACCTGAAATGTTCAAAAGCACCCAATCTGAAAGGCAGAAATTCTAGTAGCTTTCAACCAGAGCTGGACATATTATCTCTTTAGACAGCTTAAAAAATGCAGCTAATACAGATACAGCAAACTCTTTAAAGATTATTGTTCAAACCTACTTTATTTATTTCTTGTAAGAGCATACACAATATGTTAGACTGGTCATGGCACAAAGGTGTTTCTTGCAGCAGAGAAACAGCTGCAACAAGATCAGAGAAGTGCAACAATGAAAGGGATTTACTATGTATGACACCTTACAGATGTAGCATTCTAAATAAGAAGATAAATAAAAGTAATTGGAAGGTGGGTTGGGATGAGTAATGTTTATGCTTAGAAAGACAGCAATATCTTTATCTTTAAGTGATAAATCAGACGTTCAGCTACTGATGCATTTAAACCAAAAGTTGCTTATGTATGATTATTGGGTAAAATATTTTTGAGCCAATCTTTGCATTTCTTCTGTCTTTGGCAATCGCTTTTTCCAGGAAAACATTTGGCTAACTGAGTGACTAACTGATCAGTAAGAATTAACACAAAATGACAGGTAAATTTCAGTAAGCCCAAGAAATTTAGGAGTCCTGTGTTCTCTTCCCAGGTTTATTCTGAGAGGCTATGTCATTTAGGAAAACTCAGTGCAGTTTCCAGTGCTTTGTTTCTCTTGAAGGTGGAATTCCAGATGTTGTTCTGGAAATAATTCCAGACATATAACACCTGGAAATTTGGGACTTTCAAGCAGGATCTACTTTGTTACCCAGGTTTAGGCAAACTAGACGAAATCAAATTCAGCTCACAGCCAAGTCTGCACCCTACCATGAGAAAATGCTTCAATTCTAATTTAGTTTTTAATATAATTTAAATGATTATTCTTAGAAATGTTGTCCTCATATTAGATTTAGAAACATGGCCAAATAATGAGCTTAAACAAGATGTGAAGACTAACAAATATCCTGAGAATATTTAAATGCAACACTTTATCTCATAACTTAAAAGTTTATGTGCAGGTTTAAACCATGGCTGCTATTTTTTTATTTTTATTTTTCCCCAAGTCATATTGCTTTGCCACACTTCTTGAAATTATTTTCTGATTTTGAAATCATTGATTGTTGATGATATTGTTTCCATTCTTTAGTGCTGAAAGGCCTCATGTCAGCTGCAGGAGACAATTAGAGTGCAAATCATCACGGATGTTTAAACATTTTCTTTAGAGACACTGGTCATGAGTGAAATAGATAACCAATAGATCATATATGCAATAATATCACCAGACTTCAGTGTTAATACCTATTGAAAAATGCAGGCATGGTTCCATTAAAATGATACCACAGAATCACAGAATTGAGGGGGTTGGAAGGGACCTTAAAAGATCATTGGGTCCAACCCCCCTGCCAAAGCAGGTTCCTTAGAGCAGGCTGCCCAGGTAGGCGACCAGACAGGCCTTGAATATCTCCAGAGAAGGAGACTCCACAGCCTCCCTGGGCAGCCTGTTCCAGTTCTCTATCACCCTCACCATGAAGTTCTTTCGCATGTTGGTGCAGAACTTCCTGTGCTCTGTCTTGTGGCCATTGCCCCTTGTCCTGTTGCCCACAAACCACTGAAAAGAGGTTAGCCAAATCCCTCTGTCTCCCACACCTCAGGTATTTTATATATCACATATCATATACATATACATCATAAATATAGAATTCATATATCATGTCGTTTATATATCATGTATATATCATTCTCTAAATACTCAGGCAGACCTTAGTGTGCTAATTATAGATACAGATTATACAGATTCAACAGATTATATGTATTATACAGATTATATAGATGCTAAATACAGATTTAGATACAGGTTTCCTTAAAAGCTGTTATCCCACTAAAATTTACTAATTAAAGCAGGTCTAGACACAGGTAAGACAGCTGCTATTTTTTTTTTTTAATTTTTTTAGGAAAAATTAATGTTTAAATGCATTAAAAAGTTAAAATACAAGTGAGGAAAATAATCTACAAATCCTAAAATTAGCACAGAAAGTTTTGAAGTTGTTCTTGCCTTTTTTTTTTCTTTTTCTTTCTTTTTTTTCTTTTTTCTTTTTTTTCCTTTACTTCTTATTTCTAATTATAGATCCAAAATATGTAGTTTGAGTTACTTTTCCACTGGAAGGTAACAAACAGAACCACTTACACACTCACTTTGCTTGTTTTCATTTTGCTTCTTATTTTGTCAAAGCAAACAAATTCCCTTCCCTCAGTGGCTCCCACAGTTTGAACTACTTATCTACAGGTGTTAAAATATCTGCTGCTTTAAGAAGAATGATATTGCCCACTCACTCCACCCACATGTCTATGGGTTATGAATACCAGTCAGGCAATAAAATAGGTTTGTTTGAATGTCTTCAGCCTCCTCACCCCCACAGCAGTCTATGAAAAAAGGATGAACTGTCCTTTTAGCAAGCAGTGATGTAATGGTGCTTGTTAATAAAGTCTCAGTGGTATTGTGATTGCAGGACTTTCCATCTGAGTGCTTTTGCTGTGTCTTCTCCAAGAAACAAACTCAAATGTAATCACCTCATGTGTTGCAATGGAAATAGCCCCAGAGTACCACTCCAGTGTTTCAAATCACACAAGCCTTGAAAATGAGGAAAATTATTCTGCATGTTTTAATACCAATTTCCTGCAGTCCTTTTCCATACCTTTCACTGTTTTGCAAGAGTTCCTCATGTTTTTAAGAAAGTAGAGAGTTGTTAGAGAGGACAAGGAAAAAATGCACATAAAATTTTGCAAAACTAAAAGGAGGAAAAGGCTAGGAGTAACAGATTTTATGAGGTTCTGCAACACTGTTCCAGTTTCCTGTTACTGCAGGCAATAAGAACTCATATAATCCCCTTCATAAATTGAACAAACTCCATCCTGAATCTGCATAGATTTTTTTGTACTTATTTTGGAAAGCTGTTCAAGATCCTCACTAGACTGAATAGTGGAAAAATTCTTATATTCAATAACCTGTAATTGTTAAAGGTCAGACTAGTTTTGTCTCTGTCATTTCCAACCAATTTTCCACATTGTACTAAAACCATCTATTGTGATTCTTATAGAACCCCTGTTTCTTTCTTCCACCTCTGTAATATTCCCATTCTCCTCAGTGTTGAAGATGTTTTCCAACTTTGTTTCATCAGATAATTTTATTAGTCTCTTGTTCTATTTTGGCTATAGTTTCTAATAAAAATATTGTCAAATGCATTTTAAAACTATTTCTAGTGGAACTCCCTTCTCTTTTTGCGGAGTCTATGTTTTTGTCCTCTTTAACCAGCTCCTTAGCCAATTTAAGATCCATTTATTAATTTACATCTTTCCCAGTTTAATCTAAGGATTCCCATGTGACAACATATAATGTAGAAAGCCAAATAGATTTAATCCACTACATTGTGTTGCCTTACATTTATTTCTCACATAAAGATATAGAGCTATTCTGACATAATTTCTTTGGTAAATTCAAGTGAACATCTCTTGCATGACTTTGCTCATTTATTCTACTGCATGTATATGATCAGTTAAGATCAGATTCACTTTTCTTATATATTTGATATCTTTAAAACTTCTCTTATTTTTTTAAAGGAGAAAACATACTGTTTGTCAGTGATGTCTAGGGGTGGTAACAGAAAAGAGAGAGAGACTCATCCTCTTTGTGTCTCAGCTAGAATATTTCCACTGAATTCAGTGGTCTGTGAATCAGTCTTACAGCAGTGTAGAAAATTACAGTTTCTTTTTAAATATTAGTGTCAGCAGAAACTTATTTGTCCCAGCTACTGAGAAAGACAAGGATTACATATGGTGTTATAACACAGAACAGATTTTTTTTCACTGGTTATTTGCCAGTGAATTTTCCAATCATTACTTTTAACTAAAAATTTTCAAGGTTAATATGGGGTTCAGTGGCTTGTTAATGAAGTACCTAGTCTGAAAAACTTTTCAGCCCTAACTTTTAGACAGTGTAAAGTTAGAAAATATTGCTTCTGGACCTCATGTATGAATTAAGAACAAAATAAATACTTTGGAAATATGATCAAGTTATTATGGAGCAGTCATTGCAATAACAACACTTGTTTAAAAAAGACAGCTATATCTTATTATAGAAACATTCAGTAGCTAATGCAAACACACAAAACTTATGGGCTCAGAAATTAGCTGAACTCTGGCTTTAATTCGCAGTAACACTGACACATGTTCATACTGCATTATTGTTTAAAATAGGTAGTAAGTAGTCAGGAGTGCCTCAGCACTACTGAACGAGTGTACATTTGAAATCATATCAAGTGTGCCGCATCATTCTAGCTCTAGATCCAATAAAGCTTAATCTTCCATATCAAGAGAAGGTGAATGGAAATCAGGCACGAGTTCTTCAGAAAAAAACACAGGCTTTAACATCATGATGTGTTCATGGCCTCCATGTTCACTTCATTAGGGATAAAACTCTTTTATTCCAACTCTTCAGATTCTTTGGATGTAAACTGGTGCCTCTTTCCAAGCTACCAGAAAGCCCACATCATTGGAGAAGTACCCTGACAGAAGCAAATGGGTGAGAAACATATGAGCTTTGACAGCAACAAAAGACAAGGAGAACAGTGCAAGCTATCTGTATTATAATGTAGCAAGCGGGTGATATAGTGTTTTTAAGCCTCATGTCTCTCTAGTTTTATACCTTGGCAGGATTTTAGAAGGTCTGCTGCTGACCCATCTGCTAATTCACAGACTTCAATGAGGGGGTTATTTAGGCATTTCTTCATCTACTGCCTGCTAAGACCTCACTTGTAACATTTCCCAGGATAAACTTTACTTTTAGACCATACACAATCTATTTATTTTCAGAGTTTTATGTATTTTGGTCACCACACGTAGGGATTATTGAAGAGACTATGGCTGATTTTGTGGAATGAAGTCACAAAGGAAATGCAAGTAATAGCTCTGAAATCCTACATGTTTCACATGTTCTCAGATCAGGCTATGAGGCACCAGGTTAGTTTGTCACTTTTAATTACACTGACCCCATTTCTTTATCTTGAGCACATTGGGAAAGTGTCAAAAAAATGGTTAAAGAACAGGATGTCTCATCAAAGGATGATGTAATCGTAGATCTTAACATTATTTTAATGGGCATTTCAGTACTTATTTGTCAACACGAATTTGCAACAAATTTCATATAAAACTACAGACAGGAGTAAATCCAAAGTAAAAGGAGATGCTGTTGTTATTATTAAACCAAAGGAAGTATAAACATTATGTTTCTCACCAAAATAAAATAAAATAAAATAATAAAAAAGTGAGCTGATATTGCACTTTCTGATGTTCTGATGTTTAATATAAATCAACTACTACCAAACAACCTCTTAAGCTTAGCTTTGAGAAACAGCCTGCATTTGATTTCAGTTGACATATCTCATTTACTGATAGACTTCACAAGTCTGAAAAGCAGTATTGAGGAGACGTTGTGGTTCTGAGTAAGAGAAAAAAAAAAAAAAAATCACCGTGGAAATGCCTGAAACTGTTAAAGTTGTGCCTAAACTAATGCATGTGATACTGTTTCTTCATGGTCCAGATGTGAGTCCCTGTGCACCCAAATCCCTGCTTACCTTTCTGTCTCTATGTGATTTCAGGATCCTGATTGTATTGATCTGGCTGTTACAGATGTCTTTTGGCATACAGTCTTGTCCCTAAAGAGACCAAACTCTTCTGTAAAAACAATAAAGCATTTTTTTTTTCAGCCCCACAATTCCCATTGTTCCAGGAAACTCCCTCCTCTGACAATTAAAAACTTGCAACAAATTTCCAGTCTTGAGTCATGCATGGTCAGTCTTCACTCATTCAGCCTTGTGCTGACATGTTTCTACAGTCTTAATGATCAGTTCTCTCCTTGACATATACCCTTAAGAGGCAGAAATAGCATCCCTACTCAGCATTGATTTTGACAGACCAAGCAAGCCACATCTTTCAGGTTCCTCTTACAAATGAAACTCTCTTCCCTTCATTATTGGTTTCCATAAGCATGTCCTACATTTCTGTATAAAATTTGTGTATTTATACATGTGTTCAGGATTTCTGTCTCACTTAAACCCACTGTGCATTAATTCTAATCAGGCTGGGTTCAAAAATTCTACGTTTTTCTTCAGAACATCCTAAACTTAATAAGATATATATATTTGGCCTAACACTTAGCAGAATTATTACCTCTGGACGTATCTTTGAAGGTATCAGACTTACCACTCATGTGTTAAACATGTGCTGTGCACATGTGCAACAAACCTGAAGTGATGTAAAACATTACATGTAGTGCATACATACATGTATCTTTTTACTGCATGGAAGTCTACCTGGGAAATCTGGGGAGGAATAGGGCAATTCTTGCAGTTTTAGTAATATCCTTTACCTGCTTCCAACTTGAATGAACAGAGGTGATGGTGACTGAACACATCAAAAAATCACTATACTTACAGTATCTCACCTGACATGATTTTGAATTTTACTTGGCCAAATCCCAGAGCAGACTCAGACCTCACTGAAACTGATGCATTCAGATTTCTCTGTATCATATTCAACTGAAGGGAACAGAATTCACAGCAAAACTTCATGTTTATCCAAATGAAGTGTCCAAGTAAGCTTCTGACATCCTAATCTTTCACTACTTGCTTGATGCAATTCTAACTTTGTGCCACTAGCAAATTTCATTAATACAGTAAATAAATATTTTTTTTCAAAAATGTCACTAACCAACTATATTAAACTTTTAGTTTCCTTTTCACTAGATAGTTCCTTATCCTTCTGTAATAAACTGTATTAATTCTCAAGCTTAACTGATAAGTCCAGTCACAGGCAACTAATTCATTTTAATTGCAAAAGAATTTCTAAGGGGGAAAAAAAAAAAAAAAAAAAAAAAAAAAAAAAAAAAAAAAAAAAAAAGTTGGTTACTTCTAAGTATCTGGTATCATTTACATTTTTTTCTTTGTTTGTTTTCTGTATAGATAAACATGTTACCTGAGCTACTTTTGAATATATCTTTTAAACTGACACATTTTTTCAATGAGACAAAGTTCTTAGGTGATGAAAATATGTGTTAAAACTGTGGTACATCAGTGGAGAATTTGGCCTGTATTTTTCATGGTATGAAGACAAATTAAATGTAGTTTTTAAAAAATCTTGTTCATAACATCCCTGTATTTGTTAGTTGGATGAGTTTATAGCAGTAAACTTACCCAGATTATATAGGAGACTTTATTTTTCCCTTCAGATACAATAACTGCTTTTAAAAGTACTCTGCATTGGTTAATTCTTTTACTGGAAATATTGCAAACAAATTAGTGAGAAAAAAACACTTCTGAAGTGTTGAATTTGAGGCTCCATACATGAGAAAACAGAGTAGAGAGGTGGGTCACACAGGATAAGAGTTACACCCTTTGGTGTTTTAAAGTGTTCTTGTTTAAATATGAGTACCTTTTGGTGAGTCAATTTTAAAAGTTTTGGTTTTAAGGGTTACTGCTACTATGATTTACTGTAAAAAAGCATTATTGGTAGTAGGCAGAGAGCACTACTTTATTAATGTCTCACTCCATCCAGCTAAACTGTGCTTAAATTACTGTAGCCTTAAGCACTCTTGAACCAGTTCAGTAAACATGGTTTTAATATGAGCAAGGGTTGGACAACAGCAAATCAGTGCCAGAGCCTGGAAAATAATCCAGGACTACTGGCCCCCAAGTCTGTATTCTAATTAATGCAAACATTTCCTCTCCCATCTAGTAAGTTAGGACTGCAAGGGACACAAAATGAAAGCAGAGGTTTTGTGTGTGTAGTTTTACTAACCTGCATCTTGTAAATGTTAGTTACAATTGGACTTTTAGTATAAATTCCAGATTGCAGAGATCACTTTTCTCAGTCAGATACTCTTCTGATTCATTGATGTGTTTTGTTTTTCCTGGCTTTGTATTAAGGGAGCTATGCCTCAGCTGAGTTGTGTAACAAGGACTGGGAGCTGCTCCTTGGCTACAGCAGCGCTCACGCAGATACTCAGCCCCAGTAATGCTGCTTTAAGTCTGCCAGATAACCAACAGCACTTTTCTACTGCTTTTTTTGTTTGTTTGTTTGTTTTTTTTCCTACTGGCTGTGAGTGGCCATTCATTGGCTCCAGCTTAGTCCTCCTGACAGGAAAGGTTTTCTTGAGGATAATATAACATAGCCAGGGTGTCTGAGCCTCTATTGGTCTTTTTCATAACAGGCTAAATCAGTGCTTTTCAAACTGTTTTCATTTTTAGTTCCCTGAACATCTTCAAGGAGAGGTGCAAACCTCTCTGTGATAAATTTTAGTCTGCTGAGAATGGTTGGACGTGATGAACTTAGAGGTCTTTTCCAACCTAAATGAATCTATGATTTTATGCCTTCCACAGTCTAGTAAGCAAACTCTCCAGGAGACCTCTGTGTTCATAAACAAAGTATGGCTGTCCAGAGACAAAGTCTGGTATGTGAACTCACATCAACCAGGAGCATTTTTCAACCCAAATTTTGAGATGAGAGAAATATTTCCAGCGGTAATTCTGTATAGTCCTTTTTTGTTTAAAAGACTGTCCTCTGTTAATGGTATTTCCCCTACATTATAACCTTTTGTTTTGTGAAATTATTTATTAACAGAGTGGTGGGTTCAGAAATTTCCTATGATATCAAGACTTTCACTTCTAAAAGCATTTTTCACTTTCTAAGGTCTTGAATTTGAAGGAAGAAGGGTAGAAAGAATAAGGTACTGTCCAGATAGTGCTTGAGGTGGAAGAGCTTTGCCTTTCTTAGATGATGAAGAGCAAGCAGCACTGTGTGAGAAAGATTAGGGGAATTTATTCTGTTCTCTGTCACACAACGAAGGCAGTCTGCAGCATCAATTACTCACTACAAGCAAATCTTTTGTTTCCATTTGCAAGCAGTGATGTGCAATGGTATTTCACTGTACATACACATGCAGCTCTGCCTTTTTGTGGGTGAGTCAATAGCCCTGTGTATTTTTCTAACCTTTTATCCCATCAAAAGAGCAGATGAGTAACTTCTTGATTCTGCTTTACCTGGTGAGGACAGCTCTGTCTCAAACATGTCACTGGCTGGGAAAGAGGAAGACTGTGTCTAGGACTGAAAAGGGAAGTTTCCTTTTCAGTTTGAAAAAGGGATCTCAATCCTGTATTCTAAGTATTAAGTACTAGTTCACAAAAGTTTCAGGTATTCCTGAAGACCAAAGCAAAGTCCTACAAAGCAGGGCTCTTACAGTGGATTCTGGTTGAGTTATTTCCAAAAGATCACGAATAACTTCCATCCTTAAGTGTACAGATTTAGAAAACTAAATGAAGTCACTGGTTCTGGAATATGGCAGCCTGGAAGATTAATAATTGTCCTTGTGGAAAGCAGTTTCCAGCCACGCTGCCTTATAAAAATACTGGTTCAAGAATTATGTTTTCAACTGAGAAAGTCAAATGTATAACAATTGATAAAGTGTTTCCTTTCTTTTCTCTTAAGTCAGAGGTTTGGTTTCCTTTCTGAAGAAAGTAGCCTGAAAAGAAGTGGAAACTTGTTTGCTGATTTAGATGTATGACTTCACAAACAAAGGATTCTGTCTGCACTGCATCAAATATATATGTTATGGGCAGAGCTTATTCTGAGTTGTAGGAGCTATATAGTTCTGAAATAAGTCATTATCTAATGTAAAATATGAAAATGGTCAATACTAACAACAAAAGACATCTGCCAAAATCAGCTGGGATAGTGGTACTGGGAGTGAAGAGAGGAGGAAAAATAGGTAATGAAAAAAGTCATGTACAAAATGGTCATCCTTTCTGATACTAAGCCTGAAAAGCCCAGTGACCAAGGAGTAGATAGCTTTTATTTTTTTTGTCTTCACTTTGTGAGCAGACTATGAGACAGGGATTTTATTTTATTTTATTTTATTTTATTTTATTTTATTTTATTTTATTTTATTTTATTTTATTTTATTTTATTTTATATTTTATTTTATTTTATTTTATTTTATTTTATTTTATTTTATTTTATTTATTTCTGTTTCCTTTGGTTTTGGGGGGTAAGGGTAGGGAGGAGCAAGGGGGAAATTAGAATAGAATTGTATTTAGTCTTTTGTTGATTCCAGAAGCAGCATAATATTTTGTTTATCTAAGTGCTGATGGTCAGAGAGGGAAACAGAAACATTAACAGGAAAAGACAAACAATTACCTATCTCAACAGTATTACTTTTTAAAATTTTGATAGACTTCAGTTATTTTTTTTTTGTTGTTGCCAGGGATAGGTGTTACTGACTAACCTAGTCTCACCAAAAATTGGTTTTCATCTTTCAAAGTTAAAATAAACAAATATAACACACTAGTAGAATGAGAGGTCTGAGTTAATGCTGCTCATCTTTGGAAGACCATCTTGTCTGAAGCAAGGGTTATGTTCTTTGCTGTTGACTGGAGAGTGAAAGTGAAATACAAATACTATAAATGACCTGAGCTGATGAAGTATTAGAATTACTCATTCAGCCAACAAACCCTGCATTTTTTCTCCTCCCTAAAGTCCAAATACGGACTCTAGTGTAAAAAAAGTCATGATATGTTATTATCGATAATTTAATACCTAACAAAAATAGACTCATATCTGATCCTTGTGGGGTGCTCCTAGTGCCCCACAGACTGATGTCAGTGGTTGTGGTAAAAACTGATCTTCCAGATTATGTAGATTGTTATTGCAAATAAAACCATTTTCTTGTAAGCTCCTCTTAGGTCAGACTTATTTATAACCTCACAAAAACAGCTTTTCCTCACTACATGTCATGCATGCATATTTTGATATTTGGTTATGCTTTGGTGAGTTATGCACTTAAGTAGAACAGTATTATACCATTTGACAATGGTAAAACTTAGTATGCAGTTTCCTGTTGAAGACTTAAAGGAAACAATTAGAAACTTTGGAACATCAATTTTCCTTCTTCCTCCCTTTTTCAAATATTATTTTTTTTCTCTTTGAAAGATTCTTTTTTTTTTTTCCCCTCTAATAAGTGCTATATGTTTATCCTTTCATCATCCAAACAACTAAAAGATGTTTTCTTCATTCTAATATTAGAGAGAATGGTAAGGGGGAGGAAGAGAAATTTTCTTGTAATAAATCATTTGTTTTCATTTTCTTTTATGAATGACAGTAAAGTGTTGAAGCTTGGGATAGGAATTAAGGAGACATTTCTTTCTAGCAGCAGTTAAATCCTCAACATCACCCAGCACTGAAGCTGATTGCAGAAGATGATGGAACTTCTGACATATTCTCAGCCTACACCATGCACTCCACAAAATTTCATCCAAATTCTTCCCCCTAGCTTTCCAGAGACCTGAAACAGCTTCTAGCAGAAGTATTTTGTTTTGATTTTTGCTGAACCTTTTGCTTTGAATATCACAGAGTCTGACTACGTAGATGAATCTGTTAATCCTGTATGCTGGTCTATTGAATCATTCTTCACACTACACTGTGAGATTAATTTTGTCTAACTCTAGTAAAAATAAATAAATAAATACATAAATAAATAAATAAAAATAGATGTTGGACATTGGTAAGTTTGAAATGGCTTTTTATGTTAATCTTAGCTTTTTTTTCAGCCCTGCAGATTCTGCAAATTTGTGTGTTAACCATACTGAGAGGAGGAAGCAGCTCACCCCTGAGTGTGTTAGGTTTTCCTGTTCTAAGCAAGTCTAAACCAATTAGTCTGTAAAGCAATGAAACCACAATAGTAAAACCCCCAAAGAGGTTCAATTGGAGAGTAAGAACTACTTACAGATCAATTCCAAGAATGTTTTCACTTTTAGTTACCTGACTCTTGTGCAACATCAGGTCACTTATACTTAGGTTTCCAGAGGATATGAGTTTTTCATTTTCATCTGTAACCAATATTAAATTTCAAAATGTAACAGAGATAGTAACTCAAAAATGAAATATATGATGTCAAATAGTACCTAAGTATTTGTTGTCAAACATTAATAGCTAACAGAACTCATTTTTCTTCTGTGTTATCTACTCTACTTATTCTCCTTGATTAAAATTCTGTACAAAAATGACAATTTTAAAGGAACTTTTGTAAACACTCCCTCTCTGTAATAATGAGTTTTAACAAAACTCTGAAGCATAGAGCTATGCAAAATGTTGATACTGGAGTTTAAAAACACGAAGTAGTCCTCTGATTTCTGTATTATGACCAGTGCATCTGATTCAGAGCAAAAATGATTAGTGGTTTGTCATCACAATGACTTTTAATGAAATATCCTGTGTCTATCTATATTTCAAAAGGCTCATGTTCAGATCTGAAATCCACAAAAATGTTATCACAGACAGCTTTTTTTACAACATTCCTTTGCCATTGACTTCCAATTCTCATGTGTCATTAGCAAGTTTTTACACACATACAAGTTCTTTCATTGATACTCATCAAGAGCTAAATATGGAACAGAGCTATTGAGTTACTGGGTAATCTCATCAATGATATCCACAAATGAAAGTAAAAGTGTGTTTTTTTGTTTGTTTGTTTGCTTGTTGTTGTTTGTTTGTTTGTTTAATTTGGATGATTTGTCTTCTTTGATTTCTTCAAATCAGTATCAGTTTCCAGGAAACAGAAGAAATGTCACAGTACTTCAGCTATGATAAAACCTTTGCATTTCTGCTAATGTGGCTTATCTACTCTCATTTTTGTATATGCACAGAGTGTTGTATGGACCAGAGATGTAAGAATCACTTAACAAGACCTTGTCTAGGGTGAATAAAATATATGTCATAATTCAGATGAAGGGATAAAAGGTCTGAAAGCTTTCAGTAAAAGACTGAAAGGAAAAGTGAAGATGCTGTGATAAGATCTACATATATGATGCAATTGCTGCTAAGATAACACTTCCCTTGTTGCAGATATCACACTCACACTCACACACAGAGGGAAGTGCTAATGTGTCTAAATACATTATTTTAATTAGCTGCTTGAAAACAATGCACAGGCCTCTGACAGGCTCCTAATGGCTGCAGTGCCTGCATGACGTTCTTAGCAACAGTGACTGCATCTGGGGCCAAATTCTGGTGAGAACAAGTTATATGTATCTTATAACTCTTGTAAGCACAGTAAATATGCTAGTGAGAAGGGGAGACCTTGCAGCCTGTTACAAGTAGGCATGTGCAAGACATGGATGAAGATTTGCATTTGGTCTCAAAGCATTATATGGCCTAGAGCACTGATCCAAGAATTGAGGCAAATGCTGAGAAGTTATTCTATCTTAGGGTTCTTAGGGTATGCAGACAACAGATAGAGACATCACAAGTCCTAATCTACTTCTTTATTTATGCTGTTCATGAACCCATAGGAGCTCCATGTTCCAAGTGCCATATCAAGTGTATGAATTGGCCCAGTGCTATCACACTTTCAAAGAAGCAAGGAATGACCTAATCATTTCTTCATCACCCATGTCAGCAATGACACACAGGACATGAGTTATCTCAACATGATATTGCACATTGATTTCTGTGTATCCTGTAGCTCTCTAGTAAATTAAACTTATTTCTAGCACAAGAGCTGCTGGCTCTTGTGGCAGTTCAGGTCCTTATAGGGCTTTTCATCTACCCTGTGTTTTATAGTCAAGATACATCATAATCATTCCCCATGCACTGACTTTCATGTGTGCCTTTTATTCTTTAATAGACTTATGAGGTTTGGGGGAATGAGATTTTGGTTGATTGGTTGGTTGGTTGTTTAGTTAAATTTGTTTATTTGTTTTACTATTTATTTTCTATGATTGCTCCAAAGGTACCCAGAATGTTTAAGGAGCTCAATTTCTCAAAGAAAAGAAAAAGGGTCTTAGAGTGATATGCATGACCTGTACTAGGAAAAGGTTGTTATTCTAATGTGACGATGCCAGTGGAAACAATCTGAGCTGTCATATCTTTGTTGCTATGGCACAAAACTGGGACATGGCACAAAACTTAGACATTGGAACAGGCTGCCCAGGGAAGTGGTGGAGTCACCATCCCTGGAAGTCTTTAAAAGACGTTTAGATGTAGAGCTTAGGGATATGGTTTAGCGGGAACTGTTAGTGTTAGGTCAGATGATCTTGAGGTCTCTTCCAACCTAGAAATTCTGTGATTCTGTGAAAACTGAGAAAAACTTTCCCCTTTCTGAGTCTCATTATAATGTGTCAAAAACTTGGATAGGCACAATAAACTACAGTATTCTATTTGCAGGTAGTTACTGTCAGTAGACTCTTGGCATTACCTAAAACAGTGGACACAGGTATAATCTCAAAAAACAGTCTTCCAGAAAGCTCCTCTGTCTCCATTTCCTTACATTTACTTAACCAAAGCAATACAAGCTGAGAAACCAGCATAAATGAATGTAACAAGACCTACGGAAATTAATGGCAACTGTTACACATGAAAACACTAAATATTATTTACAGTATTGTTTGTACCTATCTAATATCAAATAAAAAAATCTCATGTAAATTTTAAGAGCTGAGTCCAATGATGAATCAGTGATGGGGAAATTGTGTTCTGGCTGTTAGTCTAGGTCTGTACCTTACTATATAGGTATATTCTAGTACTTCTTCCACAAGTAATCCTGCATAAAAATCTGATCTCAGGCTATCAAGCAAATACAAGGTCAGTCCTTACATATGCTGTTAAGCTACCTTTAAGATACAGCTGATATATACTCCACATGCATCACATGCCAGCTACTTATAAAGATTAAGAAGAAAATGTATAAAAAAGAGAATATAACAAACTTTTTAAACCTTTTGTTTTGTTTTGTTTTCTTCTTTTCTGCATCAGTACTGATGTACTTCTTTACAAATTTGCAGCTATTCATCTTGGATGACCAATTAAGTTATTCATATATATTCACAGAAATCTGCATGAGCAGGGAAAAAGGAAGCTATCAATACTGTGTCAATTGAGTTTATGTTTTACTTGGCCTTACAAATATATAGCCAAAGGCATACTTCCATGGCTATGCCTCACATTCATTAGCTACACCACAAAACATATAAAAGCAGGTATAGTCCTTTGGATCAAAAACACATTTAACATGAAACAGAAGAAAGTAAATGTAATGGAAATGTAATGTAATACAGAAATTAAATTCAGCCACCAAAGGACAACACAAATGGCTCTTTACTTGCCTTTCTCTGCTTGTTACCACAGCTCTTACCTTGACATTGCCTTTCTGTGTTACTCAAATAATGGTGATGTGTTTTGGAAGAGACAGTAAATTTAAAAAGTAACCAGAATTGAATAGCCATTCTACAGTGTAGCACATTTGCTCCACTATTTACTACAAAGGTCTGGAAAAAAATCTGGTCTTTGGGTAAATCTGGTTTAAGTGGTCTCTGCCCCTCCTGACCTTCTTGCTTCTGTTCCTCTTCTTCTTCCTGCTATATATAACCACCCCTTTGACTGTATTGATGCAATTCCTTATGGTACCACATTGTAGATGTTTCACAGGTTCTCATTTACCAGTTTCATAGGACACATTTGCTGCACAGTCTTACCAGTCCTGCATGAAAATAACAGAGGAGAAAATGACTGCAACAAAAGAAACAGAGGCCAGAAGAGAGTGCAGGGAGGTCCTAACCAGGTTCACTCAGCAGGAAACAGCCTCTAAGGACACCATAATCTGATTTCAGGAAGCCATACCTTTACCCTTGCAAGTTTTTCTCTCTCAGAGGGTGGCTTTGCATGTATATATGTATATTGGCAATTAGTCAAAGGGGCTAGGAATGAGGATAGGGAAAAAAAAAAAAAAAAAAAAAAAAAGATTTTAAAGAGGTACCATTATAGGACATAATTTCCAACATCAGTTCAGTTCAGTTCAGTTCACGACCTCTTCCTTTCCCCTTTGTACCTCCCATACAACTGTCCAACTAGCTATAAAACACAAGATAGGTTGTGGTGCTGCACTGGAAATGCATGAATTACAGGCCTCCTTCTGGCAGGAACAGGAGGTAGGAGTCATGTCAGTCTCTGCCTGTGAGCCTTGACAACTGTTGCAGTCAGCCTGAGGTATGAAAGGACAGAGGCAGTTACTTGGCAGGAGAAATTAACTGATCAAAAGAAGCAGTGATTTTCCTTTGCTGCTTATACAGTTAATGTTTCAGACTTTGTACAAAGGCTCCCACAGCAGCCAGAATATATCTCTTTCTCTATGTGTATATATATATATATACGTACGTAAGTATGTGTGTGGGGGTGTGTGTATAGGAAACAGTCTGCCTAAGACACCCTTTTTTGTCTGTGAAAGGAAGTGTTTGAGTTAGAAGGAGATTCTTCCAAGGATAAAGCATCAGGGACAAATTTATACATAGCAGTAGAAACTGCTTTCTGAACTTCATATAGGAAGGAGTCTGAGACGTAGATTTTATAAACAGACCCCTTTGGATCTCTGGAGAAAGGATTTGAAAAGTCAAACACATTCAGGCCATGCCTATAAAAGTAAAAATTACACTGCCCAGAGACTTTTAAACAACAGACTTATTTCAAACAACAGAATACTACGTCTGTTACTTTTTTTCTCTCTCCCTCTCTCTCCATGTAGATACACATTGACAAAACTAACCCCAGTCTAAAGATGCTGTTAGCTTAGAGATTTTATTCTTTACAATTGTAAGCCTCATTGATGAAATCTTCAATGAGAGGCAAACTCATTGAGAGTTGTTGCTGAGCTGGAAGAGAGACAAGTCAGAGCTCAAGAAACAAAGGCCCCTGAGTAAAAGGAGCAAACCAGATGGGATTTGCCTGTCACTTAAGTAATACTTGGGGTGACTTTCTTTCCATTAATGGAATAACTGAAATGAATTAATCCGAAAATTAGTAGAGAAGAGAATTATGTCCAGGACGCTGAAGATAGAGAGTTATTGCAACCTTATTGCAACCTATACTGGATAGAGTTTACATACAGTAAAAAAAAAAAAAAAATGTTGGAGGGGTCTGTCCAAGAGCAGGGTCAGGGTGTAGGATCCTGTATGCAAATGGCTGCTTCTTAAAGGACTGGGATGCTGCTGGACTTTATGGGATGATTGATGGCAAGATGAAAGAGGGTGGCAAGTTACAGCAGTGATGTTTGGCAGTACCCAGTGAAATGACAAACCAGCAGCCATAAACAGTAAGTTCCAGGAGAGCTGTCATGGAAACCATTTTCATGGTCCCCATCATAGCACATCTTGGTCTTACCTTTTCTGCATAGGCCAGAGCTGTGAGTTTCACTCACAATACAAAATTTTAACTCTTTTGAGCTCAGTTTGCAAATTTTCATATATGAGTGCCCTGGCAATATTTATGGGTTTCTGAGTTTGTAGCTGAACTCCCATGCAGCTCTATTTTAAATGTCCTAAGAAACAGACCGTGACTACAGAAATATTTTTTGTGTTTTGCCTCTAAGCCTCTTAAAACAAGATAAACATTTGATTGTGTAAGTGTGCACATAAGAATTTAAATTAAAAGATGATGCTTATACAAGAAAAATCTCTTGGTAAGACTGACAGAGAGTGTAAGATAAGTTCCTGGGAGAAAAATAAATAAATAAATAAATAAATAAATAAATAGTCCTGGTCCTTTGCTGCCATTATCATACATTTGGCATTAATAGATGTATGCCTGGCCATGGCAGAAGTAGTGAGGGCATCGTTGCAGTACTGACTTGTCTCTGGTGCTGTCAGTGACTCTGTAGACTCTACACCTGAATGTGATAATTTGAACAGGGAAACACCACTGCAAATTCTCTTTTTCTTGATAACTTGATCTCTTTGTTATCAGGTGATTGGGCAAGGCACTGTGAGTGGATAGAAAGATTCAAAACTGGTTGAGAAGAATAAAATTGAAGTCTGTGATATATTGACCATGTCTGGAATTTATGGCTTTAATTACCCAAAATCGTGGCCATGTCACAGAAGAGGAGATGAAGGCATGAAATACAACTTCAGATGTAACCCTATCAGCTGGTCCCAGTTACATTCAGAAGGTTTCATGGCCCCTTTTCATGGTCACTCCAACTCAAACTGCTCTGCTTTTCCTAGCACAGTGGGAGCCAGAAAAGTCTATAAGTAAACGTGGCCATAACTGGAGGTGATTCAGAGTCCTTTAACATATCACTAGTTACTCTTGAAACTTCTAGTGCACATCACCTTTTTTTTTGTTCTGCAAGGCACCTGAAGCATATACACATAACTTAGCTGCTTCTGTGTTCCCCCAGAAATGCCCTTCACAGCAGGACTCATTGGCCAGCCAAAAAAAAAAAAAAAAAAAAAAAAGAAAAGAAAAAATAGTTCATAGGTCTTCAAAAATAACAACCCTCTTCCACATCCTTTTTTTTTTCACTGGAGGAATTTCAAGGAAAAGGAAATTTTACCAATGTTCCAACAGCTTCAGTGAGTGCTGCTTCTCCTCCAGAAGGGTTAAGGACGCATAGCCCTGACCACTTGTCAGATTTAGCATGCTACAGCCAACAGCTGGTGGAGGCAGTTAATTAGTCCTGCACCCTGCTCAAAGTTCAGCCTTTATTGGCAGGGAAAAGCAGGCTACACCAGCCCACTTCCCTCTTTCAATTAACAAAGGCCTGTGCCATCAGATTACCTTGGCAACATGCCACGGATCCATGTCATTTGCCTGCCTGAGCTTTGCCATGGTAACAGGAAAGCTAACCTTGCCAAAGCAGCATCTGGTCTATGGGTGGCAGATTACCTGCCAAACAGATTTACTAGCTGCGAAGTGCTGCCGACTATCCCAAGAAAAAAGAGGAGGAGGGAGAATCTTCTGACAAAAAGATGGTTATCCATTTTAATATTTCTTTCTAAGCAAAGATTTCCAGATGTCCAGCTGCTGATGTGTGGATAGAGCTTGTCTTTATTCTTTCTGGGCATGAAAGTCATTAAACAAATTAGGCTTTATCTTAGTCTTGAGGTCCTCTGGGCATTACAGAAGTCTCTGTTGAGGACTAATTTTTATTACACAGTAAGCAGGCTGGTCTTGACAGAACACTGCTGTTTTTTCATTTCATCCTATCACATCCATTCTGTTGTGTTGACACTAGAGATATGTGTGATCCAAAACTCGTGGATCCAAGTGCTCATAAACTTCAGGGAAAATCAGATCTGAATGTCAACATCACATCTAGTTCTAATGGCCTATAAAACCCATAGACATACGGTAGCAGATTCATAAGCACTGTGAGACTTTTCCAGTGGACTGTTGGTGTTCAATAGACACTGAGGTTCTTGGTTCAACAGAGGGCAGAAAAGTAGGCTTGTACCTGTACATCACATGATCATTGAAAGCAAACCATGTTGCAGAAAAAGACCATGAAACATCACCCAGTTGTTCTTTTTTCTCTTCTCTGAGAGACAGCTCCTTTCTGATTCCAACTTGTCAGTCTTTTAAACACTGAGCTGGCATGACTAAGACATACTAATCAGACTCTCAGGAAGTATTTCAATGCAAATGCAATATGATTACCAGTATGCAGCAAGGAGTGAAAGAACAAGGTTCCTTTTCAGGCACTCCTGGGTAGTTAGTACACTCCTGAAACATGAGATTTCTCTGAAGCAACAAATGTGAACAAAGAAAAAAAAAAAAAAAGAGAGAGAAAAAAAAATCAAGTCTCATTTCAGCTCGTCTTACAAATGTAAGCATCTTCTCATAAACTTTAATTTCACGCTCCAGGATACCTCAATCCCTGGCTCTGTGGTCTTTCCACACTGAAGGATGTAGTGCAGTGAGTTGTAGTAGTACAGATGGAGAAAGCAGAGAATTAAGTTGTTGCAGCAAAAGCAAAGTTGGCTTCCTGTTGGAAAGCAAGGTTTGTCTCCAATGCTGGGCACTTATAGACTCAGCAAAAAGTGCCAGAAAATATTTTAAGGAATTCTTTGGTCTAGATGCTTGTCTTCACTGAGGCTTAGGTTCCTAAGGGGCAAAGTATATTTGGAAGCATGTGTATGCATATATCTCTCAGTGACATGCATAAATACACTATGCTGAGTGAGAAAAATCAATAGCTAAATGCAGACAAAATAAAGTGGTTAGCTAGCACATTCTTGAAAGACTTTTGGCTGGAGGCTGGCCACACAGATCAGAATATAAATAAATTGAGAGTTCACCTTTTTTTTTTTTTATCTACATCAACAATGAATGTAACAAAAAAAATTAAAAAAAATAAAAAAATTAAAGCAGTCTTGGTAGCTGAACATGATAGAAGGCTTTACCACATGATGTTTCTACCCAGACCTTTCATGTTTTTGTAGTCTTGTAGCCTGGTGCAGAACATCACCTCCAGCACTCACACAGTTGCTACTGAATAACACTTCACACCATTTGGCATCTTTCCTTAATGTTGATGGCAGTATCACCACAAAAGGCGGCATCCTGTTTCACAGAGTAAGTGAAGGTACAGAGAAAAAAGTGACCTCCCCATATTCACAAAGAAGCTTTGCCATAGGGCATGCTGGCCCACATCTTCCATCTCAGCATCCTAACTATTAATTCATATCCTATTTTATCCCTTCTGTCACTATATGTTCTCCTGGTAATGAACAAATAATATTGCAGTAGAAATCGGAGAACCAGAGACCAAATCCTGCAGCCTCATTGTAGCTGACACAGATATTCCATATTGGCTTGCTGCCACACTGGCTGAGGTAAATGCTATAGTAGACAAGAGAGATGGGCCAAGGTTGGGGGAAGCAGAAGAAAGAAAAGGGTTTTGAATGTACCCGTGAGGAAACACAGCCACAGACTCCAACGGACAGACTGTGCCCTGTGCAGGTAGGAAAGTACAGCTGCAACCATAGAGAACTTGGTCTGGCAGCCCAGAAGCTTCCAGGAGGAACCAGGCTAGTGCCTGAAAACTTCCAGAAGGAACTACCCTGGTGCCTGGAAGTTCCCAGGACGAACTGGCTTTGTGGCCTAGGGGCCATAGGGGAAGGCTATAAGCGGGCCAAGTGCTGCTGTGGGGTCTGTTTCACAGCATGCACTGAGGAGCTGCTGTGGGATAAGGATCCTCTACAAGGATCCTGACCTCCAGGGACCCTGTGGCATGGTCAGCTGAGTACCCAGCATGGCTACAAGTATGATTACGTTTCTGAGTGAGTGCTTTTGCCTAAATCCTGCACATTTTTTCCCTTCAATTTGTTCAGCTATTCTCAATACAAAGTAAACGGACTGTGGCTTGTGTATGACCAGTTGCTCCAGTGGGTAATGAGCCTGATGGAAGTTTTGGCCTGTATCTGCTAAGGCAGTCACCACACAGACATATTACTCAACCAAACATCTTGTGATTTCCTTGCCCTCCCAGGATGAGGAAAGAAAAAAGTACCTCCAAAGAAAGAGTCCTGTCATTTTGTATCATTTGTGGTCAAAAGTCAGAGATCAGCCACACTAATGAAAAACCTTCTGTTTTCAGCCTCTGGTATGTTCACAACTCCTTTCCAGATCCCAGACAGTTGGGCTTTTTGTATGCAAAAATTATCTGAAGTTGGCTGAACATATCTGTTTTATTTGTTTGTTTGTTTTCTTTTTTTTCTTTTCTTTTCTTTTTCTTTTTTTCCTATGTTTTCAGTACTGGAGAAAAATACAAATAAATAAACGAACAAACAAATAAATAAATAAACAGAGAGAAATTCAGTAAAGTCAAAAAAATTGGAAGAGTTTCTACCAGTCTTGGAAAGTTACCAAAATGTCTTGAAGATATCAGAGTGGTCTCACTGAGTTCTCCAGATTTTGTTTAAAGACACATTGATCCTGGGAGCTATGGGTGTTCCTTGCAAAGTGTGATGCCTGGGAGGCATGGTGGAAGGTACCAATACACACACATAACTCACTGGTTCTTATTTTGGAAAGAAGACACAAATGTTAGTGCCTAAATCAAAACTGAGTTGTTTCTGGATCAGCTACCTTCTGAGTCTAGACCAAAACAAAGGTTGTACTCAATAGGAAGAAAGTCCTACCGAATTCTGTAGCCCTTTGTTTGTGCCCTAATAGTCAGGTTCCATCTCTTACACATATATTTTGTAAAATAATAATTAGTAGTTTATCATTTGAACACTTTCAGTTCAATGTCGGGTGTAAAATATAGCAGATCCATCTGTGTCATCTAGGTAAGTATATTGTTTTCCTGTATAATGGAAAACTTGTCAGTTTATCTTGAAGTGGTAGCTCTACTGAAAGGGAGAAAGAGAATTAGCAACCAGAATCTGCATTGCTATATTTTGTTTGCCTCTTTTTGTGGCCTAGCTGTACCCATAGCAATTGTGTGACAAAATGAGAAGGAAGCATACAGAATTCTGGTTTAGTCACCCATATATGATCAGAAGTATGTGCATTGCATATGGGTTTCAGAGGAATGGAATTGATCGGAAACTCTGTCACCTGAAATATACTGCTGGGCCATCCTAGGAAATCCTAATAAATCCTTCTGACTTAATTGTTAAGCTCTCCGGGTCATGGAGACATGGACAATAGCAGAATGCTAAATGGCTTTCTGGGTGTCAGAAAGCTAAAACCAAGTGCTCATTATCACTGAAGCATTTTTTTTTTTGTTGGAGGATTGGATGCGTTATGCTTTATATGAAAGGCTTTATTAGGACACAGCAGTTGTTTCATTACTTACTGGCAGGGAGATTCACCACACTGGACTTTATATGGAGTCACACAGGAAAATATCCAGCAGCCTGAGGAGTGTTTTTGTATGTGGGACTGAATCTTTTTACACTTTTGGAGAACACTATTTTACTTCAAACAATAATACTGTTTCTTTTATATTCATCAATCTGGAGCAATTTTGTTGAACCTGTTATTTCTGAATGCTGAGAACTATGCAACCCAATGCATTATCTCATTTTAGGATCTCAGATTAACAGTCCCACTCTATAACGCAGGCTATTGTTTGCTGCCAAGAATGTGTCCTGGACACCTTCCACTACTGTCAAAGTTTTAATCCAGAAGTAGGTCAAATCTAGCTGGTGTGTCATTAAACATTAATGTATTTTAATTATCAGACTATTTTTAGGAGGTTGAGCATTTTATAGTGCCAGGAAATGAAGTAGAGCAGAAAATAAAATCCAAGTGAGACACTTCACTCTTCTTGAGATAGGAATATGGGTAGTGCATCTTTAATGCAATTAATAAACAAATCATATCAGTTCTAGGTTTAAAAGCTGAATGTCAACACAAAGAGTCTACTTCAGCAACCAGCAGTTCTTGTATTTTTTTTATTTTTATTTTTATTTTTTTACTAAAGTCATGTTTACTGAATTCCAACGTTATTGTCAAGTAAGAGAAGTCTTCATAGAATCATAGAATAGGTTGGAAGGGACCATAAAAGTCATCTAATTCCAACCCCCCTGCCATGGGCAAAGACACCTCCCACTAGACCACATTGGTCAAAGCTCTATCCAACCTGGCCTTGAACAGGAATGGGGCACCCACAATTTCCTCTGAGCAACCTATTCTAGTGCCTCACCGCCCTCCAAGAATTTCTTCCTAATGGCTAATCTAAATCACTTCTCTTTTAGCTTAAAGCCATTACTGCTTGTCCTGTCACTACATTCCCTCACAATGAGTCCCTTCCCAGCTTTTCTGTAGGCCCCCTTTAGGTACTGGAAGACCACTATAAGGTCTCACCAAAACCTTAGAATCATAGAATCATTACAGTTGGAAAAGAAATTCAGGATCATCTAGCCCAAACATCACCCTATAAATGTCACCCACTAAACCATGTCCCTAAGCACCAGGTCCAACCTTTCTTTAAACACCCCCAGGGACAGTGACTTTACCACTTCATTGAGCAACCTTTTCCAATGCCTGAATGCTCTTTCTGAGAAGAAATGTCTCCTAACTTCTATCCTAAACCTCCCCAGACACAACTTGAGACCATTCCCTCTAGTCTATCTAGTTGTATGTGAAGGGAGGCTGACCCCCAGATCCCACAACTTCCTTTCAGGTACTTGTGGTCTTCTCCCTTCCCTTCTCCGGACTGAACAACCCCAACTCTCCAAGTCTGTCTTCACAGAAGAGGTGCTCCATCCCCTTGACCATCTTTGTGACCCTCCTCTGGACTCTTTCCAATATGTCCATATCCTTCTTGTGCTGGGGACCACAGAGCTGAACTCAGTACTACAGGTGGGGTTTCACGAGAGCAGAGCAGAGAGGGAGAATCACTTCCCCCTTCCTGGCCAGCTGGCCACTCTTGAAATTCTGATGGTACATAGTTACACCAAAGCAGCAAGCATTAAACTATATTTGTATTGTAGTTGGCAACTGATAAATTATTCTGATAAGAATCAAGTTTATGTTTGTGAATCCATGTGGTGGTTTTACTCAGGTGGGCAGCCAAGCTCTTCTTTTGATGCATCCCAGGATACAGTTGCCTTTCTGGGCTGCAAGAGCACATTGACAGCTCATGTTGAGCTTCTCATCAACCGACACCCCCAAGTCCTTCTCCTCAGAGCTGCTCTCAATGCTCTCTCCACTGAGCCTGTATTTGTGCTTGGGATTTCCCTAGTCCAGATGCAGGACCTTGCACTTGGTTTTCAATTAGTCCTTTAATGCTATTGGTTTTATATCCTCCTTCCTTCCATTAGTAGGACATTGAAAATAATTATTATCTTAATCTTCAGGAAGTTCTTAAGAATGTTTTCTTTGTGACTGAGCTTGTTTGAGTAGAATGTCATGAATGTTCCAGGACTATTATTCACTAGTAATACTTTTGGTGATAATGAACATCAACTCCTTCAGCCTCTACCTCAAACTATTACTCCATGTTACAAGGTCTAAGCAGAATGATCTAGAGTCTGACATTAGGCAGTAATTAATTTTGTGGTTGATGCCAAAATATTCAGTACATCAATATGTAGATATTTTTGAAAGTCTGGATCTATGGGCCTAGATTTACTGGTTATCAACTGCAACTACTAATTGCGGTTCATTTCTATCTCAGATATGTAGATCAGGCTCTACACAGGCTAGGTTCTAGGCTCTGTCATATATTTGTATATGAACTTTGGCAAGTTAACTGCATTCCCTATCCACCATGTGTAGCATAAGAAAAACAAAACCTTATATCCCTCTTCTGATATTTTTATGTGAAGTGTCTGGCTATAAAGTTTTATTACTTTCACACCTCTCAATATAATTACCAAGAATACAGATTTTTCTCCCCTGAAAAGAAAAAACAAAACAAAACAAAACAAAACAAAAAAAAAAACACCAACATGTAATATATAGAAATAGATAAATTAATAAAAAAGGATTCCATTTCTTCTTCTCAGTGTGCTTCCTGTGAAGCTAGACAAAGCACACTCATTGTTGATTTTTTTTCCATGTAAGTGGCAACCTCAGTTCAAATGATTTCTTTATTCTTTTTTTATTATCAAGTGAGAAGTGTAGTGGGGGTTAACATAAATTGAATACAATGCAAACAGAAGAACAGACTGTAATGAATAATCCAGCCATCCCAGGTATTCTGTCCTCTGTTTCCATCTAGACCCTGGCATAATTGCAAAGGTTTGCATAGGCTGGAAAAATGCTCATGTTGCAGTTGCAAGCACATCGTGTTGGATTTCAGTTTTATTTTTAGTCAAGTGGATTTGCTGTCTCTTGTCAGCTTATTGTGTATTGTTAGCAGAGATATTTGAACAGAACAGAGTTTTGTAGGAGCATCAGAGGGCTCTTGCATATAAAATCAAAGTTCCCTTGCTTACTTCATGTTCTCATTCATTCATTCAGTGTCTCAGAGCCTGCCAAGTCTGTGGGCATGCAGCCAGTTTTGCATTTACTACTGGGTTTTGTGCTGTCTGCCAGTCACAACGGATGGTGATAAATGGATTCAGCAGCACCTATTAGGATTAACTGAAGGCTTAAATTCATTTTGAACCCTCTTACTGCCAAAATTAATTATGTTTAAATTAATTATTCTATGTTATCCATTGAAGAACAGGCCAAGGTGAAGAAAATGCTCACCGTAATGTTTACTGCAGCCTGGGGTTGAAGAATGGAATCTATAGAACACAGCACTTATCACACCTACTAGACTCATAAGTATAAATACTAGTTCTTTGTACTGCCTGTTTTCATCTATTTTTTGTTTGTTTGTTTGTTTGTTTGTTTGCAGAGACCTTGTCCTACACGCTGGCTTCAATGACTTGGGCCAATCAGGACAGCAACTGCATGGTCATCTGCAAAGTATCTTAGAGAATAGGAGTATCCTTGCATTTTAGCAAAGATATTGGCTCAGACGGAATCTTATATATTGTATTTCACACAATGACATTTGGAAGAAAAATGTCAAAAGAAAGTTCAATGATGTGATTGCTTGCTTTGCAAACCAAAAAGGTCTGCTCAGCTGACCTATTGATTGCAATAATTCAGTTCAGCTTTGTGTTGAAGAACAGCTGCTGAAGAACAATATAATACCATTTGGTACTACTATCAAAATAGCAGATTGTCAGTCATCTGATACAGTAAAACTCACAATGGTGGCAAGAAGTGATGAATAACCTCAGTTAAGTTCTTCTTAGTCAATGCAGTTATACCTCGAACTTAAGAGCAACACTATAAAATTGAAATCTTTTTTGAAATCAGGCACCAATGTGAGTAACATTGACAGAATCTGATCAAGACTAGACTATAAGCTGTAGGTGTAATGCTGATATAATAGCAATAAAACCATGAGAGGCACAGTGTCCCTGTAAATGACCTGACTCCTTCCTTTTGTGTGCTCTTCTGTATTCTGACAAGATGTGAGGCCCATCTTTGACTTATAGACAATCAAATTGCATTGAACAAGAAGAACGGTAACTGAAAGGAAGAGCATCATTCAAAAGATGGATGAAAAAGAGGAATAAAAGCATAATGAAAAAAGTTTTCAACAGACATTTCTTAAAAATTAATGGCATATCATTTCTCCCTGCTGCTCCTCAATCCATTCCAGGGAAGGTAAACGTATTCTGACTACTTTAGGGTAGGACCTGAGCCATTTATCCTTTCCAAAGGCTCCTCTACAGTACATACTATCATCAAAAATCAACCACCAAGATTCTACTGTAAAATTCAGGAGTTGCATTTCTGGACTATCTCACTTTCTCAATTAATTTCAGATAAAAGGAAAATCTCTTCATTCTTCTTCGAGTTCCAGACAATTATTTTCTGTTTTCTTGCTGTTATTCGCTCTTAGCTAACAGAAGAAATTATTGCTTGTCTCACCTTCAGAAAAACATGGTGATCCATAGAAAATTAGAATTATTATCCATTGAAAAATGAAATTATAGTGTTTTGTCTACTAGCTGTGCCTTGGTCATAAAGTTACTACAGAGCATACCTTTGCTGAGAAATTAATTAAAATTAAATTTAATCGATGATCTGGATGATGGGATCGAGTGCACCCTCAGTAAGTTTACAAACAACACCAAGTTAGGTGCGTGTCGATCTGCTCGAGGGTAGGGAAAGCTCTGCAGGAGGATCTGGATAGGCTGCACTGATGGGCTGAGTCCAACTGTATGAAGTTCAACAAGCCCAAGTGCCGGGTCCTGCACCTGGGGCAAAACAACCCCAAGCAGAGCTACAGGCTGGGAGCTGAGTGGTTGGAAAGCTGCCTGGCAGAGAAGGACCTGGAAGTATTGATTGATGTTTGGCTGAATATGAGCCAGCAGTGTGCTCAGGTGGCCAAGAAGACCAACAGAATCCCAACAGAAGCAGAAGAAACTGTGTGGCCAGCAGGACTAGGGAAGTGATTGACCCCCTGTACTTGGCTCTGGTGAGGCTGCACCTCAAGTACTGTGTTCAGTTTTGGGCCCCTCGCTACAAGACGGACATCAAGGTGCTCAAGAGAGTCCAAAGGAGGGCAATGAAGCTGGTGAGGGGTCTGGAGAAAAAGTCTTTCGAGGAGCAGCTGAGGGAGCTGGGATTGTTCAGCCTGGAGAAGAGGAGGCTCAGGGGCGACCTTATTGCACTCTATAAATACCTTAAAGGAGGCTGTAGGGTTGTGGGGGTTGGTCTATTCTCCCACGTGCCTGGTGACAGGACAAGGGGGAATGGGCTAAAGTTGCACCAGGGGTGGTTTAGGTTGGATATTAGGAAGAACTTCTTTACTGAAAGGGTTGTTAGGCATTGGAATGGGCTGCCCAGGGAGGTGGTGGAGTCACCATCCCTGGAAGTCTTTAAAAGATGTTTAGATGTAGGGGTTAGTGATATGGTTTAGTGGAGGACTTATTAGTGTTAAGTCAGAGTTTGGACTAGATGATTTTGGAGGTCTCTTCCAACCTAGATGATTTTGTGATTCTGTAAAAAATTGATTTATTTTTTTTTTTCCCCCGAAGGTAACTTTTGAATTACCCTTACAATATTTTTTTTTCTTCTTTCCAGTAATTAGATAATTACGTGTTTTACCAACAGATAAAACATTCCAGTTGAGCCTGGAAGGTCCAAGAACCAAATTCAAGCCAGTTACTATATCAGATACATTAAGTGTAGAACTCTGTTAACCATAGGTTCCCTGTGTGAACAAAGTGACATACATACCTTGAGAATCATTCAGTCAGTTCAGTCTATATAGGTATAGAAAAGTGTAGGATGGACTAAATTCTTAGTTTAAGGTACCTGGGTTAGAATACTAAAGTTCAACTGAGTGAAACCAAGCCAGAAAGGAGAGACAGAAAGGAGTGTGTTATCCAATGTATGGTCTTAAATACAAAATAGCCTCTCACTTGTCTTTTGCGCAGACAGTTCCATGATGTAGCTCTGACAAGTTCTTATTTTCCTAGCGTATCAGAAGACATCTTAGTTCTATATTTTTTCTTCCTCCAGATCATCCTTCAGAACTGTATAGGACATCATCTGGTAACTTCATGATAGTGCAGCATAATGATTTGTCTTTGCACTTTACCCTATCTGTAGTGTTCCAGGGTTTCAGCACATTTCTGCTTCTTTTGAAGCCTGATGGTAAAATATTGGTTTCATTCCTCTTTTGTTTGTTTGTTTGTTTAGTTTTGTTGTTTGTTTGTTTATTTGTTTTTAGTTCCCCTTGGAAGGCAACACGTTTAAGACATTCCATTGGCAAAGTCCTTATTGTAAAACATAGCTCTCATGACAAGAGCAAATCCCTGCTGAATATGAGCTCTACTTTAGGACAAGATTCAAATGCAGAAAATAACCATTCTTGTCTCTTCCCTCTGTATCTTAGCTGCAGTGCAAAGAAAACCTGGGCAAGTGGAGCACATGGAAACTGCAACATCATTCATCGCTTACTCTTGTCTGGACTGTCAGATGTTGACTCTTTCTAGATTATCATCAGAATGGCTGTAAATTCGTCCAGAAAAAAATGAATCTCTTTTGAAAAATAAAGGCTACTGGGTTCTTCTTGTACTTACCATGATCAGATCTATAGAATATTCTCCTGCATGTCATCTATAGTCTCCTAACACCACAGCTTCTGCACACAAAGCATTCTTGACATCTTCCTAAAACACTGAAATTCTGCATGTTCTACAACATAAAGAAAACTGATTCTTTCAGCATTTCATATAGTATGTGCATAGTTAAAAGGATTTTCCCAGTGCACCTACCATTATGAGCTGGTGATTTCTTTCAGCTATCATACATGAGTACCACATGGCACTATGAAGTTTCATTCTCAGAATCCCATAGTCTTGAATAAAGCTATAAGGTCACTAGAAGGAGCTGGTGTGTCTGCTTTTGAGTCAAACCTTTCTGAAAGTAGTGACAAAGAGAAACTAAAGACATTGGTACTCTGCAGTTTGGAGAGTGGAAGCCTGATGGGGAATTTAATTGAAGTTTACAAAATCCTAAAGGTGGTGAATAGAATTGAATGAGAATTCTTGTTCGTTAAATCCTAAAATGTTAAAACTATAGGATATTCACTGATACTATTTGTAGATTGCTTAAAATTTCAGTATTTAAACAATGGGCTGCAAACATTTAGAATTTGTTGCCACATGAGGTTTTGTAGATGACACTTTCTAAAGAGAGTTAACAAATTAATGAACAACAGATCCGAAATAGATACTAAAAGCAATCACCATGGATGTACCCTCTAAAATCCTTAATCCTCCATAGAGTCACTCCAGAATGAGTTTATAATTCTCAGAGGCTTGGAAGAAATGCTTATACTCAGGTGTGTCCATGTACACAACATGTAGACATGAATAGCATAGAACTGCTTCCTGTTCTTTGGCTTCTCATCCTTTTTCACGACACCAGCAAACAGCTATTTCCTCTTGCAACTGTGCATCTGCTGTGTGTATTTATGCAGCACTTAGAATATGGCTCTGGATAGACCATTGATCTGGCTTCTTAGCACTTGTTCTAATGAGCTGTTAGCATATCTTTAAATTCTTTTGATGTTTTCATTCCTTCATCCACCTACAACTTGTCTGAAGTTCATTCAGAGCTTTCAGTTAGCAACCAAACGTGGTTTGGCAAGATGGTTTGAACATGAAATTGTACCATATTGGGGCAACTTCACAGAATCACAGAATCACAGAATTTCTAGGTTGGAAGAGACCTCAAGATCATCGAGTCCAACTTAATTCCAAGTCACAGGTTAATGATGGCAGCTTTTGAAAAACAAAGAGGGAATTTGTTATCTGACACTTCCAAAAAGTGCTGAAAAGATGGCCACCCAACACTTCCGTATGTAGGAGTAGGACTATGTTTCCAAGAAGATGGACATTTTTTTTTTTTTTTCATGTGGAAAGGGGTGCAATTCTCAGATGTCTTTTCTACAAAACCCCAACTTTTAAGCAAGGCAGAAGGGGTCAATCCATAAATCCTCCAAGCTGACAGTTCAGAACAAAGAAACACTCTATAATACTCAGCATGGTATAATGAAACCTTTTGTTTGAAAACAATGCAATTAGCAATGTAACAACCAATTATGTCTGATGTTCTGTTAACAACAAAAGATAAATATATAACATAAAATATGACCACAACATGTTCAATCAACACCTCAGAGAGAGTTACCATTTGCTCTTACATCTTCCTCTATGCAAATAGTGCATTGTTAGCAAAGTTTTATCCATGTGTTTTCTACTACTATTTAATTGAATGGGAGTCAGTTAAGCAGATCAAAGAGGTCTATTAACAGCAGATAACCACAGAGCAAATATGATTAAAAGTAATTACAGCAAGGAAGTAATCTTCTAACTGCTAATTCTTAGTGGTTCTGAAGACTCAGATAGGAGTTCTCAAAGTGATTGTCATCATTGGAAAGCTGGGTATTATGTCAGTGAGCTGATATGGAATTTTAGGTTGCAGAATATGAATTTACAAGCTATGAATTACCTTTACTAAGGAATGGTGAGGTAACTTCTATATTGTTCAATGTTTATCTGAGAACTGTTCATTTCCTTCTTTAAAAACAAAGATTTTGAACCATCAGAAGCTGTGAAAATCTGTAAAAGTTAATCATATAATCATAGAATGGTTTGGGTTGGAATGGACCTTAAAAATCATCTAATTCCAATTTGGACATCTTGGACATCAAATTAGATGATCCAAGATCTTCTATGAAGATCCAAAATTAGATGGTCCAAGATCATCTAATTTCCCCTGTCACGGGCAGGGACTCCTCCCATCAGACCAGGTTGTTCACAGCCCCATCCAACCTGGTCTTCAACACCTCCAGGTATAGGGCATCTACAGCTTCTCTGAGCAACCTATTCCAAGGCTGCTATAGGATTTCCACAGAGCCTTCTCTTCTTCAGGAGGAACAACCCCAATTCCCTCAGTCTCCCTTCATAAGAGAGGTGCTTCAGCTCTCTGATCATCTTTGTGGCCTTCTTCTGGACTCCTTCCACTCTTCTCCATCTCACTCCACTGTAATTCTTCGTCCCCTTCTTTACAGCCCCTTTTCACTTCAGATGTCCATCCCACACTCTCCTTTTCTATTCTTCTTGACCCAGTGTCCATCCTCAAACTTCTTCTATCTTGTCCTTATCTTGATGCCTCAACTGAGGGCTTCGCTGGATAACCGCTCAGTTAATTCAAAATTAAAAGGACATATGTATATGTTTATCTGTAATATGAGAATGTTTATCTGTAATATAAAACCTTATAGAACAAGAAGACATTCCAAATGGACATTCCAAATATCCATCTTCTGTTCGACTCTTCTTTTTCCCCTCCCCAGACTTACTCCTCCTTCTGTTCCCTGTCTTCATTGACACTGAAATACATATTGCCCTTGTGTCTTCAAGCATTTAAACATGAGTGTTTTTACATGTATACTGTTGCTTGACGTTGCACAACTTTTAATGACAGGATACACAGCTTCTGCTAGTGTCTGAAGCTTCCCTGCATCACATTGCTGGTGACACTAAGAATCAAAATTAGAATCAATGAACCTCCTGTGGTCTGAAACCTACACATATTTCCCAGCTACAATTGGCATACTTGTTCAAAACTCATGCTTTATCTTCAGAGACACACAGTATGCACACTGAAACTAGCATTTTTATTACATTTCTCTAACACTTACTATCCAACCTCTTTTGCTTTTCCATCTTTATTTTTTAGATGCCACTCAAAATTTTAATTTCCAACTATTCTTAAATCACCAAAGTAGTTGAGTTCAATGCCTGAGATTTTGTCTCTACTAAAGCCAATAGAATAGTATTATTCTAGTACTAATCTTTTTATCAAACCTATTTTCATGGAAGGCTAAAAATAACCAAGAAAGAGGCCAGATTCCCGTATCTGTATTATGACTAAGTATTTTTTCAAAATTGCTTACATAACCAACAAGACTAGCTTCATATACTCAACTGGTGCCTCTGGAAAAAAAAAAAAAAAAAGATCTACCCAGAAATTAATGATTAGGAATCTGCTGCTTTTTTGAAAAGATAAGATGAAATCAAAATAATATATGTCATGCTTCTGAGAGAAGCCTTCTGCCACTCTTAAGTAACATTAAGAGTGTATTGTCTTCTACACAGATGGAAAACAAGGTGAAATATATTTACTTCTCATAGTCACAAACAAACAAAAAATATTCCTGAGGCAATACAATCTTCTAATGCACAACCTAGTTCTGTGTGTAACTAGACATTCTTTTCTGAGTGTTTGTGTGTTTTTGTTTTTGTTTTTGTTTTTTTACTTCTACTACTCCTATCACACCTTCTTAGAAAGCTAAGATTGCAGGATTGAATTTCTAAAGTGATGTGGGGATTAATGGTTTCCTAATCATGACAATTACCAGAATCCTCCCTAATCAATTATCTGATGTTTAATTTTGTCACATTTTCTTTGTGTCTTCAGAGCTCTTGATCTGTAGAGTTTTCTGGAAGAAAGTTTCCCTTTTATTACAGTGACACGTTTTGGTTTTTGTCGACTGGGCTGTGAGCATTCCAAACAGGGCAAGATGTTCTTTGCAATGGTAGGTGAAGAGTTTGGTTAGGAGCTAATGCACCTGTGCAAATAAAGTTGTCTATGTGGTTGAGTGAGAGAAAGTTGTTTATTGGTCATTTGGGGACCTTTTACCAAGTTATTTCTGGGTCTGAATTAAGCCTTTAACTTACCTGTGTCTAAGAGCACCTAAAGTGAAAGCCTAAGTCCTCATATAAACAAATGGAAGGAAGATGCTTCCAGATGGCAAGTTTGAAGACTCAGTATTGTTGCCAATAGTGTGAACCTCCCTCTACTGAATATACTGATTTTGTAAAGTTTTGTGAGAGTCTCTGTAGACCCTGCCAAAGATGCATAAGAAGTTCAGCCATCTGGTAAGGGGCAAGACCACAGATACATGCCCAAGCTTCCTACATGCAATGTGCATGGCATTTAGGTGGTTCCCATCACCAGAAAGTATGAGGATTACTGGAATTACAGAATCACAAAGTCTTTGAAATTGGAAGAGATCTCTTGAGATCATCTACCTGCTCAAGAATTGACAGTCTATGTTTGCTTTCATTTACTGTACGATAACTAAGTTACCAATAGTGTCCTTTGACTAAATCTAGTAACGCTAAAAATGCTATTTGCAATATGAGGTTCTTAAAAACTCTGCTGTGATCCAGGCAGTAGTCTTTTTTAGGAAAGGAAATGAAAGTTTGGAGAGAGAAAAAAAAAAAAAAAAAAAAAGGAGGTGACACTGCAAAATCTGAAAATATATTTAATTTCTCTTCCAATGAAACTAACAAAGAGGCAAGCTTTTGAACTAAAATTACGTTTGATATTTCCTCACTGTTTAACTTCATTCATCCACTGAAAGGCTTACGTTTATTTCCAGGATGCTTTTAAGGTAGTTTCTCTTTTAAGTTTACAAGAGACAGATTGCTAGACCTGTGGAAGTGAGTTTGTGGCTTTCTTTTCAGCATTTTCTTCACAAGAATGAATATTATTGGCTTCATTTATATTTTTAATAATTTTTCAGAATGCAAGTCAGGCAGCTTGAGTAAGGAAAATGGAGAACTCCATTTCCATTCCTTCATAAAATGTGTTTAGCTTGTTTTAGAGTGAGAAGCTGCAAAACATAAGTGGTGAGAAAAGAAACTTTTTAACAGAGATTTTATTATTATTATTATAAAATAAAAGCATTTATTCTTGCTTTGTTTGAGATAAGTAGAAGCTAAGAAATCAGTCCATCCTAAGTTATTATAATGTTAAATAAAATACACAAAGCTTGAAGTTATTAACTATTTTTGTAAGACACATCACAACTCAAATAAATAATGGATCCCTTCAGTCAATTTCCTATGTCTTACTTGAGGCATGTGAATAAGATTCTTGACTGAAAAATGTTTAATCTCGAAAAAAAAATAATTAATGTGATTGGGATCTGATTAGTGTTCAGCATATAGAATAAACAGAAGATTTATACAGATACCTAAAAGTGTAATCCTCTAAAGATTCATGGATATAAAATCAGTTTTAAGGCTTTTATGTACATTCTAGAGTCCAGTTTTCAATTTTTTGTTTTCAGCATGTTGGCTCTCTATTTTTCACCAATTGATGTAATTTTCCTTTGCCACAAGTTTGCAATATTTAATGCATACAAGATAGTTTGTGATAAATAACTACAATTTTATTAACATAAAAGTTGGAAGGACATGATTGATAAGTAAAATAAATCACTGCAAATCACATAAATCACTGCAAAAATGACCTACCCTGAAAGCCAATCACAGCAAAACCTTAAATCTCCTTGTCTTCTATAGATTTATTCATAAATCGATACACAAATCAGAGCTGGAAAGTTGAATTCAAGAGCAATTAAATTTAGATCAAGATGTCTTGATACCCTGTACAGTGTTAAATAGACAGCTTTATGAACATAATTAACTTTATATTGTTTCTTATTCTACCACAATAAGGACTAGTCTGAAAATAAGTCTGTTCATTTAAAAAACACACATTTTGCTGTCATTTATATTAGAGTGATGAAATAACTCAGCAATCCAGTGTAACTGAATAATGATCATAGATATGTCAATGTATTTCTAAAATGTTAAAGGGCAATATGATCTGCTGTTTTACTGGTAATCTTTCCCTTGCTTCTATATGCATGCTTTTCTGAATGTTACTAACAAAGCAGAAAAGCCTGGTAGAGAGATAATTATTTTTCAGGCTATTCTTTTACCTGTGGTTGATCTTTTTCCTTCAAAACCCCACTTTTAAAAATATCTAGCAGAATGCTTAAACTATGCATTTGAAAGATATTTCATGTGCCCTGCAAAGTGGTGCTGTTAGTTTGTTTAATTATTCATTTATGTATTTATTTATTTTGGAAGTGGTATATAAAGGGGGAAACGGAAAATTGTTATGTGACTACTTCCAGATCTCTTAGTGGCAAAGTAAAATGGGTTAAATCAAACAACATTAAGTATTAATATCCTGAAAGTCGAGAAGGTAATGTTGTCAGAAAACAGAAAAGAAGACTGAGAGCTAACTTTCCAGATGTTGTTACTACCTAGAATACCAAAAGAAGTAAAACTGTTGATTAAAATATCTAAAAGTCACCCCATTTTGTGCCCTTTCAAATATCATATAGAAAGACCTGATCTCCTGAATGCTGTGCCTCTGTTTATCCTCTGGAATTAGCTTTTACTGCAGCTGTTAATCTGTGCTGTCTGACTTTGAGATGAAACGTCTTAATTCTAATTTCTACCCAATCCAAGATTTTAAATAAAGACTAGATGTTTCCTTTACAAAGATCTTGACCTCCTTAGGAAGGAAATGCACAAACAGTTGTATGCTTATAGTATTTGTAGGAGCAAGTCAGTCCATTCTGAGTATACTTCAGCCTTTTCTGTTGTAAAGGAAATACACAGAAAATACACAGTTGTGGTTTAGCCTGGCAGACAGAAAAGCACCACACAGCTATTTGTTCATTCTTCCCTCCCTTCTCTCCTCTCTAAGTGGGATGGGGAAGAGAATCTGGGGAAATAAATAAATAAATAAATAAATAAATAAATAAATAAACAAAATAGTTAAAAACTCATGGGATGAGATACAGACAGTTTAATAGGACAGAAAAAAAAAAAAAAAAAAAAAAAAAAAGAACCCTACCTGGAGAAATTATTCATATTTGAACTCAAGGCAGATAATATGTTTTTCCACTAATCACATAGTTTCTTCTCTAAGGATCATAGGTTCTGTTTAGAGGCACATTTAAGGAAATTTAGCAATTTAGGGTATGTCCCAAAAGATAAACATTTGTTCCCACACTAAGACTTAGAAGAATAGTACTGCTTAGAGAAGCTTGCTAGAGTGTACATATGGATCTGGTATAGGCATTATGGGTGGAAAATTTGTAATTCAGTTTATCATTAACAAATTTCTATCACTTAAATGAAAGAAGTGGGTGGAACGTTTGCTTAACAGCAGTCCTATGGAATCTGTTCTTGCTATGTTGTCCTCTCTCGTACTTTCTGGATATTTACCACATTAACAGATTACAGGCTCTCCAGATAAATTCTTATGAACAATGGGAGTTCCTGGGAGAACAGATAGGCTTCAAAGAGCATGAACCTGTATAAATGCTCATTGTTATTCTGTAGTAGCATTTCATTTTCCAATGAAATAAATTCTTTAAAAAGATTCACAAACTGTGACTCATAAAGGAGTTTTTCCCTGTTAAATCATCCCACTACTTGGATATAAACATTCACATCCTCAGGGAGGCAGTAAGTACATTTTATGCTTTGGTAAAATAGCAATGAATATTCTAAGTCAAAACTAGAGACCTGCTTTGCTTGTGCTGGAGAAAAGAGAGTAAGATTCCAGTGGTTTCCAATGCTAAAGTTAATGTAAGTGAAGGATATGTCTTAGAGTTGATACAGTGATAGAATAAAATGCAAGATAAAAATTGCACAGTGGCATTACAGAAAATATGGAGGAGAAAATAGTAAAAAATGCTTTAGTATTCAGTACAGAAACCGCACTCAGAGCACAGCAATTTGAGGTTAATGCACACCTTCCTCATAAACCAACTTCTGAATAAAGTGGCCTGTTGAATAGAATGTCCTGAAGATTTTCTGCCAAAACATGCTAATAATTACATTGATAGAATTGGGCTCATGGAACTGAGTTCACATCCTGGTAAAATAGGGCTGACATCACTGGAGTGAGAGATGAAAATATATTTGCCATATATTTTTCCATGTCTGAGAATGTAGCATATTTTTGTGTCAATTTTATCCAATCTTTACCTACAATATTACAAATGGTGATCTGGAGATACATGAAACCTAATGAGTATTAGTCTCTCTGAATGCTCTTCAATAATTTTTGTTACATTCAATGATATTACAGCATAGTAAACATACCCTCTGGCTTTGTATGACAAACCTCAGCCTACTGGAGAAATCTGAAATACTTACCAAATTTCCTATTTTCAAAAGTACCCAATAGCATTGATATCTTCATTGCTAAAGGAAGACACATAGAATCATAGAACCATAGAATGGCTTGGGTTGAAAGGGATCTTAAATATCACCTACTTCCAACCACCCCTGACATAGACAGGGATGCCACGCACTAGATCAGATTGTCTAGGGCCTGGTCCAACCTTGTCTTCAACACCTCCAGGAATGGGGCATCTACAGTTTCTCTGGGCAGCCTGTTCCAGTGCCTCACTAACCTAACAGTGCAGAATTTCTTTCTAATGTCTAATCTAAATCTATCCTCTTTTAGTATAAGGCCATTCCCCCTTGTTCTATCATTATCTATCTGAGTAAAGAGTCTTTCTCCATTCTTTTTATATGACCGCAAGTAGGTGTGGCTCTGAGAAATGAAGGCACTCAGTCCAATAAATCACTCCTGAAGGGTGAATGTATTGTATTTTTTGTCATCACCGTACTTATTCCATTTCTTATGTTGCTGCACCTATTTCTTATAACTCTTGATACCAATTTCTGTCAGATATAAAAATAATCTTAGTAAATTATTGGTCAATTCAAATTCCTGACATAGTCTTCACCTGGTCACAGTATCTGCAACAGCCAATTAAATGGAGAATGCTAGAAGTACGGATCTTTGCACCCCCTGGGGCAAAATAAATAAATAAATAATAAATTCTGTAAATGAGAAGTAACCTAATTTTAATGATCACTGTTACAGAAATCATAGCATTAATTAGATTTCCCCAGATGTGGATGACTTATTTTCCCCTTTAAACCTCAGTTTTGTTACAGTTGAACAATGGATAATAATACTACATGTATTGCATGTACATGCAATTTTTGTTTAAACACTCTCTGGGAACACTGAAAGACATAAATATCTGTTAATAAATTGAAGAACACTTTAAAAACAAACAAACAAACAAACAAACAAACAAAAAACCACAAAACATAGACTGCTGAAGAAATGTGTTGGCTGTTCCCAGAAATTTAAATGGTGATTTGTCTCTTGTCATACTCTGCGGGAATGTACATCTAAGAAATCTTAATCTCTACCACAAGAAATATACACAGTCACTTACACAGTCATACACATCACATACAATATACACATCACATACACAGTCATATACGCTTACAACCACCCAATCATTATTTAGAGATAATGTTCTTACTGAAACTAATAAACTTTTTTATTTCTTTTTTCTTTTTTTTTCTTTTCCGGTTTATATTATCACATATGTAAATGAGCTGGGTGAATAATAAATTATTTAGTTCACCAGTTGTATCAACAATTATTTTAGACCCTGGCTAACAATTTTCTTTGTATAAAGAAAGAATTCTCAAAACTTTTGTTGTTCATTTCTTCTTACACCAAGTTTTGGTCATTTAGAGTGAAAATATTAATTTCACAAGATTTAGTTCTGAGTTTAAATAACATTTTGGAATTTTGTATATTTTGTTCTAATTCATTGAGTGTGATTAATAATTCTTTATTCTTTTTGCAAAACAGCAGGCCCACTCCAAAATCTGCTTAAAAATAAAAGGCTGAAATGAAATCACATACTTAATATTCAGATTGCTTACTTCTCTACCCAGACTACACAAGTCATCTGCACAATGAACTTGACATTACCCAAAATTACACAACAAATTTTAGATGAATTTGCTACTATTTTGGTTTGCTTTCAAAACGTGTTTTTCAGCAACTTGAAAAAATTCGCTGTGTTGTCTATCACATTAATGTAATAAGATCTGAAATGCAGCCTGGGTGAAACAATGCATTTCCTTTTACCTTGTCCCCTTCCCTGATAAGTCTTGCTCTTGGGCATCCCAGGAATGTTGCTGCAGGACAACTTTAGCCTTTTGCCATCAGAATGATAATTGTTTCCTATCTCTCTGAGCCTTGAGTTCCATGCATCCCTCCACCCCACCATGTCCTGAATTGAAGCTCTGAACTTCCTGTGAGGTCTTTGCAATAACCCCAAGGGCCTCTTCTGCCACCATATGTATGTAATCACAAACTGAAAACTTCTCTGCTTAAAACACAAGGCTGCCATGTGAGACAACTATTTACAAATATCAGCCTAGCACTGAAAAATGTTCAGATGTATCCTTCTCATGTTTTTATCATCTTTCTATGCTTTTTTTTTTTTTTTTTATATATATATATATTTTATTTTTTTTCCCCAACATATTCTAGAATTACTTTGGCACCAATGTAGTGAAGGGTCAATATTAAGTAAATCAAGCAATTGTAATACATGTAATACACTTCAGGAACTTAACAGTATGACAGATCTTTTCCATTTCAGGAAACTTGCCCCATTACTTAACCAAAATCAGCTTGACTAACTGTTGAACTATAAACAAGGCAAAGCCACCTACACTAAGCTGGTATAGGCAGGATCTAAATTATTTTGTCTATTTATTCACAATCCTAAAATTTTATGAACATATCTGCAATACAAGAACCTAACAGCTGAATCATAAGCAGCATCTTCTTAACTTGGACCAACTCAAGTATGCACAGTTATCTTCAAGGGCCTTCTAGAGCTTTACATCTGATTACAAGGATGATTTTGTTGCTCACGAAGAAGCTGCAGATATGTCATGTTCTCATGTTGGAAAGTGGCCAGAAAAAATAAAGTTAAACTGGTAATAATTTAAGCTAAAAAAAAATAATAATAATCTGAAAGAAAAACTGTGGTCATTCATTTGCTACTAGAAAAGCTGAAACATGTTGCAGTAAGGGTGGAGCAGACAGTAGTATATTCCCCAGCATGGGGTAGGATCCACATTGATTGGGTACCTCTGTGTGCAAGTTATGCCAAAACCAACACTGCTTTTATGGGAAACAGAAGCAATTCTGTTTTCACACAGTAGTTAAAATCAACTGTCCCAAATGAACTGAGAGAATGAAACAAATTTAGAGTCTGGCCCAATAAATGCACATTTTTAACTTACAAAAGGAGCTGGTTTTCATTCTACCATTTCTTTTCTCAGCAGTGTGACATCTTGGTATTATTATTATTGTTATTATTATTAATAATAAGTATTAACACCAGAAAGATTTTCTTTTTCTTTGAATGAAGTAACAATAATATATTTTCTTTTTTTTTTTTAATTTAAGTCAATGCAATACATCCAGTCTAGGTAAATCTGTGACATGTTCATTCCAAGAAACTTAGAATAAATTACATAAAACAAAAAGCCTAATCTACAAAATATGAACTCATTTAAACCAAAGCTAAAAGTGTGCCATTAAATATCCACCAAGTCTAAGAACTTTTGAGGTTTTTCTTTTTGTGGAAAAAAAAAAATAAATATTTATTTACATCGTGCCCAGAAGAAGGATGTAGTTTAATGTAGTTTAAACTCTGATCCAGTATACTGCCTTTATGAGACACCTGCGGTAAGTCGAGTCAGACTTCAAATTATTTCAGCTTCCATTTCTTCTTTATCCAAATTCTTTTAATCCAAGCAAGAGGGTGGTTTGTTGTTGATGTTGTTTGCTTGCTTTTACTTTTTTGTTTGGTTTTAGTTTATTTATCCCAAATAACGTGTGATTCTCAGTTAAGATCTTTTATACAGCTCACATTTTAAGGCATGCTCAACACATGGGCATGAGTTCCGTTGTAACTCATTTGAGAAGAAATTTCACTGGGCAAAACAATGGCTTCACCATCAACTACAGTGTAATTTGTGTTGCCAATTTGTGTTTGCACTTTTGTCCTTTTCATGACATAATTTCATCAAGCATTTGGGTGTTTCTTTTTATTGTTTGAAGTGCTAGGCATGGAATTTTTGTGGTTTAACCCCCTCCCTTCTGCTCCCCAACCCAAGGGAAAAGCAATTTTGTGTGTTTTTCTTCTTCTTTATATTTATGTCAACATTTTCCTTTAACAGATTTAAAAATATGTTGGTTTTGGAGTTATTTCTGTGAGTACTACTTAGTGATGAAATGATTCATGAATGTTGATAACTAATCGGATTCATGTGTATAGATGGTTTTCTATTGATAATAGTCATTCAGTTATGGAATTATGCATTAAAGCCAAATCAGATCCAAAGACAAATTTCAATTTTGAATAGCCTGATTTATTTATAACCCAGATGACAAGTTTCTACTTTAACTGACTACTTGTTTGGTATACAAATAGGATACGAAACTTCCCTTTCTTCAGCAGAGTTTATTCAATCAGTGGATATTGCTTCCAGCTGTGTGACAGTGACTTTCCATGGGTCTAGGTTTCCCTGTGAAACAGAAAAACAGTGAAGAGAAAGAGAGAGAGAGAGAGAGAGAGAAAGAAAAAGAAAAAGAAAAAGAAAAAGAAAAAGAAAAAGAAAAAGAAAAAGAAAAAGAAAAAGAAAAAGAAAAAGAAAGAGATTGGTCAAGCTACATAGAGCCTTCAATTTCTTCTATGATATACCAAATGAAAGAACTTGATTACTCTGTTCTGGGTATGCAACATTGACTTAAAAATATTAGTAGTGCTGGTAATGGTACTGCTAATTTGAAGTGTGGACAATAAGTAACTTCCGTATAATAATGATGATGATGATGATGATGATGATGATGATAATAATTAATAATAATAATAATAATAATAATAATAATAATAATAAACCCTCCCCAATAAAAAGGACATTAACTAATATGAACTGCCAATTTTGGAAAAGGAATTTGGTTTTCGTATAATCTGATTCAGTCTTCTGAAGGAGAAGTCACTGAGGGAAGAACATTAGCTTGAAGAACATTAGCTCCAAATTTGTTGTCACTTAACTAATCTTTCCTTATCTTCTATTTAACAGAAGAAATTCCTCTCCCAGTTGGAAATGTGAATTTTTTTCTTAGAAATCCTCCTTACAGAGGAGATTCTGAAAGCTTAAATTCCACTGAGTGTTTTGTCTTGCTAATGACTTCAGAGAACAATTGGATGCCCAACTGTGCATCTTTGTACTTCAGCTGTTTTGGGACTGATTTGTCCACAGGGAGAAAGTAGACAGCTACAATTATGTCTGAGGGAATCCACCCCTCAAAGCATGGCAGGGACATGAGCAGTGCTGCTCTAGCAAACTGTGTTTTATCTGCAAAAGGCAATAGCTGAAGAATGGAGTTAACAATGAGATGAAAGGTTTTCTCTGAAGTCATTAAAATGTAAGGAAATGGTGATGGTCATGAATTGTTATATAAAATGGGCATGGGGTGGGAGGCAGAAGTATTAATGGGTTGCTGGCACCCAAGTTATAACGTAGTTGAGCTCCTGGACTGATAGGACATTTATATTTTGATGATCAGGTGATGTCTCTCAGTGTTTTCAAGTACTTCATACCACCTTAACCAACCATACAGCTGTAACTGTACATACCTGTTAGGCCTTTGAAAACATAAACCAGCTTAATCAAACTATGTGTGTTCAGTGTTCACATATGTATCTGTAAATATATGTTTCTATTGATTTCTTCAGTAAAAAAAAGAAAAAAAAAAAAAAAGGAAAAAATAAGGGACATTGCTGGTAGCTAATCTTTGTGAAGATGTAAAGGTACACAGAACAAATTGGGAAGGTGGTTAGGTTCGCACAAACACTGGGTACCCATGTCTTACTTGGAACCTATCCCCCTGAGACTTCTTGTATTGATGTGTTATCTTAAATGGTGAGTGTAAGAGACAGGACCCTGCACTGGATGGATTACTGGGGGGCAGGGGCAACAGGAAATTAAGACTAGTAGGACTGCTTTGTTTTCCTCAGATTCAGGGAAAATGCTGGAGCAGTGTCCCTAAGGCCCTGAGCGCATTGATGTACTAACAGGATTAATTCCATTCATCCATTTTGCAGTCCACCATTTTAAATCTGATCTCTAAACACATGGACTATCTATGGTAATTTTTAAACTTCCTTGATGCATTGACAACCAGAAGCAAAATCCCCAGGCTGTATATTCTTTCCAACAGAGCAGATGCAGAAATGGCTAAATTTTGATAGCAGCAGTTGAGATACATCACAGCCATTGGTGATTTTACTATTACTTGCTAATTTTCTACTATCAAAGTATGGAATACATTCATTTTCCTTAAGACTCTACTTAGCTGCAGGCTAACAAAGTTGTTGAATACGGAGAACATTTACTATTGTGACTTGAAATAAGATTAGTGATGCAGGACATTTATTTTAATTTCTTCCAGGTGGCATAAAGTCTCAGCTATTCTTTTTTCCTCTCTAATTTAAGAGGAGTTTGCAGTTAAGGATTTAAAGGCCTAATTAAGCTGCATGTCAAAAACAACAAAATACCAACACAAGTGATTCCTCCTGACAAAACAGCCTTTCAGTCTGGGCTTCACAGCCTCATCTAAGCATCAAATGGCAGGTCTTTTGAGGAGCAGTTTGTCTTAAAAACAGTGGGTCACTGACAACTCTAGCCCTTCAACGTAGCACCAATCTGCTGCTGCACACACAGTTTCAGTGATAGTATGTATAACTAATAAAAATCTAATAAAATACTGTGAAACTTTTCATTGGTAGGTATGCTGTCACACACTCTGTATGAGAGATACAATCAAGGGTTTTGAAAATAGTGTGTGGAATGCCTGGATAATAGCTGTGGCAACTGCTTGAACTGAACCATTAAGAAGTTCTATGCATTTTTTTTTTTTCTTAATCTGTCTTCAGAAACTTGTTATTTGGAGATGGGGAGAAAATGATGTTTTTCTAACTCTGGAGGGCTTTTCATGTTGGTGACCTTCCCAAGTGACCAGAGAATATGTTATAAACTGTCTGGTAGATAATCTGGACAGACGTGTTAAGTGTAAACAAAAGAGACAGGTGTGAGTAGTCATAACACTCAGGCTGAAGCATTGAAAATGTAATATTTTCCAAGAACATAAAATGCCTCACAAAACAATGACTGCATTGGAAACATATTGAAATGATTTATATATACATGGAATTTTAATAAGAGAGACATTTGAATATGAGATTAATAATATATGATTGGGCCTGGGAATGTGCTCTGTCAAGCTTGTGTATGATGGTATAGTGAACAAGGGAATAGAGGGAGCGTCATCCAGAGCATTTTCTCCAGGGACACATGGCTGGAGTTAGGTGACAGCTCTGTAGTTATGTTGAAGAAAGCACTGGGTGTGAGATCTGATTCCACAACTTCACACAAGCCAAGCAGAGAATCACAGGCAGGCAAGTAGTGCAATAGTCTTAACCTAAAGCTTTTGCACCATAGTAATTCAATTCTTTCATTTGAACTGGGCCTTAAACACTACTATTCGGAATATACAAAACATTCCTTTCTCAGGGTGTGGAATAAGTAAAGTTTTTAATTGACGATTATCTTACACTTCTTGACACTCAGTGGGCTGCAGAGATATAGATAAATGAAAACCAAATGTTAGAATTCATGGGTTTTGAAACTTTTTTTTTTCTTCCCCTCACAATTTCTATAAATTAATGTAACTGTCTGAAGAACACTTTCAATATCTAATGAAATGAATACTGGAAAGTTTGTCTTGTCCTAAAGAAGCCTACCAACTCATGCAAACAAAAGGTTCTAGTCCTTGCTTAATTACAGATCATTGGTAAAACTAGCAGTTTCTTCAATATTTATGTATCTATATTCATATATTTTTTTTGTATCTTTTTATTTATTTTTTCTAAGGCATCAGTGTATATAGCAGACGTCTTTTTGTCTCTTCCTTAATGACACACATCAAGAGCCGTATTGCTCATTTCATTCAGAGCAATTAGCATTCATTATTTACCTTCTTAATGGAATGCTCTGGTAACTGCTGTGAAAAATAAAGATGTTATTCATCATTTACAAAGGCACAAGCCCAAATCCTATGTTTTGCTTAGCAACTTACTAGTTTACTTTCTATGAAGAATAGGAGGGTGAAAAGGAAGTAAAAGATGGAGAATCACAAAATTAAAAAATCACAGAATGGTTGAGGTTGGAAGGGACCTCTGATGATCATCTAATCCAACCCCCCTGCCAAGCAGGATCACCTAGAGAACATTATGCAGGATGGCATCCAGGTGGGTTTTGAATATCTCCAGAGAAGGAGACTCCACAACCTTACTGGGCAACCTTTTCCAGTGCTCTGTCACCCTCACAGTAAAGAGTGCCCTCACATTCAGCCAGAACTTCCTGTGCTTCAGTTTTTAACCATTGACTCTTGTCTGTCCCTGGGCACAACCAAAAGGAATCTGGTTCCATCCTCTTGACACCCTCCCTTCAGATATTCATGAGATCTCCCCTTAGTATTTCCTTTTCCAGGATAAACAGGCCCAACTCTCTGTCTGTCCTAGTACACCAGGTGCTCCAGTCCTCTAATCATCCTCTGGACTCTCTCCAATAGTTCCATGTACCTCTTATCCCAAAGTGCAGGAAGATGTTGATACAAGCATTAAATAAAAACATGTGTAAAGTCAAAGAATATTACGAATATTACTCTGAGTAAAATGAGTAAAATTCCAAAAGTTTGCTTTTATGGAATGCAGATTTTTGCTCTACAGAAGTCCAGAAGTCTCTCTCACTCTCTCTCAAAAAAAAAAAATAATAATAAAAAAAAAAAAGTGTCAATTTTATTTAGGAATATCCAGAATAATCCAGAATATCCACTCAGCTAGTATTTATACAAAAGAAAAATATATTGACAATCAGTGGTGATGAAATATGGCTGAATTCTTGTATTGGGTATGTAATATGTAGAAATGTCAAATTAGGTTTACAAAAGGTTTTCACAGGTTTGCAAAAAGTTCTGGAATATATTTTCTTACAGAATATAGTAAGGAACATAGAACTGAATAAATCTGGATAGGAATCACAAGTAATAGTCAAGCAGTAAATGGGTTACTATCAAGCTCCACAGCTGCAAAGTTATTAGGTGTCTGAGGCTGAAGCACATCACAGAAGTAATTGTATCTAATCAAATACCTTTGTGGGAACTTGTGTGCTAAACTATTCTATCAAAATAAAGCTTGTAGAAACAGTTTCTTGACACCTCAAGTAATTGTTAACTCTGGAAGACAAACTATGGTGTTCTTGATTTGACCCTTACTTGATAATACAAGAGTAAATTTAAATATAAATTTAAAATTTAAAATAATAATAAAGTACTAAACATTAAGGGAAACAGAATATGATAATTCAATACCTTTTAAGGAATGGTGATACCAAAATTAGGTAAAAGGTTCAACCTGCCTTTTTGCTTCTAAATTAGGGTCAATTGCATCATTTGAAATACAGAGCAGCACAAGAAGGATTTGTACTCCTATCCTTAGAACACTGAAGTACTAGGTGAGTACAGGGAGAATTGTGTTTACTTTTATATTCCATTTTATTCATAGAAGAAAATAACATTGGCTTTTTGTGCCTACTGGATATTTAATCCCAGTGACTCTTCTCACATGCTAGGATCAGTATATTTTTCTCGCCACATTGTTTTTCACATGTTGAATATTTCACTTATTAATCAAGAGGTGATAACTGCTAAAACCAGTATTTTTTTTCCTTTTGTATCAGTTTCCTACTCTTCAACACTGACCTCCTCTGAGATTTTTGTATGAGTCATTAAGAAGAAACTGTAAGGCCTACTTTCCAGTAAAAAAAAGAAAACCATTTAGAATTAAACATCTATGTCTTTCCTTCAGACATATCCCTCTATATTTCTTAATACATTTTCAGAACTGGTAAATACCAGTCAAATCAGGGGCAGACATAGTTCATTACTACAAAAAACTTACTCACTTTTGTCCAGTGCTAGTTTTTAAATCATGTTTATGTTTTATTCTCCTCTGTCTTTCTTATTTATGTTAGTTTAATTTATATTAGCTTCTTCAGTTTCCTTTACTCTAAAGGACTAAGTTCTGGAAAATGCTGGATTGAGTTCAGGCCTGGGGATGCACCTCCTTTTGTGCATGTATTTGTTCTTATGACATTAGTTCCATGATCCAGAAATGCTTTGGCTATCATAATTAATTTCCTCAAAAAGCAAGGCATGAGTTTTCCACTCTCCTGTGATATCAGCACATTAATTTTCTAAAAAAATGCAAATATCTTAAAACAAGCATTCTAGAGGGAAACTGAGGAGATGTCTTTCTTTGCTATAAACTCTTGGTGTCATCTTTGTTGTCTTCTCTCACTCCTTGTCTTACACAAATGGCTCCTTGCAGATCTTCAATTGACATCTTAGAAATTCAGAAATTATTTTGCACGGTTCTGTGGAATAAGGCTTACACATGAGCCATGTTATTTAAAATATGTTCTTATTATATTGCTTTGGCTGTTGTTCAAACATTTCTGTTCATGAGCACAAGAAGTGCTTTATCAAATTCTCTTCTGTTTGAAGCACTAACATGACTTAGACAGGTATGATAGCTCAGTGCATAATGCTGATAGGAAATCTACTCTGTTTTAGAATACCTTTGATTCTTATCAAGGTGTCAGCTATGACCATTCAAAAATAAGAGAACAGGAACTGAGCTGGTTATAAATAAAGAGTATATTCCTCATAGGTCCTTTAAATTTTGTCTTAGTTGCTCCATAAATGTATAGATATATACATTTATATATATATGTATATATATTTGTAGAAATACTATATGTGTATATATTCTATATATAATTTATTTTAGGCAAACAGAACATACTGAACTGTAGATGACAGGCTAACTTTTGACTGGGGAGAAAGTGTTACAGATTTAATGCCATGAGTGAGAACCTAAAATTGCTGGATTTTGTTTTGTAATTATGCTGAATAATCCTTTTTTGTGATCTAGGCCAAGACAAAGATAGGTACTTACAGCTATAGTTGATTACGTAACAGAGTATAACCTGTATTATGACTATGGCACTAATGATACAGATCCTACCTAAGCTTTTAAAAATCAGTAGGAAAAATGAGTTTGTGATACACTAATAGATGAACAGGAAACTTCTAAATCAGTGCCTTCCACCACTGAGAGGACTTTTTTTCAAAGAGGTCAAATGTTCATGTGGACTTTTCAATCAGTTTGTAACAAGCATCTGATGAGATGGAAAGTATTGGTTAATAGTCAGCTGAATATGAGCCAGCAGTGTGCTCAGGTGGCCAAGAAGACCAACAGAATCCCAACAGAAGCAGAAGAAACTGTGTGGCCAGCAGGACTAGGGAAGTGATTGACCCCCTGTACTCGGCTCTGGTGAGGCTGCACCTCAAGTACTGTGTTCAGTTTTGGGCCCCTCGCTACAAGACGGACATCAAGGTGCTCAAGAGAGTCCAGAGCATGGCAATGAAGCTGGTGAGGGGTCTGGAGAAAAAGTCTTTCGAGGAACAGCTGAGGGAACTGGGATTGTTCAGCCTGGAGAAGAGGATGCTCAGGGGCGACCTTATCGCTCTCTACAGATACCTTAAAGGAGGCTGTAGGGTTGTGGGGGTTGGTCTATTCTCCCACGTGCCTGGTAACAGGACAAGGGGGAATGGGCTAAAGTTGCACCAGGGGAGGTTTAGGTTGGATATTAGGAAGAATTTATTTACCAAAAGTGTTAGGCATTGGAATGGGCTACCCAGGGAAGTGGTGGAGTCACCATCCCTGGAAGTCTTTAAAAGACGTTTAGATGTAGGGGTTAGTGATATGGTTTAGTGGAGGACTTATTAGTGTTAAGTCAGAGTTTGGACTAGATGATCTTGGAGGTCTCTTCCAACCTAGATGATTCTGTGATTCTGTGTGAAAGAAACAAGTAGTAACTACTTGTGAAAGAGGGAGTTTTCTGGGTTTTTACAGACTTTATCTGGAGTGCAGCTCCATCCAATTTGATAGGTATGTCTAGGTAGGCTTACCTGCTTTTATACTAGATTTCTTGTATTTCAAAATTTGGACATTGTTATCAGCACCACAGTGGTTTGCACAAGAATCTAAGGAATGATGGGATGATAGCTGAAAATGTGAGAAAGCCCACATTTATGGCCCTGTCTCCCAGAAAGCTTGTTCAAAAGTATACCTATAAGATTATTTATTCTTCAGTGCTTGCCACTATGAAAAAAAAATAAAATAAGATATATATATAAGTCAATACTGTGTATATGAACTCCAAAACTTCTGACAAGTATAGTCAAAATGAGATAAAGTCAAAATTTAATGTTATTGGATTTGACCATCACTTCATCTTTGTTGTGGAAATTTCAGGGTCCTGGATTCTGTCCAAAAATCAGGGAAGGAACAAAAACACCCATTTGTAGCATTATCCCTTGTCTTTCTCCTCACTGAGTGTTCTGGGAGTGATGCAGGCCTGAAAGGACAGTCATTTTCTGAGGCTTCATTTTTTTTTTGAAAGTCATACTGTTTTCTCTGCAAAGTGACACAAATCAAGTCAGTGTGCAAATTCCACACTATACTGAGAAGCTATGTAATAACAATTTATCACATAATAAACATTCTATAAATAGCTCTTTTAATGGATTACACCTGTGGGGAAGATGTTACAGAAGTCACAGGAGTTGCCATGGAGTTCTTGCATGTGTCCTCTTTTCTGAAGATTTCCTTCATATCCTTGTGTCTGAAAACTTTGCTAACTTCATAGAAGTTGGTCTTGCAGTTGCTGATCTTCATTCACAGCACAGAAAGTCTCCCTGGGGAACAGGTAGAGATTTCAAACAGCAACATAGCTCACATTCTCAAACACTAAGACTGAGACTTTGATCAGCTTTTTAAGAGCTTTCAGAAGCATTTTTTCCTCATTACCACCTCAGTTTTATGAACTACATAGTTGTATTTCAGAAAAATATTCAAGTACATGAAGAATCTATTGCTGTTATTCAAAATATAAGTGATTGTTTTATGTGACTCTCTTTCTTTTATTATTTTTATTATTATTATTTTTTTTTATTAGCAAAACTTCATTGGTTAGGTATTCATGGGAAATAAGGTCCAGGAGGGAGTGAACCAAATTCCAAGCTAATTTCTTCAATTGGTGTCACACATTCTTGCCCAAGCTTGATGTATACGTATGTTCTCCCATCGTGGAAGGAAATAATATGTTTAATATATGTGCTGGTGTTACTTCTTGATTCATCTCACAGTGCAGGAAGTCTTCTCCGGGAAGAGGTAGATATTTCAAATTACGATGAGAGCTCGCATATTCTCAACCACAATCTGATCATCTGGAGGTGAGAACAGTCAGTATCTCACTGAGAAAGAACATCTTTTAGATTATCTCATACGTGATTTCATGAAGGGAGAGGGGAGGGTTGAGCTGATAAGAGTCTTACAGCTTTTGCAAAACTTCATCTGAAATGCCTTGCCATCAGTCTGTCTAGAAACAATTTCTGAAGAATCAGTAATCCTGGAGGAAGTTGAAAACTGACCTTCTCTTTAGGCTACACTAGAAACTAGTGTCTCAAAAAGAAAATAGGTTTTCAAATGCCAAGAAAACAGGGAACCGTGAACTATATGAGACATGATAGTTTAAGAGATTAAACTTCTTAAAGGCTAAAAGTTTTGAGAACTAGATGAAAGATAAAGAAATCCTACTTCTTTAGGAGAGAGGAGTGAAAGTTGGTTTGAAATTAGAGATCATATTCCAAGCTACATTTTATTTAATCTAACTGAAATTCAAGCCTCAAGCTGTTTCAGTTATAATTCAGATAATTTTATGGAGAAGTTAGTCACGGTCATCGGGGTTTTTTCTCTAGACTCCACTCATCTCTAGACCCATTCACACATTCACTCACCATTTCCTGCTAGTTCTCCATATATAGAGGTTATTGACATATACAACATACAGGGAAGTCCATTTTATCACATATGGCCATAAGAAGGACTGCCATAGCAGAGGGCTGCTTCTATGCATCAACTCATGACAGCTAACCAATTAGGGGAAAAAAACACTGTGTTTTTACAGTCAGGAATTATTTCTTGTAGGAAAAATCCTTATATTGATGAACAAGTAGACAAAACCTTCACCAAACAAACAAACGAACTACATACGGAATCAGGAACAGCTTGCAAAAAGGAAATGCTAGCTTAGCAAATAAATTGCAGGCCTGAAGCTTAGAGGAACAGGACTTGCCAATGGTGAAACATCTGCTGACTTTCATAATCAGCACAGAGTGTGATAGCTAAGGAAGTCAGAATACTGAGATATGTGAGCTTGTCACCAAATGAATGTGCTACTATAAACATGCTCTAATGTTAGCAAGCTTATTCACATTCTTTTGTCTCATCTACAGACCAAGATCATAGAGTCATAGAATGGCTTGAGTTAGAAGGGACCTTAAAGGTAATACACTTCCACTCCCCCTGCCATGGGCAAGGATGCCACCCACTAGATCAGGTTGGCCAAGGCCCCATCCAGCTGGGGGCTACACCTACAGGGATGCGGCATACACAACTTCTCTGGGCAGCCTGTGCCAGTGCCTCACCACCCCCTGAGTGAAGAATTTCCTCCTAACGTCTAATCTAAATCTTCCTTCTTTTATTTTAAAACCATTCCCTCTTTTTCTATCATTGGCTGCCCAAGCAAAAAATTGTTCTCCATCTTTTTTATGAGCCCCTTTTAAGTACTGAATAGCTGCAATGAGGTCCCCCCAGAGTCTTCTCTTCTGTAGGCTGAACATCCCCAGCTCTCTCAGCCTGTCTCCATAGGAAAGGTGCTCCAGCCCTCTCATGTGGACCCACTCTAACAGCCCCACATCCATCTTGTGCTGGGGGCCCTAGACCTGGACACAGTACTCCAAATGGTGCCTCACAAGGGCAGAGCAGAGGGGGACAATAACCTCCCTCAACCATCTGGAGTCTCTTTTGATACAGCCCAGGATGAAGCTGGCCTTCTGGGCTGCAAGCACACGCTGCTGACCCATGTCAAGCTCTTTGTCCACCAGAACCCCCAAGTCTTTCTCTGCTGGGCTGCCCTCAGTGAGTTCTTCTCACAGTCTGTAGTCATGTCTGGGATTACCCCAACTCAGGTGCAGCACCTTGCACCCCGACTTCTTGAATCTTGTTAGGTTCACATGGGTCCACTTCTCAAGCTTGTCCAGATCCCTTTGGATGGCATCCCTTCCTTCTGTTGCATCAACTATACCACTCAGTTTAGTGTCATCAGCAAACTTGCTGAAGGTGCACACAATCCCACTGCCTATGTCATTGATAAAGATATTAAACAGTAGCAAAGACACTTTATTACTTTCTCATAAGTTCTAATGGGTTAAAAAAAAAATAAAATCTTATATTATTTCATGTTTACTCATTCACTTTTAAGATCTTTCAATGAGGACAGTAATATGGAAAAGATAGCAGAAAGACCTGTAAACACTTTAGCATGTGATCTTTTTAAGAGACATAATCCTCAATGCTTTACATCCCTGTAGTAAGTAAAGATCTTCTGGAGTGTGAAATTTTAGGAAGATAACTGGGAGATCTCCAGATTTAACCTGCTCATGTAGCCCAATTTCTGCTAGATCTCCAGTTTAAAGCCCTGCTCTCGCCTCCTTGCTTTTCCCCAGAGGATTTCTGTTACTCTCCAGAGGATGCAACTTGATGGCATTTTCCCTCACTCTGTAAGTAGTGAAGAGTATTTTTATTGCCTTAGGAATTCCTTTATGTCTTCTTTCAGTACTGGGTGCAGAATTTTTGTGCAGCATTCAAAGTAACCTCTATCATAGAATCATAACATGGTTTGGATTGGAAGGGACCCTTAAGGACCATCTGCATCCAAACCCCTTGCCTATCTCCCATTACACCAGATATGAGACATTAATAGGAAAATACAGCTTCTTTGTGTTGGACAGGGTTGGATGCTTAATGCTGTGATCTGCGCCATAAAACAGAAGAGGTAGTCCCTCCACTAAGATGTACTAAGACCCTTGACTAAGGTCAGATGCTGTTTTCTTCAGGACTCACAAGTGGCCATTTCTGGGAATATTGAAAAAAGCTTTTCTGTGAATTCACACAGGTGATGAAGTATCTGTCCCTAGTTCATTTTAAAATCCTCTTCACAGGTAACAGAGTACTGTTCGGTAATTTTGACTTTCTTGGTGTTCTTTGAAACAGCGTCTGTGATCTCAAAGGATCTCAAAGTGCTCTGTAGTCATGGACAGATAAGTCTATTTGCTTTTGAAGAACTACATTGATGCAGCCAGCAGACTAAAAGACAATGACTAAAGCCTTATTCTTTCATCCTCCAGCTGCTAGGAAATTTTGCTTACTTTGATAAGTGATCATAGATTTGTCTGACTGGGTCCATGGAGATATAATTTGAAATTACAACAAAGTGCATTGACAATTAAAGGACATTGATCTCTTTTGGAATCAGGTGCTGTTTCCTTAATTGAATACTTCTGCTTCATTTTAAATGGACACATTTTGTATATTTAATATTCCAAAGTTCTGGGTCTATATTTACTTTCAAGTGTCCCTTTAAGCTAAAATGAAAATAAAAATTATAGAGGTGTTTACATGGAAAAAAAATATATTTGTGGTTGAGTTTTGGTTCTGTTTTTGTTTTGAGGAAATTGGGAAACAAAATAACATTTTTTAATGTGAATCAAGACTTTTCTTTCTTCTTTATATTTTTAGCTTGTTTAATCAAATATCTTTTTACTGATTTTTAATTTTGTGTTTTTTAGTGGTTGAAGTATGGAAAAAGTTTTGAAAACTAGAAAATATGAAAAAATAATCCTTAGTTGAAACAAAATCTAGTAAACAAACACAAAGAAAAACAAGTAAAACAGAACATAAATATATATATATATATATATTTTTTTTTTTTCCAGCTAGCTAAAAATAACATGTTTTTTGGCAGAGTTGATTGGCTACTGCAGTACCAGCACTTTGAATTTGCATTTCTTCTTTAAAATTCTTGCTACGTTTTTCTATTGTGAGAGATCCAACACACATACTTCTGTAGCTCCAACTTCTTGTGGCTCCAACACAACTTACATTTTTACTGTTCATAATCAGCGCCTTTTACAAGTAACATCTACTGAGTCATTACCATAGGTCTGTTTTAGAAAATGTATTATTTTACATGTCTCACAGAAAGAAAACAGGCCAAAATACATAACTGTGAACTGTTATGGCCAGAATTTGGTCATCATTAGAATGAATCATTTCCTTTTCAGTTTTTCTTATTCATCTACCATTCTGACAGTCTGAGACCTTGTACCTGGTCTGCAATATGAACCTCTGCCTTTCTGATTCATTCCAAAATTGGTATTTCACAGTCATCTGCAGGCAGTTTCCAGAGCCAAGCCTCTTTCACACATGTTCACACTACCTTATTCATTTCACACATCCTCTGAGCCACAACTTCAGTTTATCAGGCTTAATGCTTTTGACCTCACTTTCATTATCTTGAAAGCTGAAGACCTCACCCACATCTCAGGCCCAGTCTCATTTTGCTTTCTTCATTGTACATTCGTAATAACTTGCCTTTGTCTCTTCTCAGTGTTGGCTGAATAAAACAGTAATACCACAATGATATAAAAGTACAGCCAATCATAATGGTCTATTACTTGGTAAAGAGCTATGTGGGCATTTTGCAGTAGCTCAGGCTGATATAAAAACTTCTAGAAGGAACCATATCTTATATGGTAAGAGAATTATGAGATAGCTGTGTTTCATCTCAGTGCCCAGCACTGTTGTTCTCCAAGTAAACATTTTACTTTTCCTTGCTTCCAGTCCACAACCAAAATAGGAGAGACTTGTCTAAAATTAACTAAAGAGGCTCTTTCATCTTAAGAACATTTAGATTTGGTATTTCAAGTAAATGCTTTTAAAAGAGTCATTTTGTTTTACAGCAGCAGTCTCTTGGAATTTCTGGGCTGTATGCCCTTGGCCAGATCCACATGAGGTCTTCATAAGTGGGAAATGATCTTTATCTCCATTTATCTCTTTTTTTCCCCCTCTAATTTTAAAATACATTGGCTAGAGAATTGCATTTTGGACTGTGTGACATATCTTCTTGAGGGTTTCTGTGTCTATTAATAGGTAGGACTTGAACATGTGCTCCCACATCATGCCTTGTTGTGGGGAAAAAAATGGATGGATATAAAGTAGAAAAATGAAAATTTTAGCATCAGTTCATTTCAGGTTTGAATGTGTACTTTTCAAAACCTCTTTCCAAATGACAACAAGTTCTGTTTCCTTAGAAAACCACAGTGTTTCTTGCCATGAAGAATTCAGAAAGACAGTCTCTGTAAATGCAACTGTACATGCTTTTTAAAATTAATTTCCTTGAGAAAGGAAAAACTGCAAGGCTTATTTAAGATACTTGATAGCCTGATTCTTGTACCAATAAAGGCAATAGTAAGCACTGTCTTGAACCCCATGGAAGAAGGATCAGGTTCCCAGATAGCTGCACAAATATTTATCAGGTTAGGAGGAGCCTGGTAACACCCTCCAAAATAAAGATTGTAATATAGCCTTCATTTATAACTTCCTGTTCTCACATGTTAATAACTTCCTCATGCATTAGTCTTTCTGGCAATTCTCCGTGTTTGGTTTCTGCCTGAAGTTGATGTGTGTATTTGGAACAAATTCATACCACACTTTTAACTAGGCAAACATCCAAAATGGCAGAGATTTGTGGCTTGGTCTAGAGGTAACTGTCCTTGAGGACTAGCACCTTCTCCTGTATGATGAAAAAATTAGAATTGCCAAAGTTCTGAAGTGATTCCAACGTCACCTTTGAGCCAGAGCTGAACCTTTTTGGAAGTGATTTAATGATGTCACATCACAGTATTATTGCTTTTTTATGTCTGAAGAAAACAGTCTATTTAGAGTCTAGTTAAGTCTTCTTAGGGGTCAAAGAAGTGGAAGTAGAATACACTCTTTTATGTGCCTACAGGAAGGAGAGAGGAAGAAGGTTCAAATGGCTTCTAGAAAAGTTTCTTTCCTTTACTTACATGAAATAGTATACATTTCTTTTTGTATTTGGGAGAGTTAGCCATAGAGACTCTTTCTTCAAGTACTGAGTGGCGTTTAAAATACGCCACTCATAGACCAACCAATTAAAATCTGTTGAGCACTTTGAAAAGATACAAGGCTTTGTGTCCAGTTCTGAAAGGTTCTGAACTTCTTTAGCAGAAATAAATGAAGACAAAGGTTCTTGTTTCTCCTTTGTTTCTTACAGACACTAATGTGAAAGCTGTAAGTACACAGATTTAAGGGGTAAGCAGAATATATTATTTCCCCCCTCATTATTTCTGTTTTTCCCACAGCAGGAGTCCTGACTTCAAAAAATTCCTCTCATATATTTTTTTTGTCACTTCAGAAGTAAACTACCACATCTCTGTGTATGATAACAATTCTAAAATGGAATGCATGGCATTTCCTTGCTCCCATGCAGGAATCAGGGCAGGATATTGAATCAAACATTCTGAATCTGCAAAGCTCTCCCTTTTTCCTTATTCATGTGATCTGAGCTCTCCTACCCATGTAGTGTCCAGAATACAGCTAGACACTAAGAGACAAAGCACAAAGACTGTTTTTTTGTAGTTGTTGTTGTTTGTTTTGTTTTGTTTTGTAAGTCTGTTGGTTGATTCTTTCCAGTTTTTAACCCTGTAAATAAAGGTACCAAATGGCACAAATAGAACAGTATTATTCAGGAAAAGTCATGTTTGCAGTTTGTAGCTATGGCAGATAATTCTGGATAACAGGAGGGCCTTACGCTTAGTAGGGGGTGCACAGGTGTATCTGCACTGTACATAAGGACAGATATGAGCTCTTTCCAAAATGGCAGGATATCAGTCAGTCCTAATCCAAATGTTGTGTGACCCTGCTATCTGAATGTTATGTCAGAGTAAATACACCCTGCTGTTCAGTATAGCTTGTTAGCTTAGAATCATTAGTTTGCCAACACTGGTATGCAGCTTTTGGTTGCTTCAGAGGGCAGGCAGATATCAGCTTGTAACATATCCCACCAGCATACCCTGAATGTACCCAGTGAGATATTTACTGAGTTTATTTTCTTATTTCAGCACCAGAGAGGATTTCAACTGATAACTGAAGACTTCCATTATGATCTTTTATCTAGAGGGGTTGGGTGTTTGATAGAGGGCCTGACGTCATTTTTAACCCAGCCTCCTTTCCAGGGAAGCTAGAGCTGGATCTGCAGCATAAAGGATATGACTTGAGAAAACCACCTAAGCAGTATATTTCAGTTTCTTTGAACTTTAGATGACCAGATGGAATTTTGAGTGCAACAAGGTGTCTAATTATCTCCTTTGATGGCTGCCTAAGAAGGACTCCTTGCTGAATGGGATGAGTGATTTAGTAGATGAATGACCCATGTCTTGGTGTTTTATTTGGCTCAGTCTTCACAAACAAGGTTTCCCAGGCCTCTGCTTAGTGAGAAACTTCAAGGAGAAAAATAGATACCAATAAGTGGAGGAGAGAAGGTCAAGGATTACTTCTGAGAACTTGACCAGTACCAGCTCATGGGCTCAAACAGGTTGTATCCATGGTGATAAAAGAAACGTCCAATGACTTTGCAAAGCCTTGCTTACCATCTTTGAAAAGGTTGTGGAGCTCAGAGAGAACCCTTATAACTGGAGAAAGGATAATGTTGCACCCATTGTAAAATGAGACAAAAGGTCAGCCTGGGGAATGACAGGACAGTCAGCCTCTCTTTGGACCCTGGAAAGATAATGGAATAAGTCCTTTTGAAACATGTTTTTGGCCTCATGAAGGAGGTGACTGTGAACAGTCAAGATAGATTTTCCAAGTGCATTTTCCATTGCTAACCAACTTGATTGCCTTCCATGATAACATGACTGGGTTTGCAGATAAGGGCAGAGGAGCAGTTGAATGTCATTTACCTCTTAGCAAGGCTATAGACATTGTGTCCCAAATTTTTTCTGTCTAAGTTAGGATGTTACAGACCACACTGGTAGACAGTCAGAAGTAGTTACATGATCAAACTCCAAGGGTAGTGTCTCATGGGTCCAGCCCTATACATCAAACTCAAATATATATATTTATAATATTGCACATAAAACAGAGCAGAATGTTCTTCTAAATGTTTGCTTGCACTGTTCTTGGTAGGACAGCGTCCAGTTCTCTTATGGGGCCTGAAAGAATTTCTCTGAAATAATTTTATGCAGTTGATTTCTTGAATCATGCAACTACAAAGTCAGTATTATACTGCTAGTTGAGAAGTGACATGTGGGGCCACCGTGGAAATGGTTAAAAACTGCTATCTCTTACTTCTCCCTGAAATTAAGCTTTCTTTAATGAATTTTGGAATATGTCTGCAGGGTTTCATCATTCTGACCTATAATAGATGAATAATACTTTATAGTAGTCCATCTGTTTTATTCATCTCTGTAATACACACTACAAACTTTCCTGAACTAATTCTTCTCTGGGTTAAAGCATCTGTTTCTGTAACACTACATGTGATTCTCAAACTCAATTCCTACTTCACCTAAGATCACTAAGCTTGTCTTAACTACATGTGTTTTTTTGTTGAAGACGCACCTCCACAAAGTTGAAAATTAGCTTGAACATTAGGTGAATCATACACTTGAAAGTGCATTCTCTCTTCTGAGTATATAAGAAGCAAAACAATCAGATAAGATTAAAAGTCTCCAATGTAGATATCCATATTTGATCAAATTATCACCTCTAGTCAAATTAAGGCACATTGAAGGGAGCAGAGAAACATATGGCTCATATCAACAAAAGCAGTGCAAACTTGCAGAAGAAATACAAAGTCTAAACTTATTTTACAATTTACATTTAACTGTTCAAAGAACTCTTCACTATACTTACTATACTTAGCTTTTTGACAAAAGAGCAATTACTGAAGCTTCATTCCCAAATAGGTACTAAAAGACTATAATCAAGTCATCATTCAACATTTTTTTTTATTAAAACAAATAAATTCAGTTCCTGAATATTTCTGTGAAGTTTATTATTATTATTATTATTATTATTATTATTATTATTATTATTATTATTATTATCCTTTAATCATTTCAGTGGCACTTCTCTGAATCCTGTCCAATTTAGCAACCTGGAGCCAGAACGTTATGCATGATCTTTTTGATTTGTTCTTCTTCTTCTTTTCTTTTTTTTTTTTTTTTCATCACAAAACCTCTTGGATCTGTTCCCACCAAATGCTGATATCAATCTGTGTGTTTGTAGCATGCTCTTCTTATGCCTGGGTGGAAGAGTGTTAACATGAGCTCAGTGTTTGGCTGCCTGCCTGGGCTGACATGAACTTTCCCCTGCAATCACCACTTGCAGTGTCAGGGTTTGAGGCAGACATAGTCTGAATGGAGGAGGTTGAAGAAGACGTAACTGCAGCTGTGTCTGTCACACCAGCTAGAGATAACGTAGTGTTTCTGTCTCACTCACAAAATGGCAAAAGAATGGTAATGAGGGAGCTGTCTGCAGTCCTCCTTCTATACAGATAAACCTGAACAACATACTGATGCATTAATAGTGTAAAGATTCTTAATCTATATCAGTTATGGTCAGAACACATTATTAAGTCACCTAGACTATCCTCCTTCCAGTCACAGGCTCTTACTTTTCATCTGCTTATTCTCATAATTATCCCAAAGTGGCAAAATGCATTTAGAAAAGCACTCCAGCCTGGATCTAATTGCTACTTAAGTTAGGAGCCCAGTCCCTGTAGGTTTCATCTGTATTCAATGGAAAAGTCTGAACTTTCTCTAATGTGTGACCCTCCAAAGGGAAGAAGTGAATCACCCTCAGGAGAGACTTAGCATGATAGACTCCAAGTTTGGCCATCTCAGATAAATCCTTACAATAAGGCAAGGTCATTCTGAGCTTTCATCCTTATCTGGAGATACAAGGAGTTTTTTCCTTTGGATCCTTATCCAATGGCTGACATTTTGTTTTCTTTCTAAAGCATCCCATCTTGGGTTTTCAGTCTTGAATTCCCATTGCATCTTTCTTCAGTAGATCACAGAATCCTTCATAACTAGCATTTTATTCCTATGAAAGAAGCAGATTCACTACAGGATGGAGAAGACCAGATTTAAGGAGGATGCAGCCTTCTATTATTAAGTGCTAGTCTGCCAAGTACAATCTCGTACAGGTGACTAGGAACTCTGCAAACTCTGGCATTTACTGTCTTGAAATTATTAGGTACTATAAAAGTGTACCACTGCCATCCACAAATAACTTCTGAATGTTACTTCGGAAACTGGAGAGAATACATCCTGTGACCAGAAACTGATGAAAACAAGAGAGTGTGGTCACTACTGCCTGCTGTGGTGCTTAGGGGACATGTGAACTTAGCGGTGAACTTAGTAGTGTGAACTTAGTAGTGGTGAATTTAGGCTGATGGTTGGACTTGATGATCTTAATGGTCTTTTCAACCTAAATGATTCTATGATTCTACCCCTTTTGAGGTTAAGAAGTCTCTACTTTCATGCTACATGCCTAAGTGTTCAAACCAACATATTGCTCTTGGCCTCCCTTTTCTGTCCCTCTCTTTGTATCACATTGCCCCAAGCTGAAAAGTTAGCTTCCCAAACTTTGGGAAGATCTGATAAGTTCCTACTATTTTTATTGTTGTTAAGAAATAAAACCAACCTCAAGGTAACTTTCAGTTCGTAGCAGAGTCAGGCTGAGCCAAGATGAATAAAGATGTCTCTTGAGATTAGACCTGACCATCAATTTAAATTAACTCTATGGTGTTTCCTCAGGAGCTCACAAGAAACGGTAAGTAACAAAGAGTCAAAACATTGCTTCTTACTTTCCACAGTATTTCTTAAGCTTTTGGTCCATCCTGCCTCAACTCCAGAGACAACTAGCATGTCTCTGGAGTTGCAACTATAATTAACAAAAATTTTCTTGATTCTCAAGTGCCATCCTATAATGCTTGAAATGTCTGATGTTCTATTTGCAAGTCCCCACAGCCACTGAAAACCAAGAGCAGTGTCTCACAAACTCTGGTCTCCAGTAGCTCAGGCAAGTATGCACTAGGGACATCTGAGAAGCCATTTTATGCATATTCCTAATGACCTCCTGCCTGAGTGCACAGTCATTAACATGACTCTGTCACTCACCAGCTGCTACTTTGAGCAGCCCCTGAATGAAAGGGTCAGCTGCACATGATCAAGTCAGCTGAGTCAGTGATCCTTAATCTACCGTTCTATTGAAATGTAACTCTGATGCACATCCACTGACCAGAAGAGCCCACCCTGAACAGGTGCTGGGTGGCTCAGCCAGACAAACCCCTCTTGGAATGAGCACAGAGATGTGCCTGTGAATACAGATACTTGGAACTCTTCAGAATAAATAGAAGTTTTTGTGAGACCAGGGGTGTGCAACATATGCCAGTTCTCCATAGACTAGAAACAATGCAAAGGAAGATGGAAAATAGACATCCAGTTCAAAAGACATCCAGTGTAGCTTAATTTTGGTCCATACTCCAACAGACAGTTTTGGCATTTCATCCTTAACAATACACAAAACCATAAAGATGAAGATTTCAATAGAGGAAAAGAGTATATTAATAGTGCCCTCAGCTGTAGACAGTCTTTTTACTCTAATGTCTACCTCAGGCCCTCAGGAGTCTGCATCATGTTCACCTCTGTAATACAGAAAATGAATTTCTTTGGAGTGAAGTATATCCATATCTATCTTTTCCCAGGATGGTATCCTTTTCTCTAAACTAGAGGGACATGGATTTGATGGATGGACCACTCAGTGGGTAAGGAATTGCCTGGATGGTCGCGCTCAAAGAGCTGCAGTCAACTGCTCAGTGTCCAAGTGGAGATCAGTAATGAGTGGTGTTCTGTAGGGGCTGGTATTGGGACCACTAGAAGTAGGCATTTAAAGGTACACTTCCAAACCGTAGTTCCAAAATGGTAACACTCTTTCACTATAAATGGACCTCAGAGGTTTTTCTGAGAAATATCCATGCAGTGGTGAATGATCTGATTAGAAGGGAATCATAGTTGGAGTAGTCTATTGATAAGCAGAGAACTTGTGGATTAATTATGTACCATTTTCCAAGAGAGTGATAAATTCAGAAGAAAAGTGATACTTTGTTCAGGCTGGTTAATTCTGAAATTGTTTTAGTGCTTGTTCAAATGCTAGCATCTATTACATAACTGGGGAAAACAAACAAACAAAACAAAAACAGGAAGAAAAAAAAAAGCTCTTCAGTAATCTTGTTTTCTATAGTCAGAAAACACTAATCTATATGTCTGACTATATTCTGTCAGCTAAGATCTCCGATAAATCCAGTGGATTTGTTTGCCATTCCTTCATCTTCATAAACAATAAAACATAAGATTTTTATTTATTTATTTTTTATTTATTTTTATTTTTTCAGTCTTCCCACCATAGATATGTACAAAATCTTCAGGCCCCTACAGGGATGAGTTTTATTCAACAAATCATTTTAGGACACAAGCAATATTTAAACATCATTAAGTGTACAGATTCTGAGATGAGCCTTTTGACAGAAATGGTTAGACTAGGGATGCAACTAGTCTTTGGATGGCTTGTGCTTTGCTATACAAACACAGAGCTGTACCTCCCCACATATCCTGTAATATTGTCATCTTCCCACACAAGTTTTCACCTTCCACTCTTTTACCTGTTAATTCTTTTGGCAACTGGAAATCATGCATATCTGATTTAAGGTAACATCCTGTTGTATTTTTAAATGGAGGAAGAGTGTACCTCCTTCACCATCACTGTCTGTCAGTATGTTTCCACAGATGTGAAGCATTTCAGGGTGTTTTTTCTGAACCTATCAGGAAGACAGAGAGATGCCATGGTGGCTTTAAGCCATTGTTGTTCTAGGACCATCTGGAGGCAGTTACAATTTGCTGCCCTTTCTACAAACAGTCCAACCAAGCATCAATATAGTACTAAAATGGGCCCATCGCTTCCCTATCCTGCCCCCTTACTGAGATTTTCAAAGATGTCCTACTTAAGGCAGTTTCATATTTATTTTCTGTAGGATACATGCTGAGACAATCTTCACCATAGCTGATAAAGACATTGGGAATTGCTTTATGCCACTTTCACATAGCATAAATAAGATGGAACATGTTAGACTAAGAAGTAAGAGTCCTTATCCTTTGTCTTTTGCCCTTCACCAGTCAACACTGGAGTTTCTGATCTATCAGTATGATATAGCTCACCAGAAATATGCATCCAGGCTGACTGCCAGTTGAAAAAAAAAAAAGAAAAAAAGTTTAAAAATGCAGTGCATACAAAATTTAGTTTGATATAGTATCTAGAGATGAGTCAGTTTTATGCATGGTTTTATGCATGTGGGAAGTAAGTAAGAATACTGGTTTCTCAGAAGAAAGACGATCAAGAGGGAAGCAAACAAAAATTTTGAAAAGGTGGCACAAGGCTGAAAAAGAAAGGCATGGAAAAAAATGGTGTGAGAAGTAGTAAAGAGCTGAAAGGGAATAAAGGAATGTAAGAAAGAAAGTGAGAGTCATGTGGGGCGACAAATGAAAGATTTAGGGTAAGTTAAGTACACTGACTCTGGCCCTATTTCTTTGCTTTGGGGAAGGCACAAACAGGGCTCCAAAGTCTGGTGAATTTGCCTTTCTTTCTCCCCTCAGTATTCCCCTCTGCATTCCCCCAAATCTATTGATGTGTACAATTTGCTACTGTGATGCAACATAAAAGCAATATATACGGTAGGAAGTGTTTGCAAGATTAGGCCTTTTAATGGTAATGCCTTCAGAGCACAGATTAGTTTCTCAACTGGTATAAACTGAGAGAATTCCATTGAATCCCTATGGTCTTTAGACTAGAATTAAGTATCAAGCACATTAGCGACTGAATAATGACAGAAGAATCTCCTTTTTAACTTCTGGAGGCCCTACCTGGGTCTTTGAACACAACCTTTTTGTCTCTTTAGAAATTTAAACCCTGTTTGTTCCATTCTTATATCCACTGGAATTTGCAAGATATCTACTTTGTAGTTTGGACAAAGCTTGAAGATTTCACCAAAATCAGTGTGAATCAAACCACACAGGAATATTTGTAAAGAACATCTTGGACCCTTTGAAAACATATTCAATTCTCAGAAGCGCTAATGCATTCTACATTTGGTCATTAAACACTAATTGGTAACATGCTGTGGATGTGTTCACTCTCTGACCAGTCAGTATTTCCTAGGTCACAGCATTGCAAGACCTCAGTGCCCTCACATGACCTGCCCTTTTGAACTTTTAATCCTTCAACTCGTCAGAGAGCATTAGTAGCTCAAGCCATTTTGGAAACTACAGGCATATTTTTCCCCTTCTCTTTCAAAGTTTGCTTGGTTTGCCCTCTATCTTTCACTCCCACTCCCCTCCTCACTGGTAATGTCAGGATGTCTTTTGGGAGACTAATTGAAGACTTCAAAGTGCATAGTAGTTTATTATGAAACTATTGTCCTTGGTAAATGTCACAGGACTCATGTTTTATTATATTTTTAATTTTTTTTCCATTATACTGCCATTTCCCTGAGAAATTATGACCTTGTCTCTATCAGTTTAACCAAGTTGATTTTATATATGGCAAATGTGTGTGTGTGCAAAAAAGAAAGGACAAAGGGAAGCCACCAAATAGCTTTCTATTAAAACAGTGCTAGTACTGGTCCCTCCTAGAGTCTGTTAAGGAGTTTAATGGCTGTGATAAAGGAAGAAATGAGGAAACATATTATGCCAACATTGAAGTCTCAAGTGGTGTCTCTGACTCCAGTGGACACAGGGCAATAGATCGTGATTGCTGTCAGGTATCTTATTTAAAATAAATTTAATTTGATGGTTCTCATCAATAACATGTTTAGGATTTTCCCCTCCACCAGTGTGTTTCCTCCCGCTCATTCTCTCTGAATTTCTCAGCCTTAACTTTGGACAAATTTAAGCCACTTTGCCATTAAGCCACTCGTGGATTAAGCATCAGTATATAATACTTATAAAATATATCTTAGCCTTCACAGTAGCTCAGAGGATGAGGATGGGTCACAGAATGTTTTTCAAACAATAGTTCCTACAACATTTTTAAGGAGTCCACCAGAAATAGCTTAAAAACATCTAGATCTTTACCAGCAGACATACATCTGGGATACCAAAGTATGCATCAAACTTGGAGAATGTGGGAGATTGTGGAACAGACAGTGGCTAGTACTTTCATTGAAGTAGGGACCCAGAGCCTTTTTCTCTATGGGTAAATGAACCAGTACCAGGAAATTTTCCCAGGCATAAGACTGTCTACACATTGACCTAGTTAGACCAGTACTGGGCACATTTAATTTACTGGTACGGCTTTAGCCAGAATACTTGAGCTCTGTATGTGTGATCTTAACAAGCAGGCTGATTTCTTATTTAAGAAAAGAACATACTTAACAGTCATCAGTCTTTCTTTCCCGATGAAGTGTTTTAGTGGTTTTGTTTTGTTTTGTTTTGTTTTGTTTTGTTTTACAATCTGACCAGGGGTATTTATGAGCTGAGATCAATGATACTGATCTTTATGATTTTATTTTTAACTACTGCTCCTGCATTAGCACCCATGTATACCATATGTATTTGTTATCTTTTCCTCCTGATCAGGAAGGGCAGTGTCTATCCTTTCCTCCAAGGATTTCTCCTCTTGCCTTTGCCACTCCCACATGTCACTGGCAGTATGTTAAGCCATTAGAGTCATGTTCTTGGCAACATCCCCACTTTTCAAAGCTTCATTCCCAATTCCCACGTAAGGGCTGACAGAGTTTGGTGACCTTTTGCATCAACACTTGTTTACTAAAATTAGATTTTAGTTTCCTGGCATACAACCAGACAGATTATACTCCTTAACCTGTCATCCATGTAAGGCAGGCAGCCCCATAAATTGATGATGATGCAGGGAAAGAAACTTCATGAAAAGTAAAAAGGGAAAAAAAAAAAAAAGACGCCCTAGCAGTTTATATACATCTATCTACAATGTGTATTCAGATGCACATATGATACTAAGTGATGGTGTCAGCCACAAAAGGTTGGTAGGTTAGATGCGGGTCAGATAAGCATCTAGCTATTTAGATGTGTATTGAAAGTTCATTTGAATTTAGTATTCATGTAAGTCACTAGTAAAACTCACATAAAATTAAACATTCCATGGCTACTCCAAATCTTTAAACTGGAGACAATGTTCCAAGTACCCAAATTTCCTTAGAAAGACCATGACTTCTTGTAGAAAGTGAATAAAATAAAATAAAATAAAATAAAATAAAATAAAATAAAAGAGGATTAGGAGAAGAAAGGAAAACCTTCAGTATGATATTCTGAGGAATAAGACTGCTCCAAAGAGAAAAGCTGCTTAATATTTCCCTGTTAATGAGCCCAGATAAATGACCTGAAAAGAGTGCATTCTTCTTAAACTGAGAATTTTAGTACACCCGGATTTATCTTATGGTAAGAATTTTGTTTCCATGATGCTTACCAGTGTATTAGAACATGGGAGGCAATCATTCTTCTACAAACTTTATGGTCTGGCTCACTCTGAGATCCAACAAGCTGATATATAGCTAGCAGAAAACAATCAGAAGATTGACAGGAAGTTTTGGTAATTTGGGACTAGCTATATGCAGTGAGGTGTTTTTTTTCTTTACCTATGAAACATTTAGTTAAGAGAACCTAGGTTACTAATCTTTTTTGAATCAAGATGTCGTTCAGCTTCCTTTGGAGCTCATGGTCTATATAAACTAGTGGATCTCTAAGATCTCTCTTCTCTCAGTGCTCACATCTGACATTAAACTTGATGCTGCGCATTGCTGCCCTTAATGAGGGATTTGTTTGTCAGTGCTTCAGCATCTCTACTGCTACCATCTCTGGAAAAGCCAGGCACCACTCTATTGGCTTCTACACATCACTCTTCCTTTAGGTCAGCATTTCTGAGAGTTGATTGAAAATGTGTGTTAACTATATCCCTCCTTGCTGGACTACGTATAGAACACTTCCATGAAATGATATTTAAGACCACCTTGGATATCTGAAAGGAAACAACTAGACTATGTTTTAGCTGGCTGTAAACCAGCAGAAATGATGGGATAGTAATACTATCTCTCTTACTTGACAGTCTAGGTCATGCATTTACCTGAGAGACGGTGTTAGGAAGTACGTGCAGAGGGGAGGTGGGGACCATGATGTCCTTCCAGCAGGGTAGTGTGTCTGATTCAGCCATGACGTACGAGAAGCACAGTTCCACTGTCTTCTCCAACACACAATACATCAGAGCAGAACATTGCTTGTGTGACTGCTTCACTTGGCCAAACGGCCCACATTCTTTCCTATGTGATGGTGGGGAAAGCAGAGTGTAGACCTTCAAAGTCTGAAGTTTTCTTTCTTTTCATGTGGTTATACTTGCAATTGTGACACTGCAAGTGACGCAAAGGGCGAAAAAAAAAAGGCTTCTTTTTTAGCAAGGTGCAAACACAGAGATATTATCCACCCACTGATTTTAATCTTCCTTCACAAATAGTCATGAATAACTAGATCCAAGCCACTGATGTCATCCCTCCTCCTCTACCTCTGCTATCAAGTTTCTTAGCCCTTCTCAGCAATGGACTGGGAAGATCAGTGCTCTTACTCAGCTGGGAAAAGGAACATTTTATGTTCCTTAAACTGCATTTTCTGCAGAATGTTCACAGTCCTTGGAGACACTATTATGAAGCCTTGCAATCCAGCTGGCAGTTTACACCACTTTAAAAGGCAGAAGTGAACACTGGAAACCCTAACTAGGGAAGAATACTGATCTTCTTCTGCCAAAGTGAAAGGAAAAACAATGTCAGGAGTAGGCTGGCTTGACATTCTTGCACTGGAAAAAAATGCTAAAACAGGTTTATTATTATTATTTTTTAATCCCCTTAAATTGTATTTTTGTTGGAAATGCTGGGCTTCCTAAATTATAAATAATAAGGCCGATGACACAAAAATATTTCAGTCAGAAAAAAGACTGAAACATTTCTTTTGGGTTGGTTGGCTGGCTGATGCTTTTCATGTTTCATCACCTCCTTGTTCTTTTATATGTGCTTCTCAGGCATGTTATGTGTCCCATGATGGACCTTCTTGCATACTGAGTCACAAACACTGTCTCCATTGCATCCTTTCCACTCCTTAACAAGAAGAGCATGGTTCATTAAAGGAAAGGCCATCAGCCAAAATGGTTAACGTATAAAGGGAAAGACTCCAGCTCTCACAAGAAACAATAGCTTTCTCAGTCAGAATATATCAGTTCTTACTTCTTTGCTAAAAATGTGAGTTCTCCTGAGAAAATACTAGTGTTTCATTTTCTTTGAAACTACTTCCTGCTTATGCTGCTACCTCCTCCCTTTCTGCAGGCAGGAGCCTGACTATTCTCTGTATCTCTGCATGGTGTCATTATTTTATTTTTTGAGTTTTCACTGAAAATTTCCAGAGAGTGACAACACAGGGACAACAGTTATGATTTGTTTTCTGATCATCTCTAGTCAACAGTGTTGTGTCTTTGACTTGTATTTTCCATTCAGATTTTCCCAGAGGATCTCTTACCTGTCTCAATGGAAAACATTAGTTTTAAGCAAATTCAGTTTTAACACTGTTGCACACACATGATCAACAAAATGAGGTTCAACAAGTCCGAGTGCAAGGTGCTGCACCTGGGTAAAGGCAGTGAGTACATACTGGGAAAATAACTCATGGAGAGTAGCCCTGCAGAGAAAGACTTGGGAGTTCTGGTAAATGGAAAGCTTGACATGAGCCAGCAGTGCATGCTTGCAGCCCAGAAGGCCGACTGCATCCTGGGCTGCATCAAAAGAGACTCTAGAAGGTTGAAGGCTCTCCTCTGCTCTGCTCTTGTGAGGCCCCATTTGTAGTACTGTGTCCAGGTCTGGGGTCCCCAGCACAGGAAGAATGTGGATCTGTTAGAACAGGTTCAGAGGAGAGACATTAAGATGATCAGAGGGCTGGAGCACCTTTCTTATATGGAGGAAGGCTCTGAGGGGACCTAATTGCAGCATTTCAGTGTTTAGAAGGGACATGAAAAATGATGGAGAGCAACTATTGCTCAATGAGATCATGACAGGACAAGAGGAATTGGTTTAAAACTAAAGAGGGAAGATTTAAATTAGATGTTAGGAAGAAATTCTTCATGCAGAGAGTGGTGAGGCACTGGTTGCCCAGAGAAGTTGTGGATGCCCCATTGTGGTGGTTTTAATCGGGTGGGCAGCCAAGCTCCAACACAACCACTCTCTCACTCCCCCTCTCCTCAAAGAGGAAGGGGGAGAAAATACAACACAAAGAGCTTGAGGTTTGAGATGAGAACTGTTTAATTAAAGGGAAAGGGAATGGGGAGAAAAAAGAAACAAAAGAAACAATAAGGCCACACGGAAACACAGAGAGAAGGAAAAAAAAATTATTCTCTACTTCCCATCAACAAGCAATGTTTGGCCACATCCTGGGAAGCAGGGCCTCAAAACACATAGCAGTTGTTCAGGAGGAACAGCCCCCTCTCCCTCGAGAGCCCCCCTTTTTATTGCTGAGTGTGACATCAGGTATTATGGAATATCCCTTTGGTTGGTTTAGGTCAGCTGCCCTGGCGATGTCCCCTCCACATCACTTGCCCACCCCCAGCCTGCTGGCTCTTGGGGGCTTGGAAGGAGTCCTGATGCTCTGCCAGCACTATGCAGCAATAGACACTGGAGTGATATCAATGCTGTTCCAGCTACAAGTGCAGAGCACAGCACTGCGTGGGCTGCTGCAGGGAAAGGTGACTCCATCCCAGACAGACCCAACACACCCATCCCTGGAGGTGCTGAAGACCAGGTTGGACCAAACCCTGGGCAACCTGACCTAGTGGATAGCACCCCTGCCCGTGGCAGGTGGGGTTGGAACTAGGTGATCTAGGTGAACTATATACCTTCCAACCCAGCCTGTTCTATGATTCTGTGAAAATCAACTGGATCTTCTCCATTGGATTCAGTAGGCTTTTGGGAGCACTCTATATAAAACTGGTCTTTGTAATTTAAAGAAGTCATGAGTAAAAGTTCCTTCTTCTCATTCTACCAAATCAGAAATTCCTACAGTCAGTTGAGTATTCCCCTTTTCCTGCATCAAAATGTAAATGCAAGCAACTCATAACTTGCTGTCTCTACTGGTACCTGTTCCTTTTCCTCAACTGTTCTGCAGTTCTACTTTGACAGCTCCTGCTCTAGTCATGGACTACTGTCAGTCCTAACACAAGGGTGGTCTTTTCCATAGAAATATGTATATAAATATGCACTGATCTCAGATTAACTTTCAGAAAAGCAAATTTGCTATGCATTTGCTATGCTTCACCTTCTTTTTTGAAAACAAGTAATGAATATTGGTTACCCTTTAATAACATTCTTCATACAGATTTGTCCATGCTTTCCATCTAAACATGATTCTTCAAGTTAACAATGTGCTTTTAAAAATCTTAATATGTCACATATAAAATTTATTTGTGGAATTATTCTCACTTCTTTCTTGCTCACCTATGAAGGAAAGCACTGACTGCGTAAGTTGCCTATAATGGTTCTAAATTGAAGGAATGGGAACTGTGACTGGTCTAGACCACACAGTGAATAGTCACCATTTTGTCATCTGCCTCTAGAAAGCCTTGGTACTGCTTGGTCCATGCAGTCTTTCAGTAACAAAACAAAATTACAGTAAAGGCCAAAAGTTCTAAATTTCCTGAACTGAACTTTTTTCATCTGTGTAACCTGTAAGGTTAGGAAGAAAGAGGCCACTTTGGTTGTTATTCAGTTTAGTCATTGGCTGAGAAGGAAAGAAATCCTCAGAAATGTAACCAGAATAATGTAATTCTTAGTGCTTGAGGTGTTTTTCAAGCATATGGTTAATTAATTTTTCATCTTTTGGCTGCCTATACCAACCAATAATATGGTTTACATTCACTTCTTCAGATAGGATGGTTACTAGATAGCGACTTGCAAGACCTTAGTTCAAGGGTGGTTTCACCACAAGTTTCCTGTGAGATTTTGCACAACATGGTTATGCCCAGCATTTTGTGATATTTTATTTTCTGTTTCCCACTGAAATAAGAAGCCCTGAACACAGAAAACCTTTGCCTTGTTTTTCCTGCTTAGAAAATAAGTGTATTTTTTCCTCATCTCAAAAAAATATATATATATAGATAGATAGATAGATATAAAGGAATTAAGGATCAGCTGTTTAAACTGACAGAAAAATATCCATTCTTACATGACTTGCTATCAGTTCAAGTGCTGCCCATTTTCACTGCATGTGCCCATAATGACCAGATCTATTACCTCCTACTTTCACTACTTTCACTGTGGATACCTCCTACTTTCACTACTTTCACTGGGGAGGAGTACTTCAGTGTCCAGTGAAGGCAGGTGAATAATGGTTTCACAGAGTGGAGGAACTCCTTCTATAGAGCAAAGAAGGAAATGTGTGTGTTACCTGAGTAAACCAAGGTAGTGAAAACTTACAGGGTTAAGTGACAGTGCCTTGAAGATATTTCCCTCTGAACTTAGACGCATTTTGAGTACAAAATTATCTTGTAATCTTCTGAAGGCCTCAGAATTATTTTATTTTATTTTATTTCTCTAAATCTCTGTATTTGCAAGATTAAAAAAAAATAAAAATCTATTTTCTTTGTTTGTTTCACAATGTCCTTTTTAAAAGACAATATTTTAATCTTGCAGTGACTTTTATTGCTTTCAAAAGTAACAGTTAACTAAAATTGTCAGTGATAGATGTTTGAGTAGAAAAAATGTTTTCAGGAAAAAAATGTGTTTTGGGATAAAAAAAAAAAAGTCAAAATATATACTTGCACATTTTTTTTTTAAATTTATTTGATCTGTTTGTTTGTTTCCACTATAGCCTTCAATTCTGTTCATAAAACGTAAGCCCATATGGTCTTGTGTACACATACGAATAAGCATATCAGCAGCTTGAGCTTTGGTATATCCATTTTTCCTACTATGACATTTCAACATATGACCTATGTAGTAGCCAGCACCGAGGAAGACATGATCTCCTTCCCAAACAGATAGTTGTCTTAAAACACAAAACATAACACTGGAGATGTGTAAAAAGGGTCACAAATCAAGATCAAAGTGAAGTCTGCATGGAGAACCCATCCTAGGTATCATATGAGAACAAGTAATCATAAAGCACCCTTCAGGCTGAAAGTAGCATTTCCTTAGAATAGGTAAACAGGATTGCAAACGAAGTTCTGTCTGTGGCCTTTTATGTAATATTGAACAAAAGCATAATTTCCTAGGTTCTATTTTCCCTTACTGCAGGTGAGAAATGATGCATTTTCTTCCTCTTGATGATGCATTTTGAGATGGATGTACAGCCTCTTATTGTCAGGGAAAAGAGACAAGCATCCCTGACAGTGTTCTGTGATCTGTGATCATCAGTGGATAAGTGTCTCTCCTAGGCAAAAGATCAGGATCAGAATTGTGCATCCCCCTGTATTTTCTCTGTGTATAGTAGAATTTGAGCTAAGCATGAGGAGCTACGGTGATTACAAAACACTTTCCTTGAATATGTCTTTTGATCTCTGGCCTCCAAATTATATCAACCTCTTCCCTTCCGAGAAGTTGCTCACTTCTTAGAAACAACCACCATTCGGTGAGCTGCTTGTGAACTTTTGCTCTAATGGAAGAACTAGAAATGCTCTAGTTAAAGGTCAGAAGTTTTCTGGGTTTTTGTTTTACGTGTGGGAGATCAGTATTGGTGATTTTTATTTTCTTCACTCTGCCCCATTTTTGTCTAGTCAGCATGAGGAACAGATGTGGGCTTTCATCCAACAGTGTGTAACATGATAAATATTCAGTCTGAGTTTTAATGTCTGGCGTTGTGTCCGCTGGAAATAGTTTTGAACACTGACAGCTATACTTGGCATTTGGTGGAATCAGCTGGGCTATCTAGGGATCACAAGGTCTGAATAGAAGAACTGCAAGACCAAAAAAGTTGTCATGTCTTTTTTTTTTCTTTTTTTTTTTTTTTTTTTCTCAGCACAAAGTTTTGCTGACATATCTGAAATCCTTTGTCAGGAATCCGTCTGTCTATTTCATACATTTATTAGACAAAAACTGGGAATGAGAAGGAGAGCTTGCATATTAAGTACTCTTAACCATTTTTCTTGGATGCAGGACATTTCTGGGTGCCAAATGCAAATTTATATCTTGGAGCCTTGCAGAATGAGAGAGAAGGGGCGGGGGGGGGGGGCGTGGAACAGAGAGAAAGAGAGCGAGAGAGAGAATGCTTTTCTTTTAACTGCATTTGTAAAAAGTCATACATTTGGCATTCAGACCACTCGGAAATGAGCTTGACAGATGCTGGCTGTGATAATCGTGCTGAACTAGGGGAAGTGATCTGGCGATACACCTAAGAGGTGAATCATGCTGCATCGTAGACTTATTTTTAATACAGAGAAACTCAAGCTTTTATGTATCACTCCAAACTCTCATGTGGAGTGTTTGGACTAACTTCCTCCACCCACAAGTAGCTGACTGTGACTTGACTGACATAACATAGGATGTAGCACCTGGCGATGCTATTATTTGTTGGATGCATTTCATGCTTATCTGGAAAAAATGCAAATGACTCACTATTTCTACTTTTCCTTTACGAAATTATACATAATAAAAGTTCTCAGGAGGGAACCTTTATAGTATCCTTATCCTGTGTTGACATACAGACTCCCTTGTGCTTTATATGTAATTTCAGCGACTAGTAACTTAGGAAATTTGACACTTTCATCTCTAACTCATTGCTTCCTAAACCACATTAATTTATACTTTAGCATATGTACAGAAGCAGCCCAGGTACCTAACTGCTACTTAAGCACCGTTGAAATCCAAATAGGAAGTGGCATACCACCAAGGCATTTGACTGACCATGGTGTAGTTGGCTGAAACCCATCTTTGTCTTGGCAACATCCTGCTGGGTACATGCGGCAGCAGAACTTTAGCCATCTGGAGAAACATACAGCTAAAATAGGAGACTTCCTCAGAGTTTAGACCCACCATCTAAGCAGCACTTTTCAGGCTCTTAATTTCAGACCTATTCTTACTTAACTTCCATTTATGTCCAACCCAGAGCATGCAGATCTTCCTTTTAGTTTGCATCCTTAGACGTACTGATAAGCATTCTTTAATAGATATGAATTTTTAATGTGATGTAAATGCCAGCTATCTTTGACAGAAAAAGTTACTGTGGTTTCCAAAGGTGTTAGTCATCAAATATGAAAGCTCATCACTGCTGAAAGTCAAGACTTGTTTACTGACAATATGACTTGTGGGCTGGGGGAGGATTTTCAGAGGTTCAAGATGCTTTAATCAAAGGCAGTTACCTGCCACTAGTATTTCTAAAGTTCCCTATCTCCTTCTATTAGAAATACATATATTATATTATATTAATACATATCATTAACCCTTAATTTTCCATCTAAGTAATATGTTTCAAATCTGATACACTTTCTGGAAGCAATATCAAATTCAGACTGTCAATAGAATAACTGCTGGTAAATCACTATAGGTTTGCTTTCTTTTCCACTAGAAACTTATTTTCATAGTCCTTCTTATCTGCTAGTGATCATCATTAGAGGATAGGAAGGAACAGGAAGGATAGGAAGATTTCTTGTCTGATCCAGTCTGTCCATCCGTACATTCCCATTCCTAGCACTATATAGTAGTGCTGGCATCTGCTATATCTGCTATCTGTTATATTGCATCTGGAAATCTGGAATATGCAATATAACAGTTGCAGAGCATATGAATATTTAATTATTCTAAAAAAAAATAAAAAAGTGGAAGATTGTCATGGATTATTTTAAGATGGAAATATCTGAAAAAAAAAGCTTAAGTATTGAGAACTTATCCATAAGAAACATGCTTAGGACTTGAAGAACTAGATTACAACTTGCTATTAATATAGAACAAATTTATTTGCCAGATGTTACATGAGCTCTGAGACCAAAAAATGCTGTCTCAGTGGAGTACTACAGAATTTTACCTACTGAAACAATTTAAGGTGATGAGTATTGTTGACTGCACATTTAAAAAGAAAAAAAAATAGTTACCTGGGTTATGTACTTTTCATCCAGGAAAAGAAAACTAGTTTAATTGACACTAGAAAATTAATATTTTACATAAGACTAAATGACTGATGTATTCTTGTCATTTTAAAAAATACAGATATTAGAATGGTATAGGAATAATGTCAACATTTCAATCCATAATTTATATTTTATTTTATCATTTAAAGGCTATTATATTTATATACCTGTATATGTCTATTGCATATTTATGTATCTTTATATACTATAATTGCATATCTATGCAAGTGAAAATAATTGTTTCTTAAATTTAGAAACAAAATATTTGTGTGTTTTCAGGAACATAAACTATTTAAGCTTATTACGAGTACATAACAAGTCCTTCCCCCAAAGCGTTTTAGTCACTTATCAGTGAACTAAAGTTCCTGATAGCTGGATGATCTTGATCTTTCCAAGTTAAGATCAAAATTCACTGGATATGATATATCAGAGTGAAGTTTCTCAGTATGCTCAGAGAAAATGTGCTTTTGATAAATGCCCTGACAACTCTGTGCTACCTAATGCATTACTGAATGTCAGAACATTTTCAGGTCACAATTGTGTTCTGTGGGGACACAACTGATTCCTTTCATTACACCTGTCTTGTTTCCTTTGAGTGCTATCCCATGTTACTGCTTGGACATACTGAAGTGCTGGGAATGTAAATAATCATGAATATGTCCCTTTCACACAATCAATAGGTTTCACCTCTGTATTACATATTTTTGTAGATGCTAAATAAACATCATAACTGACCCTGTGAGCTGTCATTATAATGCCTGTTTTGTAGACCAGATGAGAGAGAACTGAAATGAACTGGTCTTGCATATGATCAGCTGGAAGAGAGAGGAACACTTCCTTGCAACAAAAGCTCCTATATGTTTCTTAAAGTAACTAAAAGAGCATGAAATAAGGAAAATATAAAATATACGAATATACTTTATAAATATATTTATAAAAATAAAATATTTATAAATTTATAAATAATAATAAAAAAATTTCAGCGTATTTTATTTTATCTGCTTTGGTAAACAGTCCTTTAGCTTGTCTATCCAGGCAAGCTATTTTGATAGAAAGTTATTGTTTTGACTTATGGTTGGTTGAATTTCTGTTACCTTAAACTACTGATATAATGCTCATTATTAAATAATATCTAAACTTTTTAACAGGTTAACATTATTCAGCTGAGTTTTATCACTGCTGATATTGAATTAGAATAGCCATCACTTAATGAGTGTTTGCCGGAAGTCAAATGCTATTTCATCAATAGATAAAGACATAATTTTCCTTCCTTCCTTCCTTCCTTCCTTCCTTCCTTCCTTCCTTCCTTCCTTCCTTCCTTCCTTCCTTCCTTCCTTCCTTCCTTCCTTCCTTCCTTCCTTCCTTCCTTCCTTCCTTTCTACTCTGACTCATATATACCTGTGCAAAATGTATACAAACTACTGCAAAATGTTTACAATATGCCTGTACCAAATGAAATGGAATAAGAATCTGTACTTAGTTTTCCTTGAAAAACCCTCTTTTTCTTGAGAAATACATTCTTCAGCAATCTTGTAAACAGAGATGGAGATTCACATGGTTTGTATTATCAAGTAGGAGTACTAGCTTCATCTTTCACAATGAAGTACTCACTTAAGATTTTATGTGGTTAACTTAATGTGATGGAGAAATAAGAATAAAATCTTTAAACTTTTGTGCTTATGATTACAATAAATTGAGACTGATCAGCAAGAGCTTTAGGAATTCCAGTTATATTTCAAATCTCCCATGGAAGGTGACGGGAAAAAAATGAGCTGACTATAGTCATCAAGAATTTCAAAAAATCTTGAGGACAAATTTGTGAGGTTGTGGGTCAGGCATTCTGTGAATTTTGGTAGTTCCCTTAGACTATGGAAATATGCTTCTCCATCTGTAAAACTGACATTGTAATTAGCTGTTCACAAGCTTGCTCCATGATTCTATGATTCTTGCCTGATCACTTTGGTCAAAATTACAGTCTTGGACGTATACTATTTGGGATATGGCTTTGCATTTATCAAACTTCTGAGACTCTTTGAACCCAAGACCTTCAAATGACACACTGTTTTGGTCTCTCTTTCTCTGTTTCTAATAATAACAGTGTATTATCAATCAATCATTTCATTATATTTCAATACTTCTTTTCCACTGCTGGTTACTGGACAGTTCAGTCAGCAACTGTGAGGAAAAAGACCCTGTTGCTACTGGTATTGGGTTTTACCAAAAATGTGGTAACATCACTTTTGTTTGGCTTTCATTCTTTTTGTTTAGCAAAAAATGAATGCTCCAAGGGTTATGAAAAGAGTGCTTAGAGGCTGTCGTGTTTGGGTTCTCAGCCTAATATTTTCTGATTTTCTTGAATGGATCACACCTCTGACTGATTTATGAACCTTGCAACGTATGATTGTCTAATTACTTCACACTGGTGAGAGGAGCTCATCCAAAGCTCTCCTACACAATTAATATTCTATTTTCAAAGGATCCCTGGAGGTGAGAAAAAATGCATTTCTACAGACATTTATGTTAGATTGTCCAGAGAGTACAGACATGAATACTTCACACTGTATAAACTGACCAACATAGATATTTGCATTCTTCCTTTTTCACTCACTGTTTCCACAATCAAACTGAAGGTGAGATGAACACAGAAGTTTCAGGTAACTTATAGAATTGAAAAAGGTCGTTCTCAAAGATCGTGTTCCAATGATGATGCATTGGATGATGCATGGACAACAACAGGTACCACTAGATCAGGTGATGGAAGAAAGTGGAGATAAGCACAGGCCATTGGCTGGCTTCATTTCATTTCTTGCTGCTCGTACAAAGCCACTGATCTCTACTTGCTCACTGCAGTGTTATTGTACATCATTTGAAGTGGCTGTTGATGGCTACTCTTATGGGTAGGAGAGTATATAAAGCAGATCACAGCTATGATTTTGTAATGACAGTTCTGGTGGTGTTTTTGTAACAAGAAAAATTGTAACATCCTATGAAACTTCTTCTGTTTTTTTGTTTTGTTTTGTTTTGTCTCTGAACTTTTTTATGTGACCATTCAAAGATAGTCTCAGCTGAATTTTCTTTATTAGACTAACCTAGATTTCTGTTTTGTTTTGTTAGTGAACTCTAAACTGGTTTCACAGACTTTGCAGAGGATAGGCATTCCTTTCTATTTCTAATTCATCCCATGTAGCTATTGAATGATGACGGCAGTATTAACTTAATGCTTGGACATTGGAACCCAAAATAATAAGTCGAAAGAGAAGAGACTGTCAAGCCACAAAACTAAAACCTTTGGGCTATGATTTAACTTACTACTTATTTTTCTCATTTTGATGCTATCAATACTTTAGTTCTACCCTTGATGTGATGTGCTATGCCAGGTATGATTTGAGGCATTTTGCTCTTTAATGTGATATGTGGAGTATTTCTTATTTGTTTGCATTATAACCCATGGTTTTTTTGTTGTTGATGTTGTTTTGTTGTTGTTGTTGTTCTCATTCAGATGTGTGTTATTAATTGTCTTAATGTGAGCTATAAACATCTCTCAGATATGCACCTGTACTTCCTATTTAACTCACACAAAAATCAGATCTCAGTAAATAGAACATATACATTTCTGGGGAAATCTGATAGCCAGGCAGTCTTCTGCCTCTGCATTAAACAGGCTTAGGACACCAGATTGTTAGTATTGGCTAATAATCATTGATACCATTGAAGGTGATCACTTTTCCTTGTAGTTTTGGCTTGGGCTAACCAACAGTGTGCAGATGGTGTATGGGGCCAGTGTGTGGGACAGAGCAGGATGGGAAAATGTCTCATGTTTCTACAATGGACCTAAGCATACTGTTCAACTTTTCTGAAGGAGAGGGAATCATAGAATCATAGCATCACTTAAGTTGGAAAATACCTTCAAGATCAGCAAGCCCAACACTACCAAGTCCACCACTAAGCCATGTCCCTAAATGTCATGTTTCTATGTGTCTTATTTACCTCCAGGCATGGCAACTCTAACACTTCCCTGGATAGCCTGTTCCAATGCTTGACCACACACTCCATGAAATTCTTCCTTATATCCAATCCAAAAATTCCCCCGATCCAAGTTGGAGTGGCAATCCACATGAATGAAAGTCTCTAAATTTGCCAAGTATTACAGTAAAAAAGTTACAGATTTATTTGTTTGTTTATTAGTATCAAGAGTAACAAATTAAAACAGGAGGAATAGGTGCAATACAGAGAGATGAGATTAAATCTGAGAAATAATTCCTCACCTACTTTTAAGAACTTTGATGGTGGAGGAAAATTTGAAGGGAATTACCTGCTTTCATGACCTGTTATCCTCAAGGGTACTTAAGTTATCAAGGTTTATATAGGATGCTCAAGAGTTGGAAAGTATTTCCAAGAGATGTTATTTCTATTCCTGATTCTGCTACCATTCCAAAATAAGACCCTAGAAACTTGTTTCTTTTGGTAGGGAACATAGTGTCAATATTTTCACGTATTATTTCTTGCCTTTTGTCTTCCACATAGGTTGTCCTTTTGAAGTACAGACAGAGCTTACTGGCAGTGGAGTCTACAGTAGTGACTGCTCTGTGTAATACCAGTTATGGTTTATACTTATGATTTCGTAGAATTATGATATGAAAAGTTCCCTGTTATTTGAAATATTTCTCAAGTGCTAAGTACCTCAAAGGGTGAATGTGAGACAAAACCATTATCAAACATGCATAAAAGGATGCTACTGCCTGAGGATTTGCTTTCTTGGCTTTCCATAGCATAATTTCTTTTCACTACTGCAAAATCAAAAATGCTGTAGCTGCATAATAAAGGTGCTACAAACTCATTCTGCTGGTTCAGGTCTATTCAAAATGTTCTCTCTGCACAAAATTTAATGTTTTGTTGGAAGAGGCATCGTGTGTTCCCTGCAATGGGCATAAAACCATAAAATCAGTATAAATTCTGCACTTTTTCCTTCACTGAGTTCAACAATCATAAACCTGCTCCAAGCAAGATGAGAACTGCTGTTTGTGATATTCACAATGGGGAACCATGGCATGAGTGGCAACTGAGCTTGTCAAATAAATAATTGCTTTCAAACAATAGTTAGGATTTCCATTTCTCCAATAGGAAATCCAGGGATTCAGTAGAACTCATGACAATCACAAATGTTAAATATCAACTTGAAGAGTCTGACTAGAAAACAAGCATTTTGCCCATCTCCATTTCTGAATGTTCATACTCAAATACAAGGAGCATTGCTTTTCAGGGGGTTGATGTTCAGTCTACAGATCACAGTTCTAAGATGTCTCAAGCTGAATCCTCCACATCACAGAGTAAAACAACTCTGTTTTGTCTCATAAATGGCAAACAGTACATATATATGAACTCAAGAAATAAAAGAAGTTTTACTCGTTGGACAGGTTATTCCAAGGATACAATTTTGTTTGTAACTAAAATGTCTTTATGGCCTTGACTTACTGCTCTTACATATAAAGCTAAACTCTGATCTCTGTTATACCAGGTTCAATCAAAATCACTCCAAGTTCTGTACCTTTGTCAATCAATGTATTATCAACGTGTTAAAGTCAAGTACTAACAAAATCTGAATGAGTTCTTTGAATTTGAGATAGACAAAAACAAACAAAAACATATACACACACAAAAAAATAAAAATAAAAATAAAAATAAAAATAAATAAAAAAAAAACAGGTGTATAGTTTAAAAAGTAAAGTGTTGATGTATGAGATGACTTTTTCAAAAAGGTGTTTGGATGTTTCAGGAGGAAAAACTTCAAAAGATAATGATGGATACAGACAGGAAACACAGAAGGTTCTGGATAACTTAATTGCCTCTTTTTTTGGCCAACTAACTCTGTCAGGTTTGCATAGACCTGGCAATCTGAAAAAACTCTAGTCTCCTACAAAGATCTCCTCACATAAAGGTGTGAGGAGAAGAGATCACAATCACAGAATCACAGAATGTCTGAGGTTGGAAGGAACCTCTGGAAGACAATCTGTCCAACTTCCCTGCTCAAGTGGGGCCACCTATAGCAGGTTGCCTAGGACCATGTCCAGATGAGTTTTGAAGATCTTCAAAGAGGGAGACTCCTTGTGGGCAACCTGCGCCCATGCTCCATCACCATGCACAGTAAAGACGTGCTTCCTGATGTTCAGACAGAACCTCTTGCATTCCAGTTTTTGCCCATTGCCTCTTCTCCTGGCACTGGGTGCCACTGAAAGGAGTCTGACTCCATCCTCTGCACTCTCCATTCAGGTAGTTATATACATTGATAAAATCCTCTCTGAGACTCCTCTAGGCTGAAGTCCCAGATCTCTTGGCCTTTCCTTATGACAGAGGTGTTCCAACCCCTTAAACATTTTTGTGGTACTTGATGAGATGAGGTGCGCTAATCTGAGGATTAACAGTCTGAACACATTATCAATGTAGATCAAAACTAGGCTTGTCCCTTAATCCCATATTTCCTGTCTTTCAAAGTGGAAACCTGAACCCTGCGCTTCAGTGTTTGTTTTTTTTTTTTTGGTGCAAGCTGTCAGTATGTCCTGGTGGTCCAGGATTGCTCAATGGTGTTGCCAAAAGGCAAGCTCTTTCTCGTGTCTGATAGAGCCAGGCTTGAGCAGGACTAAATGTGATACACTTTGCTCTGTTCAGTAGATACCCTGAGCAGAGCTCTTCCCAAACAGAGGGAAGGTTCTCTCAGCCTAAATTACAGCCAAGAATGTGACCAAAAACATAGGTCAGAGCGGTTTGTGTGCTTAACCCAGCTCTCAGGTCCCTTTTTCCCCTTGCAACAGAGATCAGCATGGCATGAGCTCTCCTCTTTTGTTAGTGTCAGGCCATAAAGACAGGGGTAAATTGACCTGTCATAGGCATGGTTAAGAAAGGTCACAGGTTCAGGTAGGACATCCTCTGACCTTAGTTCCAGGTAGGCCCAGTCTGAGCCATGCTCTTGATCGCTAACACAAATGTTTAGCCATTTATTACTTTCATTGCAAAGTGGAGGAAATCGCACATCAGAAGGCAGTGAGAATTTCCCACAGAAAACTTGGATTCAGTTTTTGTTGCTGCTTGTCACTTCCTGACTGCATTGAAAGCACCATTTATTGTTATCTTGCCTGGGTGTCCATGAAAATGATTTGATTCAGGGCCAGCAGTAACCCAGCTCTTTCCCATCTAGCTTTACTTGCCAGAGTCTTAAACTCTAAAGGGCCCAACTGCAGAAATAATCTTGTTAACTCTGAGCTTTCATAAATTACAAATCAGGGTCCTTAAAATTGTGAGACATGCCTAAAAATAAATAAATAAATAGGTAGATAAATAAATTATGTCTTATGATAGTAATATTGATCTATTTTGTGTCTTCTCTTTTGTAAGACTGAGGAATGCACTTGTATGATATTTTAAAGCTTTTCTCTGCAGCTATGCAAATTGGAAAGAAAGAACATTAAGAGTCTTTTTATACACACATTCCAGCATTTGGAAGATCATATTAAAAATAAATAAATAAATAAACAAATAAACTTTAATAAGAATATCTTGTATAATATAAATTAAAGGACATTTTTCAGTTCCCCTATCTTCTGTAAGGAATTATGTTGCAAATACTCCTTAAAATCACATAATTTAAAAACTAATTAATTTTGTTAAATGAAATTATGCTGAAAAATCTTACTTGCAAGGAGTATCATCGAGACTAATGTTTCCATAAGATAGAGAGAAAACAGTGAGCTGGATAACAATGTTGCTGCTGAAACAATCTGAAGAAAACCTACAAGCCAGTTACTAACCACTAGAGGTTTAGAAAGCATGTCTCTATGAGCAGATTGTTCTCCATTAGTTGTCAGAGATTTCTTTCATTAGTTTGGGCAAAATAGAGAACTAGTTTTGTAGTGATGCCAGAACCCACCATAGCAACTGTAAATGCCCCAAACAAAAAGTTATATATCAGGAAGATATGGGTTGAAACACTGGATCCAAATCATTCGTGGATAAAGAAAAAAGTTAGATACACTTGTTCACTTCCAGCTGCTTGCAACCTCTGTTATCTGCCAGAGCAGTGTCCAAATGCAACCATCAATGACCCTGAAGAAATTCAACAGCTAAGCCTGACTTTTCCTGAAAGCCCCAGAACCATTTTTCTTAGGTGTGTCTCAAACAACCAATCATTTTAATCAAAGAACATGATCACCCTTGGTTGATTTACACCAGAATATTCTTTAATCACACACTAGTGAAAAAAACTCACACAAAAAATTCCTAAACATCAAAACCAGTGAAATTGCCCTTTCTTCATACTTTTTCCTTCACCTCTGTCTTTGTTGTAAAATGTTTTTCATAGAAAGAAGCTGTGTGTATTTATAGTTTCCTGTACAAAGAGAAATCTGACTCATACCTAAAGTAATGGCTCCTTCTTCAATGTAGTATGTTGTTGTGGTTATTGGGTTGGCTTCAGAAAGGCAGACTGAGAAAAAGCCACCAAAGATGAAGACAAATGAACTGACTAGCTAATTCAGTGTCACGGTCAGCTTTTCGGTCTCTTGGTCTCATTACAGCTGGTTGTTTAAAAGTCCATCAAGACGGAAATAGAAAACACTCAACTCTCTTTTTAAAGGTATATCCTTGCTGCTGTAACCCCATAAATGCAGTATTGAGCATGTCTGAGAGTTGTAACTGGAGATGTAAGTTGCTTAATCAGAGGCAAAGAGGCCCTGATACTCTGTTCAATATAAAGAACTTTTTTTTTTTTTTTTTTTAAGCTCAGTTGTTCAGATGGAGTGATTAATTTATCTGCAGAGATCCAAAACTTGATGGCCCATTTTTAACAGGGAGAATGGAAAATACTTTCTATTCTCCATATATATCGTAGATAGGGAGAATGTTTTAAAAATATTGCGAAGGGGTACGTATGCATGTTTAAATGTGAGTTGCATGTGCCAGTTGTGTGTGTGTGTGTATGTGTGTCAGCTACTGCCCTCTGCTGCACAGAATTGGATCTTCCAAGCAGCTCAAAAAACAGAAACCTTAGATGAAGAACAATGCACTCAAGCTTTTGAATCTGGAAAAATTATTTCCCTCCTGACACTGAGATGTTCAGAGAGTCACCATACTTTGCTCTAAGCCTGTCATGAAACTTGTAGAAGGTCTCAGTTTTCTTGCAATGAATCCTGGAAATTGCAGCAGTTCATGCTGCAGCAATGTCTTTGGAAAGTCAGGACAAATCTGTTAAGCTTACTAGGTTCCTCATTCTCTACCCCAAGTTGAGAAGGAGAAGTAGGTTCTACCAGCCCTTGTGCTCAGCCATTGCCTGAGTATGGGCTTGGTCACTTCTCCATGCAGCAAGGAAGAGCAAGACATGAACATCACTTCTCTTGAGAGAAGGCAGTAGGAAATATTTGTCATCTTCAAAAGGTAACTTGAATGGCTCAGCATATGCATGTCTGAGGAAATTAAATAATCTGGGAAATCTGCAAGTCTTAATTTGCATATTAAGACTTGGAAAATACATATCTTGTATTAAATTTGTGTAGCTGAGGATAAGAAGCATTGTTTAGACTGTTCAGAGAACTGTGGTAAAGGGGAAAAAATACTGGAAGTATTTTTAAACTGACCTGACCCTTTTCTGATTCAGATTTAGGGGCTCCACCTACTGCTAAGGTGAAAGTGTGGATGGCTTCAGTACAGGGAAGTTTCGGCTTTGTCTGAAAAGAGCTGAACACTCCCCAGCCAGCAGACTACTCTCCAGACTCCAAGCAAGCAGAAGACCTCACAGTCTGCTCTCCGCTGCTCCTTCATATGTTTGAAAGAGATTACAGCCCTCACAGGTCATTGTGGTTTAACCCGGCAGGCAGCTAAACACCACACAACCATTCACTCACTCATCTCACCCCACCCCCAGTAGGATGGGGAAAAATCAGGGAAAGAAAAAAAACAAAAACAAAAACAAAAACAAAAACAAAAAGTTAAACTCTTGAGTCGAAAGATAAAGATATTCTAACAGGGAAAATAACGTTAATAATTATGATAAAATCACAAATAAAATAAATGACATACAATGCAGTTGCTCACAACCCACTATTAATTATTATAAAGTAATAGTATTAATTAATTAATTAATAATCTCACGGTGCCCCATGGTGTGGTATGTCCCTTTGGTCATGCTGGACCAGCTGTCCTGGCTGTGTCCCCTCCAGCTCCTGGTGTACCCCCAGCTCCCTGACAGACTTTTTTGAATCTCTATTATTTCCATAAAGACTTAAAATTGTATGTGTGTTTGTGGAAGTGTGCATATAGATTACGAATATGTACACAAGTCACATGCCTGGACAAAGAAGGGACTATGGAAAGTGAATAAGAAGAAACTGAATTGCTCACAGCTACACTTTGTCAAAACTTCCAAATTAGAATACTTTTTCTCATAGGAAATTGTTATTTAAGACTTTCCAGATAGAAATCTCACATATTTATCTTGTGTGTGATTTTCTTCCTTCCACCTGCTCTTCTTTCAAATTACTTATAACCACAGCATGTGGAATTGTGAATTGATTCAAACTGTCTTAACATGGTCTGGTGATAAGAATAAGAAATAATGGTACAAAGGAATATTTTCTTATATGTTTTACACTATGTGGTTAAAACAGACATGGACAGTCAAATACAGTGGGAAAAACGAACAAAACAAACAAACAAAAAAGTGTCATGGTTGTATGAACATTTTGAATTACTGATTACAAAGACAGTACAGAACTCTACTTAAAAGCCAAGGTTAACCAGAACCTTACAAGTTGCCAATCATTGGTTTTAAAGGATTGAGCATATTTGGTTAATTACATTTCTGCAGTTGCAAAGTCACCAGTTATCCCTTCTATTCTTCATATCTCCCCTTCATTATTTTTCCTATCTTATCAAGCATTCTACTATAACCATGAAAGTAGCCAGCCATAGCTACAGCCTCAAAAGTCACTTTCAGAACCTACCCAAACAATTTAAGAAAAACAGAACATGCCTTTTTCATACTTGGAAGCCTGGGCTGAAATGACCACAGTATAAATATGATCACCAAAATGTGAGTAGACATGGTAGATTTTAGTTACTCAGAGACATCTGTGTCCAGGACTTCAAAACCTTCTGCACCTTTTTCTTGAATGTCTGGTATCTGAGAAAGCTTGTGGACAAAATGAGCCTTTTCTTTTTGCTGTCATTCCATCCTTTGCCAGAGACAGTTACGCTCACTTAGTGACCACGGGGAAGACATTCTTGCATTAGCACTGTAAGCAGAAAGTGTCTGTTCTGTCCCAGCTTGAGTTTAAGGGACACATAAAATATGAAGGAAGCTTGTCAGCTTGGATTAACTTTGCAGACAGCTCTTCTTCATCTGTGTTGCAAAGGAAGAAACAAGCCTGGAAAAAGAACATTTCTGTAAATGTGTCACAGGCTTGGCTGTGTGTGATCAACATTAAACTACTATTGTTTGTTGGCTACTGAAAGTGACAAAACAAAAGTGAGAAAAGATGTTTCATTAAGTTCAAGTTGCTAAGTGCAGCTCAAGGGGAGATAGGTCGATAGGTCCCTACAGATATTCACTTCAAACATACAGATTTAAAAAAAAAAAAAAAAAAAAAAAAAAAAAAGACTTAAAATAACAAACAGATTATATAAGCAAATTTCAACATCCAGCTCACAGCTCAAAGAACATGTTCTTGATGGTAGCAGCTCAAATAAATCACTTCCACTAAGAGGTAGAAGTAGTTTAGAGTCTAAATCTCTCCTCTGACTTAAAAGAAGCTAGTGAGCATATTGGTTTTGCTTGTTTGTTTTGTTTTTGTTTTGTTTTGTATTTCAAATAATTGTGGACTTGTTGCTATTGTAAGTTTTGTTTTATGTTTCTGGAAGAATTAAATTGTGAGGATGAGCACTATCTCTACATGGAAATCTATCCAGGAGACTGGAACTCTAATCATCTACAAAGGTAATAAAACCTGTATAGAAAAATAGGAGAGATGATACTGGGGTTGCTGTGACATTCCTTTCATAGGCTGTGTGTAGCTCTGTGAAATCTCACTGTGTAGGTGAGGTCTTACTCAGTTTTAGGACAGTCATGGAAAGCATTAAGTACACTGATTATTTGTAATTATGGAGATATTTAAAGGGCAGAGATAAGGGAACTGTTTTAATGTTAGTGAATTGTACAATCACTTGGTTTTCATTTTCTCTTCAGCTACATTTGGCATCTTACCTCTGCCTTTAGGAACTCTTTCCCTTTTGTATCAGTGAGTCCCTGATTTAACACAAACATTGCAGTATCACTATTTCATATGTAAAGAACTGTATTCATCTAGCTTTCTACTTACTGACTATTTTTCGTGCTTTGAGAATATAAGTAAAAAGCATCCTCTGCTGAGCATTCTTTATAAAAGTCACTTCTCACCTTATTGGTTATTTGTCTTCGAATCCACTATATTTCTTCTGCATATAATATCCCTTCCCAGTAATAATAAACCTCTTAGAATTCTATCCTGCATTCAAGTTCAATATTTGTGTGTTTTCAATGAGATTTAACATCATTCAGGATTGCATTGTGTATCACGTAACTATTTGTTCCTCTGGAAATCAACATAAAGTTACCATGCTGAGTCTGTAGCATTACACAAATGCATCAAAATAGTTCAAAGTGACCACACACAGTGCAGTGAAGCAACAGAGGTATCCAAGTATTCAAAGCCTTTCACTATTTCCTAGTAATATGCTGGGACACAAGCTTCTATTGTCTAAAAAGGAATTGTGTCACCTATTGAATGAAATGATAGTTTGCATTTATTTATTGCTTGTCATACAGAATTAGAGAGTATATTAATCTGCCTGTTGATGTAATTTTGGTATTCTTTTGCGTACCACTGAAATGCAGACACCTCTGGGGAGATGCATGGCAGCTGTGAATAGCTTAGGGCCTTGCAACACTGTGGGAACCAAAAGCAGAACTGTGATTTAGTGGCAACCTGGATTTTTTAACAGTTACTGCTCAATGAGTTCTTTGAAACGGTGACTTTACTGCCAGTTGTAGCAGCTGCTGGACTCTCACACTCCCATAAGGAGAAAATCAGAAATACCTAATTCCTAGTTGATGTTTTGTTGTTGTTGCTGCTTCTATAAAACAGCTGGCTAATTTTTGTTGTTGTTGTTTATGGAATTACAGACATAATAGCAGTAAAATACTTAGGAAAATAAACTCTTCTGAGCTACTAAGTGGACCCACATTTCATGGATACTTATTGTGTTTGCTACCTGCCAGCATTCTTATGCAATTAGTCTTCTGTTTCTCTTCTGCTGCAAGTGTTCATCTTGTTTCCGTAAAGCTAGATTCTGCTAATTTCTCATAATAACTCATTTATTTCTTGTTCAGTTCACTATGGTTGTTGTTAACATTCACAAACTGCTCTAACTGCTAGTTATATATACAGTGATCAAAGCCAATTGTACAACATTATTTTCACTGGAAAATTGTTTAAAGCAAAAACATTAGAATTTAATCCTTTGTAATAAAAAGTGCCAACAAGCATAATGTGTGTCATGTTATATACCATAATAATAGTCAAGTATAGCAATTTGACCTACCTGTTGAAAAAGACATGCATCCAAATGGCTAGCTGGACCCACCAAAGACCACTTCTGGATGTTCTGCCATGGGGTTGAGTCCAAAAACTTGCTGAAGGTGACTGTGGTCACTTATTCAATGCCTAGGAAAGGTGGTGAAAAGGAAAAAGATTTCAAAAAGCTTATATGCCAAGGGGAGAGCCACCTGAATGGACATTTGATTAATTTTAAAATATCCAATGAGTTTTTAAATATTCGTAGGAAAGGTGAAGAAATTTCAATGAGAATACCATTTTCCACAGGACTCTACAGCTCATCATCAATTTGCACTCCGGAGCTACAGAGAGCACAAAAATTACCAAGCTGTGAGTCCGCCTTCCCTCAAATTTAATTGAGGTCTAACTCTTCATCAGAATATATTTCAGTACAGTCTCATTCTCTGTACAGTCTCATTACTGTTAGAGATAATTGAATTGGTCTACATTTTAAATAATAATAATAATAATAATAAAGTAAAAAATCAGAAAATAGAATCTAAGACTTCAATCTGTGGGCAATTAATTAATAGCCTGCAGCATATTAAAATATTCAGAAAAGTACATTTCTACATCTATAAGGAAAGGAGCCAAAACTATATGAATATTATGGGTGAGAAAATCAAGATATTTTAGTTGGAATGTCTCACATAGGAAAAATTTTAAATATCATAAACAATACTAAATCCTAGAAATACTTCATAAATCTCATTTCTGCTGCTTCATAGGAATAGTCTATATTAAACATTTTTCCTAATTTTGTTTTTGCATTTAGTGATTTTCAACATTGTATTGCTATAGACAAAATGTCTGGAATTGAAACAAGGATTAAAAAAAAAAATAATTCTTATAACAATTTTTAATCAATTCCAATATCCAGCGAGAAACTAAATTAAGATGAGACTCAGCTGATGCCTTTCAATTTGCATTGGTTCTAGTAGCTGATCAGAGTAGCTCAATCTAAGCTCCAGTCAATTAGATTTGAAGTCAGTTCATCCTCCGGTAAGGGAAGAAATCACTCCTGGCCAATTTAAAAGACAGAATGTTGCCACAAGTAGTCACTGTCTAATGCAAATCAAATAATACTTATTGCTCAAATGTGCTGTATAAAATCCATATACAAGATTCACTCCATAAACAGTGTTTTTTTCATACAGTCTCAATATGTGACATATAAGCACATCAGAAAGCACAGAAAGACTGTACAGAAAACTTTGGAGCAGTAGATTATTACCATTAAAAGCTCTGGTCAATTTTAACATCTTTTTACCTGACAATTTTCTGGCACAGTTAAGCTTTTTTTTTTTTTTTTTATTAAATTTATTAAATTTTTTTTATTAAAAAAAAAAAAAAAGGAGAGGAGGGCTTTTGGATATGTTAGTTCAATTTGGCTGTAAAATGCACGTAAAATTAATTTTACAATCAGTGCCAGCATCAGAAGGCTGCCCCAGGACTGCTGTCCTTCCAGAAAGATAAATTTCTTCAGCAGTGGAGCTTACCAAGGTATCTGAATGGAGTTTGCAGCTTCATAGTCTCCTGTAGGTACAGTGGGTTCTGTAGTAGAAAATGATGTATTTGGATAAAATACAGTCCTAAAATACTCTTTGGACAAAAAACAGAGTTCAGGGGAAATTGCTTATCTAATGCATTTCACTGTGCCTTTCTCCACAGTGTAAGGAAAAGTACATTTGGCTTTTTGTATTTCAAAGCAGTATTTAAATCAAAGGATGGGAAGAAAGAACCACAAATGGCTACTCAGCATTTTTGTTCTGTTTAATGGAGGAGGTAACTTTGCCAATTTTGTTTGTGTCTTTTAAAACAATGGCTATCAAACACTAAACTTTAATTTCCTATGTCTTCCTTTTATTCTTCACAAACCTACTTTTGCACTGAGCTTTAAAAAATATTGAGGAAATTCTGTGAAAGATTCCCATGGCTTCTTTCCTTATTAAATAGTGTATAATTCTTCATGGATAGCTGATACCTTCCAGAGATTACCTTTGGGGAGATAAAGTTGTTACTGGAGTAGCAAAAGGGAGGTAGGAAATTTATAAGAGGAAGAAACTGACTAGGCTGCCTACTCAGATTTTTAATTTCTCCACAGTCCTTGTCATATAATATATAACCATTGAAAGATATCCTGCTCCCACTGAACTCAGTGGGAGTTTAACAGTAATTACCACAGGGCTAACATTTGTCTAAAGAATTTTGGAGTGGATCTAAGCCTCCTCACTTCAGGATACAGCACAACCTCTAACTAGTAAGGCTATGAAGGGAATTTTCCCTGTGGGTAGGTGATTTAGGGTATGGTAGAACTCCATACTCTGTGTCCTGGTGCAGAGTCACACAAAGAGATTGACTCCAGTTGTAACAGGATTACAGAAACCTACATCAGTTCTCCAACTTGACAGTCTTCCCAGGACCAATTCATATCTTCCCAGTCCCTGAGAGATACAAGGTAAAGAAATACATAAAGAGATACAAGCCTAGTTCAAGTCTGACCCTGGAATTTTGGAACATGCCATGCCATTATCCCATCAAGGATATGATGATCACATTTGGTCTAGGATTTCATACACTTTACCCTCATCTATCTAGCACCTTCTGATGATAATAGTCTAGAGTATATGGACCACTAGTTTGGCTTCATATCATTCTCATAAATGTTTAATTAGTGTCATATTTGAGGTGCAGGAATCATTTCTTAGCCTGTGACACCAACAACACAGAGCTATGGATATGTTAATTCAGTTTTAGTTAGTTCAGCACACTGTCTGTGCTGGGATTCCATATTTTACCATTCTGTATCTGTATCTGTATGTTCAGATATACAATCTGAATTCTGTATCAGATTTGCAAGTTTTTATGTAACCAGCTGTCACCACAGCTCAATCTCTAGCTCTGTACCATTTCCCTTCTGCTAAGTACAGGGGCTGAAGGGTTTTTTTGATTTATTTTTTTTTTTCCTGTTTGACTTTCCTCATGTCCAGGATGGATTTCAGCTATGTGTTCCCAGCCCACATATCTGACAACTCGAGGTCCTTCTCTGTTACTCCCCTATCCTCCCTGGTGCTTGCAGCACCATTTAGCAGTACCTTCAGACTTAATAAATGTGATACATACATAAACAGAAACATGAACATAAACATACTTAAACAAACACACACACACACACAAAAAAAAAAAAAAAAAAAAAAAAAAACATAAATTTATGTACATACATGAACATAAACACGTTGAATAACACTGGGCCAAATCCCTTCCTTACAGCACTTCCCCACAGTATGAGGTGCTGCTGCTTAAACTGTACAATAGTGAGTTCTCCCTTCCATAATATATCCTAGTGCTGAGGATGTGCCACAGTGTAAAAGCATAGACAACAGCAGATTAGATTATTCTGATGTATGGTGTTTAGTTAAGTTGCATTTCAGAAGGTTTCTTGTACTTCTGAAGCCTGAAATGCAGGTGTACAATATCCTAGTAGACAGGGAAATCATATTAATGGGTTTGGCAGAGCTTGGGAATTACAGATTGAGCCAACTGTTTGACTTTGGGAGAATGCCTAATGTTTTATTAGCACTGCTGCTTCTTTTCAAGAGAAGTCAGTGGTCATTTGGGAGGTCTAATGAGAAATGTTTCATCAACAGAGTACTGGTGTTTCCAAGAAGGGAAATTAAAATCATTCTGTACCCCCAAAAGTGTTTTGTTTACAAGTATATCTCATGTTATTCTAAGCTGTATATTCAGTCTTAAAAGGCAGTATGAGGATACTGCCAACGTAATGGCATCCCTTTCCTCCCTAGGCACTTCACCAATGTGTAAAGCTAAGTAGCTGTTCCAAATAGTTGACTTTACCTGGGATTTCTCAGTAAGGTCAACCTCTTGACAGATAACTATTTTCTGAATGCAGCCTAACAGAGAAACTTAATGACCTCTATTTACTTCAAGTAGAAATCCATCAAAGGGACAATTAGCTAATTTTAACCAGAAATTGGCTCCCTGGTGAGAAGCAAGCTTATAAATAAACCATTTCATTTGTTCACTGAACTAGACTGTCATGCAAGTGAAATTGCTGACTCCAAAGCAGACAAGTGATTTGAAATGTTTACATGAATGACTTCAAATCGGCAAAGTTTTCTTGCCTTAGATGCCCTGCGAGAATGACTTAGGAGCAGAAACCACAGGAAGTGGCTTCTTTTACTACTGCTGCTTTGCAGGCAGGTGGCAGCCAGGCAGGGTCCTCCTGTACCTACACTATCCACTGGAGCAAAGCAGCCCAAGGTCCCACAGACTATGCTGTTAGCTCGCAGTGAGTTGGAGAGGCAGATACAGCTCATCAGTTTCCCAACTTGCACATAAGTAGCTTATACTTTAACATCACACGTGAAAGGAAGAGCAGGTTTATACTCCCAATTAGGCTCTGAATAAATACTTTTTGCAAGAAAGCTGTATTGACTGCATGCTGGTTTTCTGTTTAAAGTTCCGTATTGCCACAGCACTTTTAATTGTCACAGCAATTATTTCTCCAGTACAAAACAGTTGCCCGAAAGAATGGAAATGGTAGTTTCTGTAGGGTCACTGTGTCTCAGTTTCCTAAGTGATATGTTTGTTGGAACATATGTTTCAAGAACAGCAAAGCAGGGAAGAAAGGTCTATATCTGAGGAAGCTGCCTTATGACATACATTGGGGGCTTTCACTTTCTTGCACACCCCCAATGCAAGAAGGACATGGACATATTAGAGGAGTATAAGAGGGCTGGAGCATCTTTCCTATGAAGACAGGCTGAGGGAGTTGGGGTTGTTCAGACTGGAGAAATGAAGGCTCCAGGTAGACCTCATTGCAGCAGCCTTCCAGTACTTAAAGGGGCCACAGGAAATCTGGGGAGGGACACTTTGTCAGGGGGTGTAGCAACAGGCCAAGGGGAATGGTTGTAAACTAATAGAAAGTAGATTTAGATTGGATATAAGGAAGAAATTCTTTACTCTGAGGGTGATGGGATAGGTTGCCCAGAGAAGCTGTGGATGCCCCATCTCTGAAGGTGTTCAAAATCAGGGCTTTGAGCAACATGGTCTGGTAGGAGACGTCCCCTGGCAGGGGGGTTGGAATTGAATGGTATTTAAGGTCCCTTCCAACCCAAACCATTCTATAATTCTATGATTCTATGAACATCCCTGAGAAACAACACATGCATTCAGCATGTATTGCCAGTAATCACCACCACAGTTTCTGCAATATTAATTTTGTTTAAGGGATGAATATATGAGAATAGCCTGGAGGTATTTAAAAGATGATAGATAGGACAACAGAGAAAAACAGAGACATTGCAGGCCAGTTTCCAATCCCATGAGATATGGGGACTGTGAAAATGTCTGATGAGACTCCAGTGAATTCTCAAGCAGGGAACAAGATGGAGCCTTCCTAGGTCATATGGGGGACTCAGGAGGGAAACTTTATAGCTGTCTTCACTCTGTTTGAATAGAGCTCTCCAGTCTGCTGTGTGAAATGTTATCAGCCCAGAGATTAATTGCTTCTAAAGGCAGCCAAGTAACTGCTAAAGGCAATAAAAAGGGGAAGAAAGAAAGGATCCTTTAAGTAGAATTTAATGACCTTCTCCTCCACATTGTTTTACTTTGCCAGCTAATATATACTCACTTGTATAAATGCAAGTGTGTGTGCTCATGCATGTGTGACTGCGTGTGTGTGGTGAGATTGTACTGGCATACCCAGTTTGCTGTCTTCTTGAAAGTTGATTATCTTTGCTAAGAGGAACATGCCATGATTAAATCAACAACTCTCATCTAAACTTATCTGAAAACAAGAGATACCACTGTTTCCACGGCTGGGAAACAAGCCTCTGTCTATGTTCGGTAGACTTATGCAACCTTCATTTTTCTTTAAAACAAGTGGAAGAAAAGTTCAAATTGTTACACTTTGCTTTGGTCTTTCAGTCCTGCTAAGTGTTAGAAAGGCCTGTTCATAATGAAAGTTTCTCCCGGGAACTAAAAATAACCTTGATGGGATTTTATAGGGCTGTATCTGACATATCAATGCATTCAGGCACGATTTTGTGAACTTGTTACTGAATCTATCTCAAAGCACTAAAACGTCAGATCATTTTCATCTATTAACACTGTAATATTTCCACTTATCACACAGGAGGAGAAGGCACTAGGAAAACACAATATACAATTTTTGTTCCAAAGAGTTCATACATAAAATCTTACTATCATCGCTGCTTAGTTCTTTACAACTTCATTAACTACCCAAGAATATTCTTAATTAAATATGTATTTATATATTTTAATGCATAAAATTATATCCTGGGGAGAAGGCTTCCTAATATTATTGGAATATTTCCTGTGCAGACAGGTAGGCTTTCTTTTTATTTGATCTTTGCAAAATCTGAGTTGATAAATGCCATAACTGAAAATAATAGTGATTCTTCAGAAGTCGCAGAAACCAATAAACACAATTAGTTCAGTCCTTTTCTGACAGGCACCAACATATACCAGACCCACAGTTAATGGAGTTACCTTCCTTTACAAAACATTTACAGATACAATTAGGCACAAAAAGTACTATCACTAATTTATTTTTTTTTTACTTTCACTTAATCTCAGAGATACAGAGAACCCTTTAGTTGAGGAAAGAACAAGTCTGCTAGAAAAAAAAAAAAAAAAGAAGCTAAGAATAGTACACAAAGTATGCCTGGTAGAAGAAGACTCATGCTCCCAGCATTTTGTGGAGAACCACAGCTGTGGGTCAGCACACATTCCCATAAAATGGTTATCAGATGCAAATATGCAGTTTCCCAGCAGTACTCTGTGGTTCAGAGTTAGCAGCTAGCAATTCTCACCACAGAGCTGAAGTCATTTCCCTGTGTTTGCCCTAGTTTTTTAAACAAAATGAAACACACCACAAATTCTGGAAAGCTGAGAAGATAAGTCATGAAGCCAATGCTCAACTTGGGAAAAAAAATAAAAGAGGCAGAAATAATTTAAGGGCAAACGTGCATAATTAGAATAACCACATTCTCTCTTCTAGTGTATCTTCATTGTGACAATATTTTCAGTTATTTTTTCAAAGTCAGGCTGTACACACCATCCTCTTCTGAGCTTGCAAGTTTTATCTCTTGCTCACAGGAAGGAATAGTTGAGATATTCATATTAATGCCATAGGCTAGAGTCAAAGCAAGGATAATCAATGAGATGTTCCCAGCATTTAGAATCATCCCTGGTTTCAGTGGAAATAAAGCCTGTCTCTTTTCTGTTTCTTTTTACTGTCTGGTTTGATCACGCATTTGAAGGATATCACTTCAAGAACACTGCGTGAAGATGACTGCCAGCTATATCATGTGCTTGTCTTGGACTCTTCCCAGGAGGTTGAATCTGAGCTGAAATAAAATGCAAGTCTTTTCACACTCACTTTGACAAAATAATGTAGCCTCTAGATGGGAAACTCATTCAGCTTATAATGATGGGAAAAAGTAATAAAGGATTTTAAATATTCCAGTTGCTGTAGGAAGGAAGATACCTATTGCTTTTTTGCAGAGGTTACGCTATGTTGAGCATTCATTGGCATAGCTATTCCCAGAAAGCACCCATGCAGGGAATGCTAAAATTGCAATTTCTGTTGTTTCCTTCTTAGGGAGTTGTTTTATCCATTCTTAAGATGGGTTTGAACAGAAAGGATATTCTCAGTGCTGTGAATTTTGAGTTAAAGAGGCAAGAAAACTGGGAAAAGAAAGGAAGCTGGAAGAGTTGTCACCAAACAGAGCAGCCTAATTCCCTCAGCTAGTCTTCCCTGTCTGTATCTCAGGTCAAAGGCAGAACAGCATCTCTGTAAGCTAGAAGAATCTCTGTTTTAATCCACTGATTATAGCAAGAGAGAAGCCATCTCTTCTAGGTGACAAGAAAACCTCCTGACTAGTAGTATCACCATCAAAGTCCCATCAAGAGGCCAGAGGACAAGATCACTCACAGCTCTTTCTAGTCTTCCGTGTATATCACGTGCTTGCTCATCTGTACACAAAGATTCTACTTATTGCTGGACTGTGTGTTCCCTGGTGTATATAGTGCTGGAACACTTGTATTAATTTCCCAGATTTACCCTCAAGACCACGGCAGAATATAGATGCTCTAGATTTCACTATTTTTATTTCCTGATTATATATTCTACAGGAGGAAATCACAGTCCTTGGATTTGAAGATCATAAAGGAAGGTTGTGAGACCTGTTAAGGAAATTTTAATAATAATAATAATAACAACAACAACAACAACAGCAACAATTATTTTTTGATCTCAGAAGGTATTTACATTTACTAAAATATTTTAAAATGAGAGAAACTCTGTGCAGAAGCAAGGGATTAGGAAGTACAAATCTCACACTGATCCCAGCCTCTACCCCTTTTTGTGATTGGAGGCATTCTCATGTACTTCTCTCACTTCCTAATGGGATTCAATAATAAACTATTTTTATTATCTAGCTCCTAGGAAACATTTTGTACATCGATCACAATCAACTTTATCAATAAAACTGCATTATTTTTGTTTTTCCAGCTTTGGGGCATGGATTGTGGAACAGAAAGGCAAAAGGATTTGTCCAAAGTTCCCAGCAGGTTAGGTGGACAAAAAGACACCCTTTTCCAACATCTCTAGTTACTCCCATACCCACTATCTCCCACTTTGTAAATTGCTCTCTTACCTACAGTGGTTTCTGAAGCTAAACAAAGTTTGAGGAGCTTAGTGCTCTGGAGATGAATTAGTGTACACTAAGTGTATGGTAAATATTTTATGCATTTTCTGCATAAAACAGCAAAGATTAGTATATCATTGCTCAAAATACAAGTAAGAATTTGCTTGACAAAAAAGAGAAAATGTTTTATTGTTATTTTGTACAGCTGGTCAGCAAGGGGATTTTCTATCCAAGGGGGTGAAAATAAATAAATAAATAAATAAATAAATAAATAAATAAATAAATAAATAAATAAATAAACCTGCAGAATTATTTTACAGAAAGCTATGGAAAAAATGATATTTATTTCAGGTGAATGAAAAGATCCTATTTTGATAAACTGAAAATATTATTCCAAAGAAAGACCTTTAATATGTCCTTTAATAATACTACTAAATAATAATAATAATAATAATAAAAATTCTACTTTTTGTTTTATCTTCTGATTTTAAAACAAATATAGTCATAATTGATTATTTCCAGATAAATTACTTTTTAGCATAGATAAACAGCTGTAGAAGTTTTCTGGTCTTTTTCTTCTCCATTCTTCATATTTTAGAACATTCTTGATTGAGGAGACGAAATAAAGATGGTCATTGAGGAGATGAAATAAAGATACTTGTGCCATTTGTGTTACTTGCAAATAAGGCCTTTGTAAAATGCTGCAGTCATTTTATTGGTGGGGAGAATCTGCTCTTTGTCTTTACACTTGGGGGAAAATGGGAAAACAATTAAAAACAAACAAACAAAACAAAAAATGAGGGAAATGTTGTTCATGAGAAGGATGTCTGAAGTGCTTGCACTTGGTTCTATCCTTCTCACTGAAGTCAATGGCTAAAAGTTGTCAAATGATTGCATTTTCTCAGGTATACAACTCATTTCCACCAGGAAATTTTGTCCCAGTGTTTTCTGATAGTTTATACAGTTTATCGGAGATTTGTGGACAAACCTATTTAAAAGACTGTAATCTATCTGACTCAGCTGATGTAAAACTGGAAACACCTGCTTCTCCAACATGCAGGTCTGCTATCTTATGGGTAAACACGAGAAGGAGTTAGGTCATGTAGAAGCTTGCTATGAAATGTCATCTGCCCAATTCAGTGCCACATGCTCCCTTCTGAAGGGACTTCATGTGTAGGAGAAAGCCCAAGAACTTTATTCATTCAAAAATTTAGTGTCTCTGAAATATCAAGATCAGACACACAACACTGTCCAGCAGCTCTGATTCCTTTACAACACTTTAGGCTCACAGTGAGAATATTTAGGATGTTTCAAAGATCTCTGGAGGATTTTCCTAAATATCATTAAGATAACTCCTTATATTTCTGAAAATCCTGCAAAATATTATAGTAATGGAAGACAATGAAACTAAAATAGCCCGTGATGAAACTTTTTCTATTATTTATGTTTCAAAAAGTATTAGACAATTTGATATGAAGAAAGTCTATTACTATTGTATGTGTAAATATTTGCTCTGTAGTATGTACTTTTGAGCATTCAGATCTGCCGTTTTACAGCTGTTCCTATATTACTGTTTCTATCTCTTCAGTATTTTTACAATCAGAACCATAATCTTTCCTTATCAATGCATTGTAATGATTTACTTAGTTCTAGTTAATGAGATACTTTTGTTTATCATTCTATTTCAGGAATTTTTACTGATCTACTTTCTGTTTAACAGTAACAGTTGGAGTTGATTCAATTGCATTAACATGGTTTATTTGGCTTTGATATCAATGTCAGTGTATCACTGATTCAAAACGTTTGAAAATAATCTAAATGGAGGATTAATGAGGGAGACTACTCCATGGAGTGGTGTTTTTCTAACAAGAACAAAATCCCAGATTTACTGGAACAAAATTGCCACAAGGGTTTTTAGTTGAAAAATCAGACATTTTCACAAAAAAAAAAAAAAAAAAAAAAAAAAAAAAAAAAAAAGATAACTGGTAAATCCCACCTGCCTGATCTTTCAACTGATATTCCTCTCTATGCATATCATGTTTTTCAAGCCTGTGTAATTTCAATTTCAGTGTGTTATAGCAAGTCATGAATAGAAGTAAATTGCAACAAAGCCCTGTGATTTTTAAACAAATCTCATATTTTCCTGTGGCCTAGGTGGTGGATATTTGAATTTAACAACACTGTCATGACTGGCATTTACCAGTTTTATCTTCTTGGACAAGGTATTAGTAAACTGAATTTGAATCTGTCAACCTTGTAAGCAACATAGACCTAAATGGTGTAAATTCCCATTTGCCACAAACTGGAGATCTGTAATAATCTACTCAGATGGAGCTCTTTCCCCATGGGGTGCTCTGGCTAAGTGCCTGTGCTGCATTACCACTTTTGCATGTAATGGCTGCAAAAAGGCTCATGGGCGAAAGTCAAGTGGTAAAAGAAAACTTTTCTTAAAAGCTGTAGTTCAAGGGGGAAAAGAGCTAATAAAGCCTGGCTTTCAGCAGCAATTTCTGATAGCTAGTAAAATATGTTTGTCTTTCCCTTGATGGAGACACCAAAAGAATGTCCCTTTTTTATGCTTACTTTTCTGAAACTCTTTTGTAGTTTGCATGGGATTTCTACTTCCTCAACAGATTTTCTTGGAATTAGTCAAAGATCTCAAATGTTACTAAGCTCAGACAGGTAGATAGACATATGCACGCACACAAAGTATGAACAAACAAGCCTCATTGCCTTACAAGCCTGAGGTAAAAATAACATTTTGGAATTTTCACTGCCAGAGTTTGAGAACTTCTCATTACAGGATCAGGAATGAAACTTGGCTCTGCTGACTGGAGCCATTTATTGTAGACAGTAGCATTATTGTTTACCTTCCAACAAAATATTTCCTACTTCTTCCAGGCCTCATGTGAGAAGTGGGTAAATTACTTAAGAGCAGAAATCTAAATCCCACCATGGCTATCAGAACTTTTCTCAATGCTCTGAGGTGCACCAGAGGAGTCGTAGGTGAGGAATAATTGGTTTGACATGCTTAATCTATTAATTATGCATGAATGTATGTGAGCATGTTGCAGTTTCCCCACATTAATTCATTGACTGGGGATAGCTCACCTACTGCCTGTCAGGAAAGCCAGTTCTGGCATGTTATCAGCACAGGAACTTTCTTCAAGATGGTCTGTGAAATGTTGGAGAGTGTGAATGTGAATACAGAGTATTTTGTCTCTTTTCCATAGTAAAGGAACAAAGGACTCACAGTGCAGTGTATAGATAGCAACACTGCTGCTAAAGTAAACACAAGGACAACCTTTTTCACACATACTGCACTTTCAAAGTTACAGCATGTGTAAACATTTAAAAACAAAAGCAGTCATTGAACTTCAGTGGGTTGGGAGGATAGTGCAATAGGAAGTTAAATAAGCACATGTCCATCAATTGCTGCTTACTTCTGACTCTATTTAACTTTATTTTCCATCCTTGAGATCCCCCATCCCCGTTACACTTGTTCTCCTCTATGGTAGGGAACCTCCACAATGAAATGAAGGACTCTAGCAAAGCAGCTTCCCTGGGAAGGAAGGATTCACTCAAGCGAAGGATCACCACTCCCTGGCCCAAGCCCGCTCTCACACTGTATTCCTGCCTCTTATTTCTGAGAAATGATTCTCTGTCCCCATCCTACTGCCTACACATCATCAATTTAGTCAGAGCAGGTGGCAACTATAAAGATACAACTTGTTCGTGAACAGCATCCAGCTATTGGACAATAGGATGCAGTGGTACATGCTAAACATGCTAAGCTTTTCCGTCTGAATTCAAGCTAGACATTGTAGTCTATGCCTTGCAACTCAGAAGCATTAATTTAGAACAGGCAAAATCTGTGCTTATGGATAGCATAGAGAGAAATATCTCCCTTGCATACATCATCCTGGGGAAATGTAAAGCACTATTGAGGCACATCTGAAAAAGTTAACAAGGATCGGTGTTAATAACAACTGTTCAGATGAAGGCCTACAAAAGTACAAATCAGCAACTTCAAAGGCAGTGCAAATTAGTGCATATGCTTATGAAACTGAAATCATCCAAGAATATTTGTAAAACCTCGGGCAGAGATGTCTGATGTCTCCTTAGAAAAAGTGATGAGCTTTTCTTCATCTATCACTGGCCTAACAATGAACTCAAGTCTTGCAGAAAGCGCATTGTACCTCACTGATGAATTCCCCTGTGTTTGACAACCCTGTAAGAAAAACAGCTGATGAAGCAGACACAAGAGGCATGATTATTTCTAGCACCACACATCAGAAAACTAACTTTATGCTTGTTTCAGGTTGTTTTCCCAATAGAAAAACAAACCCTTTAAAAGCATGAAGGGATGGGATGTCTCTTGAAACTTTGTCAAAAGGTGTTTTTTTCAATTAATTAAAATGAAGGGGTGGATTATGAAATAGTGACAAGCTGTATTGAAAATTGCTGGGGGGAGTTATTCACAAAATTGCCTCATCTTGGGTAGTGGAAACACTGACAAAATCTCACTGAGTTGGAACGAGACTGGCCACTTCTATAAGCCAGATAAAATTACTATAGCCATGAAACAAGCAGTAATTACAGGTTTTAATAATTTTTACCAGAAAAAGAATTGTGGAAGATTTGGAATTGAGGAAGATTTACTGAAAAATTGGTTTGTCAGTGACTGAAAGATTGTAAGAAAGAAAGACGGAAGAAGGAAGGAAGGAAGGAAGGAAGGAAGGAAGGAAGGAAGGAAGGAAGGAAGGAAGGAAGGAAGGAAGGAAGGAAGGAAGGAAGGAAGGAAGGAAGGAAGGAAGGAAGGAAGGAAGGAAGGAAGGAAGGAAGCTCCCCAAGCATATGCAGACTAAATTAACTGGGGAAGTTCATGCTAACATTTCAGAAAATTGAACTGATGAAACTTTGTATCTACTGATACCAACTGTGCCTATGAAATGTGTCAAAAGCAATGTTCTCAATGACAAAATCCCACATATGCTTTGAAGTAATAGAATTGAGTCATTTTTGCTAAGTATGGTTGAAATTTTGGGTTGCTCTGTCATTTTCCTAAGTTGTATTAAATTATAACACTATTTTTTCATCATGTAATTATTTTAAATGTGATAACATTGTTTCATACTACCATTAGTTCTTTAATGAATTTTTTGTGGTAGACTACCTGATGAATTATCCACAGGTCTACAAAAGTGGTAATATTCAATAAATTCTATCTTTAGAGAAGTGCAGATTGCTTGAGATGTAGATTATTTGTGTCAACTATATGCAATATTTTAGCTAGAAATTTAAATCATCACATTTTGGAAATAAAAAGACTAATATGTTCTCCAGAAAAAAATCTGGAAAGTTGGTGACAAGATGGAAAGCTAAGAAAAAGCTTAAATGTCCAATGATGGGACTGGGAAGGATAATAACCTCTCCACTGTATTTGACCTCTTCATTTTATTTTGATAGCCCTTTCCTGCATAGGATTAAATCTCTGAAGGGAGATCTGTGTCTATATTTTTTGTATGCATTCTTTCACCACCTGAAAGCCATGTGCCATGATATACTTGTTTTCAGATCCCAGACCTGTTCCATCACCTCCCTAGCTCTTCTCTCCATTGTTATTTCATCCTTTCTATACACAAATAGGCCCTTTCAAGCAATTCATCTCCTGAATTATATACTTGTCAGCTTCACATCAAACTGACTCTTTTCTTGATTCATGTTGGAATGAGTAGTAATATCACATAATTTTAATCTTGTTCAGTTTAGCCATGAGTTTGCTTACTCAGTTCATATTCCCCTCTATTAAGACTCTCTGGAAGGCTATATTTAACACTTTTATAGCAATATCTTAGTTTAATATAACTTCACTTTATTTTATTTCTTGGTGCTTTTGAGATCCCCTGTTCAGTTTGTCATATAATTTGGATTTCAGCATCACCTCTGTTTAGGACAACAATTCTAGAAAAATTAAGGTATTAGAATTGCTGTTAAAAAAGACATAAAGACCTGATCAATGAAAAGAAGTGTTCTAAATTTCATGTTAGGGATAACAAGATAACATTCATTAACAACAAAATGAGTTGTCTTTGTGGCCTGTTCCCTGGATATTTTTATTTTTTTTTTTTGGGAGGGGAAGGGGTGGCACTTAGTATTTGTTAGCTACAAACAACAGAGAGACTTGAAGCATGAAAGAAATGCTTCTGACCACTATATGTTCTTATGGCCTATCCGTCTCAGAGTTACTGATGGAAAATTATTCATTAGGCACTGCTGTAAAATATTTTCTGTATAATGTTGAAGTGCTCAGAGGAAAGAAAAAGAGCTACTAAACAAAAATAATGACAACATTGCAGGTCTTGAATTACATTAATAAGAAGTGAATTTACTTAATGTACAGTAGGACACAAAATAATGATCTGAGTTCTATAGAAGCTTTTGTTCAAGAGTTCATATGGTGGGTAGAAGGGTCTGAAGTTAAAAGGAATTAAATGCCTCAGAGACACTACTTCAGACAGTGTATTTTCAGCTTACTGAGCAAGAAAAAAAAAAAAAAAAAGAAAGAAAAAAAAAAGCTAACATTTTCCAAAGTCTTTGGTTTTCTATGATCTGCCTGACATAATCAGTGAAGGCTTATATGCAGTCTGTTGGTATACTTACTCAGGGTTTTGAGGTTACCTACAGTCACTTGTGTTGATAGGGTGTTTCATTCCACAAAAATTCCTGTGGATGTATTTTCTCTTCCAGTTTTTAATAAATCCATATTCATACTAAATTTGTTTTTGAACTGAGCAAAGGTTTTTGAGAGTAGAAATCACTCAGAGTCAAAATAGTCCACACCTAGAAGTGAGCTATATAATCCCATTCTGAGAACACAGAAACAGCTTCTATTTCTGATTCTAGAAACAGCTGAATCAGGTAAGACCAACTCACTGGCTAATACTGATAGTGATGTATTTGAATTGATCAAAAATTTCCTTTTTCTTTTTCCTCCCATGATTTTTCCTAATCACTTTTGAAACCATTAAAGTTTCTAACATCCACCACATCCAGGAGACAAGGACTTCATGTCTGGGTGAACAAAAATCACCTTTTTTTAGGTCTACAAACCTACTGCCTGTTAGTTTGACATACTAGTTTTTGTACTGGAAGAGACAGTGAACAATAATTTCCTATTCACTTTTTCCATGTCATTTATGCTTTCACATATCGCCTTCCACTCATCTTCTTTACCAATACTGGAAAGTCCTTGTTAATTTATTTGTTCCTAATATGGAAGATATTTCATGCCTCTGATTACACTTGTTCTTCTTGAAAACTTTTCTAGTTTTACAACATCCTTTTTGAAAGGGTTGAGTAATGGAAAGAAAATCATCGAAATTGAGGGCAGTAATCAAAATGCAGGTGTACATAGCTTTATACAGTAGTGTGATGTTTTCTGGTTTGTTCCCTACACCTTTCCTAATACATTCAGATATCTGGATTGCCTTTCTGAGAACTACTGAGTGCTGAACTGACATTTTTATCAGACTATTTGTTATAACCACAAGATTTTCTCTCTTGGTCATAGTTATCAGTTCAAAATCCATCACATTATTTACAGATTTTTCTTTTTATTTTTTTTTTATTGCTTGCCTTTTTGTGTTTCATCCTAAAGTCATGAAAAACTATGAAAAAGCAATCTTTAGCTGTGATATTGTAGAGAAATAAGCCAGTTCACACTATCTGACACAGCACATAATTTCCTCTAACTCTGCTCTAGTGTGTGCTGAGTCTAGAGCACACTTTCAAGACTCTCTTGAAAATCTCCCCAAGTTTCATCTTCACTGGTGGTGGGAATGAAAGACCCCATTTTACTCTACATTCCACCACAGTAAGGGGAAGAGGTGACCAGATGTTCCCCCTCCTGCCAGGCAACAACAGCTTTTATGAGGGTGAAAAAATGTATATCTCTGGATCTTATTATTGCACAATATTTTACGTTCAATAGTGAAAAAGGAGGCAGGTGACTAACTAAGACTGTTTGAAGTCCAGACGGGACTATTTGGAAGAGGATGTGTTGCCTGTAGTTGTGAGGTACAGAGGTGAAGTGGCAATTTAGGAGGTGGCTTTGTAATAAGTCACTTTTTTATAACTTGAGTAGCTGAGCTTTTATCAAATGCATATCACCTGTTGTCCCTTATCAAACATGCCTCTGATGTTTTTGATTTACTTCATTCATTCATTCTTAACATACAAAACAGCATTGGTGGGCCTGGTCTCATAAAAGCAGATCACTGAAACCCTTGGGGCACAGGAAACCGGCAAATGCACAAATGCATTCTTTTTTTTTTTTTTCCCTAAAATAAATAAATAAATAAATAAAATAAAGGAAAGGAAAAAAAAAAAAGGAAAGAAAGAAAGAAGGAAAGAAAAGGAAAAAACTATATATATGACCTAGCACAGGAAACAAATCTAATGAAGGAATGTCCTCAGCTTTCACAGGAAATTATTTTCATTTTATGCCATTTTCTGCCTCCATAAAAAGTAACAGAGTTGACCTCCTGCACTCCTACCTAACCTTTCAGCATCAAGGACTGGAGAGAGAAGTGTTGGTTCAACCAACAACATGCTATTCCATTAAGAGTGTAAATGGGAACAGACTCTTTTCAGCATGGGCAACGTAACTGTCACACCACAGCCAATATTTTCTGAAACAGAGCTTAGTAACAGAGTGGGGGTATATGCTGTTTTGTAACCAAATGGAGATATTTAAAACATGCTTCATTTTTAGAAAAAGCAGTGAGCACTTGCTTTCCGGCAAACAGATCCCAACTGGGTTATTCAGAATCACTGACTATTCCTTAAATCCTAATAGACTGTAATAAGCAGTTTAAAGCGAGGCTGTAATAAATTACTGGCAGCTGTTAATAGGTTTAACTTGACGCATTTTGTCATACACATTGCTGATTCTGTTTGGTTTTGGTTTAGGGCAGAAGTTGATATAATGTTTCATTTTATCTCATGCAGTCCACATTTTAGTTCACCTTAGACTTCAGAAGGAGCTAAATATCTTCCTGCATGACAGACCATGTATTCATATCTTTAATTGCTGATGTGATATCTAAGGAAGAAATCACATTGGATATGGGCTGACTCAAAGAAGATAATCCCACAATGTCCTTAGGTCACGCTTTTAATGCTGGAAAAGTTGGCACTTAAAACTCTCATGTTTGTTTTCTCATGATAAAAATGTTCAAGGTAGAAAAAATACTATAATACTACTAGCCATAAAAATATAATTTCTTAAATTAGCTGCTTCTGGAGACAATTTTACAAAATGCTTTAGGTCAGGAGGTGAGTGCCCATGTCCCTTCCTCTTCATTAGTTAGGCATGTTAAAGCTACAGAAAACAAGCCTCAGCAATGCGGGTCAAAGGAAAACTCACAGAGAATTGATGATCAGGCTTTAAGAAAAAAAAAAATATCTGCACCATATTCAGTTTCTTTCTCTAACTTATTGCAACTCTCAAATTAACACCAGTGCAATGAGTCTTTGTAAATTAATGAGTTTAATAAGTGAACAAGAATCAAACAGTCTCTCTTGTTTCAAAACTACTAATAAGAACTTAAACTGAGTATAAACCCCTGATTCATAGCCTCTTGCTAATAACATGCTTTTGTCTCTGAAGAGAATAATTAAATCATCACCACATTCCTTTTACTCTGTATAACTTCCTGTATGATATGAATTTAGATCAAAACATGCCCTTTCTCCCCTAAGGGTTCTTTGTTATATTGCTTAGGAAAATGGTTTCATGAATGGCTTTTGTCCTTGAAGGGATACAAATCAGGCAAGGAAGTTAGCTGTAATGATTGCGTGAACCTTAAAAGGACTTGATAAGCCAGACACACCCTAATATTCTTTAACTGCGTTAGATAACATAGAGATCTATACAAAGTTTGCTATCAAGTAGAAGCTGTGAACATGTTGACACTGACATAAGCAGTACAAAAGGTAGATTAGATTGTCAGTGCAGGGGTATATCGACAAAAGAGGCATATCTGAAATTACACAGAACATCCAAAATCTATTTAGTACTGTAATATCCAACGCTAAAATACATGTGAAATTGAGGCTAGGTCAAAGATATAGGGAAATAAGATTTTGCCATAAAGATGGCAGAAGACTCTACGAAGAGCAAAAACCTAAGTGAAAAGTATGCTACATTAGATTTTCTCTCTGGCTACAGATCCTGGGTCATAAAATATATATATATATATATAGATATATAGATATATATATATATATAGTAGCTGGTTAATATTACCACTTTCTGGATCAGGTAAAGGCTATTGAATACAGAATGTGGAGAAAGATCAGAGGCTACCAAGTCTCATAAAATGGTGATAATGGGTGACCTTTGTAACCTGCATATAAACTGGTCAAATGTCGCAATGGGAAAAGGTTAACAGCAGCAATTTCGTGCTACCTGAAACAATTGCTTCTTGGAATAGCTATTAAACAACTGTATTTCCATCTGCCGGTATGTTTTTAGTTCAAACAGGTAGTGTATTATTATTAACAGCTGCATATCTCATACAGTTACAATGAGGTTCACGGTGTACAGTTAGGTCAGAGCACCAGGAAAACGAATAAAGTGCAGACCCACATGTAAGGTGACCTGGTTTCTATTTCCCATCCTGCCAGAGATTTGCAGAGTGATCTTGAATTCAAGTTCCTTGGCTTTTTTGGACTTTCATCTTGCCATCTGCAAAAATGCACTGTCCATTCACCAAAGGTTCTGGGAAGCTAAGCTCATGGCTATGTAGAGAACTTTGAGATTGTCTAACAGAGATGATGGGTGGAAGTGTAAAACATTGCTATGCATGTTAAACAATTATTGTTTATAGTCTGTGAGTGCCGCAGGAGGATGTCATCTTTCAGCAGATGGTCTAAATCAGCAACATTGTCTCCAATTAGACTAAAAATACCATGACTGAGACCAAATACATGAAGTCCACTCAGTCATTGACATCATGGCAGATTAATCTTCTTTAACAAGGGAAAAGCATACTCTTATTTCAAGTGGTGATGGAAAAAGTCTGAGAAGGCTCAGCATAGTGGCAGGAGCATCACTGAACTATTTTCATACTTTCTGTGGTGCACAGATGGAGAGAGAACTGGACATCCTAGCTCCCTGTGGGAAGGAATCTGTAAACTATGAGCTTTAAGTTCCTTGTAATGCATGACTCCAACTATCAGCTGGTCAACAGGTTTTCTTCTTCCACATAGAAGAGGGACCCCTTTGTTCAACACTAGAGTTTTGCTTTGGTTGACAAACCATGAAGTTAAACCCACAGATATTTTTTGCCTTAATGCAGTTTACAAACTGCCCCAAAATGTTGTTTTCACTGTTTCCTTTTACTTTCAGCAAGCAACCTCCTGATTCTGAATTTTCTTTGTACAATATTTCCAAAAACATGAGCTATATAGCCCCAAATCTCAGCTTGTTATTTCCATCTTCATTTTATCAATCACTTTATAGCCCAGCTTTAAGATGTGTTTGTCTCCTGTTAGGCATATAGATGTTAATTTATCACTTGAAAGACGAGTGAGTGCAAAGTAGCAACCTCCCACAAAATGAGTGGCACATACAATTTTCAGTATGTTTGCTACTTAACTCCTTTATCCCATATAGCTAATGCCACCTACATGTATGCATTTTCCAGAGTTTTTATTTTTAAAATGTCTGCACTAAAATTCAATTTAGTATATTTGTCTTCCTATATCTTGAGCCAAATTACCAAAAGACAGCCCTGATTCATCTGTGACCACAGACAATTAATCCTCTTGCTGCATTTGGTTTAGTGCAACCAGAACCTATTCTGGGGAGAAGAAACATTGTCTTTTTTCTGGGCTACTGGCCAGAAGGGGGGAAAAGGGGGACTTTTGCAGACTGGTATGCATTTCTCTGAAGAGTGTCTTTTCTTTATAATTATGTTTAAAAATTGAAAGAAGTATGGACAAAGCTTTTTAAGATGGTGGTTATGTAGAAATAAGATTTCAAATCCGTTTACGGTATGGTCCTACAAAGAATAAATGTGTGCATAGCTTTGTAGAAACTCATGGCCTATCCTCAGCTTATGCACATTCTAAGCTTAGGCATGATCAGGCCTTTCACTTCAAAATAGAATTGTCCTTATGTTGTTAGCAGACTGAAAGGTCTTCAGCTCATTAACTGTCTACCTACTGTTCCATTTGTTTACAAGAGGCTAAAAATTGTTGCCCCAGCTGGAAAATGTTAGTCCATAAATGTGCAAGACAAAGATTACTTAAAGGAAGTATATGTGCAACAGCATATGTTTCTATATATGCAGGTGCAAGTGCAAACGTGCAAAAATTGAGGTCTTGATTCTGCAAATGTTAAATTGTAAGTCCATCTCCCTCTTTGCTTCAGTGCAACCTCAGAGTCCACATGCTTAATTTAAGAATATACTTGTCTGAGAGTTGATCTTTATATCAAGGATGTGTTTTCTATATGTATTCCAAGCTGAAATGATAATGAATGGGTCAAACATTGGGGGAAAACAATAAATAAAATATAAATAAATAAATAAATGATGATTGCAAAGATGGGGTACACCCATTTCTTTGTGTACTATACAATCCTCCATGGGTGACACAGTGACCATGATCTCATTGTAACAACACTGCTCATCTCAGCCAGTGTGTCTTGCCAATCTACCTGTGTTTCCCTTATCATCATGTAGGAGGTTCAGAAATCTCTGCCCAAGCTCTTCGCAGATTAGTACCTCCACAGGATATGGTTCAGTGCTCTTTTGGGACATGATTTCTAGCCCAGAAAGCAGGACAACCTTCAGGATAATTAGCCTGGGCACCGTGCCTTGCTAGTTATACTGATTCCCTTGCACTTAGGCACATGCTGCCCTCAAACCCTTAGGCAGCCAGCACTGAGACCCAGGAGTTTGCATTACCCTTTTCTTTTCTCCTGCAGAGTACTCAGTCAAGGAGAAAAATCTTCTCTCACAGCTCTCATTTCAGACCTGTGAGTGGTCTCTGTTGAAGCTGGAGAAGTTCTCAGGTTCTAAAATAGGTCTATATAATATACTGCACTTTGAGACAGGATAAGTAAATACATGAGAGAATATAAATACTGTGCCTATAAAGCTGTTTTACGGTCACTTTTCAGAGTGTGTCTGCTCTTTAAAATATTTAGAGATATTTTTTAATATTTTATTGAATACCCTGGTTTACAAGTAAATGCCTAACAACCCCACAGTGTAATGCCTGACATTTTCCTGCCAATATCTGTAGCTTCTAGTGTTTCAAACAGTGTATTTCAGCAATAATATCAACTGAGTTTATTCAATTCAGTTTGCATTCTCTGAAAATGATGTGAAGAGGCAGAATAAGGAGCCCAACAGAGCAATGTGTATATGTGTATTCTAGCACTGCCCAAAAAAAGAGGAATCCTTTCCCATAAAAAAAAAAAAAAAAAAGTCATCATTATCGTTATACATTGGGATGGGAAGTCAAGACTGAAATTTTACATGCAAACTTGCTCTTTTCCCTTCACAGATACTTTGTGTTATTAATTATTCACTGGGGAAAAGCCTGAAATTTAAGCATTGCACTTCTCATATATATCTTAATTGTCAGATGAGAGAGGTTGCACTTTTTTTCTTGATCTCTGTCTCCATGTCTCAGCTCTATAATGAAACAGCTCAGAAAAAAAGAAAACAGCATCTTTGTTTCATACTATATGATAGCCAACAGGGAAGAAAACTCACCTGGGAAACTGGAGAAAGCATGCCCATATTAGCATCTCTTTAAAAGTTATACTAGTACTCAGCTGTTTGTTTCTGCTGAAAGCTACAGCCTCGGTAATTATTTGTGTGTTTTGTTACTTCTGTAGTGCTGAAAAGAGGAAAAAAAAGATTTTACTTTGTAATAGAAACTCCTAATACTTGTGGAAATTGCTGTATCTCAGAAGAGGGGCTGAACCTTGTTAAAATGTGCTAATGCTATTGCAAGTAGTCATAACCTGTAATTCAAATCCCTGACCTGAATTAGAAAGACAGTTACTCTAAAAATGGTAACCGTCTCATAAGAAGCCTAGACTTGCTTTCTCAGTTTTCATGAGAAATTCCCTCTCATCAGAGAAGTTGGTTCAAAACTCTAAGACTGAGTGACAGAGGTGATTTCTCACCTAGGGTGTCACATTGGGTTCAAGCCATAGTGTAGTGAGTTGTAAATATTCTTACAAATCAAGACAGTGTCAAGAGGAAATACTGCAACCACTACTAATATGTAGGGCTGCTGACTTGTGTTTTGTTATAGAGGTCCAAGTTTACTTCCCGCAGGTGAAGGAGAAAAGACAACCCGGGCCCCTTATATACACTGAGGGCTGACCCTGAGATATTTGGCTACAAGAGAAATAAGTCTCTATTAACCCGCTCCCATTTTCTCCTCTGTTTTCCCCACCACCACATTGGGGAAAAAAAAAAAAAAAAAAAAAAAAAAAAAAAAAAAAAAAAAAAAAAAAGGCAGCTTATTAGCAATACAATTAAGTATCAAAGTATTATTAAATCCCTTAATTCATAAATAGCTTCCAGGTAACCAAAATAGTATTCCTTTTTTCTTGTTATTTTTCTTAGTCCAGAATAGATTTGGCAGCTGCTCTTTTGTGCTAAGCATTTCAGCCCAGTTTCTAGAGGACAAGACCATATTTGTTTGGCATTTATGGAAGTAAACTACCATGTACCATGTTTAATCTGACAGCCCCATTTCTCAGCCGCCGTGGACCATAACATAAGCAGTGAAATAAATTTGTTTGAATCTATATATTTCCTATTTGGCATCAGTTACTACAGATGACTTTGTCCTAACTGTATGGTAATAATCCTGACCTTATTTTTTTGCACTGTCTTCATATTGTTGGACCTTAACAATGAAGAATGGACTTGAATTACACTGTGGTATTATCAGAGGTTTGGCATAAACAGACAAAAATACATTAGAGTTCCTCAGGTTTAAATTGACTTGATGAGTTTCAAGTGGAGGAGAAGTTGTGCTGTGGCAAGGCAGACAGTAAATATTGCTTTTGTTGCTGACAGCAGATCTAGGTTTGTGAGAGGCTGAGAGTAACTGAGAGTGAGAAGTCTGTGCTCCTCCAGTGTTAGCAGGTGGTGGTGAAACAGTGGCATCCAGTTCAGAGCACCAGGTAAGCCTCCAGGATGAGTGTTAGTGTCAAATGATGGGTATATCGATGAAAGAGGATAAAAATGAAGTCAGAAAACAGCACATTAACAACAGCCTTTCACCTCCAGACAGCCCTTTGTGGTAAAGGCTCTGTCCAGCCAACAGCACTAGCAATGTGCTGCAGAAGATTTTCAGAACAGTAGCCAGATTTGAGAACTTCAGATCAACAAGCATCACTGTCAGATCAGTAATTGGTCCTTTTCAAAGTCCTGTTTTAGTCTCAGTTACACCTTCTCAAATCCACATGGTTTGCATTAGGGTTAGTCAAGACAAAGTTAATTTCAGTAACCTCATCAAAGAATAGACTGAGATAAGTAAAATAAAAAGATAAAAGGGACAGTCAAAGACAGTGAAGAGTTTCTAATGAACATCAACTAGGTAGTTTAGAGATCTTCAACCTTAAAAACTGATGGGGAAGGTCCATATTTTTCAGTCATCTGCCACCTTTCTGATGATGGCTTAGGAATGTTTTCCAATAATACTAAAGAAAAAGAGACCCTGAAGTACACATAAACAATATTGTTGTTTTCTCTTGAAAGTGACTGAAAAAGCAGAGATGTTATATAACTGCCTATCCTTTCCTCCTCCACCTACTCCAGTTTCACACTCAGTAAAGTGCTTGAAATTTGTTAAGTGAAGTTTCCTAAATGGAAGTGGGAGAAGAAAAGGACTAGTTGCACTTCAAAGACTCTGGACATGCTTTCCTCCAAGTACTCCCACAAGGTCAACACAGTGTGAATACCAAAATCTGTGCTCTTAAAAATGTTAAATCCCATGCATTGAGCCCGAAGCCAAACTTTGGATCTGGAAACGTCTGTAATTTGGGGAAGACTGAATGAGTATCTGAACACTGTGGCTCAGACCTCTTCCCAAAATACAGTGGTTGACCTCCATCTGCACTCATCATGTCCTCTTCTCAGATGACTGTGGCTCCTTTGCATGTTGTGGCCAACTGCTTCAAAACAAGACTGCACCAGAGAGCTTCAAGATAATGAAAAATAAAACCAGCAGGAGTTGTTTTTTTTTTTGAATGTGTTATTCTGTGGCATGTTTTTCCATTATAGCCTGAAGAAATTTTAAGCAAAAAACTGAGTGTAGTAAAATCATTGTCTTATCTCTTGAATCAGACCACAATAATAACTGCAAGTTTCAGAGATGTTTGTTAACATTTGCACACAAATTTTCATGTTCATTTTAGCAGTTTTATTTTTATGATAGGTAATCAAGATCTGTTGCTGCTCATTGCCTAGTGTGGTAATTAAATAATCAAATATTTTGCCATAATTTACAAATGACTGCTGTGAATTTTGGCTTTAGCCACCCTAAAACATCTGTTAAAAACCACTGGATCTTCTCATACAATGGGAAGCCCCAGAATAACATGGTTACCATGAAATAAAAAAATTTAGACTTCAAGGATCTGAGACCATGCCAAGTGGAAGAGTTCATCATATTTTCATGGGGTTTGATTTGCCTTAGTTTGTAAGGAAGTACCTTATATTTGTGTTAGAAGTGTTTCATAACTGGTGTTTTGAATGGGTTCATGAAGCCAATGCTCTGCAGATCCTTCTAAGCAACTGCTGGCTTTGTGTCTGTGATGCTTGGACATAGGGTTCAGTGAACCCAAAGGCTGATTTCAACCCTGCATTGTAGCAAGAGTAACAGATTACTGTTGCTAAGGTCAGAAGAAGTATCTTAGAAATCTTCAGGAAGACAATTCTGCATGGGGCTTCAACCTAAATAATTTTAAAATACTGATCTTGGACCCAGCAGCTGCAGTTGCTTATGTGGAAGTGTGCCTTCAGTGGAAGTGGAACACATCTGCACTGTGAGATTTGCTGCTTCTGGATACTGTGAAAGTTGAAAGAGTAAGATGTGTGGCAGTTCCATGACATTGTGATTGAAATCTAGATAATCTATTTCTGCAAATGCCTCAGAAGCTGTGGGGGAATTCTGCTTGAAATTGCAGCCTTTGAAGCTCTCAGTGAAGGAAAAAATTGACCTCTTCTAATCAAGGACACCACTCACTAGCAGGAATGGTCTTTTAGATCCAGACATCAGTGGACAAAAATATCTGTAAACTATCCAGAAATAAGTATCCTTTAAAAAGCAAATAAGTAACATCTTAAAAAATAAACAAAAAAGAATCAAAGATTTAATTACTCAGGTAGGACAAATGCTCTTGGTATAGCTTCCATCTGAAAGAATGGAGTGACCCACATTATTGACCCTAGATGGTATCCCTTTGTGCCTTGATATGACTGAAATAATTTGTGACAGGGTTTAACAGTTTTCACATATATATATATGTATATATATATGTATATATATATATATATGATAAATTTGAAAAAATAAAAAATCTTGATTTTCTTGCTTTATCTTACATCCCCTGCCTCCACCCCACCTCCCCCTAAGAACAAAATAACAATAAAATAAAATATATAAAATCTAAAAATCTTTTTGTTTTTATGTTTCACTATTAGCCTTCTTAAGATATTTGGGAAGTACGCTATATTGTTAACCCTTATCTTACAAAAAGGAATCAAGAGCACAGATGAACAAAAACCCCAGGTTTTCAGTGAAACATAGGCATTTATAGCCTACTGATTTCTACATGTCTTACACAAGGTCAGAAAGGTTTTGTAAACAAATAGGGTTCTGAACCAAATTAATCCCCTGCTCAATAGAATGTTTTTCATCTTAACTGTTATAATGGTAAAGTTTAATGACATTTTTAAACATAATTTTTGAAAAATAATAATACATATACTGTAAAGTTCTCATATAAAGAATGGAAAGCACATATTACTAGTACTTTAATCTTCAGTGTTCTATAAAATAACATAATTTACATAAAATAACCCTTTTGGCAACATCTAAAAAGCTTAGTACATTTTGAAAATGGGTAGGTAGGAAATCCTGTTGATTTAGTAGGTGCATGTTTGATTCACAAGGGAACCTAATTTGGGCCTAAACTCTGTGGGTTTAGCAAGACTCTGACAATGTGATAGAAAAGGAAAAATAAATAAATAAATAAATAAATAAACAAACAAACAAATAAATAATTGGCAGATTCTAGAGGGCACAAAATATTGTGAGCTATCAGACACAGAAATTCACATGGTCAGCAATGTGTCAGATAGCCAATTGTTTTTAATCTTCATTTTATGTGCTGGAATGATTATAGTTTGTTGTTTTTTTTTAATATTTTATTTTATTTGTTGTTGTTGTTTGTTTGTTTGTTTTGTTTTCTTTTGTTTTCTTTTTTTCCCCTTACACTCAGTTTCTAATTTGTCTGAATCATTCACAATGAATTCCTGCTTATAGTTCAGGCAATGCAGCTCTGAGCTCAGTGGGGTTGTTATCCTTTGTGCTCTAAGCAGATCTACAATATCTGGCTTGATTAATCTGTTTGTCTTTGTACAGTTTATTTAAAATGTCAAATGAATAGTTAATGTGGGAAAACATTCTGGGCCAAATTCATCTTCCAGCTACACCTGTGCTGCCTAAGCAAAATCCAAGGAATCTTACAGCTGTGAAGAGAGCAGAAGTTGTAGCTCAGTCACAACAAAGAACATGCTCTGATCCTGAGTACACTAAATCTCAAATCTCACGATTTGAAACCTGTTGACTCAAATTTAGATAATCAAGACTACTGCTTTTACAATGGTCTCATGTTCACACACATCAGGTTTTACCTTTCAATTTTTCATATGTAGCCACTCATTCTATTCCTTTTTGCCATACCTGTGTATGCAATTTTCATAGTCAGAAGCATTTCTATAATCACCGTCCTTTCTGCCTGAAGTACTGAAGAAGCAGCATAAAATTAGACAGTCTAACCAAAGATCAGACAGTCTAACCAAAGACCAGTGAAGAGAGAGTAGAATATTCATCAAGATAAAATAATTAGGGATTTAATTCAAGTTAGCAACTCGTGTTCAATGCTACCGGACAGAAACTTAACCTTAGGCAGTGTCTATGTCATGTCATCTTCCTTGGCACTTTAGCTTGAATGAGTTAGCTTTGATTAGCCAGACTAAATCTCTCTTTTTTTTTTTTTGTTTTTTTTTTTTGTTTGTTTGTTTGTTTGTTTGCTTGTTTGTTTTTTTGTCTGTTTACTTGTTTAATTTGCCATAGATATGTGGTTGTGGCTGTATAACCACAGCCAGCACTAGGTCTCTGAGAACATCAAAATTTTTGCAATACTTATGTGGTAAAAGTCTTTTGGGAGGTTCTTAGACAGTGAAAACAGAGAAAACCTGTCATGCCTGAGGCAGCCTGAAGAAGCTAAGTAGGTAATGAAAATGATCCAGTCACACAGTAAGAAAGTTCTATCACGTTTAGGAATAATACCCATAGACCCATATGTTCCTGTGGTTAGGCAATATCCAAGTATCAAACTGAGGAATACTCCAAGGAAAATCAATGGTCATCTCCAAAACTGTGGTTCATTCCGTCTTAATATCTGAGGTAGATGAAAGAAATTGCTCTATGGAGATACAATTCTCAGTCACCGAATCTAGACAGAGCCTGGGTGACTGGCTTAGTCTGAATGCATTACTTTTGTAGCTAGCTGGAAAAAAAAAAAAAAAAAAAAAAAAAAAAAAAAAAAAAGGAAAAAAAAAGTCATTCTAACTGCCTTACTGCAATCATCATTCAGTGATTTTACAGAAGAGTGATACAAAATCTCAGTCTTCCTGAATCTCAGGTAAATCTTTCTGAACAGTCCTGCAGACAGTAAAGGAAGCTCTTGAAAGCTAGCATTTAAGATAATCAGAAGGCAAACAAATAAGATTGCACATTTCCAGGACTATCACTAAAAATAATGCTAAACTTGGTAGTGCACACCCATTCAATGTTAAAAAGATACTGTTTTTTGCTGTCTCAACAGTATTTTTTCAGAGGTGGTTTTGTATATGAGCATTTGTTTTTGAGATCAGCAATATTCTTAGACATGTTGGTGAACTGCATCTCCAACTATCTCTTTTAAAACCATCCCAGGAGGATTTCAAATATTGTTTTCTAAAAAACTGTGATCCAATTGTCCACTTCAAAGGAAGACATTCCTGCTAACCCAGCAAGTTGTATATGCAATCTTTCTTATGGTGACAAAGCACACAATGCATGTCTTGAAAAGTTGATCTGCACTGATAGAAAATAATATATAAGAGATGAAAATGTGATGTCTTTGTTTCACCGCAAGACAAAGGCTCTGATGAGTGCACTGCTGCTTTATGTTCCAGTTAAGTAGATCCTGCTGTCTTGTTTTCTTCTTCAGCAAAACAAACTTAGGTCAGCCACCCAGTACTACTTACACTAGTCACACAACCCCGTCCCAGCTTCAAATGCAGCCTCCTTGGATGAATAATATGAAAAAAATACTGGAAAGACAAACTTTGAAAGAAAGCCCTTTGTTAGCCCTTCAAACTGAAGAAGGTCTTTCCCTTACCCTTTGAGGTCATCTTGTATGAAAGGCCATTCTTTTTAAGTTAGTCCTATTGCCCAAGAGAACAGGTTTGATCAACTCTCATTGCATACATGAGGAAAGTATGAGACTGGTAACTTTTTATTTTTTTGCTGTGAACAGCACTATTAGATTTCCAAGAATTCTGCCCAACTGTAGAACTACATGCCATTTCTTTTCTCACTCTGCTCTCTTGTGGATACCTCTCTTATTTTGTAATCTTCCCTTAAATACAAGTTCTAGTGCAAGAGCTGAAGCTTGTGGCTTGAAGTTAGGAAGACATGATATATATTTTTAATACCGATCTTTGTATTGTATAATGCATGCAGTCTATCGCCAACCCAGTGTCCATGTCATACCTTTAACAAAGTGATTCAATATTTTTCTATTCAGTGGCTGGAGTTTAGCTTCCTTTTTATTTTTTCTCTTAGAAAATGCTAAACTGAATCTTGCCTCGTAAAGCCTATATATGCTGTTTTTGCACAGACTCCATGATAACAAAATCACAGAATCACAGAATTTTGGAAAATATGACAACACATCCTGAAACAGAATTGTCAGCTGAAAATATGGAAGAGTTTAATAGTTTTAGAGGCCTGAATGTAATCACAGAAATGTGGAAATTAAGCCATCTTCCCATCCAAATCATTCACGACCCATTTCTGGTTTAAGATTTGACATTGTGGGTACATGGGACAATTACCTGTCTTTTCTCCATACTTTGGTGATTTGGGTGTCTAAGCTGAGAGTCCACAGAGCTTTAGTCTCTCAAGCTGTCCATATAGAGAGGTAAGTTTCAGTAGTAGATGAATGGGAACCTAACTGAGGTTCAGGGAACTGTCATACAGAGCAGTCTGTACACAAAAAAATTACCCTCTTCGATTAGATTACTATGAGGATACAGACACTTCTTTAACAACCTTACAGACTGAGCAATTGCCCTGAAAATAAAACTGCCTGAGCAACAATGTCAGAGAGAGCTTCCCAACGCTACCCTCCACATGGGTTCCAGGCCTGGTGAGGGGGTCAGAAGGAGGAGCTCAGATTCGTTAGCTTGTTCAGTCTTTGGGCTGCCATCCAAGGCCAACAGCAAGAATGCCAATGGTGGTGGAGGTTTGTATGATGTGGTGTACCCTCTCTGCTGCTCCAAAACTGTCTGTGCTTTCTTTATTCTCTTGTGTTCTTGGAAATTCCAAGACTTTTTATAAAGATCTTACAAGAGGGTAACCAGAAATATTATATAAACCAACAGCATTCTTCCAGAAGTGCATTTTGCCGCCTGGTAGCTACCCACATTGCTTCAGTGTCTAACGACAGTTGATTTTTGAGGTTGTGTTTCTCAGTGTGCCTAAAGGTGCTCAGTTATGTGGTTTCCTGACCACCACAGTCCTTAGGGACTGATGAGCAGAATTAGCTCAATACACAATTCAGTGCTGACAGAAACACAAATGCCCCAGTTCATCACTGCACGTATATAAATGCTTAAATCACACAAAATTTAGTGCTATTTAAGCCAGCTTCCTTTATCCACGTTAATCATCCCAGCTATTCAGTTAGTGTGGCATATGCCTGACTGCAGTTTGAAGACCCCCAAAATGTGGCCTCTAAAAATCCTCAGGGTGCAGAAGAGATTTCACTGGCAGGCAATATAGCAAATACTGAAGTAATTGATAAGAGACATGGAAATAATTAGCTTATCACTGGACAAGCAGAGGCAGTTTGAAGAGTAGGCACAGAATCACCAAAAACTGATAGGGAGCTGCTAAAACAATTTTTTGTATACACCTCCTGCAGCCCAGCTTTTTCTAGATATCCAAGGTAAATTACTCCTGTCTAATTCACTTCTGCAGCAAATACAGTTAAGTCTGCGGTTTTACTTTTTGTACCTACTTCAATTACACTATATTGTAATTTATTGGTATGGGCTCCCTAATGATTTTTCTCTTAGAGAATATTAAGAAGTCACTGGCTCAGAAATATAACTGACTGCAATGATCTGTTCCACCATGCAACATACTTGCAAGGAAAGGCATTTGTTGTAGTACTTTGAGAGAATTGTCCTTTGAGAATGGCATTTTAAAGTGTTCACCTAAATTACAGTTGTGCTGTAAATATGACAGGTTTAAACTAAGGCAGATGAGAAATTACATATATGAAAAATTACAGGGATATGATCTCTTTGCACTGGTGCATAAAGATTTAATCTCCTAGGTTAAGTACCCAGAACACAGCACTTGTGTCAAGATAATAGTTAGAAGGATGCTTAAAGAAATGTTTCTCATGGTTATTTCTTAGAGCTTTGAGGTATTCTCTGAAGAAAATATATTTCATGGAGTACAGGTGTAAAGCTCTCATGGTGACCCCCAGATGAACACAATTCTAGGGAAATGTAGGCAGGGGAGGTAAGTGACAACTAAAAGGCTGGACCACACACCAGCTCTTATCTCAGCCTTTCACTTTCTAAGAATACTCCATAAATTTCTGGTTAAAGCAGCAATAATATCTACCAGGAAAGTGGTAGAATTCCTGGAGAATTTAGCAGAGATTAGGTCGAGAAATGTTACCAAAATAAAATAAAATAAAATAAAATCCTCTGAATCTCTGTAACTGTGCCATAGTATACCCTAACAACTTTTGGAGATACCTCGGTATTCAGGAAAATGCAACCTGTAGAAAATCTCATATACTAAAGGGACTGTGATAATAAATACCTTTGATTATAGTTTTCCTGAAGTAAATGTTATGTAGGTCCTTCCCCTTATATCCAATGCCATTATTCCCCTTAAATCTGAGTGTGATGGACACAGTTAAATATGTATTCATGAAACCACAGCCTTTGGTGTGATATTTGAGTTACCTTTGTTCAACATTCTACATTTGCTGTATAACATCAGCACAACAGGTAATAGCTCACAGTAGCTCCTACATGAGGTTGGGAGAGCTCTGCATAGGGACGAGGCACAGGCCATGCATTATTAAATATTTTCATCTGATGGGGAGAATCCCAAAGCAAGAGGACTTCAGGACTGTCCTACTTAGAGAATGGGGGAAATGCCTGTATTTAAGGAGTCTGAGGAGAATGTAAGGGGTATTGGGTGCAAGCATCACATACTTTCTGTGACAAAATACATTAATATTATCTTTGGTGTGCAAGTGAAAAGTACTGAGCCAACAAAGTGCCTTGCACGTGGCACAATCTTCTGCTACTCTCTGCAGAAGAATGATGCACAGCTCTCTGCTGTCTACACCTTTCAATTGTAGAAAAGCCAGGGTATTCAGACGGAAGATTCAAATGTTTTGAAGATTATGAAAATTATGTCCAAAGAGAGACTTAAAAGATCTCAATCTGTTTATATGATCAAAAAGAAGAATGAGAGACTACAAGTATGAGCCTTTACACAAGGAAAAGAAAGTGGATAATAAAAAGTCTTGCAGAGAAAGGCATCACATAACACAAGAAATTAGGGACAAATATTTAACAGAAAGAACCGTTAATCAATATAACAAACCACTGGTAGATTGTCTTCTGGAATACATATTTAAGCTGAAGTAGAAACAGAAATTACAATTTTCATATAAGAGTAAGTAGATGACATTTAATGGCCTGTAATATGTAGGAGTTCTAGGTAAATAGACTAATGGTACTTCTTGGCTTTAAACTCTGTTAATTTATTTCTCCTAGGAATACAATTCATATAGTTCTTTCCTTCACAGAAAATTGGTTGCTGTAATAAGACACGTTTTTTAAAAATAAAATTCCATCACATGAACAAAGTCAGATCCCAAAGAAAAGCAATTACACAATGGCAAATTGTAGTGGCCTTTCTAAACAGTCACATTCCAGATACTACAACTGTAAATAGTTACTTGTACTGCAGACAAAAAAGCAAGAGAATTGCTTTAAAGTGTCTTTGATACGTCTCTTAAATTGTAGTCTTCATTTTGAGCTGTTGAAAAATTTCTACCAAACACAAAATCAGATAAAAGATGCAGGCATTTAATCTCTCTTCACTTAATGGATTCTTCACAAAATCCTGGGATGTGGGCACGTCCCCTACAGCTTTCTTTCCACAGATTTCCATAGAAAATATCCTTGTTTTCTTACAGGAGACCTGAAATTTTTGGAACGAATCTCTTCACGCTGCTTTGGATAGACCAGTGTATAAAATTGGCTCCCTACTATAGCATCATGAAGATACCCCATAAATATCTTTTAAACTGGTAAAGACAACTTTTTATATAGTATATGTGGTAAATACAACTATTTAAACTGTGTATTGTAAAATACCAAAAATGAAGTATCTATGTCCATTTTTACTATAAAAAAAATAAAATATATATATAGCAGTATTAATCAGTATTTTCTAGATGATCTCAACTATTATCATCACATTTGTACAAGAAATCTACAATGATTTGTCCAAAGTCACCAAATACTCTACCGGTGAATCTAGAAGACTGTTTATTTTGTGCTCTGTCCTTCAAGCAACTTTACAAAACTTTCATTTTGTGTATAGCTAGAATCTCTCTCCATTTCTATAAATCCTTTGTGCTCTTGTGCTCTTTTTTTCTTTTTTTTTTTCTTTTTTTTTTTCCACATTTGTAAGACTTTCTTTAAGATTTCTTTTCTGTATGTATTTGTTCTATGCATGCTGCTGGCAGAGAGAGGAGAAAAGCTGGCCAAAACTCAGGTATTTTACTGTACATCTGGAAGCTGGTTTTGCAGACCTAGGGCAAAATTCTGGCCCAACTGAAATTAATGGCAAAACTTCAATGGGGCAGAATTTCACCCCTGGGAACTAAGTAAAAATATCTCCACCCTTACAAGCTGAGAACAGAAACTTGCTTTCAACAGGACTTTGCTACTACCTATTCTGCAGTAGTTCTAAAGAGAGTTTTGTAGTCAGCCTAGTTAGATGTTTAAAGGAAATAAGAATAAAATCGTGGTAAATACCATTTCACTGACTTATAAAAATATAGACCAATTAATTCACGTATATAGAAAATTCCTGAGAAAATCTTATACCTATGTTGCATAGATCTTTTTGTTACTGACTTAGAGTGAAGATACTTCTGTTAACACAATTTTTTTTCTAGATAATATATATATATATATATATGTATATATACCTAAATTGAATTTGGAAAAGTTTATTATGTGGGTAAGGTAATAAATCAAAATAAAATCACTAAACAGACAGAAACCAAGAATTCAACCTCTCAAATTGGAAAATAAATAAATAAATAAATAAATAAATAAATAAAAATTAAAAAAGGATGGGAGAAGGCAAAAAAATATATAAAAGCTCATTTTCATTTCAAACAAAAGTTAATTCAAAGCTAAATGGAAAGGAACTCCATAATTGCTTCTAAGGCTTATACTTTTGGGCCTCATTTTTATGGAATTTTCCAAAATCTTTCAGTTCTATGTACTAAAGTCATTCTGTACTCTGTGGCTGGATGCAGACATAGCATTATTGGAAGACAAATTTTGGCCTGCATCATCAAAACAGAAAGAGACCATAGATGTTAGTCCAGGTGTTCCTTTTTCTTCCATTTTAAAATGGGGACCAAAAGGATGAGCATACTTGGCTGGAATCTCTCTTTTGTTTTTTGCAAAGGGTGAAAGTAAGGAAATCCTTGAGACCAATCAGTGAGGCTTAAGAATGACTGACGTTAGGCTTTGCTGAAGTGTGCTGCTGAAAGAGAAGGGATATTTGAATTACAGTCCAACAAGGTTGCATGCAACAAAACTGATCACTGTCCAGGTGCAAATTCACAGGGAACGGCTGAAGACTTGTCTTAACTTCAGGCTATTAAACTGCATTATTTTCCTTTTACAGCTCAGGTTTTTTGTTTCCTCTTACTCTTTCATTTTTTGTTTTTATTTGCTCTGGTCAGGTTCCAAGCCACTCACTTCCCTGCTTAAGACAAAGCATTTTCTCAGGTGCTGTTATCCTCATAACCTCAGTTAGTAATTGATTCACATATATCACTTTCCAAGATGGCAGTGCTAAGATTACTACTAGGAGATACAAAAAAGGAAGGCCATAAATTACAGCAACACATTTAGAGGTAACAGAGAATCAGAGCATAGCAGTGGGTCATCTGTCTCTTTACCTATATTCCTGAGGTATTTTGGAGAAAAAAAAAAAAAAAAAGAGAGAGAGAGACATAAACACTCATCATGTTCTGAGCATTGCTCAAGCATAGTTAAAAAATCATGCTTTGAAATTTATTAGATTCATGGTGGAAGAGCTAAAATTGGTATACAAGACATACAAGACTTTCGGGTCAGTTTGCTTCAGACAACATTGGGATTTTTTGCAGATGCTACTAAAATGTAATTATGTCATTGTTCCAAAATTGACGGGGTTATCAGCAGAGGGGCGTGAACCCAACCAAAGTGAGCAGTCATAAATATTCCAATAAATGTTTTTGTGTCTGCCTCTATGAGGTAGTACATAGTATTAGAGTATTTCACTTCAGATATGTGGGATCAAAAATATATCTATATGTGAGAGCTCAGAGCTAAATTTACAGGTATCCAGAGCAAGGGACAGACTTCAAAACAGCTCAGCTCAGGCTTTGTTGTGACATTTATATTTTAGGCTGACTTTGTTTTAGAATTATTTTATGATACTCCTGATTTATTGATCTTTTTTCTTCATTTTGTTTGCTTACACGTCCATCTTTTCCTTTCTTTGATGTTTCTCATTCCCAAGTCTTTCCCCCCTATAACCTCATTTTTCTCTCCCTATGCTCCCTATGTATCTCATTTCTATTGACTTAGTTATTAGTGATTTTATTTCCAACACATTCTACTACTAATAATGTATGTGAATGCCATCCAGTGTAACTTACTTCTGCTCCAACTTTGCTTAATATACAAATACAGAGGCCATCCAAATATGGGAGATGGGATATGAGGGGGAGGATTTAGATTCTATGATGGCTGGAGTTGTTAGCTCATTCAATTATAGTCATTCAAATGTATGAAAGAGGCATCCAGGTTCTGCTTGCACCATCTGAAAAGAGGTAAGTACCTAGCACAAGACAGTTAATAAAAGCAAGAGCCAGTTGATAGGAAACAGTCAAGAGAAAATCTGCATTAAAAATCTGTCTCGTCCTTGGAGAGCAGCAATGGACTGAGGCAAGCAGGGAGATCCCTTTGCTAAATTGGAATTCAGAGACTCAAACTGCCTTCTTCCTTTTTCATACATTTGGGTAGGGACAAGTACTGCTGTACTGGAGCCAAGGCAGGTGGTCCAACTCTTTCACCTAATCCTTTTCCAGAACAACCTTTGAAATGGCCTGAAAATTTGGAAGACTTGAGGAGGCTTCAAAGTATGCCTATTTTTACCTACTGACAATGTATGTCATTTTAGGATATGAGTTTTCTTAAATCAAAATGAAGAGGAAGCAAAGTGGTTGGGTAACATTTTAAGATTTCAATCAGCCTTTAGTCCACACAGCTTGAGAGCTGGATCCTGGCAGGCAATATTCCCTTCTGTCATGTGCCTTCCAGAGTGAACAGACACTATTCATCATGCATGGGATCAGGGTCTTGTGTTCCTCACATTTTCTTGTTCTGTCAAAATAAAGGCAAGAAAAGCCTTTGCTTGAATGTAGCTATGAAGATACTTGTTCCCCATAATTACCCAATTTAGCTGTACAAAAGGATACCACACTTATATCTGGAAAAGTATTGCATTTTTGGGAACTGTTTTGAAATGGACCAAATTTGAGTCAGTGTCCATCTGATATTACTTAGTTGTTGTGGTAGTATTGTTTGAAGTGGTTTCCTTCAGCATTGGCTTGGGCTCATAAACCACTCAGCAATGGTACATGCTGCCACCCACATTTAACTCAGAGGCAAGCAATGCACAGCTGGAAATAGTCATTGCTCTAGAAAGAGCAGTAAGAGCAAAGCACATGTAGAACTTGCTGACTCATCTCCTTGGCTAGCTTGGTTTTCAGAAATGTAATGGTGTATGAAGGGATGAAATCTAGAACTGCTTAATTATACAGGGGGAGATGTAAAAAGTCTGCCAGAAAATGCTATCTCTTTTCTGCAAGCAACATACACAATTTGAAGTTTTCTTCAATGCGGAACTTTGTGGATTTTTACTATATTTTAGCAAAGATATAGAATAAGCATAAGATCATTGTCAGTGAGAACTGCAAAGACAGGTAAAGAAAAGAAGTGGTGGTAGATCTGCCAAGCTTTGGTGAAAGAAAGATTTAAATGGGATTAACATGCTAAAGTCTTAGGGGTGAAGTTTTGCTTGAAACCTAATCACAACACAGCAGAGCAACAAGTAGAATAGTGTAGAAAGTAATCAAAAGTAAATGGACCGTAAACTTGCAAAGCAATAAGTGCCAAAATCTGTAACGAAAATCTAGTGGAATGACTCTATCTTCCTTCCTTCCACATGAGGGGAAAAAAAAAAAAAAAGGCATTAAGATATGGTAACAAATACCTCATCATTTAATTAAGTTAGTTTTGCTCTTGTGTCTACTCTCCTGCAGTTTTCTAATAATGATTTCTGCATCTTGTTAATTATTTGCATTATAATAATTGCATGCTGGGTGTTAGAGAAGATCAGACTTTCACTTCAGCAGGCTCTCCTATACAAGTACGAGTCAAAAAAATTAAAAACAAACAAAAAACACAAAGACAACCAAATACACACATACACACACACAAGAAATAGCAAAAACAGCGATGACAGGAACAGGATACTATGGAGAAGAGGAAAGGAAGGGGCACTCTTCCCAGTTCATCAATGGAACACTGAATACTCCTTAGTTTCCAGATGAAGGACTGTGATCCCCTAGTCCTTCAACTGTCGTAATCAAGGTTGCAGAAGTGACAGGATAGCTTGGAAGCTGAGCATGAAAGTTAAAAACAGGTAGAGCTGAAAACAGCACTTCAGTTTCTTAAAACATATCAAAGCATCAAACATGATGTCATGACTATGAAGAAGTAAAATGAAAATTTTCAGAATTTCTCACAGAAAAAAAAAAAAAAAAAAAAAAAAGGTAAAAAACTTAGAAGGAAGCCCCAGGAAAACTTGATAATAGGCAATTGCATGGGATGTGAGAGACCAGGTTCACAGATGATCCAGAAAACAAGCAGACTCGAAATGGAGAGACTAGTATTCCCTGTGAGGGCTTGAAACTCCGAATCAGTCCATCTGTTCTTGCAGAGTCATCCCAGATGTGAGGAAAACAGCCCTCAGAATTGATAAGACATTTTGGTTTTCATTAGCTGTCATTTTTCAACAGGTAACTGTTTCATAAAACAAAAATGTTTTTCACCTCAGAGTCTGTGTTTGCCAGTGCAGTATGCAGTGAAGTTTGCCAGTAGATTCTTCTCTTAGTGGTATTTTGTTGAAATAAAAGAATAATAAATAAATAAATAAATAAATAAATGTACAGTATCTGCATATAAATTTCATATATTGAGGCTTCAAAAAGACAGTAGAACCGTACCACAAAATAAAACAGTACTGCTTTCAATCCTAACATTTCCCAGTCAATCCCAGTAACATATACAGTTATTTTTTATTATTTGAGTTAAACACCTTTCCTCTAAATGAATTATGGTAGGCTGAAGACCTGCAATCACTTTTCCTATTCTCAACCAGCCTTTGTTTTTCCACACCACTCACTCCAAAACTGACAACAAGAAAGGTCAGGTAGGTCACACTTAGCTAGTCCCAAATGCCACAGCATATTATCCAAGAGAGAGAATATAATTATCTTTTCACAAGTGGCAATTAGTAAGAATACCCCCCATCAATTCTGTTTAGCATTCAACATTTGCAGTGTGGCAGAAGCCAAAGCTTTACAACAGCAAGGCCAAGTTACCTTAATAAGGTTAAAACTAACACGAAATGCTAAAGGTTTTTGTGTCAGCAGAAACATTCAAAACTCTGAAGTTTGAAGAAAATACAATTTCAAAATATCTTTTGTAAAAATCTGTGTTGTGAAAACATGTATTTGTTTAGGGTGTTCTTTCTGCATTTTAGGAAATCTTGCACAGTTAATGGATAATAAATAGGTAGCAAATCATTTAGTATTATAATGAGGTAGAATGCTGAGCCTATTATCATCTAATTTTTATGGAAAATCAATGTTTTATATACAGTAAGTAAATTCTTCTCTTTATTACTAAATCTATTTACATTGCACAGGGAAAAACAGAGGTAGTAAGAATTTAAGTCAGCAATTAGAAAAGAGACAGTTAATCTGTGATACCTCTGTTCCTGGGTGCCTGATGTAAGTACTTGAAATTATTTTCTGAAGCTTTCAGTTGTGGTCTGGCTTAAGCCTAGATCTCCCTTCTCCCAGGTCTGCGCTTTAACCACAAGACTATTCCTCAGTTCTTCTACAATGAATAAAATTAAATTATATAGATATTGAGAGTCTTCATTTCAGTATCTATAGCCTAAAACTGAAAGTATCCTGGATCACCAACAAAGAGTCCATACATTACAAATGCTTATTTCCTATCATGCCATATCAACAGGATCTTTTTTTTTTTTTTTTTGCCAAGTTAAAATTCTTATATGTAATGGTCTCCAATTTCAGCACTGAGTGAAATGGCCTTGGACTTGCTCATTTAGGATTGTTTTATGCTACAATAGTCTGAACGTGTCTCATTGATTTTTTCCAAGTGATGTCTGGTTTTCTGTTATTTGTCTCATAACTACAGAATCCTGTTCTGGTGGACTCACAGTTGAAAAGCCCTGAACCTTTCCAAGGGGAGCAAATGCACTCATTCTGACACCAGACCCACAGAGAATTCCAGTAATTCCCACAGAAATTTAGCCATAAACCATTTGGGATGATACAGAAATGTCCAATGGGAGGGAATGAATTAACGTTCGCCCACTTCTTTCAAAGCACTGAAAAACACACTGAGTCTTTCCTATTTCAGGAGACACAGCCAACTACTGACAGTCAACCCAGTGTCCACTTGGAGCAGACTGTGCAGTGTATCCAGGAAAATCAGCTCTCTGGCAGTTATCTAGCGGTATTAAGCTTGTAGGTTATATGGGTTATATGATGGAACAGATATGAAAGCAGGGTTACTTTTCTTCTTACATTTTTGCTTGTCTAAGAAGAACTGACAAAACCACAGACAATTAGCTGAGATGGAAAAAGATATATATATTAAAAACAACGACAAAAAAAAAAAAAAAAAAAAAAAAAAAAAAAAACACCTGTAGAAAAGTCATTGTTACAGAATGCTTGAGAAAAAAAAATACTTACTTGCCAAATGGTAATTACTGTTGAACTAACAGTATGGGGTTATGATGTAGTAATTAACAAATTTATGCATTGCAATTTCTCTCAAGCTTTTGGTAAGGAATCAGGATAGTTCTGCAAGTGCTCTTACACGAAGTTCTCCTGTAGACATGTAGATGGACTCTGCCAAGCTCTGTCTACAGTTGATTGAAAGCTTTAATTTTCAGTATTACCCAAGCAAATTCATGTGATTTCACAGGCACTCTGTACTCAGCAGAAAATAACGCAGAAAATATTTCTGTTGGTTTTGGATGAGTAACCAGTAGCCCATCAGAGACTCGATTTCTGTCTTCTACCATAAAGACCAGCATAATAACTCTCTATCAGTTAGGTAAATCAATGGCTAAATCAAGATCTTTAAGATACCTCATTCATCCAGAAACTGGTTTCCCTCCTCCCTATCTTCTGAAAAGATATAACTTCCCCAGCAAGTCTTTTTTTTTAACGGTTTACAGAAATCACATTGGTCATCAGGAGTGAAGTGAAAGCCAGGAAGTTCCCTGCCTGCTTACGGATGGATTCATTTGTCTTTAAAGCTTATGAGTTTTTGTTCTTCCTTTTGCTGTTTGACTATGATGGTGTTTAAGAGAGTATAATTAATTTCAAGTCCTCCATCTGAGACCTTAGGAGTTCATGATATAGTTGGCAAGACAAAATATAAAGGGAAAGAAGCAAAAACTGCCATATTTTTATGTGCATAGTCTTTTTGCCCATGTGATATTTGCCTCAGGCCACATGAAGAGTCAGCATCAATGGCAGGGTCTGAGTCTGGGACCCCCAGGTATGTTGATCTAAACCTTCTGCTTGTAGCTGCATCCTCCAGGCTCAAAGGAAAGGGCTTTTCAAAGCTTGCCACTGTGAACCCAACACAAGTCTGAAAATGAATCAGTTAGTTACCAGCAGTGACCGCACTCTGACCCTTATTTCAAATGCATGTAGCATTAAACATTAACCAGGCAAAGAACTAAAACCTTGCAAGGGGCCTGTCCAAAGCACGAATCAACAATAGCATGCAGTGTGCTAGGGACAGACACGCAAACGCCAAAGTCTGATCTATTCTCTGGCATTCGGCTTTCACTTAAAACTCTTTAAATAGACATAACCTACTTCTCTGTATTTCCTTGCCTCAGATTTCCACAGAAAGCAAAAGCAACTACCTAGCAAAATACAAGGAAAACAATGGATTTCAGCAGGACAGTTTTCACTATGAATATCATTGACAGCATCATTTAAAATACAAAGGTGAAAGGACTTTTTTTTTTTGCTGTCGGAAATCCTGGTAACACACTCTCTTTGTTTCCAATTGACTGAGGCCAGAAAATCCTTGCCTGACTTCTTTATGTACAAACGTTTAACATCCTTGTTCCTGGCTCATGGGAGGCACCTCGTAATGCCGGCTGTCAACTCATTTGTGACACGTAACCGTAGTTGAAAAGTGGTTGAACTGCTGGTGTTGTAATGCACACTTTGTTCAAGATCATCTAACAGCATTAGCCTGTGGGAAGAGGATGGCTTCAGGGTTCTAATTAAAAGAAATCATAGGCAATCAAATCAAGTGCTTCCTATTTGTATTTTATTTAATAAAGAAGGAATGACACAGATAGTATTTCCTCCTGTCTTGCCTATTCAGTAATAGTGGAGGGAGCAATGAGCCCTTCAAAGCTCTGCAACAGCCGTAAACAAGTCCCAAATCGATTGCCATCCCCAAACTCCTTCTCTGAAGGCTTAATGGTATTTTCACATGGGATCCAAAGCAGGCGGTCTTCAAGGAAAGTTATTGCATCTGGTGAAAAAAATAAAGTTGACATTTTTTGACAAGACCCTTAAGTATGCCTTTCCCAGGAGGGTTGTAACATAGAAGAGGCTGAGCAGGTGGTAATAATCAGCATTACATACATTTGAGCATTTTCTATAACATGGATTACCGTGGAATTCCTTCCTCCCCCTCCTCTCCTTGGGGAGACTTGTACAAATTGCAAGCATTTTCAAGGCCCTTTGATAAGCATTTCTATCACCAGTTTCACAGCTGTAGCTGGATTGTTTAAAACATATGAAACACAGCCCCACCTGCCCTCTGAGATGATTAGGATAGGATAGGATAGGATAGGATAGGATAGGATAGGATAGGATAGGATAGGATAGGATAGAGATTTCTCTTCCTTTTTTTTACAGATCCTGCTAAGCCTTTTTTCAAATATTACCTAAAAGTGTTCTACTGATGGGGTTCTGATGGTGTATAAGCAGCAAGAAGCCATTGTTTATCTGCTTTGGAGTGAAGAATAGATGCACAGCCAAAGAAAGTCGGTAAGGAAATCTAAGGTAACTAAGCAAAGATTAACGTGTTCCTATAAGAGGCCAATATCAGCTTTAAAACTTTTGGCCCAGTTCTCCTCTTGCCTGCATGAGAAAGAAGTAAATAATAAAACAGTTTCAAGGCTAAGTAAGGAATCCCATAGGGAAGTAAGATGTGATGATCTTCCTCCCATTTGTGCAGCCTCATACAAGGTCTCCACTACATGCTCTTGGGAGTTCAGCTCCACATGGTGAGAAATGGTCTCTGTTATGAAGACCTTGCAATTTAAGATGAGGTAATGACAAAATCATGTGTGTGACATTGGAGTTGACACCAATAAATGTTTTTATAATTAGAGCTGGGTGATGTGTTTTCATTGAACAATGAAATGACAAAAAATGCAGTTTATGGAGGTTACTGAAGCAATTAAGAAATTGTGAGTAGTATCTGCCACAAAAAAATGGACAATGGAAATAAGAGATAGAGGAAGGCTCTTAAGGATAATGTCTCATTTCTATTCATAAATTTTAATAATCTTCTTAATTTTACATTTCTGAACATTATCTTTGTTTTAATATATTGGTCCTATAGTTTTTGAATTTATTCAGAATTTATTTATTGAGAGCAGTCCTGATGAGAAGGACCTGGTGGTGTTAGTTGATAAGAAGCTCAACTTGAGCCAGCAAAGCCAATCATATGCTGGGCTGCATCAAAAGCAGCGTGGGAGAGGGAGTTGATTCTCCCCTTCTACTCTGCTCTTGTGAGACCCCACCCGCAGTACTGCATTCAGCCCTGGGGCTCCCAGCACCAGAAGGACATGGACTTACTAGAACAAGTCCAAAGAAGGGCCACAAAGACAGTAAGAGGGGCAGAGCACCTCTCCTGTAAAGAGAGTTGGCATTGTTCAGCCTGGAGAAGAGAAGGCTCCAAGAAGACTTTATAGCAGCCTGCCTGGGGAGTGGAATTAGATGGTCTTTAAGGTCTCTTCCAACCCAAACGATTCTATGATTTCATGAATATCATTTAACTTCGTATTTTCCAGAGGAAGAGTATAAGTTTGCTGGGAAAAGAAAGCACTGTGCAAAGTGTTTGGATCATCTTTTATTATTATTATTTATTTATTTTTTCTGAGTCAATCTAAAGCAATTATTTTTGTTTCTACATAAAAATCTACTTCTGTGTCTTCTTGGGATTCTTTATACACTCTTGGATTTATACAGTCTTGGATTTTTTTTTAAAAAAAAGAAACACAAACTTACGACAGGAATATACTAAATGTACACTTCTTCCTCAATTATATAGTGTATCTGCATCTTCACAATTATTTTATGAATTTGTGTAGTACTAGTCTTTAACACTTGAGCAGTTTCACTGAAAGGGACTTTCTATTCTATACAAATATTTACATTACTCTGATGAAATCAGACTTCAATATGCATATGTTTGCTAAAGAATATAAGGGATTCTAAGGGATTCTTTGTATTTCTTTTTTTTTTTTTTTTACAGAATAGCTCTAATTATTTTTTATGTAGTTATTGGATACTAAATTTGTTTGTTTGATTGTTTGTTTGTTTTATTATTATTAACAGCACAGATATTTTAGATACTTCATAGGTAAAAATCATAGACTATATTTTTTCTTTCTTCACATGCTTACCCTCCAATGAGTATTTCTGTCAGCTGTCTCCTGGTTTCAGACATGTTCATTTTATTTTGTGTTTTTATTATTTCCTTTTTTTTGCCAGAAAACTGCAACACATTTCCATTTTACTTAAATTCTAGAAGAGCTTCAACAGAGGTAAGCCTAAACAAAACCATAGTGTGCTCTCCTGTGGTCTCCTCTGATTGGGTTACTTTCATGTCTCAGCACACTGAGGGCTTTATTTCCAAAGCACACAAGCAATTTCCCCTGAAGCCAGAGAAAATAAATGATAATTTTACTGGTTCACTTCTATCACTTGTGTTGCAATTATGTCTAACAGCATGCTTAAGACGAGTTTATTAGGACAATATATTCTTACATGAAACAAGTTAATATCTGGTTTTGCTTTAAAAGATCATTTTGCTAATGATATTTGAATTGCTTCATGGAAACTTTAGGGATGTGTCTAAAGACTGTGTGTGTGTAGGAGAAAGAGGCCAGAGATACTGTAATAATCTTGGGACATGTACGGGATTGTCTGCCTGTGTTTCCTTATCTCTGTAAATTCTTTGTGTATTTGTGAACTAGCATAAAGAGGAGAAAACTGGTGTATCAATGTGGCCTCAATAAAACAAAACAGTTCCAGTGAACTTAGAAAGATCTTGCTAACAGAAGACAGAGTAAAATCTCAACCACTGTAGTTGTAAAATATACCTTTAATATAAAAAATTCCCTGAGATGGTCCTGTGTCTCTTAGTCCCCATATTTCCCTTGAGTGAACTGTATTGACTGTGTGTGAGCTACCAACTCATACACTTGGGGATACTTTCTTCTGCAATGCCATTTTTCAGGGACCTGAATGAAAAGTGCAACTCACTCAGTCCTACAGGTCCCATCTTTGCGTTTGGGATACCAGAGCTGTTTGACCAGTTCAAAGATCTCATCCCTCAGCTGATCTCAGACAAAGCCTTGAAAGTTAGAAGCTCCACACACCAGTCTAAAATTGGAAGTCATTTGATAAATATGGGGTTAATAAACATATTGATAAATCAGGAGTCTGAGGCTTATTTCAGGTGCTTGTGTGTTGACACAGTAATAGGGCAATCCTGAATGAATTTTTTACTCTCATGGAAATGAATTATGACCTTCTCATGTGACAAGGGATGTCAACTTTCTATTGATAAAGTAAAATAATAAAACCAACAACTTACATCTGATACCTGCAGTCATATAAATGCACATGGGAGAGCAGACTGTAAAATGAGAGCTGGCATTTGAGGTAGCTGAGGTCTGATTTGCATATAGCCAAGTAAAACATACTAAATAAAACATGGATGCAAAACCAGTATTTGCACACTAAGGGAAAAAAATAAAAGACTGGTTTCTCAGACATGTTTGTTGGAGAGAGAAAAACCTGTTACTAATAACTAAGCCTGTTATATGCCTCTGAAACTTGCTGATTCTGAACTCAACATAAGGAACACACAAGTCTGATTTATGGACCAGTGCCCTATTTTGTGAATGGTTTTCAAGTTCCCATTAAGAGAACTAATATTACTATTCCCACACAAGTTGGTCATTGTAGCAAAACCTGGATAAGGAACTCCAATAGCATTTGTAGCTGTATACAACAATCTTAAGGAGTTCCCAGCTTCTAGGGTCAGTAGTGCCTCTGGCTAATGAAGCCATAATTAGTTAAGCCAATTACTTGAAGAGGTCATCAGACTCTCTTCCTTCTACTTCCTTTTACCTTGCTTTGCAAGCTGCCTCCTGTTAGGCCTCTTGTTGCTGCCTGGTTTCATCAGAAGCCTCTGCATCGCCACAGCAGGATGCAAGTCTCTGATTTCCATTCACACACAGAGTTCCTGTTTCTAACAGCGGGGTTGTGAGATCTTGGACCTCAAAGGGGAAATACAGGGCAATTTCACAACTGAGGAAAGGGCAACTGAAAACATGGTCTGAATTATCATGTCACTCCAAAATGCTGACTTTGACTGCCATCAGTTCATCAATACAGCAGTACCTAGCAGTAAAGAAGGTTCTTCTATGCTTACATGAATACACCCACAATGCATATAGCTTAATGCACAGCTGCCATTGTTTCTGCCATGACTGCCACTGTACACACCACCAGACATCAGCCAGACTCCAGTGTTTAATTAACTTCTAATCAACAGAAATTTTGTATTTTATATTGTATCTGTACTCTAGAAGATTATGATGAAACATGTTCCTGTCCTAAAAGAAATTTCACTGAGTCTAGCTAAGGTCAGTGCTGGTAATGAGTAAGAAAAAAGTGAAACTCGGTGCTCCACTGCCACCCACATCTAATGGATAGAAAAGTTAGGTCTCTACAATGTTTTGAATTGAGATCAGGCCAAAAAAGTTTGAAACATTATGAGTAGTTCAACAATATGGTTCTCACAGTCCACATAGGGTAAATGAATCCAGCATGGATCTCATATTTACATGTAGAATGAAACAATAAAATGTATGAGGCATTTAATATGATATTGTTATGGCACCTTTAAAAGGCATTGGTTTTACACTAGTTTCATCTACACTAGTCCAAATTTGGGCTCTTTAGGTCAAGAAGACTTTCTAAAAGAAAAGGATAGCTCATACAGGAGTAGCGAGTTTCATCTCCAGGAGTGCCTGGCATAAACTGGTTTTTGGATCTGGCTTCTCATCTTAGAATTAGGAAACTAAATTTCATATTCTTTTATAATGTTAGCAATTACTCTTTGCAGTGTGCAAGAGCCTACTGTGGACAAATAAAGATCCAAATTCCTTATGAAAAGATGAAAGGAAGATGTGAGTTTGCCAAGGAAAATATACCAACTAACCACGTGCTAGTTGCAGCCTTCCCATCTTTTATTCTATAGGATACTCTACGGGATATTCTATGGGTCACTTGAACAAAGTTGAAAAGATATACTGATATGCCATTCATGCAGAGCAAACAGTTTATGCTCCCAGTTTGCCATTGGCACAGAGTTTCCTTTTCTTTCTAGCAAAATAGCTGTCACCCACAGAAATGCTGATTTGTAACTGTAAAATGCATGGTCTAAATGCCATTCGTAAGCTTATGGTGACTCATAAGTTCTAGACACTTTCAGACCATTGCCCTGAGCCAAATGGGAGGCCCAGATTCCTTTAATGTTAAGTGTGATTGAAGAGAGCCTTTACCCTGTTACTGGAGCTGCTAAAACCAATTGCACAAGATGCAATATTAGGCATGTTTAAAACATTTCAGGAAGAGATTAGTTAAATGGCATGCCGGGCCTTTTCCTCCAGCTGGGCTCACAAGCAGCGATAGCAAATCCAGACTTTTCACTGACGTTGGTAATTAGGTCTGCCTCACTCCCAGGAGATTAATTCTCTGCAGAACAGATTATTACAGTCCAGCTCCTGTATCCATGGGCAGACTCAGTCAGCAGGCTGATTTCAATTAGAGAAGTTAAGTGCTATTGACTTCTCCCATGTACAAGAAGAGATAGGCGTAGGAGGTAGGAGTGAGAAAACAAACCAGATTATTGAGTTAATCTTACACTTACAAATATGAGAAAAAACCTTAAACTGTTATCTCCTAAAAGAACAGGTGAAGATACATTGCATTATTTCATTGCAATCAGCTAAATATTTATTAATGATATTTTGCAAAGGATGAAAAAAAAAAAAAAGTGTATTTGTTCTATTTTTGTTTCATATGAGATGAAAAAAACACAAATGTTTTGCATTAGCAATTAAAGTCTTGTCTACCTTAGAAGACTCTGTTACAATGGAGAACTAATGAAGTTATAACCTCCTAAGAGGCAGAGAGCTCAGAGGTCATGATTTAATGGTACAGGAGCTCAGGCAGCATTAATGCTTTTCCATGGATCTGTTTCCCTTCTCCTGGAGACACATTCTCACACTGTTAGTACAAAACACTGCCCTTTATTTATGACAGAAAATAGTCCCTGTTTTGAAGCATGTAACCAAAGAGAGGCTTTGGCCTCCTCAGTGTACCCCACAGTTAGCCAAAATGTCATTGTGTTTGTCAGTATTCAACATTTTTATCAATGATCTGGATGCCAGAGTGAAATGCACCCTTAGCAGTTTTGTTGATTATACAAAACTGGGAGTGTTCTTGACTCTCTTAAGGGACAATAGGCCTTGCAGAAGGATCTAGATAGACTGGAGCATTGGCCAATCATTAATTACACGAAGTTCAACAAAGGAAAATGACTGGTTCTGCACCTGGGACAGAGTAATGTCAGACACGGGTACAGACTGGGAGACGAATGGCTGGAGAGCAGCCCTGCAGAAAGGCATCTGGGGGTGCCCTGCAGCCAAGAGGACAAACTGCATTTTGTGATGCATTAAACAAGGCATAGCCAGCCAATCAAAAGAGGTGATTCTCCCACCACTTTTAGTATTGGTGCGGGCTCACCTTGAACACTGTGTGCCGTTCTGGTCTTCACAACATTATGTTGCTTGAAAGCATACAGAGGAGGGCAACAAATCTAATAAAAGTTTTAGAAGGCGTCCTATGAGGAGAAACTGAGGACATTTGTGTTATATATTCTGGAGAAAAGAAGGATGAGAGGTGACTTCACTGCTTCCTACAACTCCTGACGAGGGGAAATGCAGAGGGAGGTGCTGGTCTCTTCTTCCTATAAACCAATGATGGGATGCATGAGAATGACACAAAACTTTGCCAGGAGAGCTTCAGATTGGATATTAGGAAAAAATTCTTTGCTGTGAAGGTGGTCAAACACTGGAAGAGGCTTTCTGGTGAGGTTGTTGATGCCCAAGCCTGTCAGTGTTCAAGAGGCATTTGGATAATGTCCTTAATAGAATGCATTAATTTTTGGTTAGCCCTGAAGTGGTAAGGCAGGTGTACTTGATCTTTGAAGGTCCCTACCAACTGAGCTATTCTACCTCTATCTCTGCCTCCTCTACCTCCGCTTCTAGGTCTACCTCTACCTCTAGGTCTACCACTACGTCTATGTCTACGTTTACCTCTACTTCTACTTCTACCTCTACTTTTAATTCTAATTTATTGTCCATGGGAATCACACCCAAAGCAGAAATACTCAATGAGGAAACCATGCATGTTTATGACCATGTATCTGTTTCTTTGGTCACTACCTTCTTAATATGTCTTTAGTGATGATTTAAAATGAACACATAATCAACAACTGAGTGAAGCACCTGTGCATGAGTGATCACTTCATAAAGTGCTTGCAGGAGATCTGTTTTCTACTTTGTCTGAATCCTGTTGAAAAAGAATACAGATTCATCTTGCTTTCACAGTGATAATCAAAATGTTGGTGCTGCTGCCCCCTTTACACATACTGAGAACACTCACAGATTCCCATGAGGTGATGAATTCCATTACAATTCTTACAACACCTATTCAGGAGTTAAGAAAAATGTCCTCAGAGGAGTTCACACAGTCTATATATCAGAGACAGCAAGGACAGATGTAGAGGAGGATATTTAGTGCACACTGTTTCACTTTGTTGCACTGGCAGAAAAGCCAAATGTTTTCTGTTTGGTGACAGCAGGAGCTGCTGAGCAGGTGGAGAGAGATGTGCAGGTGGGAAGATCACACAGGTTTCAAGAGCTATTTCACATCTGTGTGCTCAAGGCCCTTCTTTCATCATGGAATTTCTCTCTTCTTTTGAGCACCCTAACTGCAGGAGGCTTTTTGTAGCTCAAGAGTGGTGCTCAAATAATAATAACCATTTTCTTCTTCAAAGTTACATGCAAGTAACAATTACTTCAGTCTTACTACAGTCCTGTAAAGTGGATAAGCTCTTTCTGTACTGTTGTTTTCAAAAGATAAAGGAATAGATACAGAGATGTTCAGTTCCCTCAAGACATGCATCCAGATACTTGCAGAGACAGCTATGGCTACAGCTTTGAAAAGCACAATTAACATCCACATAATGTGCTGCATCATGGCGGTGAGCTCAGAAAGTTAACCAGTGGGTGGGTCTGTGAAGTTTCTTGGAGAGGGAAAAGCATAGGGAGGTTGTAAACTCAGTGCTGAGATGTCCTCGTGCTCAGCTCGAAAGACGGGTCTAGAACCCATCTCTCCTACTCAAAAGGTAAAAAAGCTAAGACAAAGGTGGGTATTCACTGGAAGGCTGTAATTTGAAGTCCTAATGCATAGCTTGGTTCACAAATAGACACTGCTATAGTACAGCTACAGGAGCTGCAGTGTATTGGAGTGCTTGGGGATGGATCTTCTGAAGCTAGTGCCTACAACTTGCTTAAATAGCATTTTTGTTGCCTAAATGACAATTTCAATTTTGCTCTCTACAGTTTTGTCCAGTCACCTATTAGTTCAACATTTATTATCATTCAGAATTTCATGATTCACTTATCCTACTGCAGTAATGGCAGGTGGTGCTCAGATATGAACCAAGTAAAGCTGGTTCTTCCCAGGTGATTTGAGGTACCTGGTGAATGAAGGATCTGAAATTCTCCAGAAATTGTTACTGATAGATCCAGTTTGATTTCAGCTTAAAGCGGTGAAAAATCAAAGTAGTTCTACTTTTTCCAAATTGATTTACCTACTATTGACAAAGCTGCAAAACTCTCAAATGTTCTTTTCAACATGTGTGTGAATCTCTTGCTGCCACTGGAGATTTTCATGTGTTCACCTTCTGGGCACAATAAGGCTTAAACCACTGCACAGGTTGGGAGTTTTCAAATCTTATAATTATCAAAAATTTAAAATAAAATTATTTTTGATAGTGTACCACTTTCAAAAGACTCCTTTTTTTCTCTAGGTAAAATAAATAAATGAATAAAATCAAACTACAAAAGTTGTGTCTGATAGATGAAATAAAGTTCAGTAATTGAGCTACTAAAAGTCTCTTGTATATATGCATACATCAACAAAGCCTAGCTAAACATCCCTCTTATAGGGAAAATAGCCACTGTTTCCAGGTAAAAATAATACTGTGCCGTGATATTTTTATTTCCAATAACAATAAGAATTTATTTATTTCCTAATGTAAGAAGGAAGTAGGTAGGTCTAATGTATTATTAAGTCTTCACAAAATGATACAAAATTGCTTTCAACTCCCCTGAGATTTCCTCAGAAATCCCTTTGGCCAGTCATCTGAGTACCCTAGGAAAAACTTCCTAAGGTCTGGGTAGGAGGTATCCACCTTGTGTAACTGCCTAGCTAATTCTTCAATGTCATAATCAGAATTTAGGAGAAAAGAGCTTCAGTCTTCTCAGCTCCATCTGACAGCCATTTTCACTCTGTACTCAGTACCATACCAGTATTTTCCATGGCCTTCCTCTTACAACAATGAATCATAGAATACTGCCCTACATTCCTTTAGAGTCGTATCTAATTTCTGTCTGTGCTTTTCTGATTTTTTTTCTATCATGTTTGTGCTGCTCTATTTCTCTTGGTCTCAGAAATTTGATGCCATCTCCATTTCTCCCTGTTTGGTTCTGGAGGTCCAGGTTTTTGAAGAATGTCTCACCTAAATTAGAATATCTCTAGATTCTGTACTCTTCCTCCTTGCACTAGAAACAGATAACATTTGTACACTGATTTCTGTCACAAACCCAAGTCTGATTCCAATCTCACAAATGTAGGTAACATCATCACAAAGTCATATAAGCTTTGCTTTCTGCAAGTCTCTTTAAAATGCCTCAAGCTTAACAGGCAATAACGATGATATATTCACTGCTACTGACTTGCTACTGGAGTTACAAGAACTACAGAAGATAATTAAAATTGTCAGGTATGGTAACTGCTGAACATTTATCCGATTCATAAATTATTTGCTATTCCAATCATTCCTAGTAATCAGTATGACTGCAGTCACACCCTGTGCTAAGTAAATCTGCTAAAAATAGAAATTCCTGTCCCAAAGAGTTTCCCAGTATACTTTGTCAAAAGCAGAAATGTATGTTCTGCCAGAAATTCCAAAATTCAGTATATATTTTCTTATAAATTAAAGCTGAAATCTAAAATAAAATTGGAAATACTTCCAGGAACCTAATTCAGAAAACCTTTTTTTGATATTATTAATCTAAATTTCAAACATTCAGTATAATAAAATAGCTATCTTTCTATTGCAGCTTGTGCTTTAATGTCAGAATAAAATTGAAAGTACTTAAAATAAAATAAGCATAATATGTGGATGTATCAAAAACAAACAGCCACTTTATTAAGGCAAAAAAAAAAAAAAGTTTTTAATATTGTTTCTCCTTCAAATTAATAAAACTAGTATTGACCAGCTATTTCCCTTTGTTTTGACCAGACTGTATTTTCCTAATGTGGTCAGTCAAAAAATTTCACTCTGGCTCTTTACATTCTTATACAGCTGATGATATTAAATAGGCAGGACTAACTCATCAAACGCAATCAGTCATATGCAACTAGCCAATTAAAAGTGACTATTACAGTACTTCTCCTTTGGGACTCTCTGTGGACACAAGCACCCATACTCTTCTTTCACAGCTGTGGACCTCACATGTTAACTTCTTCCTGATGTTGACAAAAAATAATGAATATACAGTTATATATGAGTAATTTTACTTTAAAGATAATAGATAATGTATTTGGCTATCTGATTAGAACTACTACTGCCTTACATTATCATGGTTACTTGGTATTCAGTGGTCTGTGATTTTTGTTTCATGTTAAGATGAATCTTTGGTATCATGTAAACACATAAAAAACTCTAATTTGTAATAAACATCTGTCAGCTCTCCCACTTTCTCACCTTCCCACTCCTTTTTCTCCTATTATTTAGAAGAGCTTGGAACTGTGGTTTGTATGTATCCTATAATGTGCAAATGGGGTTATTGTTTCTTCAATGATACCCACTGGAAAAGGAAATCAAGGACGTTTTAAATCCAACTAATAATATGAGCAGCATAACTCATGACCTTTATATCACAAGCTGGTAATATTGATAGACTCGTGTGTGTGTCCTGAACGTTACATGTCCTTCCTGTTTCCTTCAGTTGATGGTGGGCTTTTTCTGTTTTTGTTCATCTCATTGTGGCATTGAGATTTGCTTGGATTTGTGGTCAAACCTCATTTGATTTCCAGAAAACAAAGCAAAACAAAAAAAAGCACTATAGGGTGGGAGTGTAAAAACCTCTCTTCTTCTTCATGTATATCATAGATGTTTTCTCAAGTGGTTAGTTATACTGGGTGCCCTTGCGTATGTGCTGGCCAGGGCCTACAGCGCCTCTGTGGCAGAGGCCATGGCTTCCCCATGCTGGACCCTTTCTGGTTCCAGTTGGCTCCAGCAGCCCCATGACAGGGCCCAGCTGAGCCCAGCACCAAGCTGGTGGCGCCTCAGGGAAAACAGATTTCTGAAAGGGCAGAGCGGGCACAGGCCGAGGAGGAGGCCCAGGGCGAGGGAGAAGCAGCAGAGGGCCCAGGCTCCAGGAGGAGGAGGGCAGGAGGGGCTCCAGGCCCACAGGCAGCAGGGATTCCCTGGCAGCCCTGCAGAGCCCCCGCTGGAGCAGATCTCCACCCTGCAGCCCGGGGCAGGGCCCCTGCTGGAGCAGGGCCATGGGTGAGGAGGAAGGGGCTGCCGAGAGGGGCTGGGGGGGATGTGTGCAGCCCCCATCCCCTCCCATCCCATCCCCTCCCATCCCCTCCCCTCCCATCCCCTCCCATCCCATCCCCTCCCATCCCATCCCATCCCATCCCATCCCATCCCATCCCATCCCATCCCATCCCATCCCATCTCTTGTGCTACTGAGGGAGAGGAGGTGGGAGTGAATGGAGGATGTTGGATTTGGGAAAATGCAGAGGTGTTGAATTTGTTTCTCATTATCCAAAACTTATTTTAATTGTCAAATACTTGCATTATTTTTTTCCCAAAGATGAGTCTGTTTTGCCCTTATGGTAACTGGTGAATTGTCTACCTCTCTCTCTACCCATGAGTTTTTCCATCCTATTTTGTCCCTTCTGTTGTGTTGAGGAGTGGATGGGCAAGCAGATGCCTACCAAAGTGAACCTGCCACATTGGTGTAACATAATATTTTTATCCATTTTCAGGAGCATCCTCATTTTCTGTTAGTTATAAGTCTCCATACTGATTTTCCAAGGACTTCATTTTTGGCACATCTTTTAGATCACAAAGCTACTTCTGAGAGCTGGAGCCTCTTCTTTTTCAAGACAATGAAGAGGAGGAGGATCCTCCAGATTTGTTGAATCAATGCAGAGTTCTTCAGACACTCTGAATTTCCATCTAGAGTAGAGGGAGATACAGTGTACGTCTCTCTGTACCATTCATTCTTGTCTTTAGACAGTAAACAAAGTACTTAACTTCATGTACTGTAAATAGACTTCTTAGGCTATCTTTGTGTTGGTAAATCAACCATTTCCAGTACCCTTGGCACAGAAGCTAAGTAACATGAAAGATCATAGAGCAATACTTTTAAACTCTGTTATCTTTTAAAACTGTAAGGACTGTATTCATGTTACTTAATGTGAAGGGACTTTAGCCCCCACTATGCCTTGAACAAGTTTCAACATTGTTTGGAAAAGCCTGAGTTGACTTGGGCCAAAATAATGCCAATGACAACTCTAACAACATAACAGTATAAGCAATTGAGTCCCAGGGCCCAGGAACATTTGCTGGTAGTTTTCAGTTTCCTAATACAGGCTTAGTCTGAGTCACATTTTATTCCCTGAACCAAACTTCAATAAACATATTGAATAAAAGAGGTTTTGCAGGAGGCCAGAAGGGTGTGAATCCCACACGTGATCCACACACAGTTTGCTCTGCAGTCTCATGACTCTTGTTTTGAGGCTGCTCAGCCCATTTCTTGCAGTGGGTATGGTCCCAAGTTTTACCCACTGCTATCAGCATCTTCCTGTCAGGGAAAACAAGTGACCTTCACAGCTTCTTTCACAAGATGCTTCTGGCCTGCTCCTCACATCTTCAAAGTGTCATTGACATTAAAGCAGAATGTATAATATTGGGAAGTCTTGCAGCTCTGAAACCTCTACTGTTTTCATGCATCATCGAGTTTTACCATTAATGTAGTAAGAAACTAATCAGTGTCCACCACAAAGGCTTGAAACCTCTGTTCTGTGTCTCTCTGTAATTGAGAACTTGCTTTCAGTCAGTGTGGGAAGAAGCATGAAGATGATTTACTGATTTAGGAACTGGGTGGAGTAGACCACAAAGGAATAAACTGAAAACATATGGTGTGAATTATTTGCAAAGGACACTAGAAAAAGGGAAAAATTGCTTATAGATCTCTATAGATAGATCAGGATATATAAGTACATAATGTGGAGTACCAGTGAAACAAAGCACAGATGATTAGGCCAAACCAAACATTCACATTAAACATTGCACTTGGCCTCATTTCAATACAGGCAGCAGTAACAGCAGGGAGAGAAGACTTGCCAAAATTGCATCAGACACACATTAGGGAAGGAGGAAATGAGTTTACTTGAGCCAGCTGTGACATCAAAGGGGTTGGTCTTGAAATGGATTGTGGGAAAGGGTTCCCCCTTTGGTAAAGTTTGCAAAGTTCAGCCAAACTTTTATAAAAAGACCCAATTCTAAAGAGAACTTTTTTTTTTTTTCTTTTTTTCCCTCTCCCCAAAGAAAAGCAGCATTCTTAGTCAGTTAGAAGTGTGAGACTGGGGCCACTATAAGGAGGGAATAACCATAAGGGAAAGGGTGGAGGGAAGGTGTAAAGTTTTGTTCTGGAAGAAAAGGACTGAACCCTAGATTGAATATTTCTGTCTCATATCAAAGTGCCTTTAGTAACAAGTATTGCTCAGTGGTAAAATGATTACAAAAAGTTTTCATTATGAATGGTATTTCTGAGATGAATTAGGAAGGAGCAACTTTGAGAAAGTGGGTCAGTATATTTCCTGAACTGCAGCTAGTTTAAAGGAAACTGTAGATAAAACTTAAAAAACAAAACAAGATTAGACAACTCTTGGAATTATTGAGATCAATGTCAAAAGTCTCACTGACATAAGGCAGACAAGAACATCTTTCAGTCCCCCAACTGCTGTTCTCCCACCTACCTTACAACCCTGCTTTAATGCCTGTTGCAGATGTTCACATTTGTAGTTGCAACCTAAAGATATTCAGCTAAGGGAAGTCCTTGACACGGTCCAACCTCACTGATAACAATAGTTGCAAGATCACTTCAAATAATACACCTGCCACACTTGTCTCTTTGGGACCCTTCATATCCAAAGTCATATGGAAAAAAGGCTGTATCCAAATACTGCTTAATACTGTTTTACCACAGGGCTTGTTTAATCTTTAATGCCACTTTAACAGCTTAATCTCTGATGTATTTCTGTTGACTATGTCCTGGAGACTGAAGTTATAAAAGTAACTCATTTAATGGGATGTTTTCCTGTTTTTCAAAATACTTTCTCTTAATTCTCCTGACATTGATTTGCAAAATGTTTAAGTTGGGAAAAAAAAAAAAAGTGATGCAGAAAAATTCATTGTACACTTCTGAAGAAAATTTTGGTGAATATTTATAATAGTATTCTCTTTACATTCAAAGGGATATATTTTTTTTCCCAAATATTTCCCACCCACTCTCCTTCTTTTTTTTTTTGCCCCTTTAATCTGCCTAGCTGTACGGTAATTTATCCTCACAGAGAGTGTGCAAGTATGTCCTATCAAGTGCACGCACAACACCGAGGTGGCTCGGAAGAGGGTGGAGGGTGGTGATTCAGTGTTTCTCAGTATTAGGGATTTTCTGTACAGGGGTAAACTAAAAAGATCCAAGGTATATTCTCTAATGCTGAGTCTCCATCACCTAAAGTTCTTAACAGCTTTGACCTAGACCAGCAGGCATTTTCCTAAGCAGCTCTGGGTACAGCTGTGGTGGGAAACAATTCTAAGTGTGAAATCTGGTATTGCTTTCCCAGTGGCAGAAAACATTTGTAGGCACATTTACTGTAGCATATAGCAATCTTAATATCCTTAATTTAGGATATTTTCAAGGATCTTTCCAGAGATCAGCAGGAAAACAAACCATACCAAGATGTTTCACAAAAATGAGACCTTCAAAATTACTAATGCTTTAAAAAGTCTCTACTGTGGTCTATGCTGTGTGAAGTCTTATAATACAACAGCCCCAACCCCTCTCAGATTGCTTTAGTAAGAAGGAAGACACTCAAATGATATTTTAACTTCTAATCATCTTTCTTTCTAAGCTGATAATGTATCATCTGAAGGAGGTCTTCCTTGCTGTGGTTCATGAGCATCTTGATCATTGTGTGATGCTCTAAAGGACTGGAAGGTTACAGTTGCTTTTTACTGGGAATAGTGCAAATATACTTCTGTATTTTTATACTGAAAATGTTACCTCTCCTTTCTATTTTATCTGCAGTAGTTGTAGTCACACTACCATCTTACATGTTGCTTGTATTTTTGTCACAACCTAAGGTCTTAAACATCCCTAGCCATAATGGATATCTTAATTTAAGGAAAAAAAAAAAAAAAATCTATACCTGTTCTTTTTACAACCACTGGATCAGAAGGTCCATCTGCCTTCTGCTTTTACTTAAGATCTTCATATTATCTGGAATCACACACTGATATCTTTTCAGAATAAAATAGCTCATGAAATAAATTTTGCTACCTCACAAAGGGCTTAATTATGAAATGTAATCAACATTTATAAAGTACTTTGAGATCATCAGAGAGCAGCAGTTATAACACTATGCAAAAATAAATAAATAAATAAATAAAAATATTGTGATTAATGTTGTAAAGCTCTCCTGTTGATGTTTTAGCAGTTAGATACAAAATTATTTCAGGTGTCTACCCAAGGACAGTAGCCAGCACTGGTAATTGAAAGTATTGGAAACATTATAATAAATATAAAGGGATAAGATGACACGATATAAATCAAACATGCAATGTGAGGTGGTTGAAATAACCAATTTATTTTCACTCTAGGGATATAGCCTTGTGTAATTGGCATTGATGGTTTCTCTTCAATTCATCAATTGTGAATTTTGTGGTCATCCCTCAATCATAAAGATGAACTGACTTTTCTACATATGTACTAAGTTTAAAATAATTGCTAAACATTTTGTTTCTATTATTGTAGCTGGACTTTAGATTTTGTGGTAATAATTTGATAAAAAATACAATGACATTGAATGCATGGAATATGGGGAAACTTTAATTCCTCATCTAACTACACAATTCTAAATAATTATCACCTTTTTTTTTTTTTTTTTTTTTTTTTTTTCCCTGTTTAATTGTAGCTGGCCCCTGTGAGAAACAAAATTTCTTGTGCCTTTTGGAGTGTCACAATAAACAAAAGGCAAATGCATGCTGGTATCCTCACATCTCATTCCTCAACTTCTGACTCAACAGTAGCCTCTGTGTAGTTCTCAGATGTTAGGAGTTAATTCTTCCATCCCTATTTCCTAACAGGTCTTCCTTTTCATGACTCCTTCAGGCCAGAACCCCTGGCACCAACACAGCGTTGCAGAGACAGACAAAACAATTGTTTCTTTGAGTATGACCTCCCTTTCTTAATACAGGTTGGAGAAACGCTCATGAATCTCTATGCCTTTCAGGTTTTCTCTAGTATTTATTTGTACAGAGACATTTATTCTTGGTTTCCCATTCTTCTTGGAAAGCAGGACACTAAATTTCCCATATCAGATGCTAACATGAAAAAATTGCACCCAAAAGTGAACAGAAGGTGAAACTTATCTTCCTACATAAAGATAACTAGAAAGCTTAGTGATGTACTTTTTTTTAAGAACTAAAGAGAGATTCTAAAAATACTCTACCACTAAGGAATGAACCTAAGATCTTAAGTCCTTTTCAAATTTTAAATATTCTTTCTTCTCTTTTTGTTCAAAAGTAGGTGAAGTAAATTTGCCTTTACTCTCAGTTGCATAATTAAGATTTTTTTTCCACTCCATTTAGCAAGTCTGGAAATCTGGAGTGTTCCTGAAGCAATTGAAATACAATGATGTCTATAAAATGTTATATTTCAGTGTTTTCCTCTAATCACCAGATTTGTAGTTAGAATTTCAAACTCTTGCTGTAAAAATTGTGTCCCAGTAAAATTAAAACAAGCTGAATTTCAGCTTCACATGTTACTGTGTGTGATTCAGAGCTGCACCTGGTGAAATAGTCTAATACTTCAAATACAAAAAATGCAGATGTTGAATTGAAGCTCCTGGGCAAGTAAGTGTTAAGTCATCTTTCTCCTTTCTAAAGTCAACGGTCTTATGACTATTTTGTATAGTGTATAGGTCTCAATGTTTTAAAACCATCATTGTCTCCTGGCCACACAACTAATGCCAGTGTGGTGAGACAGATCAACAGTGGGATTTATAACTAGTCATTTGAGCCTGCTGTTAAACCAGTGCTCTGCAAGTCCAGAGAAAGTGGCAAAACTGTTCTCCAGTATATAAAATCAGTGTCAGACCAAAAAGTTTGTTTCTTTTCATTTGATAATTAGATTAGTACTACTACTGTTAGATTTTTGGCTTCATTATAAGGCTTGACTTTGTTTACATATTGATCCTAAAATAGCATGTTATGTCATGCCTGGCCATCCTGGAGATATTCACACTATCTAAGTTAAGGTATGTGATTCAAGCATGTAAACCAAATATCAGTTTTCCGGGTCCAGACACTATTACTGCAAAGCAGAACCTTCCAGAAGATAGTGCCAGAAGCACTTTTTTTTTTTTTAAGAGCCCAAGCAAACTAGTCAAAAGGTTCTGTTTTATGATATTCAGAATGATGCTTTAGTTGACCAGAGGCTATTTGTGTTAGACTCTGTTGTAAATTATCTTGTATCTAGAAAGAAATGAATATTTTTCTCCTAGTTCATTGTTTATTTGTCACATTAACCCTGTAAAGGGTCTAGTATGGAACTTACCTGACCATGGATTGGATTCATTGGTACAGAATGTTTCTGTCTTCTAAAAGAAGATATCATCAATAATCTTAAACCTACTTAAACAGAAAATCAGTCTTATTTGTCCACATCACAGGAAGCAATAAGGAGTCAAAAGTGGAGAAGAAATTTCCTGGAAAAAACTATTGTGATCATCTGACCTGGTCCTCCTCGTAGCTTGGGATCTAACATTTTGGGGAGTTCATTTTTGTTTGAATTGATTTTTTTTTTCAACGTTCATTTATTCATGTGTATACAGGGAGATAGATGAGGGACAGTACTCTGCAACTTTCAGGTTTTCAATATAACAAAAAAGATCAAACTGTATTCAGTGTCAAATCACCAAATATTTTTTCTTTCTTCAATCAAATCAATAAAATATATATGATGAGGATGCTGTCCTTTTGCCATCTATGACCTTAGCAGTTGGAACACTTTCTCTGGATGTAGGTGAACCTAGTTCATTTCTTTCTACAACCTGAAGTAATTTCAGACTGCTAATAGACAAAGGATGGATATGTACTTTAACTTCCATTTTCCCAGTACATGCCTCAAACATCAGTGTAATGTGATGTTAGAGGAGGGAGGCTGTCTCAGAACCAATGCTCACTGTTGTTAATAATATCCCTTCCACTTTGTGTGAATAATTAAGTCTTGATATGGTCCAGACATGGAGCCCAGATTCTCTGTTGTCTAGCTGAAGGTCCTATGCACCAAGTCTGAGCTACTTGTTGACTCAGCGCACCTCACCTCACACCAGCTGTGAGGATAATTTGCTTGTCCTGGGGAACTTAATCTGTTAATGTTCAAACAGTCCCCTATATTGCCCTTAAAGTCAATGAGCAACACAGGCCTCTCTGAAAAACCCCAAAGGAAGTTCAAAGTGAAAAAGCCACTGAGACTGTCCCAGAATATCCTAAAATTTTTATAGAGAGCCACAGACCCTCAGTCCACATCTTATTGTGGATGTTGGTCTACCCAAGTGAATAGCAAAACAACTGGATAATGGTCACTATAATATGTTTTACTGTTTGCCCCTTAGAAATATATGTTCAAAGTTGCAATTCAAAGTTCTGAACCTAGCCAGATTCCAGATAAGTTCTCAGGCATGGAAAATGGGCTTTTATAATATAAAATGTACTCCTCTGCTCTTCTAGAAATGAAACCCAAGAGCTATAATTTGCCTGGAGAATTTTTCCTTCATCCTGATTAATGCAATCCATAGGAAAAGAAATAAATACATAAAGCATAACAATTAATGAGTTGACAGTGCCGAGGAAGTAAAAGTAATTTATTTGCATGCTATTTTAAAAAGTTTTCATTCATTTTTAACCCTGTCAGTACACCAACTAAGCTAGATCCAGTGGTTATTTTGACTTATATTTGCTAGAGCCCTGTCACAGAGGGAACTCCGTCACAATGAACCAGTATCTTTGTAGAAGAGAAATTTGTAGAGCTGCACTAGTAGTCCTTGAACTGTTCCTTTGTGGAAAAGCCTGCTAGCATTTCCTGATTAAGTTGGCTTCTTAAAAGATACTTAAGGCTAGACAATGAGCTCATTGTCAGCATGCTTACTTATACTGTGATTTTTGAAATTATTTTAATGTCTCTTGCCCAGGGTTAGTATTAATATTTATTCCGTCTCATACATAATGAAAATAACTTGGTAATGTAATGCTATACATGTGTTGATTAAGATTTGGTTTCTGGAGTTACGTCTTTGTTTCTGACTAAAAGGTAGTTCAGCCAAAGAACATGCACAAGATCTACCCACAAACATATTTTCTTTTCATTCATACAATAAATAAAACCTCTCTTTTTCTTTAAAGGAAATTGGGGGGTGGGAAATCTTTTTTTCTTCTTTTTTAGCTTCTCAAGGGCAAAATAGAATAAAAATGTATTCATATCAGATGTGAAAGTCTTATTAGGAACATCTGTGCTAATCAATGTTTATAAAAATGTAAATAAATTACACAGGAAGGGAATATTAGAAAAGACAGTTCTTCGTTTTCTCACTCTTCAAGATATTTCATAAATAAGGACTGATCCTCCAAATCTGGAGTCATGTGAGTGATCTCTTTGAAGCTGATGGTTTCACTGAACTGATGTGAATAAATTGCTACTCATATGACTCACAACTTGGACGACCGAAGCTCTGATATAAATATTTTTTTCTGTCTTGTGCATAGGGTTGAATAAATCAGCAAAAGTTTCTTTTCACTTTTTGAAGACTAAGAAATAAATTGTAGAAATTGTAGAAGAGTTCAAATCTGTCACCATTCCTGGTCTCAACTTAAGCCCAACCGTATGGTTGCTCCTGCTTCAGAGAGTAATAGAAGCTGGAAGGTTATCTAGCTCACTGGAATAAGAGAACAGAACATTTTGACTCTCTTTCCACTTGACTCCAAGCATCACATATATTAAATGACACCCAAAAACCCACATGGTGAAATCAAGTCCACCATAATAGGAAATCCCTTTGTGCCGAAGTTGTCACCTAGCCCTTGCTGGGTAGCTATTTTGCAAGTATAGCTAACCTCTCCCAGCTAAAATTTAGTTGTGGTTAAAAACAACTATGCAGTTACAATCTTCAGAAGAGCTGGGAAATCACTTGCCTAAAGATTGTTTTTTTACTCTCTCCACTAACAGTGGACACCTTCTTCTTCACTAGCCTTCACTAGCCAAGAACAATTTGATCCCAAGATGTGTAGCACAGGACAAAACATTCTACACTCTTTTATCCCTTGGACAATTTTACTAGCCTTGAATGAGGTAGATAAATTATCATATACCCTGTAAGATCTCACAAAATAACATGATATGAATTGACAATTCAGAAAGTTTAGCTTACGTCGACTGACAAAGTACTTACAGAGATGTCGCTAATATTCTGCAAATGCAAGGCATATGTATTCAAGTAACATTGCAGTTGGATTTGGGAGATTATTTCTATCACTTGCCTTCTACTTTGGTTATTTCTGATGTGGATGGTCGCAGGGCACAGATAAACCTATGTACAGACTAGATGGTGAGTTTACCAGTAAAAGACTGATCTGTCAGAGGAAAAATACTCATTCTCTGTAAATGACAAAGTTCAATTATTAACTCCATTAAAAGGCATTCAGTTTTAGATTCCCTTAACATTTAGAAGTATTTCAAGTCTGTAGCAATTTTTTGAAAAAAATAAAAATATATATATATATATATATACTTTTTCAACTTGTTCTCCTACAGATTATGCTACTTGATCTCTGATGATATTCTTCCCTTCCCTTCCCTTCCCTTCCCTTCCCTTCCCTTCCCTTCCCTTCCCTTCCCTTCCCTTCCCTTCCCTTCCCTTCCCTTCCCTTCCCTTCCCTTCCCTTCCCTTCCCTTCCCTTCCCTTCCCTTCCCTTCCCTTCCCTTCCCTTCCCTTCCCTTCCCTTCCCTTCCCTTCCCTTCCCTTCCCTTCCCTTCCCTTCCCTTCCCTTCCCTTCCCTTCCCTTCCCTTCCCTTCCTTTCCCTTCCCTTTTATTTTAAGGATGCTCAGCCATATTATCTTCCCAAATTCAGCCAAATTAATATTAAACAATCAAAAATGTATAGAAAGGAAATTTCATACAGAAATATTCTACTATTCAGTGTTAGTGTGGTTATAGAAAGCCAAGAAAAGTACATTTTCATTCAAATGCTGTCCTTTGGTATTACTGTTGTTCATTTCTTAGGTTTGTTCACAGGATACATCTTCAGGTTATTGAGATCAGCTGGTATTGCCTGTTTTTTGACATCCATCTTCACAGCAGAACAAAACAACCTTCTGCTGGTGATAAAAGTGTCAGTAATGATTCTTAGTACCATTCAGAGATGTACAAACCATGTGTTCAGCATTTAATTGAAGATTCTGAATTACAGAGGCTTATTTTGACCGAACTTTTCCTTTTTGTTTATAAAGCTAAATAAGATGGGAAAAGTTTTATTGATCATATCTAAGGATAGGACTAGTATGTTGAAATGAATCAGCCTCTAGTAGCACCTTCTCTCATCACTCTGAACTTCTCATGGTGATAGTTTTGTGAAAAAGTCCATATATGTACCAAACTCTGGAGCTGGTATTTGGATGGGTTTGGAGACAAGGATCTGGGGGTTATGGTTGACAGCAAGTTGAATATGAGCCAGCAGCGTGCCCAGGCAGCCAGGAGGGCCAACCGTATCCTGGGGTGCATCAAGCACGGCACTGCTGGTTGGTCGAGGGAGGTGATTGTCCTGCATTGCTCTGCGCTGTGTGGCCTCAGCTCGAGCACTGTGTGGCAGTTCTGGGCACCAGAGTACAAAAAGGACATTAAACTGTTGGAAAGTGTCCAGAGGGCAATGAAGATGGTGAAGGGCCTAGAGGGGAAAAGTATGAGGAGCGGCTGAGGGCACTGGGCCTCTTCAGCCTGGAGAAGAGGAGGCTGAGGGGGGACCTCATCGTGGTCTACAACTTCCTTGTGAGGGGGAGTGGAGAGGCAGGTGACCTATTCTCTGTAAACACCAGTGATAGGACCTGCGGGAATGGTGTTAAGCTGAGGCAAGGGAAGTTTAGGCTAGATATCAGGAAGAGGTTCTTCACTGAGAGGGTGGTTGCACACTGGAACAGGCTCCCCAGGGAAGTAGTCACTGCACCAAGCCTGTCTGAATTTAAAAAGCGATTGGACTGTGCACTTAGTCACATGGTCTAAACTTTTGGATAGACCTCTGTGGTGCCAGGAGTTGGACTTGATGATCCTTATGGGTCCCTTCCAACTTGGGATATTCTATGATTCTATGATTCTATGCTTCTATGGTTCTATAACGAAAGTCTTCCGAATGCTAGGGTAGGTTATTGCCAGCTCTGCTGTGATTTCACTGGATACTTGTCCAGGTTTGGATGGCTTATCTTGGGTTTCCCTGCCTCAAAACAGGCTGTCAGATATTCCTGAAGTTAGCACACAAAGTTAGTTGTGACTTTTGAAAATTTGTCCACAATCCCTTACAACCCACACTTTCTGCTGCAGTTATTAATGGTGTCCATTTCTGAGGAAAAAATAAATAAATAAATAAAAATGTATTTGAACTTCCTTTTCTCCTGGCTTTTGACTGCCTGTCATCACCAGCTCTTACTTTTGAGCTCAACTACACAACAACTATCACTTTTATGTTTTACTGCCCTTACATCATCACTTCAGTTTCCACCTGCGCTTGGGGAGTACTGAAGAAAACAATTGGACAATACTTAGATCACAAGAGCACTTAGCCTTGAGGTTGATGGTACTTTGTAATCACAGTCCATTCACACTTCAGATTCTTATTCTACTCATGTCCTTCACCTTTGCAGAGAAGAATTTAGCCTGGACTGTGTTTGTAAATGAGGTATGAACACCAGAAGCTTGATGGTCACAACTGTAAAATCAATTTTATTTACTGGCAAGTAATGATCAGCTTTTATTTATGAAGCTGTATTGAGGATTGTTGAGCCTTCTTAGAATATAAAAGAAACTATAATCGGTTACAGTCCCACTCTGGAGCTTCCAGCCAAGAAAGTTTCAAGCCATGTGATTTGCCTGCACTATTTGTCGAATATGTTTCCATGCCTCCTAGAAACAAATAATCTTGACGCAGTGGAAACATAAGGACTACTCTATATACAAAAAGGAGAAAAGCTGCCTCAGCCAGCTTCATCTAAGCTGTAAACCTTTTCAATAGATTGGCTCTGTGGCATGCAGAAAACATAGGGCCTGCACTGTAAATGGGGCCAAAACTCACTCTTCTTAATCCCTCTGCTGCCAATGTAGAGGGACTCAGTCTCCTTCACTCCATGGCCTGAGTCCAGGGGATAACATGCTGGGAAGCTGTGAGGTGTTTTGCTCAGAGCTTCTACTACTTTCCTTTACAATAAAAAATGAAAATTGTGGTTTGTACTTAGCAGCTTGAAAACCTCTGGTAACCTAGTAAAAAAGAAATCCTTTTTAACAAGTCTAGCACTTTGTCAAGTGAGTTAGCAAGAGGAAGAAAAAGATCTTCATCCCACAGATTTGTCTTCCCAAGAGACAGAGAACATGTGAGGGACCATCTGACTCCAGGGCCTTTGCCTGGACACCTATGGGAACAAGTAGGACCAGGGCTTCTCTCCACTCCTGCATCTGAGGAAAAAACCATCATCAGCTGCACAGTCAAGTCTCCCCTAGATCCTCTGGTAAAAGTCTGACATAAATCAAGTGCTTTACTGTGGCAAGGAGCCCAAGACTTCTGGGAAGTACACTCAAACAGCTGTTGTGCCAGGGAACTCAGCAACACTTTAGAAATGGATGGTGAGCAAGCTATAATTAGGATGTTGAACTACCCGTCGTTGTTTGCTCAGAAATCCTTTGGAAACCTTGGATAATAAAAAGAGAGTCGCAGTGTACTTTCTGTTCAGGGGCAGAGCACTCCCACAAATCTCCTTCAAGTGTGAGCTAATGATTACTTTCTCATCTGGCCCTTTGTTTTAGTTGTCTTGTTCTACTTTGCCCTTTCCACCAGGCCCCCTCCTTTTGCTATTTACACAGACTTTAGATAATTCTCCTACAAGACAGTTATTCAGAAACAAACTTCCTACTCTCCCTAGTGCACTGTCTGTCTAAACAGAGTCTGCTTCCCTGCAACAGGACATTAAAGTCTTCTGATATGTTTCTTCCATGTGTTTTGGGTTGTTGTTTTGTCCCTTATACTCTCTTCTTATCTTCCTTTTTTTTTTTCCTTTCTTATTGGATGTCTGAAGCTCCTATTAATCAAATCTCAGAGGAAAGACTTAATATGCAAAAACTGTCACCATGAACCTTTAGCCAGGTGAATCTTTTTCTCCAAGTAATACCCTCTTCCCAATGAAAAACAAAATGAAACAAAACAAAAATCTTTAAAGAAAGAAGTGCTTCTCACTAGTGAGGTAAATTCATCCACAAATACCCTAATCCATTCCAAATTTTCTTCCACTGCCTTTCAATGTATTTTTATAAATCAGAATGGCATAACTATGCTTCATGGGCTTTCAAGGAAGGCCCTCTTCTGGCAAAGAGGGCTGGCAAAGCCAAGCAGCATGATCCTCTTGTCCACATCACACGTCAGAAGGCAGAGAAGCCAGACTGATAATTATTCTACAAGAGTGCCTGGAGCAGTATTATCCACACAATGTGCAAAATTTGAGGTAGCTCCTCTGAGTTTCAACCCTCTCAGCCACACCATGCCCTCGTGGTGGCCTTGGGAAAAGCAAGGCTGACTCTTCTGGGCTCTGCTCTCCATTCAGAGAGGTCCCAGCCATCGGCCCTAAAAGAGCAAATTCAGCTTTACCTTCACCAAGAAGCTTTATGCTAGCTTTTGAGAGAAGTTAGTTGTGGAGAGCCAGGGCTTGGATTTACAAAGCACTAGCTGCACTTCGGTGCTGCTGCTACCATCATACATATCACACTACTAGCATCCCCAAAAAGGAAGGGCTCCTTGGAGGAGTATTCAAAGTACTAAGGGAAGGTTCCTATTTTGAATCATTTTCAGTGGGAGCCTGACTCTTTCCTTTGAATACAGTGGAGTCTTAGAGGCAAAGATGCAGTAAAAGTTATAGGAACATACTTGCAGAAAAGTATCATACCCTTTTAATGTGTTCCATTAATTTCAGCAGAGCTACCTGCAAGAAGATCCCAACCAGATTCTAGCCATAATACTTTATGCAGTTTTGATAGCTCAGTAAGATTTAGGTAGTCGTTATAAACATCTTTAAGCTAGCAATAGCCAGCATGTCTGGTTGTGTGTGCGAGGAAGCAATTTCAGCGTGTGACCTTTACCTGCTATTCCCAAGGATATGGTGAGTTTGTATCCATTTCAAAGACCAGATAATTATTAGATGGTTCTCTAGCAGTAATTCTATAATAAAACCTTTGGTTTTATAGTCTTGGGGCATGACTGAGGAGATTAGAAAGTAGTAATTCACACTCTTGATACCTGAGATTGATCTTGAAATGAGCAGCTGTTTCTCCCCCAAATTAGACACTTTACATATATATCATACTGCTAGATTTACCCTTAATGGTGCTATCTTCACATGTGCTTTAAAGATATCATGTCATCCATGTTGCAGCTAAAACTATAGAGAAAAAATAAATGCACACAAATGAGGCATTTATCACATCCGTATTTCATAATGCCAAATCAAAACCCACAATGTACAGTTCACAAAATCGCTGTGTTAGAAGAGTGAAGAAATCTGCTAATCCATCAGTTTGACTATGTGAGTTTGTTTCTGACTGTGTGTTTGGTAGTGCTCTGATACCATCTAGACTTACATTCCATACAGAATGAAAAGATTGTGCAGAACTAAGACTATTTTCTGAATGTATGTGTTTCTATGTGCCAAAAGCATGATTTCTAGTGTTTATCCCACTGGTCTTCATAGTGAAAACAATTTCTTTGTATGATGAGAGAATGATAAGGCAACAGTTTTGAATAAGCAGAAAGGTTTGGATATTCAGGTTTCTTATTTTATGTTCCACTGTGAATACTTAGCAGTATTCTTTGCAGATGCTTCTCTGACTTGCATCCTGGAGGCAAGGAGTTAGAATATGAGTTTACTGCATATTTCAGACAGGAAAGAACATCTGTTTACATTAAAGATCCATACTACTGACTGCTGAGGGAGATTCATCTCTGGCATCTGTGGTCTTACGTAGGATGACAATGTCCATTGATTCTGAGAATTTAAGTTGTCATGAAATAACTACAAATACTTTTAAAGTAATGTTACAAGAAGCAAGTCCCTTGTGATCCTTGTTCAAGCTATTAGCATGTTAAAAGTATTTACTGCATGTTAATTTTAATAAATTCTTTTCCACTCCTGAGCCTCTCAATTTCTTTTTTTTTTTTTTTATGTACAAGATTTGTACTTGTCTATCATAGTGCAAAAGTATTGAGAGTAAAGTGTAAAAATCAATGTTTCTATGAATATAAAGATGATTCATAGTTCTACTGGGATGAAAAACATATTTCAACTGTTTCTCAACTATTAAATACCGTTCCAGCCTCAGATTGGCTTCACAATTGCATATGATTTGCTAATTATATATGATGAAGCTGCTTATATATTTGGTTCAGTAAGACTGGGTTTTAGCACTCTTGGGCATTGAACAAGATGTAATTCAGTGCTGACACCAGAAATGGGAATTCTTGTATCCCTTATATGCCATGCCAAATGTCTGAGACTGACCAAACTTGCAAACTGAGATATCCCAGCCTATTAGCTGTGGTTTTAATGGTAATCCTTGAGGAACAAAAGCTCAGTGAATGAAAACAACACACTGGGGTCAGTGTATTTCTAAGGACTGGTAAGACATAAGTCATCTGAAACATTATTTTATTCATGTTGTCATAAAGATTAAGAGCAAATCAGAAGAGCTAAGGCAGCAGTTTCCATTAATAATAACTAGTCAGAAGGAATAAAAATAGAGACCACAGGGACTGCTTAAAATATTCACTTACACAGAATTGTGCAAGTGAATTTCATTTGTGTGTAACTGCAGCAGAGGACCCAGGTTTTGTCCACTCTGAAAGACATTTTTCTCTTCTTTCTTAAGAGTATATTCTCATCTATGGCAGGGAAGAGCAATGAGGTGTTTTCATAACTGACAGCAAGGATAAGAGAGTGATAGCACATATTTTCAGTTATCCTAGATTTCTGCTTTTCTTCTGAACAGTTTCCACTCTAGAATCCAATTGCTTTACCTTTTTGCTTGGCTGAAAAACACTGCTCAGCTTGTATAAAGTTAAAGTGGGTTTAATTAAAGATTAATTGAATAGATGAAAATCTGATGTATTCACACAGGCAATGATTGCACTACCAAACCTGAGTGTGCTTTGTGATCTGGGATTGGAAGCCCAAGTATTTGTGTCTCTGATGATAACTTGCCATTGTAAAAGCATGCCTTGTAAGAGAATGTTCTGCTCAGTGACTAAAAGCTTGAGGAGAGAGTCAATAGAGATGGAGCTACCCCAGAGCTTGCTCCCTTGTTGAACTCCCTGATGGGAGGACAAGCAAGGAGACCAAGGAGGAGTAGGAGGTACTTGTCGTCCTCTCCTTAACTGGGAATAGGATTTACCCACTAAAATTAGCAAACATTCAGGATCAAGCCATCAGTTTCACTGTCCTGCAATGAAATACCCAAACATACCCCCAGTTAATACTTCTGCACCAAAGTGCATGAGCAGAGTTGCTAGTCTCCACCAGAATTGCCATTTTACTCTACTCATAGTCAGCATGTGAAAGAAAAGGAATAGAAAACCCCTGTGGAAGATGCACATATACATTACTTTTTTGGCTGAAAGTGTTTCAGAGAACTGAAAGAAAAAACTGCCAGTGTTTGCATCATGCTCAATAGTCATTTGTTTGCCATCATATTTCAAAAGGTCAGATTGTGATTCAAGACCATGACCTTGAGAGCAAAATGACTTCCTCAGTGGGCTCTGACCTGCAGTTACTTGCAAATTAATGAAATTAATGAGTAAAAGAAAAAAAAAAAGAAAAAAAAAAGAAGGAAAAAAAAAGAAGAAAAAAAAAACATTTAGGGTCCAAACCCCAGAGATACAGCTGTCTCTCATAACCTCTAGGAAGCCACATATGACCATCAGTGTCCTATGCTTATTTAAACAGCATTGCACCATCTGTGTGTGAGGGCCATCACCCTCAAAGCCACATGGACCTAAGTGCCGTTGCAAAAAACAGATCTGGGGCTTACCATGACCAAGGACAAGTTCAGAGGCATGCTCCTGAAGTTAACGGATATGTTCCCTGATTGCAAATCTTCATTACTTTTTAAGTGAGCCAATATACTGTTAAGCAAAATGGCATTAGCACTAATGAAATAAGATAATTACACTAATGGCATGACCGGTGATGCTAAGTTCACATTGTACAAGTTGTAATGAGGCTTCTGGATCAATAAGCAGCTCTTTGGCTGGTCACATCAGGCACACAGAGTATAACATTTGTGAGAAAAGCCTTTAGAAAATGCACATAGTTAACTCCAAAGATGCTGGAACAATTCTCCTTAAAAGTCCATTTTTTCTCTCTGGTTACATTTATCTGTCTTATTATGTTTCATTAAACAAAGCAGGATGGAAAATGGTCCTATTGATGGGAACTTTCCCAAATGGTAGAATATATTTCAATGCTCTTCCATCATTATATTTCTTGGGGAAAAAAAAAAAAAAAAGCAAGAAAAAAAATTTAAATTGTATTTCACTGACACATCAGATTAAGTAAACAAAGCATTTCTCTGTGCCTCTGCCAACTGTCACTGCTGTTGGGCAGGAAAATGAGGAGAAAGATAGTGTAATCTTTTGTCTGCCTATTTCCTTTGGTGGCAATTTTTTCTGTTCTTACTGTAGACAAATTCTGGACAGTCCATTGAACTATGTTCTCCTTCTGCAGGAGAAAGACAAGAAACAAATAAATATCAAAAGCAACTGGTTAGAAAGTAGTTCTGCAGCTGGACCTGCTCCTACAGCAGAATACCACAGTGTACACACTATGCCAAGCTCTACATTGCACCCTGGCAGCAGCACAAGGGGGATGTAAAGCCAACCAACTTCTCTTGGGATTTTCCCTGGCTATTCTCAACAAGGAGGTGAATGCCTACGGAGTCCAAATTAGAGGGAGAAAATGGATGTAGCAGAAGGCAAAGCCATCTGAGCCCAGGAACTGTCTGGACAGATCAAGATGACCCAACATCAGTCAGGCAAAGAAATCTTCAGGCTGCCTTAACTGTAGTTCTTGATGGTCTTGGGATACACCTATTGATGAAGCAACATAAATTATCTTGGAAAATAACTCATGAAATTAGAGGGCATTCACAGGACTTACTTAGGCTCTATTTCCATCCCCAAAACATGATGAGGGCACAACTTACTATCACAGTAAAGATTTATTTATTTATTTATTTATTTTACTGGATACTTCACTATATCATGGAATCATTAAGGTTGGAAAATACCTTCAAGATCATCTGTTTCAACCATCATCCTACTACCAATGTCACCCACTAAACCATGTCCCTAAGCACAATGCAGAAAAATTTACAACCTTCTGCCTGAGGAAGGTGTTAATAATCATAATGCTCCAGACACTGTGTCAGAGTCTCTTGAAATGCCTGAAAGGCAGGAGCAAAATACAGATGACAACTTTATTTAATAATAAACAACACTAAAATATGTTCAAATAATGTTTTCGTTGATTTTCAAACCTTTATTTGTTATTATTGAACTAGGTTAAAAGATGATTGCTTAATTACTGTCCCACTGGGCCCATCTCAGAAATGAGATGTGTATCTCATAGGTCTATACCTCTGAGTTATGTTTTAAATAAACCCCATGTCAACTAAGAGATTTAGATGTATAAAGGGGTATGCTGGGTAAGAGTTTACAAAATGAATCTGGTAAATTGAAATTTCCATTTTTCTGAAGAAATTCTTTCGATATTACATGCATTTTCATTCAGTTTCAAAACATTTTACTGACAGAGTGTTTTTGAGTTTTAATTGCATGATATTTAAAATTTAGAATTTTATTCAAGTTCATTATTGATATTCAACTTATTTATTATAACATTGTTACAGGAAATTTATATTTAATGATTATAGTTCAAAGTGGAAAGAAAATTTGTTCCCATGTCCCTTTTATTTATGTTCTGTGTGTGGAGTTTGCTGCAATTTAATAAAAAGAAGGAAGTTTGATCAAGTAGGATGAATATTAAAACATAAGTAGCAATTTCTTAGTGATTCTGAAATAAAGTTAAAATAATATAAACTGTCATTACAATAAGCGGCTGTAATTAAATGACATAAAATAAAATGAAATTCCCAGGTGAAACTAACAATGTCAAGAAAAAGTAAGATTTTTCCCAAACAATTTTGAGTTTAATTTTACAGGTTTTCCCGGAGGACTTTTCACTGAGATTGAAATGTTTTGAAAAAAGCATCAATTTCAACAAAAGATATTATTAAATGCAAGAGAAGATTTCATCCCCACTGCTATTCGGAGGCACAAACAAAACCTTGTAAAAAGCCTGTAGTATAAGATGCATATAATAGTATAGTTCTGACAAGCTGTTTTTCTCTTCTTTGGACCGGGAAATCACAGAGAGTTGTGAGATAGAAAAAATAAAATAAAATAAAATAAAATAAAATAAAATAAAATAAAATAAAATAAAATAAAATAAAATAAAATAAAATAAAATAAAATAAAATAAAATAAAATAAAATAAAATAAAATACAAAACCTCACTCCCAAATTCATGCTTGGTAATCATCAGGATATTTGTCTGAGTAAGGACCCCAAAGCCAGCCACTTCACAGTTGCCTCAGTTGCTGTTTCTTCTGCTGCCACTGCTCAGCAGAAGAGCAGAAGATTTGGTATATTTTATAACCTGTGTCATCACCAGGAAACTCCTTTTAACACAAACAAAAAAGTGGCGTTTAAATTTGGTAGTAACAGTATGGCAAAACAGACTTTCTTCAGGAACAAATGCAAGCTGTAAACACCCTCTTTATTCTTGATAAAAGACATAAGCAGGTTTACCTGGGGCATGAAAGGTAAAGCCAGACAAGCGGTAATGCAGGTAACAAATGTTTCTCAGCCAAAGAGATCCTCCACTTGGACAAAATATTAAGAGAAGTTTTGGACTTTTTCCTAAGGCCTGTATAATGAATCTGGATGATATTCAAGATTAAAGCACTGTACAGAAAGACAAGCTCTTCATGTATCTAAAATACTAAATTGATACAGGAGTGTGTAGATAGATAAAGGAGGTGATTGATTAGTCCGGAGGTGATTGATTAGCCCTTTTTGACTGATTAAAGTCAACCAAAACATTTTTTTTTATTATTATTATTTATTTATTTTTAGTCTAAAGAAAAGACCCAGAACCAATTGCTTAACTTCTGAGCTAAACATTAGCCATGTCTAGCATAGCTTAGCTAATAACCAATTATAGACCTTTAAAGATAAGCATTAGCTTAGCTTTTATATATATATATATATATATACATTCATATATATCTATCTATATCTATATACATATATAGAGATATATATACTTTTAGGAACTTCAGAATTCTTCCCTTCAAAATGTTATGGCTTAACGAGTTTCTAAATTAGAGACCATACCTCTGTTTCTCATAGTTCTTGGGTGATTTTTTCTATGAATCAAATTGAAATTTGAACCAGTTTATGGCTTAGTCATCCAGAATCTAGTTTGTCATCTAGATCTGTCATCCAGAATATCATTACAAAGATATTCAATATTTGATTTATATTTTCTGTATACAATAAAAAAGGGATTTTTGTCTTAAATGGGCAACCCAAACATTTAATTTTTAATCCCTGAGACGTTTTTAACTGCTCTTTGTTAAAAGTTATTTCATAGACAGCCTGATGCCAATATCAGTTCCTTTATATACAAAACAAAACCAAATAAAAATCTATGAGGTAGAGACATCTTACATATTTTTTCTTACATTAGACTTTAAAGAAATTTTAAAACACATGTACTATTTCAATTATACCCTATTTTCACAGTGGAAGCCTAATTCAGGAGATGGGAATGTGAAGCTCCATAACTCTTGGTAAAGTAATTTTTGATTTGAGAAAAAGTCTATTCATGTCTCAAGTGGGGAAACCAGAGTTAGCCTTGATTGAAGGGCACTAAGCTAATCACATTCTACAGTTATTGAGGACAGTTAAAACATCATTTATAAAGTAATGATTGTTCAAATTATCTTATTGAATCCATTTGCCAATCCCTAAGCATTTTTTTTATTGCTGATCAGAGGAAATATCCTTGCTATTGGCAACAACTTGTCTATGAAATAGATTTTAGCAAGAAGCAGTTAAAAATCTATACTAATCTACTAGTTTTGCTTTGCTTTTCTTCATACATTTTGCTTAAAACAATAAATAAATTAAACTTCAGCTCTGCAAAATAATCACTTTTGTTTCAATCCTGAAATCATATAATTTTAAAGTGTTTGATCTTTTTCAATTTTTGTTAAATGTTCTCAGACAAACAGATTAATGTTTACAACACTGGGAACATGGAGCTGAGAAAACATCCTCTTGTGAAATACACACAGATTTCCCCAACCCGACTGGTTACCATGCTACTAAATCAGTTGCTTCTATTCCCATGGTAACAAGAGGAGTTACACCTAGCAGTGCTTCTCACTGTGGATGAGCTGGAGACAGACTCTTGCAGAGTAGCAGGTTTAACCTCCATGCACATGTATTTTAAATGTTCTGCATTTCCTTCATTCACTGCCAAGGCTGTTTCTTTTTTTCTGACAGACTAGAAAGATTTTCCTGTGATGGCAGATCATTGCAGGGAGAGGATGATGGGAAGAGAGTTACTAGTTCTTCTAGTTTTACCCCAAGATTTTTTCTACAAAACTTTTGGCTTTTACCAACAGATCAAATCTACTCCTCACATGAGTTTTGCTCTCCTGCCCCATGCTATGGCTTCTTCCTTCCCCATGAATTCTGACTCCCTCCCACCACTGTCCTGGCCATTTCTCCACCCAAATAAAAGACAGTATCCACAGAGGTCTTGCTTTCAAATCCTCTCCGAGCTGCGCAGGAACTTGCTAAATTTGACTAACAAAGTCTATAGCTGATAACTACATGGTGCTTAGTTAAAAGCCAAGAACTACCACTGCAAAAATGCAGAGTCCCTAGTCTTAAAGAAAGAACTTTGATCACTTGTATTTGGGTTGGTATCTTCTGTCTACAGCAAGGTACATAAAAACCTGTGAACATACATTTGCATGATAGCCAAGAGCGAGCTCTACTGAAGCAGGCAACACAGATTTTGAAAAAGCTTGTGTTTCCGTGGAGCTTGAATTCCAGTAATAAGTTATCAAATATAATTAGCTCAGTGAGAGAGAGACACAAGTGTCCCATCTAGTTAGATTCAACAGCGGAAACAAAAGCGGCAACTAAAGTCCTAGTTAGCATGTATATATATACATATATATTAAACGTTATGTTTTCTATAGACTGCAGTCATGTATTTTCAAATTTGAATGCTATATAATTTTGCCTAACTGGGGAGAACAATGCAAGTACTCTGTATGTCAATGTTACTCCTGTCACTTGATTTCACAAGCCTCTCTGAAAAGAAGACATCATCAGCTGACCCATGGGGGGAAAAAAAATAAAAATAAATTAAAAAAAATGAATTTGTAAATAAGTGAGAAATATAACTCACATCTCCAGGGAAACAATCAGAAAAATGCAGAAAGAAACAAAGAAAATAAAGGATGTGAAAGTTATCTTGAGTGACAGAGATGGAAAATTGCAAGAAATGCCAAATCTCAAGAAGCAACTAAAACCTGTCAGCATGATGGAGACATTGGATGCTGGGGATTTCAAAGCCACCTAAGAGATTTAAATGTATGGCAACATGAGATTATTCTGACTTTTGCTAAGGGTTACAGAGCTGTGCTTTGAAAAGCAGCAGGGACTCATGAGAGTATATTACTTTACCATTCAGTCTCAACAGGCAGTTTGAAAGATCCTGCAAACTTTCCCGTGAGTGATCATCACGTTTTAGTGAATGGTACTTAGTGGAATAGCTGGAGGCTAATTTTTAAACCCCTCTGTGTCATGGTGAATTGCACTGCTTGTAACTGGCAATATGATAATATACAGAACTGAGGCAGGACCAGTATATGTGGATTAGTGAGACTTAAGGTGACTTTATGTATATTGCATCATTCTAGTTTTCATCAGTATTAGTGGTGTCAGTAGTTCATTTTTAGTTTGCTTTGATCTGTTTGGACTCAAGGTGACCCTGTGTGGTAACACTAACTAAGCATAGCATAGGATAGAGTTTTTTATGAGCTAGGAAGCCAGAAACACATGATACACTTTATCCCATAATAATAGCAAAGAACAAAGAAATAGTCACTTTTGTTCAAAGGATGAACAAGGAAGAACAAGGATACAGTTTGTAGTCCTCAGGTCTGCCCTTCTTTTTTTTACTCTATGTGAAATTGTGAAATCTTTTTTTTTTTTTTTCAGATATGCAGAAATAATAAGTGGCTCCTGTGAGAGGTAATATTTCTGGAAATCTAGAGAAACAGTCAGTAGCTGCTGGATAATTTATGTGAATTTGCTTCAAAATGTTGTAATCAGAAGCTTCTGAAGACCTGAACCTGGTCTTTTGGTGGTATTTGCAGGGTTCCACCTCGTGTGTTATTCTGGTCCCCAAAGTTGTCATCCCAGACTTATTTTTATTGCTGTTTTTATGTCTCCACCATGCAACATTATTTTGATCTATTTTACAGGCCATAAAAAAACATAAAAAGGTTTTGCTTGTGCAAATTCCTTTGAAATCATGGAAGCTGAACTCGCAGGGTGGTGCATACTGTGCTGTATCCTCAGTCCTGAGCATGTTTGACATTGTTCTGCTGTCCTGGATAGCTGCATTGCCTCCTCTCCATGTGGAGATGCATTTTTAATTCTTTGATGCCAGCAAAATGATACAAGTTTGCCTTGTTTCCCTGAAGCAATTGTATAGAATAGACAGATTTGATGTTAACACTAAAATTGAATTCAACAGAGTTTGTGACTTTAAACAGACAATTCACACCCCACCCATTGAGCCAGCCTAACTTCACAAAGACTGTATGAGATTTAAAATAATAATAATAATAAATAAATGAACAAAATACAGTAAAATAACTGTCTAGCCAAGCTGTTGATCCAGTCTTTGTGCATAAAATGGAAAGGCTTTTTTTTTATATATATACTTTGATGTAACAGCTTTAATGTGAAAATATGGAGAGGAAAGACCTAATTTGTTGATTTAGAAAAGTAATGCCATTCATTAATCAGAGCACTGAAGAGAGAAAACATAAAGTGACTTGAGCTGGCTTTTATCACACAGGCCTGATGATAAAATATCCACTTCTACTGGAAGCCCCGCCATCCTGGTTTCACTGAATACACAGTAATTCAATCATGACTAGGAGTAATTTATTTGTAACAAGGAAGGCTTCTGTTTCTCTGTAATAAGTTGATTATATCTTGTCAGAGGAACCTTAAACCCCTCAAATGTCAAATGAATTATATCATATATATTATTTTCTTAGCAGCTGGATATGAGTAACCGATGAAACAGAGCTCTCTATTTTCATTTTGCACACTGAATGATAAAATACTGCTTGTAAAATGGAGTCTGTGACACATATTCATGCAAGTCCTTAATTTCCTACTTTTAAAAAGCCTGTTTCATAAGTATGATCTATTCATTTACTCAAAATTGTGTCATAATTTGCTGGGGAAATTGGACACCAGAACATTCTTCTATAAAATATTTATGCTTTTTTATATTTTATTTTTTTTAACATCCAAGTAAAACTAACCCCTGTTCATGACACATGGTCTGATAATGCACTTATCCCCAAATTAGATTTGAGATAACATTTGATCCCATCTGTCTCTAAAAGCGCTTCCTGGAAAAAGGAGTGCAGCAGAGGGTCTGCTGCGGGGCCTGGGGGTAGAAGATAGCCACAGGAGTTGCTGGGTATCTGTCCCCCAAATAAATAGATGTGTGGGTGGCCCACAGGGATTAGCTTTACCTTGCAGCCCAGACCAAGGCTTTAGGATGCCTGCCTGCACAGATACACAGCATTTGCCTATGGCTAGGCCTCCTGGGCCTGTCTTGCTGCTCAATCTCACTGAAACAATCAGAATAGGGAAAAGGGAAAGGAAGATGTTTTCTTGTGGGAAGAACTGGAAGAAGAATAATGAAATGACAATAATCAGATTGAATACTCTGTTCAGCAGCTGCCAGTAGATTATTAAAACAGACCCCAAACAGTTTTGGAAGCATGCAGTCCTTGCTTACTATTACATGAAACACCACACTTTGCCAATACTTTTGGTGTATCAGAGACAATCTTCAATGAACTGGACTGGGTTTGAAGGTTAGAAAGAAGGAAGAGACTGCCATATATAAAGGAGTAACTTCCCCTATTGAGCTGGAGAAGACAAGAGAAATGGTAGCTCATACCAATGCATGCAGCAGCACTCATAGCTAGTAGTCCATGGAAACCAGCATCTTGCTCTTTCTTCATTAATACACATGAGAGGAAAATATTTGCCCACTTTTTAAGAAGAAAAACCAAGCTCTTGTTCAGTATAGATTTTAACATTTAGCTCTTCCACAGAAAATGAGTACTATGGACAAACAGAAATTACAGTCTCACTTTATGATTTTGGGAGTAGTATCTCCTAAATGGGATCCATCTCTGCCTAAATTCTATGCCTTTATGCTGAAAAAAAGATAAATAAATAAAAATAAAATTAGAAAAATTGTTACTAGCCTCTAAAGAAGGAGGAGTGGGAGAGGAACAACGGACAGGCACACCTTGGAGTAACCTGTTTGTCACCTTGCATTGGGACTGTGAAAATTACAGATCAAGAGCTGAAATTTTCTTCTCTTTCACCTCCAGTAATAATCTGAGGAGTCTCCAGAACTGACAGAAACTCAGAGATGGGGAGATAGCAGAATCGAGTAGGGCAAGGTAAGAGAAGTAAGGACTTTGCTGAGAAGTAAGGACATTGTTGGAACTAACTCTGTGATGAATTATGCTTTTGACATATCACCACTGTGAGTTTAGCACTGGGATTTTCCAAAGACAGCTGGACAGCAGGAGGTAGCATCAAAGATGCTTCTGGTTCTTATTACAGATGACTGCAACAAAACAGAATAAATCCAGGTAAAAATTCACCCAGTACCAGCAAAGCAGAAGTCAATGTCACTGTCTCTGATTGTGATCCAGGCAACATTTCTAAATACTAAAGACAGATTCTGAATACTTGGACCATGTTGAGAGCTCCAAAACTGAATGTTTCAAAGGGAGAAAGGAAACAAATGGGTTTTGCTTCTTGGAAATCCACACCCTAGGACAGGGAAATGAAATAACATCTGAGAGTACCATGGTTTTCTTTTCCCAAATCCCAAGGTCCTTCTGATTTATAAAGTATTTCCTTGTCTTATACAGAATTCCTGTCCTTACGGCTAAAGAAATACCACTTCTTAAGAGAACCTGAGGGAGGTATTTCATTTCCTTATGGGATTTTTTGGGTGTGAGGCTCAAGCTAACACTATTTCTTTGTTTTATGGAAAAATGTAGGTGTCTTGAATTTAGCCATTGTTGCTTTGTATGATACTTTGACAGAAGATTATATATTTGGGTGTGCAGTTAATCAATAGAGGCTTTCCCATCTTATTTATGTGAACACAGTACAATAGGTCTAAATTTTAAGTTTTAAAAATGTTGTAGTCGGTGGTGGTATATAGTGGGTTGCACCTTCCACCAGGTAGTATGGTGTTCTGTAGCTTTCTCCCACATCCTCCAGCCTTAGGAAACAATACAAGGTGATGTGAAGTCTATTGTTCAGCTCTTTCCCTACTCCTCCCAATTCGTTTTGGTGGGGTCTGTAGGCAGATCCCAGAATTGGAGCAGGAAGGTGTCTCACGTTATCAATTCTGGTTCATTTTCAGACTTGACCATCTTACTTGGTCACAGAATCAAATATACTGACTAATTTCTAAGATAAGTAATACATTTGTGAACCAAGGACATTTTCTGATAGGCAGTCTAAGGCAAGGCAATCACAGTTGTAAAGGAAGAACAAAATTTTCTCCAGTGCATACTAATAGCACTGAAGGAAAAGAATTATGAACAAGAAAACATATATATATATATATTTAATAATCACTATTTCTGGTCATAAAACCAGACCTAAAGCCAAGTGGCCAGAACTCCTCAGAGAAAAGTTGTTATTTTGTTCCCTTTAGGAGTAAGGAGATGAAAGGATTTTATTAAAATGTATTTATGTTAACAAAACTGCTGTATTATCAGTGTGATCATAATTTCTCTCAGTGAATGGAAATATTCTGGAATTTCCCAGAAGTTTGATATCTTTAAGAGAAAGCTCTAAAATGATGTTGTACTTGAAAACTAGATAAGGACACTATCATTGTTTTTCTCATATTTGATAACCCTTATACGTTACCACACCGCTTTCTCAATTTACAGATTACAGCTTTACTCCAATGTGTTGCAAAAAAAATATTTTAGACTGTTTTCCCAATGTATTTCTCACTTAAGTTGTTCCATAAGATCAAACTACCTATCCCAAGAGACCGTAGTTATGAATGTATCTAATATTTATTTTTTTTATTACTCCTGTAGACTTGAATTCTTCATTAAGAGAAGTAAGAAGTCAGAATAAGTGTATAGATTTCTGTGAGAGCAACTCTGTTGCCTATACCCTGAAAGCAAAGGGGGCCTCCTGCTTCTAGAGTCAGCTCTTCAGGAAACCTAGACGCCACTACATTTTAACTGTCTAGATCTAACTGAACTGTGGTTATAGTCAAGTATTTAACAGCATTTCACACTTCTACTGTCATCTGGATTACATAACAATGTGCTGATTTTATAAACAGCAACTACTCATTTTTGTGGTTGAGTTTTACTGGATGCACAAGAGAAACATCTGACTAAATAAAGCTGGAGACAGGAAAATTGAATGCAGAGGAAGGGCAGGCATTCCTAGGCACATGTAAAACCAAATGGTGCCAGGATTTGCAGACTGCAGTGCCACCACGCAAAGCCCCCGCACACATTTCCCGCCAGGAGACCATAAGAACTCACTTTCTTGTGGTGCTGAAAGTGCTTTTGCTTGGCACGTGCTCTTAAAAACCCTGCAAATGCCACTTATACTATTAAGTGCGTAGGGGGGAGGGTATTTAACTATTCAACTGCAGGAGGTTAGCGATGCCAAAAAGTGTTAAAAATCAAAAGAACCCACATGTTTAAACACAAATGTTGAAAGTGTAATAAAACTAGTGAGGCAGACATTCACACAGAGTAAATCAGATGGCTCTGCTGGCTCCAGCAAAGTTATGTCAGCCTATGCTAACTTGGGCTCTGCTCTGGTAAATACCTCCAAAACAGACACCTGTATCTGTGCTTTACCTGAGATCTGCTGAAACAATTCTCTCTAAGCTATTGTTTTAAAAGTGGGGTGTGTTACCCTGTGTGATTACTGTTAGAGCTTCAGCATGGTGCAGCAGCATGGAAACTCAGGGAGACCTTTTCCTGCGCTCTTTATACTACAATAAAGGACTTCTATTTCTATGTCTTTGTCCTGTGGAGATGGTATGGAGATGCCTCTCATGGATATAGGTCAGCTGAAAAGATGATAGAGTATTTATAAAGTCTGCTCCTACTAAGACATTATGAACTACCATTTTCTGCAGATTCCTTGAGTGCCATATGAGTAAATATTCAGAATTTAAAAGAACATTTGGAGACTGTACCTAAAAAATCTTTGGTACAGGTGAATTATTCCTTTTGAACATGATAAAAGTCACTATTTTAATTCCCAAGGATTACCTCCTTAAGTCTAATCCTTAAATACATGGAACGCCCCTAAAACAGTTTTTATGTCTCCCAGCATTGATAGTGGTTCAGAGCTGGTGAAGGCACAGACAGACTGTTCCCATTCATGGAACTTAGAGCGTTTGGGGTTCATTCAACATTTGCACATGTCCATGCTTGTTGTGCATGTGCATACCAATACTTCATGATAATACTTCAACTGAGCCAGTTCCTCATTCACTTGCATGTAAACTGGCAAACAGAATCTTATGCACCACAACAGTAAATCAAGAGGTCTGCAAGAGACATCAGCCTGGAGGTGTCTACAATGTAGGTTTCTATATCTGAGAAAATAATCTTGGCTTCCTTTGCAGTCAGCAGAGAGTCTGCCACTGGTTAATGGAGTTATCTCGTCTTAAATAGATGTTGATATGGGGTCAAATGAATGCCCATCAGCCTCTGTGGCTGTATTGATTGCATCTTAATGAGCCTTAGCAGGAGCCAAGCAGGTAGCCCAGAACTAACTCAAATGCAAATGCCCATACTGTCGGCACCTAGGGAAGGCTGAAATAAATCTCAGCTCAAATAAGGAGAATTTAACTCCATGTAATTTAGGACCAAAAAAAAAAAAAAAAAAAAAAGAGCAAAAAAAAACAAACACCTTTCTACCCTATAGGCTCTAAGTTCAGTCAGGTGTGGAATCAAGGTGAAATTTCTGCTATGTACTAGCACAGTAATAGGTAGTCTATGCATCATTTTGCCTCCATCTTTGGTTTCTATTTCCCATTACTGGACTTCCATATCAGGATGCAATCTTGGGGATATAGATGCATATACAGATACATACAGATACTTCATTGTCCATTCCTCTCCTTCATTCATTGCAATGCTTGGTTTTAACTCACATTGTAAAACTTAAAGTCACTGATTCAGTATTGAAGTGTAAACAAAGACAATGTTAAGCAAGCTTTGTTTCCAGAAGTACAGAAGTGGTTCAAAGACAGTATTTCTTTGCAGGTTCAAGAATATGACCTCCAAGAGCTCACTCTGGACTGGGGAACTTTGAATTGGATCCTGTATTTCTGTGTGGGGAAACTATTACACATCAGTTCACTCTTTTGTGGGCCAGTGAAGAAGATGCCTTAAGGACAGTATCCCAGTGAGACAGTAAGTCTTGCGTGAACTTTTACCGCTTACTGGATGTTGTTTATCTCTAGAGTTGGATTTAAGCTGCTACATCCAGGGACTAAAATTCTTAAATTGAACAGAGAGCTCACTACTGAGGTTTTTCTTTTCCTTGTTTGTTTGTGACTCACTGCCAGACAGCATAGAAATGTTGAGTAATCTCAGGAAAGCTAGTAGGAAATGTGCTGCTAAGAGAAGTTTCAGCAAAGTAGAGGAGGATTTTTCAACAGAAATAAATATTTCTCTTTTTCAGTTTTGTTTTTGTTTTAAACAGTGCATGGATGCACTCAAATCTATGATAAATACATGCAGGAGACTTCCACTTGCTGTCAATAGATTTCTTTCTGTTACAGTTGTCTGCGGCTTCTTATGCTTAGAAAACAATTTCTTTTGTTGCCAAAATTTCTGGCTGTGAGAGAAGGTTCCACCTTGTTACAGTAATTTAAAAACACCTGTTGTCATATATTTTCATATGGCAGTTACACTGGAACTAATCCCCACATAATCTTCTTAATACAAGATACTATGGGCTTACTCTACTGATAGGGGGGTTGTATTTCATGCCTCACTACATTTAGAACTTTATTTTACTTCTGATACTTTCGTATTATGTCTAAATGCATTTTTCCTTGGCATGTTTGCAAGCGTTTTCCGTCAATTTTAGGGAAGAAAATTAAGCACTGCAACTTTTTTTTTTTCTTTTAAATAATTATTATTCCACCCAAATGATTATCACTAATCTCTGGGCTTCCCTTTGACCCGCTTGAACCCCAGCCTTTGTAAGCAGCACGCTGCTCCCTACTTGTTCTCAATGGCAAGATGAATAGTTGTATGTTCAAAGGATCATATTTGCACTGTTTCAAGGATAAAGAAAAGCACTTAGACACATGCTTGATTTTAAAGCAAGGGCCCATATACCGAATACTTGATTTTAAAGGAAGTGTTTATAACCAGCCACGTTCAGTCTTATGTAAAAGCAAGTAAACAATGGGATACAAGGCTTTAATTTAGAAAACAATTTCCAATATGTCACTTTTTCCTGTACTATTAATGTACTGTTATCACATTAGTAATTAAAGTTGTTTATTCAAAATCGTTTTGCCTTCCTTCCTGACTGAAAGTCATCAGCTATTTTAACTCTCATAGGCATCATTTTATTTTTATTTCATGTATATTATATATATATTATACTATATTTTTATTTTATATTTATTTTTTACCTGTGCATGGTCTGAATGCAGAGGGGTAGCTGGTTTAGAACTATGTGCATATTCTAGAGAGCATAAATACATTAAAAAACAATTCTTTGGTTTAAAGAACAATAAAGTGGAAGAACTAGTAATTATCAGGTAGGAAATACCATAATTATGGATGAATATACAACTTCACTTCAGCCACGTTGTGCACATATTTTATCAAATAGCCTTTAATTACATAATGACAGATTTTTTTTTCCCAGTGGCCTCTTAACTATGCAAAAGCAATGATATTCAATGAATCCGCATCTTGTATTTTCTCACTTTGAACTCACTGATCAGTATCTGTTTTCATGCTTTGTTTAGCACATCATCTTTGAACACTGCTCCAAATATATCTTGTCTGGCTTTTATCTGGTTTCTTTCCAGACATCAAAAGACTGTATTTTTGTGAGGCCTGTTAGAAGTATCCCAAATTGTGGATTGAGATCCTTTGAACAGCACCTAGACTAAATGCTAAATGGAACGATGTTTCTAACATTTCTTCATTGAGCAGCCGTTTGGAGAAGAGTTGTAATTCTCCTTCAACAGATAGAAAAAGTGCTGATAATCATCACGGTTTTCCAGCCTCCTGCTGTCCAGCTGTATTTTTATACCCCAATCTCTAACAATCCCTGTAAACCAGTTTCAGTTTCAGATATCTCCCAGGAGTATTCATTTCATTCACACACAGGAACATATCTGTGATCCAGACACGCATCTTATCCATAATCCAACTTCAGACTGTGATGGCACAACAGAGGACATCGTCATCCATCTTATTCGGCATCTCACCTAGTTTCCTTGAAAGGAAAACCTAAGCTATAGACTACTAGACAGTGTGAGGTACTCAAATCAGACTTCTGATCTGGACAGTAAGGGAAGCTGGACCACATTGTTGAACTATTCATCATTTCAGTGTTTTTTTTCTTGACAGACTTATTCTAAATTAACAGCCTTTTGAAGAGACCTACTGTTTCTTCAAATAAATGTCAGGACTACTCTGTTAATTTATTTCAAGGTCTCCTGGGTCATTTACCTAGCAGGAAGCAGCACTGCAGGTTTCTGCACAGCTGGGAACAGTGGTAACACACTGCAGAACCTCAAGGTCAATAAAAAGAACAGTAAAATGGATAAGCTGGCCATAGCAAAAACAAACAAAATTTGTTCATTGGCCAAATTGAGACTGGAAGCCAGTGCCTGCACTTACACATCCAGAGATATTACTTGCACCAGTATGCTGCCTTCATTTCCCTGTTGGTCTGACTTGCATCCCACCTAAAGCTGAAAGAAGATATTTTCCCCTGTCACCAGTCCAGATACCAGACCAGGAGGGAGGATTGCTGCTCTCAGTGCTGATGCATGCTGACGAAGGATTCTGGAACAGAAGTTGTGGAGAGAGGTGTACTCAGCTCCCACTGTGACAACTTGGTGTGAGTTCAGTGAGGAGAGAGGCTTTGGAAGGTCACCTGCCCAAAATAAAATTCAGAGCATCTGTTAACTAAGATTTTTCATTTATTTATAGCCTAGCTGCTTATGTTGGGATTTTCAACATGACAGCAGCAAGAGGTATTTCACTAACAAAGCTCACAAATGCCAAATTTGAAATACTACTTCAGAACACTGTTGCAATAATACATAGTTCAATAAGGACAAAGCTGCTTATTTTTACCCTGATCTTTTTCTTGGAAACATCTCAACCTCTTTTTGCTGAAACTTATAAGTAAATCCCTCTCAGATTTACTCAACAAGAAGAGCAATATCCTCACAAGAAGAGCAATTTGAAACAAAGAGTTGTCCTAGAATCTTAAATAGTTTACCTTTGGCAAAGCAAAACTGATGAAATCACAGATTTATGGTATGAAATATCAGGCAAACCCATCTATGTGTTTCCAAGCAGCTAGTCCTTTACACCCTATAAAATGCATGCAATATACATAGTTGAACACCCCTTAAAAAACATACACACAAATATACATGTGCACACTTATGCATTGATACATAAGTTTAAGTTTAAACTGGTAATTTTCTTCCATGTTTTCTGACTTTCACAGTGCAGAAGATAAAGTTTCCAGCACTGTATTATATGCTGCAGACAGATGCCTCACATTGTGGTGTGTATGTGGCTCTCATTCATTTGATGGCAATGCTATGCAGGAAAGGAATGCTTGCTGGCAACATTACTTGAAAGCCTCTGCTCCCCTGGAAGGACAGCTCAGAGCCATGAATGTCATTTCAGTAAATGATCACAAAAAATGGCCTTGGCTTCTTTAAATATCCATGTATTCACTCCTGATCTAATTTTACACAAGCTGCAAAAACTTCAACCTTTTATTTTCACTGGAAATTACAGTCTTTGCAACAAAATAGTCCCATTTCGGACCATTTCACCAAAAAGAGTATCACTTCCCACCCTTCCCACCTTCACATGTCAAAAACAGTGAAATTCAGAGCTGGGAATTGCACTACTACTTTGAATCTAAAGAACACTAAGCACTATATATGATCTTAGTTCAACGTTTGTGACTTTATCATTGACCCCTTGCCTGTGCTACATTGCAAAGCAGTGCAGCTACATCTGTGCCTGGTCTGTCCCTCCTGTCTTCTGGCTTTCTTCAGAACAGCTCTTACAAGCAAAGGAAGACTTAACCAGATGAACTCCTTAACACTAGAATAGGGATACAGTCAGGGTTTTGAGACTTAGAGCAAACACAGATTCTCGTATATTAAGTAAACTTGAGTTTCACCCAGTTGACTTTGCTGATTTTTCATCTATTTGTGCTCTCTGCTCTGTTGATGTCATGGCCTTTCTAGATAATTCCCATGCTCATGCAAACCTTGAATTTACTTAGAATTAGTTACTGTTTATTTTATTGATAAATGAACATTCAGGTAGAGATCTCCATTGGTATTCCAGGACTTCATTACTGTTTTTTCCCTCCTTCTCAATAACTTTTTTTCCAGCATAACTAGATGGACTTCAGCTCTGCATGGTAACCAAGGTATTAAATTTGCAGGACAGCAATGCCTCAGGGTTTTGCAGTTTGGTTTTGTTTCTGTATAGCATATTTTATAGGGAGCTATTTACTCTGGTTGTAAAGTCTAAGCCATTGGTGATTTAGAGCTATAACAATATTGATGCAGATGAGCCTCTGTGGAGATATTTGATGACATTATGTAAATGTAATCAATGGGCTCAATAAAGCATAACAGCAATAAAATACTTTTCACATTATATATATAAATAAACACACATGGATACATGTATGTGCTTCCTACATAATTACTGTAACTATGCCTGTTTATACAACTGATCTTCCAGCTCTCTATATGCCAACTCCGTAGTGTCTGTTTATACAGCCTCATTGAATCCATAGCATCTCGCTAACTAATTACTATCTTTACTTATGCTAGAAAACAATAAATCTTCTGAAGAAAGGAGAAAGAAGTTGAAATTAGGTCAACTCAAAGTTGTTTAATGCTGCAGTTCAAAAATTTTAAGTGTTTCTTTTTAAATGAGAAACATTTTAGTGTTGGCTTTTGTGTGTGTGTGTGTGTGATATTATCTGGATTTTAATTCAGTAAAGGAAGATGAGTTTCTAGTCTTCAAAAAGAAGGAGAAAAAATAATAAAATTAATAAAATATTGCTGTTTTTTGTTGTTGTTTGATTGATTGATTGATGGTGGTTTTGAGGTTTTTTTTGTTTGTTTGATTGATTGATTTTGCCAGACTATTATGACATTAACTTTCTAATCTAAAATTTCTGCAATTATGAGTTGGACTTGTATTGTCAGAAAGTAATATATCAGGACACGTGAAGGAGAAACAAAGAATGAGGAAGCTATGATAGAACAGTGCTTACCCAAAATTAGATACCTGTAATCTGAACGGGTTTCTGGTGAGTATATATACATTCAAATGTTTATGTGTAAATCATGATCTCACAGTACTAAACTAGATCTTCGAACAGAACCTCAGGAAAGACTCCAGTCCTTCATGTTCCTTGCTGTGAATTATTTAAGCTTCAATTTTATGCAGTATGTCACTTCATCTTTCTGCTTACTTTTACATTGGGGCTGATTCATAAGTTGAGTCTCAGTGTGATCATAACTGTAAGATTACACAGTGTGTATTATATTATGAAAATATTTCTCTAAACATATGGTGTCATATGATTCCTATCATGAAGGTCATGAAAGGATGACAGCCACTTAATGCTACTCCCGGGACAGCAATGGAAGAAAACTAGCTTACTTATTAAGGAACTAAAGAAAACGTATGAAAAGCATTTAGAAAAATGCTGATATTTCCACATTTACTTCCAAAGTGCTTCAGGATATATTTTTCATAATGTAGAACAAAAACAAGGTCACTCCATCGTCAACTAGATTCGAGGAATGATGACTTCCATTGGGACTCCACTTCTGATCTGATGCAAGAACTCAAAGGGTCTTCCCTGTGAATGAATGAATTCACAGGGTTTCCAAGTGCTAGGTGATTAGTGAGGCTGTACAGCCAATCACAGTCTGGCCTAATTTAAATTTATTGCACAAAATAAAACAGGTCCTAGGAAGAGGGGGTGATCCCTTGCCCACATTAAAGACACTCAGTTGGAAATTGGGAACTTGTTCAAAAGTTCCCTTTTCTGCTCTGAAACTGCCATAGGGTATGTCCAGGATGTCTTATGTTTCTCTTTGAACAAACACTGTATCTTGGCACAATTTTTATTACAACAGTTTGGCATATGTCCAGGTCTTTGTCTTTGGGATATCTGAGTTCAAATACAATCTCTTATTTTTCTGTAGGCATTTTATAATAGACAGTAGAAAGAGATAATAGTTGACAACTTAGATTAAATTTTAGCTGGGCTGAGTGGGTCTCTAGAGATAATTATCTCTTTCTGATAGCTATTTAGTGAAGTGGTGTTGATTATACTCATAACTTAGCTGTCTCATTTAGGTGTTTAATGCTCTCAACTACGAATTTCACCTTTCCTCTTTAAATGTGTAATTCTCCCTTTCCCTGACATGGATGCTAAAACCGATCAATGTAAAAATGATCATAAAGCAGAAGATAGATGCTGTTGGTTCTGTATTGGTATCAGAGCAGAGGAGCAGAGAAGTTCCTCTATATACCTATTATTGTGGGGATCATGACTGAAATGAACACTGGAAATTATTTTGATATAAGACCTGACAAAGAAAAAAAGGAAAAAAAGAACAATTCAAAGCAACAAAATTAATTGATTTCTAACCAAGTAGAAGAGAGTGGTACTGAAATGGAGAAAGGTTGAACTGAAAGGAGGAAATTAGATGAAGCACGGACATGGGAGAGTACATTTAGTCTGATAAAAGACAAGAAGCAACCTCTGACCGTATTTCAGTATCACTTGACTTCAAGTGCCACTAGGAACGTAAACAAAGGAAAGTGTTAACTAAATTCCCCTCCCTTTCCTCCAACTCCTGCAAGAAGTATTTGGGTCAAATTTCAGGCAAAGATCTGGAGAAACTTTTCCTCTCTACAGAAATGAGTTAGTTGCTTTTTCATAGCACAGGTTTGAATTTATGAAAGTTGCTAGTATTCATGATTACATCCCTCTTTTTTTTTTTTTTTTTGAGTTTAATTTTCATGTTGTCTGCATCTTGAAGCTATATGTAAATCTCAAGGTAGAAGCTGCTTGACAAAAATTTGAGTCCACTGATTATTCATCCTTAAAAAAAAAAAAAAAAAGTTGAGAGAGAGAGAGAAAAGAAGGCCATACAAGTCTTTGAAATAGTTGGGGTCAAAGGAATTGTGCTTTCTTCTAATTGTCCCAATAAATTTTAAAGATGTTATTGCTCTGTAGTGATTAAGAAATGGTAAAAAGAGATGCAATACTATAACATCAAGGCCATCAAGCTTAATAGTCCTTAACTGATTGTCACCCCGCCCCAACAAAAATAGACATGTTGTTCTCTCCTTTCCCGTCCCTCCTCCATTACCCTTCCCCCCTCACTCAAAGGCTTCTAAAAGCACCTCTAGCCAAGCCAAGGGGAATTTATACTTCCTGCAATAAAATCCAAAGAACAGAACAGCTGGCAGCTGAACTTAAGATTGCTAAAGCAAACATTGTGACATTGATGTGGGGAGGGATTTTGTTATTATTACAATACAGCATGACTGGTTCTGCAGGAAAAAAGATGCAAGCAGAGCTTTTTTTCAACAATGCAAACAAAAGACTTTAAAAAAAAAAAAAAAAAAAAAAAGCACTATTTGCTCTAAAAATACCTAGAAGAAGGAGAGAAAAAAAAATGCAATGGGCAAGATTCACAATTCTGGCTGCCTAAAATTTAGAGTTGAGAAGACTGAAATTACATGAAGATTGTTCCACAGAGGGGCTGTTAGAAATAGGCCAGACAGAATCATTATTAATTCATCTACTCTGACACATACAAAATATGCAAATGAACACATTATATTATAACAATCCTATACATATCATACTCAATTTCTCCCTGTTGTCTGCGATAACTTACAGTGATCTTCCAGAAGCCACTTGGAAGCCAATTTGAAGACTTCAGCAGGCAGGCCGTCACTATCCAAATTAGGGTAGTGATGGAGTAACAATAATTAATCAAAAGTTGGATCGATAACAATAGTTAGTGTATTTATAACAGTATCAATTATATTAGTAAGAATTACTCCAGTGTTATATGATTTTTTTTTTGTTATTATTTCACAGCAGAATTTCTAAGACAGTAGATCTGAACGTGAGTATCCCTGTTTCCATAAGGTTCAAGGACAACCTCTAATGTTTGTTTAACTCCAGACCCAACAAGTAGGATTCCCAAGACAGTGAGTTAAGATTTCTGTCAGCTGTCCCCACTGAGGTTAGGCACCTAAATTAGTGAACTTTATATTAGATAGTTTATTACATAACTATAGTCAGACTTTCCAAATAACTGTACATTAAGAGCATTGATAGACAGCTCCTGAGTTTCTCCCAAAATCTGATATTTTGTATTGTTTTCTTCAAAATATAGTGATGTTTTTGTCTGCAGGATCCTATCATAGTGAGGCTGGTATCCTTTAACATTGTGTAGTATTAAACAAACAATCTAAGTTATCTTGTTTTTGGCTTTTGCTATACTTCTATACTGTGTGAAAAGCAACATTATCTGACATAATTTACACCGGGTTAAATCAGATTTTCTGGGTGGAATTAAAAGCTTGGGGTGATATTGCAAGACTGTACATGCTAAAAAAATATTACATTACTGATATAGAAAATTACCATCCAATCAAAAAGATATCGGGGAAAGAAAAGAAAAGAAAAGAAAAGAAAAGAAAAGAAAAGAAAAGAAAAGAAAAGAAAAGAAAAGAAAAGAAAAGAAAAGAAAAGAAAAGAAAAGAAAAGAAAAGAAAAGAAAAGAAAAGAAAAGGAAAGGAAAGGAAAGGAAAGGAAAGGAAAGGAAAGGAAAGGAAAGGAAAGGAAAGGAAAGGAAAGGAAAGGAAAGGAAAGGAAAGGAAAGGAAAGGAAAGGAAAGGAAAGGAAAGGAAAGGAAAGGAAAGGAAAGGAAAGGAAAGGAAAGGAAAGGAAAGGAAAGGAAAGGAAAGGAAAGGAAAGGAAAGGAAAGGAAAGGAAAGGAAAGGAAAGGAAAGGAAAGGAAAGGAAAGGAAAGGAAAGGAAAGGAAAGGAAAGGAAAGGAAAGGAAAGGAAAGGAAAGGAAAGGAAAAGGAAAGGAAAGGAAAGGAAAGGAAAGGAAAGGAAAGGAAAGGAAAGGAAAGGAAAGGAAAGGAAAGGAAAGGAAAGGAAAGGAAAGGAAAGGAAAGGAAAGGAAAGGAAAGGAAAGGAAAGGAAAGGAAAGGAAAGGAAAGGAAAGGAAAGGAAAGGAAAGGAAAGGAAAGGAAAGGAAAGGAAAGGAAAGGAAAGGAAAGGAAAGGAAAGGAAAGGAAAGGAAAGGAAAGGAAAGGAAAGGAAAGGAAAGGAAAGGAAAGGAAAGGAAAGGAAAGGAAAGGAAAGGAAAGGAAAGGAAGAGAGAGAGGAAGAAAGAGAGAGAGAAAGTGAAAGAGAGGAAGAGAGGAAGAGAGGAAGGAAGAGAGGAAGAGAGGAAGGAAGAGAGGAAGAGAGGAAGGAAGAGAAGGAAGGAAGGAAGGAAGGAAGGAAGGAAGGAAGGAAGGAAGGAAGGAAGGAAGGAAGGAAGGAAGGAAGGAAAGAGAAAGAAAGAAAGAAAGAAAGAAAGAAAGAAAGAAAGAAAGAAAGAAAGAAAGAAAGAAAGAAAGAAAGAAAGAAAGAGAGAGAGAAAGAGAGAAAGAGAGAGAGAGAGAGAGAGAGAGAGAGAGAGAAAGAAAGAAAGAAAGAAAGAAAGAAAGAAAGAAAGAAAGAAAGAAAGAAAGAAAGAAAGAAAGAAAGAAAGAAAGAAAGAAAGAATGTATCCTTGTTCTGTGCCTGAGAAAATGGGTTCAGGTTTGGGTTGATCAAAGATTTAATCAAAAGTGTTAATATCTCAAATGAAGAGAGATAAAAAGCATATGAAATACAAGTTGCTATTGTTTGGGATGCATTAAAAACAAAACAAAATAAAACTGAAGCAAAACTAAACAAACAAAAAAAGAATTCTTCCACACATTTCTTGTCTAAGGTCAATCTGTGTTTGTTCATGTCTGTCCCGAAGCTAAGCAGTTCTGGATTTGAAAGAAAAGAAATGTTCTGCTTTGGATCCCAGCTCTAGCAACCTGCCTGTTTACCCCCATCTTCAGTTAGCACTGCTCCGCCCCGGTCACTGAACATTGCACAGTCTTCTTCCTGGTAGATATAGTAGAGGACAAAGATAGTCTAAGCTCTGAATTGTGCAAGAAAGGAGTGGTGTTAAACTAGAAGCCAAGGGAAAAAAATAATACCTTTACTTCCTACTTAGGTGGTGAATTAGCAGTCCCCACAACTCCAGATGCTGTTTGTGACACCCAGATGGTTCCTTGGTGGTTTTTACCTTTTCCGAACAGGTGTGAAATATGTGTTTGATGAAGAATTGCACTGGGTTTCATGGTTGAGTTTTCAGTTAAAGAAGAGAAACCCACTGGTACTTTCTCACCTGAGAAGCTTTGTCAGGGACATTGACACAGCCCAGCTATTAACCACATTATCTTAAAGGTTTATTGTTTAAAATAACTTTGTAAGTTTCAAAACAAATATGTGAAGCTGAAGCAAGGCACTTCAAAGAATAATTCTCAGTTATACTTTAACTTAGACCTAGTTGAATACAATATAGTCTTGCAAGTGTCCACACTAAGAATGACACTTCCCATCACAGACCCTTTCACTTGTGTCTTTGAAACTGAAGTTTAGGCTCTGGTTTAATTTACCTATGATCTTCAAGATTGGCATTAATTTCAATGGAATTATGTGTGTACAAGAAGCTATCTACGGAGTTGACAGCTTTTCTGGACTGTAACATAAGACAGATATCCTGAAATGTTTAGCTTTGCAACTATCATACTAGCTGGGCAATTCTTTTGAATCCAGAATAATTTCATGCAAGTACACAAGAACACCTACACCATCTCATACCAAAGATTAGTCTAACCCCATTGTAGATCCCCATGGAAGAGCTAGGGAAAGCATTCAGGAATACTTTCCCAGAATACTCTCCCAGCTGCCAATAATTTTCAGTTCAGTGATGTTCTGAAACAGACTTAGGTTTTCTGTATTTAATAGTCCTCAATGGATTTTTCCTTCATGAACTGGTCTGGTTCCTTCCTGAACCCAGGTAATCTCTAGCATCCCTCACATCCTGTGGGGAGCAGTCCTACAGCTTAACAACAGGCTGTGTGAAGAGCTGTCTCTGGGCCTGCTTCCATCAGTTTTACTGATGTCTTCATGCTGTTTTCCAAGAGGCAATGAAGGATCATTGCTTTTTCACTTTCCCTGAAATGTTTATGATATTACAGACTTTTATTATACTGCTCTTCAGCTGTCCATTCTCTGGGCTGAAGAGTCGTAATCCCTTAGTAGTTACCCAATAGGAGCTGTCCATACTTTTTGTCATCTGTTTTCCAGGCTGGTCCTCTTGTGCTGCTGAAAATGTGATCTCATAGATTAGGTTTAAACTGTATGGCCAGCAGAGCTCTGTTTTCTAGGAACAGATGAAAACATACACAGATCTTCCAAACTAAACCAGGAAAGAGGAAAGAGATGGGACCTTGCTATCATACCATGCCACAAAATAATCATAAGAACCTTTAATTTAAGACTCTGCTACTGAGATTGCAAAAAGTCACCTACTGTGTCTAGTACTATAACTATGCTATCTCAGGTTTTCATTCTGTCTGTATTCATGTGTTGTTTTCTACCCTGTTCTTTGTGAGCTATTTGGAATATGTGTAGTTCTTAACTGTGACAGACAAGTGTAAACTCCAACATAAATTAAAACATTATTAACAAATAACTATTTTATTGTTTCTCTGCATTCAGTGAAACTTCTGTTGCCCAGTAATTTCATCCATCCCTGCTAGTCTGACCATGTTCTTTCCCTCCTAAATTGAGTGTAGCATTTTACACTGTCACTTCCCTTCATCATCAGTCAGCCCAGCCAAACAATTTCCTGGTTACTTATAAATCATAAAATAATTATTATTAAAGTTAATAATAATAATAATAATAATATAAGTGTTGTCCAAGGAATAGCAAGAAATTGTTTCTGATCTTCCAAAAATGATGTTCCTTAAAAATATTGTCAGTTTTGATCAATTTCATGTTTTATGGTTTACAACACCTGATGTCTTTCCATTAGCAGGTTGTGATCTTAAACCCGTGCAGCTTTGAGTAACTTAATCAGAAGATTTGTTTAAGCCTTTAAGGCTGAAGTGTGACAGAGGCACCATGCAGTGTATAAGGACTGTTTGTGTGCTGGTAAGAAAACAACATCTAATGTAGGTCATTAGATCTCCATGCTGCTTCACACAGGCATGTGTACAAAACTCATTCTGTCCCTTGTGGATGTTAAGCACTGATCATAGAATCATAGAATATCCTGAGCTGGAAGAGACCCACAAGGATAATCGAGTCCTGGCTCCACACAGGACCACCCAAAAAATCAGATCAATAATACAGCAATGATACTGTATATATGGAAAGCATACTTTTTGTACAGACATTTAGAAGAGGTGGTTAGTTGTTAAGCAACTTCTGACTGTGTTTTAAAGTGTGTTTTTAATACAGTTTTTAAAGGATGGAATTTTAACTGGCAGTCAAAAGATTTTCTTTAATACTATCCTTTTATTTTTTATTATTATTTATATACGTTTATCTACCTAGTCATTCAAGTCTTAGTCATGACTGCTGTGAGGAGTATAAAAGGATGGTCCAAATCCCAAAGTGGTAACAGTCTAAATTAGAAGGCTGGAGACAGATAGATGCAGGCAAGCAAACATACAAGCTACCCCAGAACAATGTTTCTTCTCCTGATAGATAGTGAAGATCGTATTAGTCCAAATTTGGAGAAATCTTTATATGCTTTGCTGATATGACAGATTTTGGAGTTACGCTTTGGAGTGCTCACTGCTGTTAAAAACCCACAGGTCTTTCTTATCACCTAGTGTTGTCATGAAATAGCTGGAGGATAAATTAGTCCTTGTAGCCTGCTTTGGAAATTATCTATGACAGAACACAGCTACATTTTTAAAGTGAATGTGATAAACAGGGCTGAGCTATGTCTCTATGGCAGCCTGGGGTGCATTGTTTAGCAGGGAAACACTGATGTTTCTTGAGGTTTGTTTAAGAGATGTTAAGGAAAGAACTGATGAAATATTGTATATAATTTTCTAGCAGAGATTCTTGAATTAGCCAGTGAGCTTTGCTGAATCACTGAATCAAAAGATATAATCTTTTGCATTAAAATTTAGTAACACTCATTTGTGTGTTCTGGTCCATGTTTTTGATTGCAGTAGACAATGAAAGATGATAAAATTCAATTAAGCAGGAGGATAGTTGGTTAAAGAATGATTAGCCACCAGAGTTTCTTAGCAGTGTGCCATTGTGTCCTACAGACATGTCCCATAAGGATATGGAGCTGCATCAACCAGAAGAACCCTTGGGAGCTATCAGAACAGTAGTTTTTGATTTCACTTAGTATATGCAGGGTGGTCCCACGTGGGGAGTTGTGCTTCAGCTGGGTGAGTGCATGGCTTGAGAGGAAAGTATAGGGGCAACATCTCTTCATCATAGGCCTACTGCAATTTTTAGACAGCTATGGTCAGTACTGGGAAATGGGAATGGGGAAAGAGGTTAACTGGATTCTCAAGAGTGTGTGTGCATCTCATGGATGAGGGCAGAAAAAGTTCCTAATTTTTTTTAAGTTATAAAATTCCAGTTTATCTTACTTGACCTTTTTAGAAGTTTTCTTAGAGCATGTACCATCTGAACTCAGGCTATAAGCTTTTTAAGTCAAGGGCAGTCTCCAGTTAGGTACTCCCCCTTCTGGGCAAGGACCACTGAGCAATATTTTAAGACAGGTGATAAATTAAAAATTGCAGAGGAAGCTGATTCTTGCATAAGCTGATTTTCAGCCATTTCATCTGGGTTATCTCTGCATAAATTTCCTAGTGAGAAAGTTAAGATTTTATCCTTCATAATGTCTTCCTCTTTCAATACGCAAGGAACCCATTAATAGGTATTATGTACTTCCAGTGGAGGCCCATATCTCCATTAATATAAATGGCCTCCAGGGAGCAACCAGACACCACACAGGTAGTCTTGTGTAACAGAGGGAGAAATGTTAAATAAGAATTAAACCCTTGTAGATAGTCTGGTCACATGGATTTGCCTTGCTTCTCCCCACTGCATTAGGGGCCTCACAGGATAGTTCATTAGGGGCTTACAGGATGGCTGCTTGTGGTGGGAAAGGAAGGAAAATAGGAATTCAATTGTACACATTCAGGGATCATTTGACTAGTATCAATCTAGGAACTCTTGTATCTATAGTTATTTTCATTGGCATAGTTTTATTGCTATTTACCTTTGAGAAAAATTTAATGACTGCATTTTTTTTTCCTGAATATTATCGTCAGCATTTTTAAACAAAAACCTGTGGAAAACAGTGAACATTGATTTCATTGAATTTGAAGGTGGGGCCAGCAGTCTGTAGAACCCAACAACAGAAGAAGGGGCACATGTTGTCTCCTGCTGCTACTGTGCTCAGGTAGAGATCTCACAGATGTTATGCTACATAGACAGGCCAAGGCATGGCAGGAGGGTCACTTCAAGTTAATGTACTGTAGCCTAAGTTTGAGAGCTCATCCTTGGTTTCTGGTATAATCCACATGCCAACAGTGGTTAGACTTTCATTGTATTTAAGATGACAATTGACTTTGCCAACCACAGTGCCCAAATCCTAGTTTCATGATTCCCTCTTGGAGGCCAAATTAGAGACCCAGTACAGAGCTAACATCCAGGCTTATCTAATAAGTGCAGAGCTTTGCGCCTTCCTCCCATGTGCACATAATAGTCATGGTGGCTGGGCTGGGCTCATGTGCCCAGCATATATTGGCATTGGAGCAAGCTGCAGTTATGGCAGAATATTCACCAATAAAAGAAATGTCCCCATTTCCTGTGAGAAGATTTGGTCCACAGGTAAGAGCCAACCTGCAGGCATCCAGCTAGCCTCCCTGACTTAGACCTTTCAGAAAGCTCCAACTAGATAAATAGTTGCTATCTAATAAAATAAAAGATCTGAGCTACGTTTATGGACAGAAAGACATTATCTTGCAGGCTCACTTGAAATTTAAGAATATAATACAGAAAGATAAATCTGTTTCTAACACAAAGACCAGGAAAATGCATGAGCACTTTTAATGAACAAGAAGATATAAAATAGTCCCTTCTGACCAGAAAGCAAAAAATATAGGAGTGGGAAACAAAACTTTTTTCCCTTAATGTCTGCATTTTCTAACCTGCTGGGAAGGAGGAAATGCTCTAAATTCTTCCCTGGTTAAAGTGTTGCAGCAGAAGGGGAAGATCCTGACCAAAGGGACATGGAGGGTCCTGCATTTGACATTTATGAGTGGGAGGCAGCATTACCAGATGTTCATAAAAGTGCAGCTTCCAAACTGAGTTCCATGAAGCCAAATATCCCATTTCATTTGGTTTTCTGTTTCCTCTATTGACTGAGCTACAGCAGGATCTACCAAGAGTATAATCCCAAGCTACAGGGAGCTGGGGTTCAGCAGCTAAGAGGGCTTTTCCATCTCTGACTGCAGTTAATCCTCAAATTTTTATGAGACAAAGTACAGGAGACCTCAAGCTGGGGATGGGTGTATTTTCACATATGACCTATGTGCAAGCTCATGTCAGCCCAGTGCAGCCCTCATTAGGAGAAAACCAGCTCAGGTACCAAATCAAGTCAGAACAATATTTTTCTTGGCTTCTGCCTGTAATCTGGAGTGGGGCATCTAGAAGGACTGCACTTCAACCACTCCACTCTGTGCAGTGTTTTCTTGACGAGTATCTGTGCAGCAGCTTGGAGACACCAGGGCTCTTCAGACTTTGTGTAAGGAGCAAAGACATTCAATTTCTGGATGTGAGTCCAAAGATCTGTTCCCTAAATGTCAAGAGTTGCAGCACATTGCATCTGGGCTTCTACATTTCTTTTCAAATCTGACCTGAAGCAACTCTGAGATCTGAACAGTGGTCTTATTCAGCAGCAAGGCAGATGGCTTCACAATCTTTTGCTACCTGATGTATGAGGAATCTATTAAAACACTTGGAATGACTTTCCGTCATGTGGAAGCAAGGAAATAATTTCATAAATACAATTCCACACCCTTAAATGCTAGAGTAGCCTCACACACAGACCCCACCATTCCCTCTGTTTTTCTCTCCCTCACATGGAGAGTTGAACAATGCACAGAGCCTTCACCGGACTAGCTGCCCTGAGGTTACTACCATCCCAAATTCATTTATTATATAGCCTGTTGCAATGAAGTGTGTGCCTGTATGTGCATACACATATGGATGACATAGTGTGCTTGAAAATGTCTTCCTTTGTGTATTATTAGTCCCTAGCTCATAGGATCTAAAATATCTTTTCTGCCTCTTTAAGCAGACACTGTTCCGTCTCCTTTTTTTTTTTTTTCCTAACAGCTGTGGGCTGCATCCTGCCAGCTGTTTGGTAGATGTCTGAATCAGCTGTGAGGGCTGCATGTCGGCTGGAGCTGGAACAGGGCCTCTTGGCTCAGCCTCAAATGTCCTCACATATCTTGGTTAGAGCTACTCCTAAACAAGCCTTGCATTAGCTCTCAAGATGAAGGAGAGAGTTTTGAAGTGAATTAATCATCTCCATGGGAAAACTAGGAAAGGAAAAGGATCACTACAGTGATGGATAGCTCAGAAAGCGAGTTTGGGTTGTGTGCCTATATATCACCACAGACAGATTTTTTACATCTGTGCAACAAATGTTATGTATTCCAGGTAGGAATCCTGCTTTGTAAAAAGCCAGCAAAACCAGATTGGTGGAAATTTACTGTCAAACTTTCAAAACTAGTGAAATGGGCTTGGTATTAATATCTTCAACTTCTTTAAATCACCTTTAATTTATTGCATACAGTCTTTGCAAAGCAAGGTTCCAAACCAGTTGAGGAATGGAGAAGACCAGCCAAGGCAGAAGGCAAAATGGTGGCCTTCCAACTTTAACCTGCCAATGAATATAAAAATCCAGGGCAGAGCTGTAATTTCTGAAAGCACAAGTAAAGCAGGCCAACTCTATGCTACCCATGATATTCTGAGACTAGACCACTGTAGGATTCACCTGGTACCACAAGTATGTCATTGCACAGGTAAACCTGGAAAGCTAAACTTGAGTGCAAGCCAGGATGATGATGGGTTTCTGATGACAGTTTAAATCCCAGCATTCTTAATAACTTCACTGTTTTGCCAATACATCCGCTTAAAGTGCTTGTCCTAGGGCTGCAAACTGACTCTCAAGGCCTCCCCAGGAGTTTAAAGTATCAGCTGTCAACTCTCCAGCTGTCAAAACATATCATTTCACCTCTGACAGCTTCTTTGATGCAGTTTAGAAAATGTCAGTACAAAACTTTGTGGCATGTTGGAAAATGACAATGCATATACTGCAAAACCTATGCTGAATATTATATGAACATCAGTAAACAAGGACTTACTTCCTCAGAGTTAGACTAAATTGTTCATCATATTATTCCCATCCATGAAGAGGTAGAAGGAGTCACTGCCTCCCATCTAAGAGCTGGCAGGTTCCTGAAGATGGCAGGCTCTCCCACACAGATGTGACAGTGCTTTTCCAGTCGTGATCTGGGGGTTTCAAGACAAAGGGATGAGACCTGTGAGCTCCCAGCTGTGCCTTGCTGGGAGTTACTTCATGGAAGGATGGGGCTGGGCATGAGCAATCCTGGAAGATTAATCTCCCATTCTTCCTTCTTCTCTTTTATAAAAGGTAAGTGTCCTGCATTCCCTGCACTCACATATTCCACCACCAAGCGGAGCCGAAATATGAGCAGCACAGCCTCATTTGTGTGCACTCTGTGCTGATGGGGTGCACACGCAGGGCTTCTCTGAGGACCTGCATCTGAGAGTTATCACCTGCTAGAGCCTATCTGTGCTGCTGTCACCCACATTGATGAACCAAGCCGGACAGGCATGCCAACTTCTTTCCCCTCCTTCTTCGCTGTGCAAAGCAGATGTGGCATGAGGCCCCTTTCTGCCAGGGGCAGCATTTTGCATAGACAAAGCAGGGTGGAGCACGTGTCTTCGCAACTGGATGGAGATGAGAGGGGTGGTTAGCAGAAGGCAAAAAAGGAGAAAAAAACTCTCTGTTCATTTATGATTTACATCTGTCTTTCTTCAAGCTCTTCTAGGCAGGGACTGTTTTTCCCTCTGTGCTTGTGCAGTGCTTAAGACCACAGCCATGCCATACTATCCCAATAGAGGGATTAAATGTAAAGCTTGAATATGATACATATTGAACAAGCCTGTGTTCCTGCAGAAATTACCAGTGAATGTATGTGCAGCAAGATCTGCGTGAACTTGGTAAGTATTATGCAAGCAAAAAAGGACCTACAGAGAACTCTGCCTTGGTGGAAAGCAGGATAGTAGCAGAGCCCACGCATGAGGTCAGAAGGAAAACAAAGAGACTCTGAGAGTTAAATAAAGCCCATTGTTTTCCCTCCATCAGAAGATTTTTTCTTTTCTTTTCTATTTGTTTCTAGTGGCAGGCACACAAATGTGCAAGGCTCTTCTCAGCCTCAGTCTTGTTGCAGACAAAGCCATTGGACAGAGATGAAGGGAAGGGTGATGCCTCACAAGCAAGGCCAGTGGCAACTCCTGACTTCCCAGTAGGACAAGTTTTAAATCTAGAGGTTATGTATTTATACACGTGTGGTTGCACATATGACAAAGAGAGATTTCAGGTGCTTTCCTTTATGTAACCATAGGCTCCATCCGAGTGTCTGCTGGAGCAGAGCCAGCCAAGTGCAAGAATGCAACAAGGAAACATGAAGAGGATGATGGTTTTAATCCTGGGAAACTTTCTGTTGTTTTGATTTTCTCAGCATTGAGCTCTCCCAGCTAGCATTTATCCACTTATCTTCTGATTCACAAAATTAGCTCTCCCCAAGTTCTTCAAAAAACAATCTTCTCTTCTACCACCAGAGCCTAATTTTGATGTGGAAGCTCTGCAAAGCACTTGCCCAGACAAAAGTACATTCAGGGATGTCCACACCTTTTCTTGCCTTAAAATTCCACATCTGGCTATTTCATACATCAGCTGTATTTCTCCATCTCTCACTGCCTCTTTCTCAGAGCTGGCACTCCCCACTCTTCAGAGCACAGCTGAACCAGTGATATGGTGACTTTCTGATTTTAATGCCTGGACACTGCTGCCATTTCTGCCTTTACTCACTAGCACGGCTTTTGTGCCAGCTCAAAAGGGACAGTAATAGCATGCTTTCTCCCCCTCCCTTCCATGTCACAAGCATTGTTACTCAGGGTTTCAAAATTTGGGTGCTAGATAGTGCATGTCAGCAACAGGGCTCCATGCGCTTTTCAAACAGGAACCAGAATGATCTTCTGCTTGTAGCTGAACAGTCTGAATGGAGGGACAAAAAATCAAAAACATTATCATGAAAATGCACATCCTGACCATGGACAGGCTTTAGGGTATCTTACTCTGTCAGCTCCTCCCAGAAGATAAACACCATCTTTCACTGAATGAAACAGAAGTATTTAAATACAGCTAAGAGTCAGGGGTGGGAGGTCTAATCCTTCATCTGTTTCTTCCAAGTTTCCATAAGTGTTCCCACCCCTATGACTTTTAGAACTTTTCCTTCAAGACTAGTCGCCAACCTTATGTATCAGGTGTTCTTTCAGTGTCTCCTGTTACCTTCACAAACCATAAAAAGTAGTATTTCTTCTTCTTTTCCATTTGCACACTGCCTCCAGTCACACATTTTTGTCTTATATCTATTAGAGGCTGGCAATGACACACTCTTGTTAAGTGATGGTTTACACGGCTTCATATATAAATCAGTGGAGTTAAAGAATTATATAATTAATCTGTGTCATGCCTCTGAAATATATATATATTTTTTGCCACTGCTAACTCTTCCTTGAATTGCTGTTTCTTAATACCTCTCTTAATAAGGTGGCCATTACCCAGAAAAAAACTCCTAATGAAAAAAGCACCAAAACTGGAATGGTTCAAGTTATAGTCACCTTTATAGGTCTTCATACCTGCTACTTTATGACTGCTTCACATCCTGTTTTTTTTTTTTCTCATCCTCTTGTTTGCACTCCTGTTGTCACATTGACTCTCGATTTCAAAATCTATCCCAAGCTTGTTTCTTTGCCAGTTCTGGGATTGCTTTCCACTATATTTTCCAAGACTTCAAGTGGCACAGTCAGCTCAGCAGCTGGACCTCTACGTGCACTTTCATTGAGACATGTGTTTTTCCAACTGTTTTGAATCAAAGAACAACACCTTTTGCAGGAAGTCTTAGGCCAATTTTATGCCCCAGTGGTGTGTCATTTAAAAGCAAATAAGGATCAGGCTAAACACTGAAAGTGTTCTTATTTCTCCCATTTTGTTGGCAGCTGTGGGAATAGAGTGTTTGTTTCATTTATACATTTTGGCAGTCATTTCATGGGTTGTTGTGTTGTGGCTTATGTGTCACCACTGGTCAGTGAGCTACTAACCAAATATATTGATCTAAATCAGACGTCCATGAATCCATATTTTCATCTGTTTTTCTCTTATAGAAGAGCTATTCTTAAACAAACCACAGAGTTACCTTTACCTCTTTCTTTTAATTTTAGAGTGCATTAAAAGTTTTGATATTTTAAGATTACTGTTATCAATAAGGGTGATAAGAGTACATAACTAAAATCTTTGTGACTCAGATGTGCCAGAGGAACTAAGGCTCCAACAACAGGTCAGCTGTGTGAGGACACAGCTACAAAAAGAAATCTTTTGTAAATAGCACAATCCACTTAGATGAAATTCTTGAGTTTAAAAAAGCATATTGAGTTGAAAAAACACTTTTGTCCCTTTGAAAAAAACACTATAATAAGTGAGCCAAAAGATTTTCACAGGTATTGGTTCACAAAAATCTGTACTTTCAAAATTACCAAAGTATGTTTGAAATATTTATTTTACTGAAAACACATGAGCAGTACAATCCCACATGGACTTAGGCAAATGCCCATCTCCCTTACCAAAGCGGTCTCTGTTCAGACACTTTTCTTTCCCACAGGAACTAATGGCACAGCCTGCTCTCCATCCAGTGGGAATCCTGTCCTGCCCAAAGATGAAAGAGCAGAGAGCAGTGGGCTCCTGCTGACCAACCCTGACGGAGGTGCTGGGTCCCTAGACTACTTGCACTAGGTAGAACAGATCACTTGACTGGGTAGGAATCAGCAGGGCTCTCACTGGACAGGTCAGCTAGGCAGCTGGCAGCACACAACAGCTCAGGAGGAGAAAGTCCAAGCGAGAGTTTGTTATATCTTTCCTAAAAGAGCTTAACTCTGAGGCAAAAGTGACACTGAGTTGATGCAGATGAGTACTGGAGCAAGGTGGGGTTTGGTTTTTATCCTCTGAAACAAATGCATAAAGGAGAATGGAGCTGCAGATCAACTGGCAGAGGGGCACAATTACTTGCAGGATGCCCCATTGCAATAACAGAAGACATGTTTCAGTGGATAACCAACAAGAAGCTGCCTCCCAGGCTGCAACTAATCCTTCATTGCTCAAGAAAATCTTCCTTGTTTATATTTACCTTACCCAAATGTTTTCTGCTTATCAGTGGGAGAACAAACCCTGAGGCATCAGCTGGTCTCCTGCTAAAGACTGCACACTGTGCTGTGGTGGGGGATCTGAGCACAGACTACGAGGCTGTCAGAAAAGCCAAGCCAGAGTGGTGGGGGATCAAAGAGTCTGGGACTCTTCTGGGAGCACCTTACTCAAAAGATCCTGCCGACTGCATGCAAAAAGTGGCCTAGAATCAGGGAAAGGCCTCAGCAGGAGGGGGGTGAAGATTTGCCTTTCCCTCCTCTATAAACTATAGTAACACTTCACAGATCTTTGATCTCACTACAAGGGATGGAAGTGAGGGAAGTACTGGGAGGACTCTGTTCCTCTTAACATTATCTCAGTTCTTCATCTGAGATGCAGCAACAAGTTTAATTCAAAGAAGATTCATATGAACTCCATGTGTGTTCCTAGCCCCAGAGTCAAGAATATTCTCTGATGAAGATAAATTACAGAACAAGACTGAAAAAGAGAGTTAAGTTGCTCTGGTGTTAGCAAAGTTATAACATGATACTCTTAATAATTTTAATAGCCTCATGTGCAGAGAGAGGACAGACAGGATTGCCTTTTTCTCTAGCCAGTTCCTCCTGATGTGATAGGAGTGATGTCAGTGTAATGTCATGAAGAGTAATAATGAAGGTTTAAGAAAAATGCAAAAAAAAAAAAATCAGAGTTGTGATCACAGCTGCTCTACAGCTCCTCACCCACTGCAGAAATTCAGCTGAGGAAGGGGAGGAGGAGAGGGTTTTGCTGCATTTTGCCAAGCCTGTAATCAATGTCATGAAACCAAAATGACACCAACTTTTTAAAAAATAAATAAATAACAATTAAATGGATGTAGTTAAATCTGAACAGCAAAGTTCCTGTTTCTGTTCCTATTTGTTTCTATGTGAACTTTGTAACATGCACAAAGAGGACTAGATATTGAACCCATCAGTTGCATTCACATGCACATGTCATGGAATCTTGTTTCCTCTTCACATACTTCTTCAGCTAAGGCAAAATTTAATAGGGCATGCCATGGTCTTGTTCATGTTGCATGTCTACGGTGCCAGACATCACTGTGAGACAACCATGAGATGCACCTTGTGGAGGGTATAATCATCATCCTGGACTCAGAGGATGATGGCTGCTGGAGAAGAGATACCTAGCAGCGTTTCATGGCTCGTAAAAGACTTATACTGCAAACCAGTGCTGTGGCCATCTGATCTTATATTGCTATTTCACACCTAGGAAATATATCTGAATGCATGATGCACATGTATACACTGAAAACACATCTAAACAATAGGCTCATCTGCTTACCACCTTGTCTAACTTCAAGGAGTATTCCTGGTGAAAGTCAGTTTGGACATTTGCAGTCGTTTGCAGAACTTGGCACGGAGCAGTGGTTTAATGAGCTCCTAGTTTTGCAAGGTGCCCCAAATCCCATGTCATCTTCTCACTTTCAGGTGTTCAAAACATGGCAAAAAGGGCTATGTATGATTCAGTTTAACAGCTGATGTTCTCTAAAATTTGAAAAGGGTTGATTCCTGTCTAAAACAATAACATAATCCAGATAAATCTTATTCCAGTGTTTTCATTCAAACACTGGAACTTTAGAAGATAAATATGCTACTTGTTTTAATGAAACCCTTGGAGCTGTGATTCCAGATGTGTCCTTTGATTCAGAGAGATAAAGGAGGAATATTCATGTTATCAGACCTCAGGCATCTAAGATCCTCAGAGTAATGTTTAAATTTATGTTGACCACAGCATCAACCTCAGCTCCAGAAGTATAATTAGCCAGTGTGAATCCCATTGCATGTAAATGGCCTTAAGCTAGTGGAAATTTGCAACACATAAAGAACATAAATGAAATGGAGATATATTTATGCAATGTGGGTCTAAGTGAATCAACATTTTGCTCTTCATGAGAGGCTACTTACCTAATAATGACAGTTAATGAGCTCACAGGTAAGGACTTTGCTTGTCAAGAGAATAATAGTTGATGAAGTGGAGGAAGTGTGCCTAATTTTAACAGTCACCATAATTTTCCATGGAAAGAAAGTAAGAAACCAGCTACTTCCCACTGATATTGACAGGAAATCATTTTATTAGGATATTGCAGGATCATTCTCCTTCCTCTTTTCCCTACCCATACAGCATATACTGTAACTTGCTGGTATAGAACTGTAGAAACATTCAGGTTGGAAAAGACCTCTAAAATCATCTAGTCCAACCTTTAAGATCATCTAGTCCAATCTTTAGAGGCATATACTTGGAATCACTGTAAGACCCACAGCCAACAGCTGGTGTCTTTAGAATCTCTTATTCCCTTTGCTACCTTTGCTGAACTAGAGCTTTCTGGAATAGTATGAATTAATTCCCAAAAGTTGTGAATCCTGCATAATTCATTTATTCATGTGCCTGTAAAAGGCATTAAAATTTAAGAGTCTGAAATAAAAATGAGTGTAATTGCACCTGTTTTTAGATTCCTTTCCATTCCAGTGTACCATTTCATTTTTACTGCCATTTAAATGGCACACTGTTTAATTGAAAGCTCTGGATTGCTGATTGCTGTTACAATGTGACTTCTGAGTGGGAAAAAAAATACACCCTTTGTAAATTACGTGGAAATGAAGTGGTATCTTCACTATGAACAATCTCAGATATGGATGTGGAAAGCCAGAATTAGAGCTGTGATAGTGTCCATAATTTCTGGCTTAATGAAGATTTATATGGCTGATTTTAGTGAGCAAACTGTGAGAACCCCATGAGAGCTCTGACATGTATGAGGACATACAGCACACATTTCACCAGGACTCTTCCCTTGCTGGGTTAATTAGCAATTAGTAACCTTAGACATTTGTTGATTTATTTAACCATAACATTGGCAATTGAATATGGCAAATGTCTCCAAAAAGGTAATTAAACATAAATCAGATATTAGATAACTTGATAAATCTGCAAGCTATAGAAATTATGAATCCAACCAAAGGTATGCTGGTTGTACCACATGGGTACATAGCACAACATCAGGCACTTCTGTGAAAGGTGCTATACTCTGTAGCAATAAGGCAGCTTTTCCCCAGCAAGAGCAGGAAGAAGAAGATGAGGCCAGGTGAGGCATTCCATACTGTCAGTGAAACATCCATGATCAGTTAAATGGTAAATGGTAAGTTTATATACTGATCTCAGGATTGCATCCCCAGAGGGTTTGAAGTTGATTAGAAAGGCTTTCCCAACTATTAAGCAATCTGTAGATCAGGCTGCATTCTCACTGCAAATGCAGTGAGAATTTCACATGCTTTCAATCTACCAGAAAGGAATGGTGAAGCATAAGACTCAAAGACTACTCTTTAAATAGGAAACATCCAGTAGAGACAACTGGGATGAAATACAAGCTCTCTGTGGTCAGGGTTCCATGTAAACTCTTACTATTAATATGAAGTAAAGGAGCTGATTAGGTTGTTTTTTCACTTCATTCCTGATCCAAAACTGGCCAAGTTCTACAAAACCAGTAGATACCTGAGCTAAGTTTCAAGCTGGCTCTAATTATTCCATGGTTTTGATGATTTCTTCATCCATTCTAGATTTATGACTGAGGAAAAAAATAAAAATAAAAAAATAAAAATAAAGAGCAAAATTCTATAAAATTCTATGCATATTAATTGTTATGTTTTGTTTTTTTTTTATAGTTAGAAATATTAAGTTCACCTGAATGCAAACCTGATGGAGACGCTCACCAGGGCTGTTATTTCTCGATGCTATCTCTAGGAAATTTTATTCTGATGATATTTTCACATAGCTCTAGTTTCCAGCCACTGTTACATTCTAATGATATTATCAATAACCATATAGATAGAAGGGATGTTTCCTACCACACCAAATACAATAGCTTGAAACATGAGAAGTGGTTTATGCATCCCTTTAACTGGTGGTTAACCTCATCAAATTACTGCACCTGCTATGTCTGTGAGAACTAAATACAGATGGTGTCAGCATCTGGCCAACTGAACCCAACCCTATGTTAATTTGAGCAGATGTAAGCAACCACATGGTTGGTTCCAGCATGACGTGATGCAACTGTGCTTCATCACAATATAGAGTGATTTGTCCCAAGGTGCAGAAAACGGGGCAAGATACAGCTAATTTTTTCTCCATTCTTGCTGAATCCAGCCCTGCCAAATCCACAAAATCAAGGAGTAATTTAGGCTGGAAAGAACCAAGTCCAGGATGCTTCAGTATGGCCAGGAGTCTCCCTTCACCTCACAGCCTCTTAGAGTAGTTGAATTGTCAGGAGAGGGAAGGAAAGGATAAAAGGTCTCAGGGGATGCCTTGGACTAGGCATCCACTCATCACAGGCATTGTACAAGCAGCATAAATCAACAGCCCTGTCCCCCAAGGGGCAGAGAACAAAGTCAATACTCAAAAGTGGGAGAACAAAGAAACCCTGGTTTTGAAATCTAGCAGCCAAGGAGAATATTGAGAAGGAAAGTGAAGAAATGAAATAGCACAGTAGATATGCCTATACGGGATGTTGCTTTTGTTCCTCTGTTTGGTTTGTTTGTTTGTATGTATGTATGTTTGTTTTTCGTTTGCAGAAAAAGTATGAAGGAATTTGCTTGAAACCTGAGCAAAAAGGTGAAGTAGAACAAGAGGAAACATCCTCACTTTATTTACTTCCATCCCATACCCCAGAATGACACATAACAATTTCTTCAAAAAGTACCTGACAACAGACAAAGCCAGTGAACAAGTCGTTTCAAGGGCCTTTAAGGAGTTTCTCCTGAACGTCTTGCACGGACCCAAGAATATCTCGATTGTCATACACTGAGCACAAAACAGCCAGGAGAGGAATGCAGAGCAAGACAGACCCTTATTTTGACCCTGCATGCAGCTCAGCTCTCATTGACTACTCTGAGAGATGATCATATTAACATTACTCAAAGCCTGGAACAGAAGCCTCTTAATGAACATAAGGAATGCAGTCAGCCTGTCCCTCTTCCTCCTTATATTATTTTGTCAGGATTTATTCAATTTTAAATGGCACAAAATGTAAAGTCGTAAGATATCTTAAGTACCCTTAGTTCTATAGCAATAGTGTCAATGAACTAAGTAAATAAAATAGACTAACGTAGCAACTTGTGCTTACAAAATGTACAGACACATACGTAGACACATAATACCTTCTACCAGATGGTTAGAATTACATGTTTACTCTGCCTGTGAGATGTGCCTTTTTATGTATATGCAGATTATGTAGAGATATAGACATAAATAATAGACACAGGAGGACAAATCACCAAGAAAATTCAGATTAAAGCCAACACAGCCTGTGCTTACACATGTGTGCTTACACATGTGTGCTTACAGTCCACATGGTTTGTTGTTTGTTTGTTGGTGGTGGTTTTTTGATTGCTTGTTTTGTTTGTTTGTTTGTTTGTTTTTTCAATTGGGACTACTAATTCATCTATGCATAACTTTCTTTCTCTTGCCATTTATACAATAGGGAGAATGTATTACACGGATGTGAATCCTTTCTGCTCTTCCCCTCTTTTCTCATACAGAATCCCATGACCACACTGTTTTCAGGTAAAAGATTACTCTACAGTATCTTAAGGTCTAATTTAAGAAGAGAGGATATACTTATACTGTATTTACTTCATCAGAGCAGGAAAATCCTCAGCGTTATGTCTCAAATAGAAGAGCTGCAAATCACTGCAATGTACTTATAATGTGACAGCTAACAACAAGCATGGTTTTTTTCACAGATTGACACACACTGGTTGAGAGAATGTCTGAATAAGAAACATGTGATGGGGCTAGAGGACCTCTTGAGGTCCCTTCCAACAAGAGATATCCTATGATTTATGATCCTTTGATTCTAGGAGCTAAACAGCTAAGCTGGGTGACTGCAGCATGAAGACAGAAGAATGAAGACTTTCCTCACATACCTGTCCATTCATGTGGCTCATGCTATTTTCTTCACTCACTTTTTCTGTCTCTCTGCAGAGTAACCTTGCAGAATTCTCAGCTACAAGAAAAAGTCTATGAGAAATGGAGTTTCATTACAAGTTTCTTGACATCCTGTTTCTGTTAGCTGCTCAGAAGCTATGTCAGGGTCCGTTAAAGATATTCTACCTTAGCAGTCAGGAACAAGGAATAGAGTCAAATCCTCAGCTGCTTTTTTCTCTTCCACATGCCCACATTTGGCATAGTGTTGTCATCATCAGTGTGGGGAGCAGCTTCAGTTGCTCTACACTGCAGATGGCCGTGTGCCCTCCTTTATGAACTGACACCTTACCAGTCACACCTATGTCTTATCTCAGTCCATAAATCTCAGCCACATAAGGTGGTTAGACCACAGTAGAAAAGGAAGTTTCTTAGTATACAGCTGAGGGACAAAATCAGACATAGGGGAATGCTTCCAGGCAGGCCATAAAGAAGAATAACATCACAGTCCTTTACGTTTATGCTGTTTACCAGCAAAGTGAGAAAACACCCTGCTTTTGAACAGGTTGGTTAAAATTTTCAGGTATCCCTCAGACCATTAGGTGAAATACTCCTGTTAGTCTTAAAGACATTTTGGTATCACAGAGATTTCAAACTCGTTTTTTGCCAAGCCTGAGGGCACTCACATTTGTTGTTTTTTGTTGGTTGGCCTTTTTTTTTTTTTTTTTCTCGGGGAATTCACTTCATCAGCTGTATTTCTATTTCTGGTGCTCTGCAGAGTGACCTGGTGATCTGTGAAACCTCATCTGCATTGACAACTTCTATGCCACTCTCTGTCCCCATGCATCTGAGGCCCAGGATGTTGAGCAATTTGAGAGCAGGGCTGGTGCCTCTCTTATTACCCAGTCATTACAGACTACTTGTGTCAGAAGAAACATGATTTTTCACTCTTCCAAGGAAAAGTAGGAACTTGATATCATGACTCAGCTCTAAGAGAATTCTTGAGTCACCCGACTATTATTTTCTCTTCCGGAGGCTGTGCAACTCTGTTTAATGTACAAAAATATGCAAGAGGCCACAAAGAGTAAGAGAAAGACTTCCTAACAGTTGTGGTCTTTAACAACTAGTGAGGCCCAGATTCTGCCAGGATGAAGAGAAATTCTATACAAAATGGAACTCTTTCAGGACTGTTATTTTCAAACATTCCCTTTGGACAAGGGTGTCTTGGCACTCAAGCCCTGCTCGAAAACAAGCAGAGATTAGATTTGAAGCTCCCCTGTCCTCAAAGAGCTAAGTTGGCCTAGGTGAAGAAAAAGTTTCCTTTCTCTTACTTCTGGAAGCTATTTTGGATAGACAGAATTTAAGCTTGCTCTGTTTCTTATTGTCTTTACAATCAGCTCAGCAGCTAGCTGAGAGAGCTGCATAGCATGCTGTCTATTCCTTTTCACACTCCTGTAGAGAGAACAAGTATGTGAGCTGGCCTTCAATTCTCCTTTGTAAAACAGAAACACTACCAAACTGGTGCCTCTCATGGACGTTGAGAAAGAAGATAGTGACGTGACTATATACTATAGTAATGAAGTCTGTATAACTACCTAGATTATGAGGAAAATTCCTGTATTTAACTGTGCAGGGACTAAGTAATGTTAGCTAGTAAAATTCCAGACTATTCTACTTTAAGACAAGACAAATTTTAATTCATTGTATATTAAGATGTGTATGCTATACTGAAAGGAAAAATTGTTCTGTAAATAAAAAGAAAGTAGCAAAAAGTACTTCCCATATAATACCGATTAAATGTTGCAGCAATCTTAGGCAAATATTGATTCATCTCAAAATAATCTAACATTATAATTTCAGTTCAATTCAACAGTTGAGAATTTTCTGTTTGGTTGACCGAATACATAACTAAAATGTATCAAGGTCCCTTTTGCCAGAACTGGATTTTCTACAATGCAGTTATTTACACAAAAAATCCCTGGCCAGTCCTGCAAATAGGCTTGGGAAATCTCTGATATCCATCAGAAGAGATAGCTCAGGTAGCTTAGTAGTAACCTTGGCAATATTAACCTCTTTCCAGACCAGTGTCTTGCATAAATCTGAGAAGCTTCTTGAATTTTGGAAAAAATAAACCACAACGGAAGTTCCACCTGCAGATGAACTTGTCTATTACAAAACTTTTTTTGCTGTGTGTCACATTAGGAAAAAATAATAGTAAAAATAGAAACTAAAAGAACTGTTAGAAGTTGCATTTCAGTGCTTCCAGCAGCTGGTGTAGTAAGCAAGATAGTCAGGGATGGAAATATGTCATAAAAATAACGTTAACAGCTTTTGCTGGACTTCTCTTTTCCAGATGCCACAGAGCTAAATGACAGTTCTTAAATATTATAAAAGAAGAAAAAAATGAGGTTGTCTATTTTTTTTAATCAGTCAGCACACCATTTGCTTTACAGCAGTTTTGGCACAGTAATTATCTAAACACAAGTTAAAAAATTACTGTAATCAGAGCTTACATTAGATTAAGTTTATGGCTCTAGAAAAAATATCTAATTCGAGGTTTTGTTCAGATCATAGAGAAATTCTGTCAGAACAGATGGGGAGGGATAGTAAAAGCTACATGAGGAGATTATAAAGCAACAATATTACTGACTTCTAATGTACTTTAAACTCCTGTCTTCTGCAGTTGCCACCTTTCCTCCATACTGCAAAATTTATCAATTTATAGTCCAATCTGGACAATGTAGGCAATTCTATGTGATACAGTAACACGGGTCAAAATGACAAAGCCTTTGAAAGAAACTTGTCAAGTGTGACTATCCTATGTAGTTGCTTTTAGGTATGTTAAGGTAGCACTTAGAGCTGCATCTGCAATTGTGTCTACATACAACATGATTATGGTCTCTGTAGACTGGGAAGATAGAATAGAAGAAAATGAATAAAAAAAGATCACTTTCAAACCTCCTACTGAATGTGCCAGACTAGTGGCTGAAACTAATTCTCTCATGACTGATTAGGGAGCAAAGGTCTGACATTGCTGAATAACAGACAACCACAGTAGCCCATTGTGGAGTGTACATGTCAAACTAGTAGCAGTAGTGTTTTTACACTCTTATAGTAGAAAGTTTATATGCAGCCTATATAGCCTGAAGCTCTGCTATGAAGTAGCCTCTTATGGATTTCAAAAAGGAATAATAAATGCATTGGAATTGCTGAGCTTAATTGACCGAAGTCACAAAGGAAACCCATGGCAGAATGGAAGTTGTATCACCTCTGTCCTCATGCACTGCCTTCATCTGTGGTTGCCCTTCTTCTTTAGAGATGAATAATGAAAATTTTAGTGATGAAAATATGCTAACAGAGCAAAGATGTGTCATATGCCCTAAAGATTTAAAATCTAAGGACCAGATCCTGCAGTTGATCAAGACTTTTTTCCTAGACTTTACTCCAGAAAGATTACAATGGTCATCCTGTGTGACGTTGCCCACATAGTACTCAGTCCAATAATTTATAACGCATTACTTGTATGTACTTTTGGAAAGATGTATTCTTTATATCAGGTGTTCACAACTTACCTCAGAGCACCTCAGAGTGTCCCGGTGGTTAATAGCACCCTCACTTCCACACAAAAGGTTCTGTTGTAAGTTTCTTTTTTATAAGGCTTCAGTTTTATAGTCCTGGTTATAAGGTGATATAATAATATCAGATAGTGGCTTCTTTTTATAACCAAAACGCAAATTTTCTTTTCAAGCTAGATGAGATGAAGATTTTTCTCACTGTAGAGACTTTCTCAATACCCTAAATACTCTTTACACTTTTTTTGTTTTTGTTGTTTTTATGCTAAGCATGAAGAGCAAGGCTCATTTCACTTAATATATAGTTATCTAAAAGTAAGCATGAGATCTTATTCATATAGCCTCTACACTCAGTAGAGAAAAACATCTCAAGAGAGCATTTCCCCTCACTTCTGGATAGCTAGATAACCCCTTTGAGGTACTAATCTTTCCAGTGACTGTAGAAGGAACCTAGACAACAGATTTTGACAAGACATCAAAATTTTTGATCAAGACAAAGCCTCTCCTTTAAGTGGTAACAGTATTCTAGTAGTAGCTAAAACACTGCTCTGGTACCTCATCTCCCAGTCCTGCCCAGAGGAGCAGATATTATTTCCCAAAGAGATCATGGCTGGCCTTCATTTCCTAATAGCTTGTTCTGGCAGGAACACTTGTCCTCAGCCATAGATAAAAGAGTGAAGCTGACAGAGGAAAAAAAAAAAAAAAAAAAAAAAGTGCTGCTCACATAACATTCGTGAAGCAGCAAAGTTAATTGCTATGTAATTACCACCCAAGTAAATTGTTTAATGTGGTAAAATGTGACCAGGGTTGTTACTTCTGTTGCAAGCAGTGGCTCATGGTGCCATCTGCAACCCATCAACAGATCACATAGTGAATTTGCTGCAGATGTAAAGCAAACCCTCGACATCTCCAAGCATGTTGTTAAAAACCCCCATCAAGCGAATACTAACATTTCTGTTGTTTCAGATGTCATTCTGGCTATTTACACAGGGCTCAATGGTGCCGCACTTGTTCATGTTGATGAGGGAAGAATATGGTTAGTTAAGAGAAGAGCAGGTTGGCAATGGCTTCTGAGGTTAGAAACAAAAATAAAAGGGGGATAGAAGACACATCAGTGTTCAACCATAATTGGAAATCCAGCTACGCCATGTGGAGAGGGGAGCAATGAGGGGGAAAGGAATGTGGTCTGTCATGAAAGCAGCATTCTGGCAATTTACTGTGGGATCGCGAGCAGTTCGTATAAACAGCAGGCGACTGCTGGATCAGCTACTGACTCCTTCTGGGTGCAACACGCCTAGTGGGTGAATGTGCCAGATCAGAGTCATAACCACAGCAGGCACCAGTACTCTGCACTGTTAAGCTGGGATAATGCACTGAAAGTTGAGTGAAATGCAAGTGTATGGAGACCCTCTGAAAGGTGCTGCAATGCAAACTGTTCACAGACCTCCAGCATATTCAGCAGAGCATCAATAGGGGGACAGGGCTCCATGGGAGTCATAGGGACATTTTCTGCTGATACCAGCATCACAGGGACTGCCACAGCATGCAGGGAAAACTCGTATATCTTACTTTAACAGTATTATCTATTATTTTAAATTTCCAATTCAAAAGGTCAATGGAAAAAAAAAAAAAACAGAGAGTGACTTTCAATTTTGCTTCAAAACATGGACTTACTTCCTGTTCCCTCTGCATATCAGTTGTCCCACAAAAGTGGTTGGATTTGTTTCTCATGATTTCAGGTTTTCTATAATACAGTTATTTATTATTTATTTTTAAGAGAACATTTTAGAAGCAGCTTGAGGATACAGGAGGCACCAAGACTCTTTAGATTTGAGCTCCTTGGTGCCTGAGGTGCTTTTGAAAATGTCTGCCATGGTTCACAGTAACCCAGATACTCAGGAAATCTCATTCAAAGAGGAAAGTTGAGCCCTTTAAAAAGCTGTTCCTCCTGCTGAAGGGTATCTAGGATTATCAGCGCACATTACTTCATGAGAGAGAAATGCTTCCCAGCTCCACTGATTGTCACACTTTAAGCTATCTCTCATGTCAGTGGCAGTAGCCTGGCTTTGCTCCTTTGGTTACTTTGCACAGAGCAATAAGGAGCATGAAAGAAAAATAAAACAACCTGCAAAGCAGTTTTGTTTTGTTTTAAACCAAGATACCGGTATCACCCTAGTACCACTTTTATGTGCTTGCTGAGCTCCTTGGAGAATCTGTATTTGTGAAGAATTTGGACGCTTCTCAAGTTGATGTGTTTGACCTTATGCTTCCAAAACAAGCAGGCAAAAGTGTATGCTCCATTACCTGACACACACACTTTGCGAGAACAACTTGCACATACACTTCAAGAAACTGACCAACAGGGGCCTGTTGGTCAGGAGCCTTTATTGTTCTAATTAAAAAAAAAAAAAAAAGGGGGGGGGGGCTGATTTACTTACTTGGGGCATTCTTCCTTCAGCTGAATACTCACACTAGGATAAACAGGGGAAAAAAAAAAAAAAAAAAAAAAAAAAAGTTTCTATTTTGGAGGAACAAAAGCAACTTCTAGATTTTTAAGCTGTTTGCTTGCTGTCCTTGAAGAGTTAGCTTGGAGAAAGAACTGGTCTGCATAAAGCTGCACTGTTTAGCATTGTGAGAGAATTTGTCTTAACAAAAGAGTGTGAGAAAGACAGAGACTGTTCTACAACTCTCTCCTGCCCAGGGGAATTTAACAATTTGAATTGCAGCAAAAATCTTGAAATGGAGTAAATTGCCCAAGTTCAGATGATTACAGTAGCTGAAGAGTTATTATCATAGGTTTTGAAAAATCACAGCAGTATGGATAATCTCTAGATTATGAAGCAATGTTGCACTCTTACAAAACTGAATCTTGGTCCTCAGTTTTGTACACATTGTATGCAATTTTAATGCACAGCATAGGGTGACAATAGTCTAAGAACAACTATGATGTGTATCTTCTTGTATTTTTTCATTGATATTTCCAATTGCAAAGTTTTCTTTATTGGAAAAGTGATTTACAATGTACAATAATGCACAGCAGCCTATGCTGGCATTATCATGGGAGCAAAGAAGTGCCATAATAATGTTCACTATCATAAGATAAACTGTAGTAAAAAAAAAAAATGAGACATTACTACTTGATGATCTCTTCCGTTACAGAGCATTTCAGGAAACAGGTCCTCAGCAATTCGTGTACCAGGTAAGGAGTGACACTGGGAACACTGGAATCATGACAGACCCACTGCAAAACAACAGTAACAACAACAACAAAATATATGCTTTCTTTTATGACTTTTTTTATCAGTAGCAGGAAATGGCATTTTGTCATCAGTTTTATAATGATAGCTACTTAAGCCCTAATCTTGTTTTTATGATCCTGTACTAGTAGGTTGAAAAAAAAAGATGTTGCACTGATCCAGAATACAAAATAGCTTCCTTGGACTTGCCTAGATCTTTTGTCCTTTGTCAGTTCAGCACTGCAGAAAATATGGTGACCACACTGTGAGCTCTTTGACTTCATCACGTTGAGGTCCTGCATGTGAGATGTCACAGAGGTTGCAGAGGCATATCACAGACGGACAATGGTAAAGTCCAGAGGTGTGAGTGAAGATGTGTCATGCCCACTACTGAAGGAGTTGTTCAGTCTGGAGTAGAGAAGGCTCTGGGGAGACTTTATAGTAATTTTCCAATACCTAAAGGGGACCTATAAGAAAACTGGGGAGGTACTCTTTGTCAGGGAGTGAATTGGTAGGGGAAATGGCTTTACACTAAAAAAGGTACATTTTAGATTGGACATTAGGAAAAAATTATTTACTATGAGGCTGGGGAAGCACTGATTCAGGTTGCCCAGAGAAGCTGTGGATGTCCCATCCCTGGCAGTGTTCAAGGCCAAGTTGGATGGAGTTATGAGGAACCCAGTCCAGCAGAAAGTGTCTCTGACCATGTCAGGGGGGTTAGAACTAGATGAACTTTAAGGTCCCTTCCAACCCAAACCATTCTGTGATTCAAAGAAGCTATGATTCAATGATTCCTGAAGTTCTTACACCAGCTGTACAAAAACAGCTTGTAAAACAAACAAATAAATAAATAAAAGTACTTTTACTTTTTACATCTCTAAGATGTAATCAGGGTCTTAATGAGAATCATTCAGCAATCATGCATTTTGATGCCTGCCGTTTCAATGAAATTATTATTTTCAGTGAAGAAAATAACTTATAGTTAAATGTTTTTCAGTTGAAAGTCATACAAGAGAAGACACATAGAAAGGAGGTACGTATATGGCTATTTCAGAGCAGAAAATTGTATTCAAATTCAATGGCAAAATAAAGAACAAATAGGTATTTCTAAATAAAATCGTTTTACAGCATTTTATTCCATCAATGATAGTTAGACTTTTTATACTGGGTAAGGCCAAAATGAAATACAGATATTCCAGAAACCTACGTAGGTTGTAAATTCTATTTTCTGACTATGTCTAAATACAACTGAAATAAACAAATTAAAGTGTCATTTTTTTCCTTTTGCAAATATATTGGTTTTACTTAAAGTGTAAATCAAATATGGTGTAAATAAATCCTTGCAATAATTATTTTGAGGAAGAACAGAGGACCAAAAAATAAATAAAGACAGATATGTTTATGGCATCCTCATTTTCTTTTTAAGAAACATGAAAAAATAAAGCCTTCATAGCTGAAGGCCAGTTTTGCATTCTATTTCCTTGCAGATATCATTTTAGCATTTTTTAAAGTTCACAAATCAAGGCAAGGTCATTTTCTCTTGTTCTCAGTAGACAAAGCATATAGTTTTACTGCAGGGGGAAAAGGGCAGCAAAGTTGATCTGCAAATCTCTTACTTGAGCCTTAGTAATTTTAGACAGGTGCCCTTTGCTTAGCGATATTTTTTCTTGAAAGAATGCATCTTGGCACAAAGAAGAAAAAAAGTAATTGTAGACATCTGGCCTTTAGAAAGCCAATGGCTTACAAATTAATTTTACTGGAGGCTGTAGCAATTATAGGACTTGATACTGCCAACCAGATACTCACCTGAACCTTACCACAGGGTCCATTTGTCTGTTCAGGCTTCTGTTGCAATTTGCTGAGGAAAAACTGTGGATCTTAACATGTCCTAAAAACAAAACATCATAGTTATCTCACTGTTAAAGAGAATCGATTTGCAGGTCTCTGTGCTGATACGCAAAGCTTTTCAGATATATCGTTCCTTACACCAAAAATCACCTCTCACTCTGCAACTGCTATGACTTTCATTTGAAGGTTGTCCACTCTGACAGCAAAGGTGCTGCCAGTTAAGGAGCAGTCATATTCTCCAAAGAGCATGAAACATCTTTATTTATGTATTTTGTAGACTGAAAAAGACTTAAGTGTAAATGACAACACCTGTCCATGAAACATAAACTGTTTATAGAAAGGTACTAGTTCCAGAGAAAGGTTTATCAGCAATGATCAGGGAAAGGATCCAATTTCTGCTCAAACGGTGAGAGACTGGAAGTAGTTTGAGAACAGATCAGTAACCAAGAGAAAGCCATTTCAGATCTGTCCTCTGCCCAGTAATCACAGGAGCATTGAACTCCTGAGTGCTCTAATCCACAGGACTGCTGTCCAGTTTTTGCACAAAAACACACAAAGGACTGAGGTTGTTTTGTTGTTGTTGTTGGTTTTTCTTTCTTTTTTTTTTTTTTTTCAGTATAAAGCAGGGTATTTTTCAAAACCATAAAGTGGCAGAAAGAAACATTTACATCCTGGTATGAACATCAATCTCAGGGTCTATCTTACACAATCAACATAATACAAAATCTCCCAAACTTGAAGACTCTTACTTCTGCAGTTTTACTTTCTGATTCAGGATACATGGGCAACATACTTTTAATGAGTTCAATAGAGTGTGGTATTCCAGAGGCTGTCAAGACCTGGGCAGTGCAGTCATCATGTCTGTGAAACCTTCTGAGACAACTACATGATGCCTCTAAGCTTGCCTGGGTTTGATGAGACCCAAATTCTGGCATGGCTCCCTGGGAACCTCTTCTATATCATTTCTGAAATTGCCTCTGTCAAACATGTTAAACACAAGGCTGATAACATGTGATTTTAGAGGTATTCACCTGCTACAATTCCATACTTCCCTTGGCAGTATGTTTCCCAGCTGTAAAAACTGTACTTTCTGTAGTTCTCAAATGTTGAGTTTATTGCTACTTCTGTGCTGCTTTGGCTTCTTAAGTTATCAGCTTTTTAAGTGTTTTTGTTGTTGTTGTTGTTTTCCTAGTAAATAAACCCTAAATTTAAATAATGATTAAACAATAAATCACTAAAGAAGATAGCTGTGGCAGGTTGACTCAAATGTGAGTTTATTTTCAATAATAAAATGTGTCAATATTTATCCTTATTTAAAGCACAATTTTCTCAAATAATAGAGTTAATATTAAGGGACCTATCTATCTTAGGAATATATAAGATGCCATTTTTCATTGTCTGGAGGTTGCAAAACTGAGAAATATTGTAACTTCTGCTATATGAGCATAGCTCTTGAATCAGCTTCTGTAGGGAGACATGACATTTTTCCATTAATCATTGTTTTACTGCTACTCAGTTTCAGCCATTAACTTGTAATGCCCAGAAGGCTTATAGTGCAGAGAATTTGACTGTTGCCAATGTAAAATTACTGATAAGACGATGGTTGTTTTTTTTATTTTTTTTTTTTTAAGATGTGTAGCAATTTGCCAACATTTTTAACAGCAGAATCCAGAAGGTAAATAATTCTTAAAGGTTTTGAAACTTTTGAAAGTAGTTATAAATTTTCAGTATAAATATTGATAACATTATTACAATATCTTGTAAAAAGATGCTTACACTCAAAATCTGACGGCTTATCAATAGCAATGAAACCAGCAGTGGTCTTGAATCAAAATCCTGGATCTATACAGCCTGAAGTCATGAGATATTCAAAATGCAGCTGTAGGTCTTTTCTCTGTTCTAAACTTCACCTTAATTTTACCCCATTGGTGTCCCAGACTGAAGCCTTATATTTACAGCTTGGTCATCCCAGGAAGGGGGAGGACATAGCCCTATGGATATCATTGCTTCATTCTGCACACCAGTGCAGACAAGTAATTTAAAACAATCCTGTTCTGAATGCTTAGCTGGCCATTTCTCAAAGGAAATGAAAATCCTGAAAATCAAGAACTGTATTTTTCTTCGTATATAGAATCATAGAATAACCTGAGTTGGAAGGGACCCGCAAGGATCATAGAGTCTAGCTCCTGGCTCCACACTTTGCCACCCAAAAATCAGACCATGTGACTTAGAGCGTTGTCCAAACATTTCTTGAACTCCAGCAGATTCAGTGCCATGACCACTGCCCTGGGGAGCCTGTCCCAGTGCCTGACCACCCTCTCTCTGGGTGCAGAACCTTTCCCTAACCCCCAGCCTGACCCTCCCCTGTCCCAGCTCCATGCCGTTCCCTCATGTCCTGTCGCTGTCCCCAGAGAGCAGAGCTCAGCACCTGCCCCTCCGCTCCCCTTGTGAGGGAGCTGCAGGCTGCCATGAGGCCTCCCTTCAGCCAGTTCTGCTATGGGCTGAACAAATCAAGAGACCACAGCCACTCCTAGTACGTCTTCCCCTCTAGGCCCTTCACTATTTTCATAGCCCTCCTTTGGACACTCTTTAACAGCTTTATGTCCTTCTCACACCGTGGCACTCCAACCTGTACACTGCCCGAGGTGAGGCCGCACAGCTCAGAGCAGAGCAGGACAATCCCTGCCCTCACCCGGCTGGCGGTGCTGGGCCTGAGGCACTCAAGGTAGGGTTGACCCTTAGGGCTGCCAGGGCACACTGCTGGCTCATCTGCAACTTGCCATTGACCAAAATAATATTGCATTGTTTGTGCATAATTATTGGTGAGTTAGTCCCAATCTCAGTACCTGGTTAATTGTTGTCACCTGCATCACAGAGAATCATCAACATCCATTTTTTGTTTGCTGCCTGGCTACCATAAAGCTAATAACAGCAGTGCCCTGGCCAAAGGTGAAATCCAGCACTAAGAAATAGTGGGCAATACCTAAGTGGTATAAAAAGATAAATGAAATTGTTGGTAACAGCTTTATGTTTGAGAACTTTTGCAAAAAAAAAGTATCATGGCTGAAACTGGTTCTTGTGCATGGGATTGCCCCTCATTTTTGATATGTGGTACAAAACAGCTTGCCCGGATCACATGCATAAGCCTGAATTCCAGCAACTGTGAATTCTGAAACATAATCTAAATAAAAGGACAAATTACTCCAGATGCCTTCAAATAAATCTAGATTCTCCTGCTCCTGGCTACTGTTTCAAAAAGACCAGCTTGCTTTCAGAACTGAAAGTGTATGGTGAATTTGATTTTAAGGTAAATGCTCTCCGTTTTTAACCTAGTTAATTTGTCTGGAAACCTTCCTGTTGATGGCTATCTAGGGTACAGATTGTATTTCAGCCTGGTTTTAAGTGGAGACCTCAAATGGCTCTCCCACATAACATGGAGTAAGTAACTTTCCACTGGCAGAGAAGGCAAGAGGCAGCTGAACTTTTGTTACACCAAATGTAACATTTATTTTGTCAGGATCTATTGTATTTTAGGGACATTAGTGAATTCGTTTGTTGTAATTATATGTGATTGTTGTCAAATTCTGTGGTTATTCTCAGGCAGAGCCAGCTTGACCCTAATACATGGGAGGCAGCCACTTCAAACAGGTTTTGGTTTGGCTTTCCTTTTGCAGGTACACTATTATCCACCACAAAATAATATAATTTCAGCTTCTTCATTTAATATTCCCTAATTCCTACCCATTTTTCCAAAGAGGATGCAATTACTTGGGCTTATCTGACATACTCCTACGAGTCTAGACTGATGCTTCTGATGCTTCCAAACTGCACAGAAGATGAAAATGTTAAAAGCAGATATACTTGTACTAGTCACGTGGGATGTCTTCCAGATGCAAGAAATGGCTCCATAACATTGCTTCATATGCAGCAGGTATATTGGTTTCAATTTCCTTAACTGTGAAAGAAAGCTTCTCAGATTTGTTCATAGCTACGCTGCTGTGCTTAACACACCTGCTGAATATACCTGCAAACAGTCACACATATATGTGTGTCCTATATTTCAGCCTGACAGCCAGATGTGGTACATCTGCAGCACCTGAGGAAACTCCAGATACAGCTGGGATTTGCATTCTGTCTTGCAGACTCCAAACTGGATGCCCTCAGTTTCTACAAGGCAGATTTACTGAGGCTTTATCAGAAAATGTCCTCTCAGCTCCATCTGGCATAGTGAATGCCATGTGTCATGTGCTGGAGGGAAAGCTGTGATACCCTTCACTGCCAGGCAAGGGGACTCTAGGCCCAGCAGTGTGACAGCTGTGCTTCTCCCAGCATCCAAGTTCACCATTGAGGAGCAGCATGGCAGAGCAACACACACCAGCTGAAGCAATGATGTCACCCAAATCAGGATGGCTTTCACATATCCTTGCTCTGGTAGTCATGGTGAGGGGACATGGGGATCAGGGAGGTTTGCAAGATTTCTCATGTACATCCAACATCACCTTCCCTTCCTATTCCTTTCCCAGTGCCTGAGGAATGGGGCCACCTTAATGAACTAATCTTTTTTTTCTGAAGCTCTTAATTTGAATCTTTTCTTGACCTCCTGGGGTCAAGCAAAATCATTGCATGATCATCATGGTTTTATCATTATCGTAAATATATTAGAAACATTTAAGTGGTACAAAATTATTTTTTGATCCAGGATGGATGTACTGCTTTTGCCTTGGCAGCACAGACTGGGGGACCTGACAGCACTAAGTGCTCAGGATAGCACTGTCTCTGTTGATCATACCGTCTTCCCTTGGGCATCGAATATAAAACACCTCCTTAGGTCCACTTTTACATTAACTCTGAGTGGAAGAAGTGGTGACTTGCCTAAGAGCATCTCCCACGCAGGCACAAAATTGCTTGGAAAATCATCTCACTTTAAAATACATCTTTTATACATAAATTAGGTGGAATCAGAATTGAAGTCAAATCCACTACAAAGTGAGGTGAAAAAAAGGTTCAAGAAAAGTATTAAAACACAAACCTTTTTGACTTTTTTTTTTTTCCCAAGCATTTAGTGATATTTCACTTTTATTCTACTATCAGCAGGATGGTTCATCTGAAGAGGATTGTTGACAGATCTGGCATTGAAATCAGGCATATGGCTAGAAAAGATATTGCCTTGGAAAACTGTCCCACAGAGCCATTACTGAGGTGGCTAAGCTGAAGTAAGCATTAGACAAGGGAAGAGGGACTAGATAAAAGAATACAATACAGGCTTTAAACAACATCAGCACTGACTCATCTCATTTGTTTGTTGTTATTATTTGTTTGTTTTGTTTGGTTGGTTTTATTCTGTTTTTTGAGTTGCTAATTTGATTCCAAGAGGAATATGACTGGGTGAACTGGTAGAGAAACTTCAGCTCTGAAAGCAGATAAGTCTGTCATTTGGTATACAAGACAGCTTTTCTTCCTCCTCCACTTTTAAGCTAAAAACACTTTTACTCAGCATTTGGATTGAAAGTTTTAATTCCCCCATAAATAGAAGTGGGTACAGAAAAGAAGAGTAGAAAATTTCAGATCAGGATAGGTGACAGAGGGGAAGAGCCCTGAGCTGATGCTACCAATGGAGATGGCTTTAAAACCAAGTGCTTTTGGGGAGAGCCTGAGTTCACAGGACAGTGACATTGTCCCTTTCACATTTTAATTGGAAGAAGTTGTGTCTGGAGAGTGAAGGGGAAGATCTGTGAGAGATATCAACCAGTTTCCCTTCAGGTGAACAATTCTGATACATATTGTTTCAGTTCTCCTCTGCTGCAGATCACCAAACTCTCCAATAAATATGGATAAAGATGCATCATACTCTTACAAGCAAGCCCTGTTGTATGTGTGTTTGCGTAGCAGTCTTCCTTGTTTAGGAGTGAGGAAGCTGTCATGGTATCCATAAGAGCCCTTTCAGAGGGACAACCCACAACTTGTGGGTTGTGGTTAGACCTCAGAGTATTCTCAGGTTATTTTCCAGCAGGGGACTGTGACTTTTAAATAGCATGTTGGATTGTAACCTCCATCATCATTAACTTTTCATTCCAAATAGTATTTACGCAGGTATCCTCGCAAATGAAACTAGTAGACACAGGTAGCAATGTCTGATGAATTGCAGGTTAACTTAAACTTGTTTAACAGAAGGGATCCAGTTGTCTTTGTGCCTAGGACAGCTGAGATCCACTACACATCCCAGACAGACAGACAGCAAGACAGAAAGGTTGTAAATGGAACAGGAGGGGAAATGTCCACTTTACATAGGGCAAATATAGCGCTGAGTAGGTGGCTCCAAAGCGAAGCAAGGTTTCATGATCCAACCTTTCAGAAAGTCAGGGGAACAAGGGATGTGATCCCTGAGAGAAGAAAAACACCTGCTTAAGACCTTCACTGTCTCTGCATGAGGCAGTACTGCAGAGTGCGCTCACAGCCACCCACTCAGGCAGTGTCCAGGGCTCCCTCACACCACTCTGCATGGCACCAACATTGTGCTGATCTCCTGGCCTTCACCATTAATCCAAGAAAGACCTGGGTAAACATCTTTTGGCATACAGCTTTGCAGATGAGCAAATCTGAGCACATTTGTAAAGTAATTAACTTCCTTACAAATTGCTTAGATTTGCTTCTCTAATCATAAAACCCACAAAATACAAATAGCACTGGCTTTCTCATTACAGAAATGACCCTGTTGCTATTCACACTGTTGTCATTCTGCTAAGCTAGGCTATAATGCTTAGAATTTAGAGTCATAATCATCATTCTTCATCCACCCAATGCTAAACTTCTGGGGACAGATCCTCAGGTTCAGGGAGATTGTTGTAAAACTGAAGTAATGTTGTTTCTTCCAAAGAGAGAGAGAGAAAGAACAAATCTCTCTTCTGTCTCAAATAAATAAATAAATAAATAAATAAATAAATAAATAAATAAATAAATAAATAAATAAAATAATTTGCCCTTCTTTAGTCATAGGTAACACAAAACAATAGCTCATTTTCAGATTTGGTTCTCAGTTGCTGCAGGAATCTAGCAAAGAGAATCTCCACCTTGGAGACATCAATGAAAATTACCCAGGTAAAACAACAGCTTACCAAAAGCAACATATATTGCATATCCTCTGCTTTTATTACATGCAAACACAGGCTTGAATAGATTGATGGGGCAAAGGAATAGATGGGAGAAGTTGCTACAAAAAAATGAAACTAACTTTTCAAGGTGTCTTTTGATTGCTTTTCATAAGAGTTTATATTATAAGAGATCATTTAAAAGGATTATCTTTCTAGTAAATGGTCTAAATAAAGACTCATATAAGTATTCATGTTTAGATACCAGTTGACCACTAGAGAGGAAAATTAACAAAATATGACCTTCCTGTCATATGCTTGTGGGTCAATTTTTGCCATACTTGTTGCAGAGGTACACAGTCTTTCTGCTTTCAACGGGACTTTAGTTGCATTAAGTTAATAAAAGCATTTGTTTCCTCTTCACATAGTCTTAAAAAAAGGTTCCTTTTTTTTAGGAAAAAAAAAAAAAAAAGGTTATGTTTCAGCATCAAGTTCATGCTCCATCAGTCAAAAAATAATCTTTTGTATGAAAAGACAGCACAACATGTATGATTTAAATTGCATGACCATGTCAGAATAGTGTTCTAATATCAAATTTTATATTTTGATCTGTACTCAGCAGTCAAAGGATGACTCAGGTCATTTCCAGTCTGTATCATGTCAGAAGAATATCATTTAAACTTTTGTGTTACTAACCACACACATCTTTTTGAAACAGGACTTCTCTTGCTTCTAAGATTGGGGAATACTGGTACGGACTCCAGGCTTCTTGTATTCTACATATGGAGCCAGCAGAATTTTCTCCCTCCTGCTTTTCTATCAAGATTTATTTACATTACACCTAAGCAAAAGAGGTCCAAAAAGCAATGATTTCTGGAAAATTTCATAAGAATCAGAGGGAGAGTGGGGTGTTATTGAACAGATAAATAAAAAAGTAAATAATCCATGTATTAATTATCCTGTGCTGTGCAGAATAGTCCCATTGGGTCTCAGCCAGTAGAGCCAAAGTTCAAGAGAATAACTCAGGGTTTCAAAGAGAGTGAAACAGTTGTAAAAGTAGAAAGGCCACTAAGCATTACTACTGGATATTGGATACCCATAAACATACAGATTAAATCAATAAGAACCCTTAAAAATCAACTAGAACGTTGTCACCAATTACAGCAGACCAGATGTTTAGGCAGAAAGGCATAAAAACTGCTACAGAATGATTTGTAGGAATGTTAGCAAGGGTGTATTGTATCAAAGTCCTTATGTGTAAAAAATATATGTACTCACCAAAAATGGTGCTAAGGGAAAGGTGAGTCACCAAGTATATACAAAAACACCTCTTCTATTAAGTGATCCAGTGCTAGCACAAGTGGTTGCCGTGAGAAAGAAGTAAGCATTTCCCACTTGTATTCAGCCATGAGTCTAATCTGTTTGCTCTTCCTCCTCAGAGACAGAGTGAGATGAAAATGGTAGGTGGGAAATGGTCTTGGTTTAAGTGCAGTGTCTCTTATCTATTATTTTATTTAACTTAGTTCTAATGAAAATTCTATGGCAACAAATAACATTGAGGAATCTGAGGAAGAAATAGATGACTAAGGTTAATCCCACACCTGTGGAGATCTTCAGATTGAAGTATTAATCTAATTTAATCTAAAGTTTAAAAAAAAAATAAATCATTTTAGATAATGAAGAGAGTAAACACAAACATTCCTGTCAGATTTACTACACCAGTTAACTGTTGTTGCACACATGCTTAACTCTGATAAGAGTCTTCTTTGAAATATACTCATTGCAGCCTCAAAGATACATCTCAATGTCCTGCACTGTAATTAACTCAACATTTATTAATTTATCAAGACTCTTGAAACAAGCATGTCTAATGGCCTTCTTTATTAATACATTCAAGAATGTTTAACATTTTACTGCCTTTTAAACAAGAGTTCTAATAGGATACAATATCAATTAATGGTCCTGTTAAAAGTCAGCTGGTATTTTTACAATAGCAGCAGAACTCCTTGTTATACATTAAACGTTATAGAGCAATCATAAGGTTTGTGGTTTTGTTAGGAAAGGTGCATTGCAATGATATGCTGCCAAGATTTAACAAGCATCTCCCACAAGACATTTCTTCCTTAAAAGGATGGTAAAAAAAATAAAATAAAAATACTTTGGGGCTTGCCCAGGAAAGGAGAGTGAGGGAATAGGAATTCCATTAGTGTCTTTTAAAAGTAGTATGCTTCTCCAAAGCCCTGAAGATTTAAATGCACTACACTGTACTGTTTTTGTTTGGTTCTTCAAAAACTATGATCTTAATGTCTGCAGTCAGTTTTTGTCAGGTTTTGTTGTTTGTTTTATTTTGTTTTGATTTTATTTGGTTGGTTGGTTGGTTGGTTGGTTCTGGGGAGATCATTAGCTTGAACCAAAGTGAGATTAATGTATATCCTCACACTGATGATCTTTACTTATAGAATTCCTTTGGAAAAGTGATGCAGCATGGTGAAGGCTGGTTTTGAAAAGCCTTAGTAAGAAACAGTAAGTGCAAACTTGATAGCTCAGTTGTGCTAAAGAATTCTTGTTTTGGAAGTAGAAATAATGAACCAAAGGCACAAACAGGGATGACCAGAATAGCTGTTCAACAAAGCATACTTTTCTTTCAAAGCCAAAGTGTTCTATAGGCAGACTGGTTTCCACTCGACTTTCATTCAGATGTTTTCTTTCAAAGCCTGAAACTTGGCAATGATATAGGTACAACTAAATAGTTGACTACAGTGTCAGTTAAAGCACTGGCCTGTGATATGAACAGCACAACACAAACCCTTTGTTTTACAGTGACATTCATCAGGACAGCTATAAAATAATGAGACTGAATGAAGCATGATGAATTAGCAATGAAACTCTTTTTCTTCAATATTGGCCAATAAAATCATATTTTACTTACTCAACAGACTTAGCTGAAAAGATTGCTATAAACTTTATATGTTAGACGCACTAAGTCAGTTGAAAATATTTTTATTTCCTTTGTGAATACATCACATAAATTTCCATGAGCCACTGAATGATGAAGAGCTGAACACAATAAACTAGGAAATGACTTGGTAACTCAGGCATAGTGGGTAATTTATTCAAAGACCACTAGACAGTAGGAGCTACTGCTTCAGATGTGATAATCCTCTGTACATTTATCTGCTGAAGAAACCATTTGCTGTACTGGAAGATCATGAGTTTCTCTTTTCCTTTCTTATTCTGATGGTGAAGCAGCCTCTTTTTGCAGGGGCAATAGCATAGACAGGCTAGCAGATCCTGGAGTAGGCAAATCTTATGAGGTTCTTACTCCATAAAACAACTGTTCCAAGAAATGACAAGTTTGTTAATGAATGACAAACCTAACAAAAAAATGGAAATTCTCAGGTTAATAAAAGTTAACTGTTGGTTAAAGGAACTTAGCTATTCCTTCATTTACCAGACATTTAAAAAGCATCCTGTGTTTGAGTACACGCATAACTTTTATTCATGTGCATAATTTTCTCCCAGTAAACCTTGCTGATGTTCAGATACTGAGTCAGGCCTAGGATTCTCTGCACCAAGACCTTGAGCCATGAGGTTTAACTATGACAACCTTTACACGTTTATTACACAATGGTATTGTGTAATATGGGGCTTACCTTATCCTTCAGGCAGGTCACAATGCTATAGGTGGCATATGACACAGGTATACTAAGAAGAAGACAGTTTCTACAGTCAAATATCCACCAGGGAAAATGTTCTCCTTTGGACTGTGGTAAGCCAGCCATAGATACTCTATGCATATGCTTGTCTGTCTGTATGTGCAGTACTGTGGGTGGCTTCAAGACCAAAATTACCCGTGTATGTGGCTTGATGAAGAGGTAATGTGATCCTGCAGACATTGTAAAGGGTCATTTACCTACAAAGTACTGGCCCTGCATCTCTGTCTTGTGCCCCTGGAGTATGATGACAGGACAAGATGAGACACAGGAGAGTTTGATGTGACCTGCTGCTGTCTTGAGACCACGCTGGTCCTCAGAGGGGAAGTTCAGCCCACAGGTGTGGTGCAGAGGTGGGAGGAGACAGTCAAATCAGTGCTGAATAAGAAACAGTGCATCCATGCTTATACTGTCTTTTACCACACTGATGTGCTTTCCTTCTTGCTAAACTTATTTTTTCTGTGGATTTTATGCAAAACTGGTGATGATGATGATGATGATGATGACACAGGACCAGGAACCATCTCAAGTGGAGCCAGTACTGCACTGGGCCATATAAACAGACACTCAGTTTCTGAGAGTTAACAAATCTACACTTTCCCTACCCCTTCTTCCAAAGACAAAAATAAACAGAAACAAGCTGCTTAGCTTTGAAGGAATGACTTGTGCTTTTTTAAAAGCTGCTAACACTTAGTGATCCCATTACCATCCAGTTTGAGATTGACTGCCAAAAATTCTGTCGGCTTTCTCCAGCTATCTCAGCTGGTCTATGAAAAGATTTTGTTTCACTATATAAAACATGCTGCTTGCATCCCTCATACCCACCCATAGCAACCAGCTCCTCAGTTCCATAAACGAGGCTATGGCAGTTTCCTTGAGTTTCCTCCAATGGATAAAACCAATTGCTTGATAGGTTATCATCACACTTCCCTATGTCTTTTTTTCACTGTTTTTGACCACTTGTACGGTAGTGTTGTTTATGTTTTTGCTTTTGTTTCAGATTATTAAGACAAAAGGAATAATATTGGTAGCCAATGGCACTTAGCAGGGCTTTAGATTATTTGGGTTTAGTTCTTTCAAGGTCATACCTGCTTCTGTGAAACTCAGGCTTAATCCCTCAAATCTCCATTAATAAGGAGGGGATAATAATTTATTTGCCTGTCTAGTCTGCTTGGATTAACACCCTGCAGGAGCCTAAATAATTTCCTGGTGAAGCACGCTGTACTTTTGCATAGAGTCTGAAGGAACCATTATAATACACAAAATTATTAGAATATCTTTTTTTTTTTTTTTTTTTTTTCCCTCAGAAAAAGCTCTTTGATTTAAAATCAATATTGAAGTTTCAACTTCTTCAAAAAAAATTTAATTGACAATTAGGATGCAGGATGCAAATTAACTTGATAACTACTAATTGTGGTAGGGACATGTAAATACAATCATGAATGAGCAGGTGAATACATGTAGTGTGGTTTTGAAACCTGTCACTGTCACTGGTTATTTTTCCAGTGTCCTTTGGCTTCACTATCTTTAAAATTGAAAGAGTAACAAGTACCTTCCACCTTAATTACTTTGGACCATAAACTTTTCTATGTCCTCTGAAGAGCATCTCCCTGCCAGCTAGTGGAGGCTTCAGAACAAAGATCAGCACCCACGTTGTTCATACTTTGCAAGGGAAGAGTCAGTCATGTAATACAGCAACAGTGACTATCAAGCTGCCTGAGATAGCTTCCAGTGAGCAGCAGAAGGAAGAGGTTTGCAGTCTACTTGCTACTTCATAGCATTACCATCTTACTTCAAAGCCATTTCAATTTTAAACCCTGTTAAAATCTAAAGACTTTTTTTTTTTTTAAGTTTGGAGAATTAAAGGTAGAGATTTTTCTGCTTTCAGGTTCCTCAGATTCTATAACACTAAAGTTGTCCCTGCCGTCTCAAAATGGAACTGACATTTTTACTGTAAGTGAAAGAACAAGCTCTGCTTGTCACAAAATGTGGATGTGAAACTTCTAAAAAACCTTAAAATATTATGAGACTTTTACAGAACAAAATGATGAAACAAAACATCTTTTCCAAACTTTTCCTCTGTGAATCCCTCTCTGTTGATGGTTCACTTGTAGATCCAAATCCACAAGAGTTCAGCAACATTATTTTGGTTTCTACACAACCAACTTCAATCTTGCCAGATAAAAAGCAATATAGAAGAGGCTTATTTGATGTCTCTCTGGCAGAAATATTTAGCTTGGCCCATGAAGGGCAGTGAATTTTGGTTTCTTTTTCCAGAGTCCCTGTGATAAGAAATTGCTTCCTCTTATGACTGATACCACAAACTGAATGGCCATAGAAAGGGGCAAACCTCAGAATTACAGGGAGCATCTCCAACCATGCCCACTTGTTCTTTACATATCCATTTGTGAACCAGCAATGTCAGAGCAGCAACTAATTGGGACGATTTGTTCTTGGCTTATGGCTGCCTGGCTCGAACACAGAATTTTGTGGTCAGGAGAGCACTTGCTGGTCATGTGTTTGACCTTGGAGTATCTGATGCAGGGAGAGAAAAAACTGATGCCAATGGCACAAGTACTGTGTCTCACAGGGGCTGAGATGCTCCAGAACCCAAAAGGACTAAAAATATTCTGCTGTCTTCTTTATGTCATTGTGCTGAAAGCAACCTGTGGCATTAATTCCAAGGGCATTCTGGTCAGAAGTATCTGACCAGAAGTAACACCAGTGCCAGGGCATGGGTTAACAGCCTTGTGAATCCAACACTATTAAAATAAAGTCTATGATGAATAAAACTTTGGGATTTACTGAAACCCAGTGGAAGCTGTAGAAAAGCATCAGTAAATCAGTAAATATCTTGGAATAAGTTCAACATCATAAAAAATGTCTGTTCCTGATGTAACTTCTTTCTACTATTTGTGCCTCGTAAGTGTTTAGAAACACAAATAAGTGAATTAATGACTGCTGTGGATCCACCATAGCAAACAGGGCAGAACTGACTCTGAGGTGCCCTAAAGCATCCAGAATGTCCACAGGGAGCTATCAGGTATGATGCAAAACCTTCAGCAGACCATGATTTGCAGGATCCCTGGTGATGTGTGGAATGGCACTGACATCCCACTTGAGAAACAATGAAGTAACAACACCCTTTCTTGTGTAAGATGTAAACAGTTGGATTTTATGATCTTAGAAGTCTTTTCCAACCTAAAAGATTTTATGTCTCTATGATACACAGTAAAAGAAAATGTCTTCCTAGACAGATTTCCAAACAAAACAGCTGCATGAGAAGTGAGGGAAAAACAATTATCATCCTACATAAATAGATAGAAAGAGACAGTCATTTGCTTAGAGGCACTGAGAAAGTTTATAGTTCATAGACCATTCCCATTCTGGTGCATTGCTCACCAGACCACACATAGTCCTGCTCTGTGTCCACAGACACCCCACAGTAGGATGCATCAACTGGTAAAGGGGTGATGTCTTACTCAACTGTTTCTCAAATGCTGTACTGAGATTTGGGTTACAAGGGTGTGCAAAAAGCAAAGACCCTTATGGGTCATCCAAATTTCACTAGTGATATGCTGTGTCAGGAAGACAACCTAGATGAAGGAAACATAAATATTGCCTTAAGTTCTCTTGGATCCCCTCCAGGATCTGCGTTAAGTACTGCTGGCTGAACATAAGAATTTTATCCCTTTCCTCCCTATCCTCCTCCTCAGTGATGCTCCTGTGCTGCTTTTAAGACACTGCATATAACAGTCACGCCAAGAGTCAGGACGTCCTGACTCTGTCCATAATGCAGGCTTCCCATCAGACAACATCATTTATGTGTGGTTAACATGGACACAGAAATGGTCTGCTCCCTGAGCCAAAGAGACACAGTCAGTCATTAATTATTTCTATTTCTTCAGAAACTTCACAGAGAAATAAATAGTCATGGAAGCTCACATTGGTGTTTGGACCTCGTGTAGCAGAAGACACAGCATCTTTTGAGCCCCCCATCCCCTCAGGACTCTCAAACTCCTTTCATGAACATGACAATTAGTGCCTTGCAGACAGGACAGACATTGATGGATTATGGATCCTCAGTGAGTTATTGCAAGGTCTTTATTTCACCCATCCTCTTATAATTCAAGATTTTCCCTCTTTGATTTTACATTTCCTCCCCTGCTAGACATAATTTTTCAGCTTCACATGCAGGGGTAAGTGTTTGTCTCCAAGCAGCCTCTCTCCCATTCCAGCTCCCTCCTCCCAGGACTCACTGTGAATAAGATTTCTCTGTCTGAGACAGCAGTCACTGAAGAGCCTCAAGAGTTCCCATTTCTTGTCCTCCTGCTTTGATGCACTGATTATCCTCTTGTTGGATCAATAGCCCATCTGCTTTTAGGAGTTTTCTAGCATTCTGATGTTAAATTAAAACAGAGAGAATCAATTCTCAGTTAATTTCCCCAACCAAACAATTTATATCTCTCATCTGATCCCCCATCATGAGAATTATGTAATACTGACATGCTATCAGGCTTCCCAGACAAAGTAAGCACTTTTATAATGCTGAATTACCCTCTTTATTAGTAACTCTCAAATGTGACAAACTGGGAGATTTATTTTATAATGTTGTCTAGTTCTTATTTGAATGTGTTAGAACTCCCAGCTATTGTAACAGTAAATCGCTAATTAACAGTGGGTTTTGCTTTGTTTTTAATGGACTTTGGGGATACATTTCAGACTTAGATTAAGATTAGTGAAAAACAGAGTTCTCCTTAATTATTTCAAATTGAGTGTTATGCTAATGGTAAACAATTAGTTCTTTCCTGACTGAAAATTAATGTTCTATAAATAATTACAAAACCAAGCCGCTATGTGAGTCCCAAAAGGAGCTGACAGACTTAGTGGTTAACCCACAACAAAGAGGCATGGATCTTTTCCATGGTCTCACACTTTGTGAAAATTAAGCATGCGCTTTGGTGGTTTTCTAGATTTTTTTCTGCCCCAACTAGAGACTATATATATATAAAGTTTGCTGAGGGTGGGTTTGAAGGTAAAGGTGTATGACCTTATAGTTTGTTGATTCTTGAGTAGCTTCTCAAATCAAAGCATAATCAAATATTAACATCTATCTCAGTGGAAACTTCTGCTTCATGATCCTTTAAACCAGATTTTGCACAGGAATAACTGGGGACACAGATAGTTGAGTTATCTCAGCTGCTCCCAGTGGAAGTTCAGCTGGTGAGGTATGAGGCCATTATACTCCAGATCACTTATTTCTCTTGCTGAACTCTTGGGAATTAAATCAAATTTTCCTCTTTATGTCTGGAAAGCCTCGGTGAATTATTTTATTTAATTTTTTTCCTGAGGAATCCGAGCTCTTCAGTTTGTTAACAATACCTTATAGATCCCCTCTGCCATCAGGAGAAAGAGACAGGTCACTCCAGCACATATTTATTTTTTTTTAAGTAAAAAGTGAGATTTCTAAACTCACACACATAGTAAAGGATTTCTCATGAGTGAAGACAACGTTCATCTTGGCAGAAGAAACAACAGTTCCTCTGGACATCAGCATCACCTAAACAACTCTGAATGATAAAATTCTGCGCCCTGTCCTTACAGCAGGTCACCATGGCTCTCCTCTACTGGTCCCCAACCTGTTTCTCTGTCCCAGATGACAGTGCACACACCGTACTCCAGGGTGACAGAGTGACTGGCACAGCCAGGACCAATTTCTCCCACACCTTGCTGTCCCTGCATATACAACCCTACAATACGCAAAACCTATTTTCAGCAGTTAGGAGGGTGACAGCCCTAGGGGACAAGTACATCAGCAGTTATTAGTGCTGCTGGGGATTTGCTCCATCCTGTCGCACTGCTCTGCATGTGCCCAGGAAGCCCCATCCCCAAAAACCTGGCACACAACTCTGACAGAGATGCTGCTGCTTCTCCAAGACCAGTGGGGTCTCTCTTTGTGTCTCAAAAGTATAACTTTTCTTTTCCACTGCATAAAATTTTCCTACCTAATTTTCTTTTTTCTTAAGCTTGCTCAGCATCATACGTTTTCTTAAACATCTTACCGAGGCCATAGAAATCAATAAAAATTGCAATAAACACTTGCCACTGTTTCCTCATCGTTTCTGAGCATTTCCTTGAGCCGTGTCTGCCGCCCTTCCAAAGCCCCATGATAATCCTCTCCTTCCTTTCTGCTGCCACCTTCCTCTGCTGTGAGGGAAGGAGTTAGGTGAGAGCAGGTGTGATGTTCTGTTCTTTCTGATATCTCCTTTCTCTGTCAAGCCTCTAAACCTGCCTCAGAGTGGACTGCATTCCTCACCTCTTGCCCATGTATTAGCTAGGAAAAACATCCACACCACCTTACAAACCAGCTTCGAAGTGCCCAAAGACTGATTAGTGCTAATTAGTCTTGATGTCCAAGGAGTTTCCAAGCCACAAGAACAACCCACTTCTTACAGCCCCTCACCTTCAGAGCAGGAAAAAAGACATAGCTGCATTAACTTAGAGCTTGATAAGCATGTGTGTTTTCCTGATGTTCCTCTCAAACCTGTGCCAATCCTGTTGTCCTCCTCCGAGCATAAGTTCTCAGATGAGAGGGAAATGAATTCTGTCTGTCCTGCAAGTAAAATAAGATTTCAATTTGCTGTCAGAACTTTAATTAAAACACTTATAGATCAACTTTACCGTGGCAAATTGTCTGCACCACTATTACTATAGGAAGATGAATGTTAGCCGTGAAAACAGGCGAAGTACACTCCCCTAGACTAATGTGTAATTTCATAGCCATTGATTTTTGACTTTGAAAATTCTCCCACATGCTTCTGGGAATTGAAACTTGTTACAGGTGACCTGGCAGCAGCTTTTGCAATTTTTTAAACCTTTTGTAAATGTGGAAGAAGAGTCATTTTACCCATTCATGTTTTTCCATGTCAGGCATGACTTGCAAGCACCCACCTCCCAGGTACTGAAATCCAGACTAATTGTTGAATGACTACATTTAGCAGCTCATAAATAATCCACAACTTTAACTTCTATGAGATATTGATAAACAGGCACTATCTTCTGTTGTAAGACTGAGGATCTAATTCTGCATTCAGTCTGAATGCAAACTTACTTTGGGGTAATAATGAAAAGTCAGATCGTATATCAGGAAAAATGTAATTACTGGGATGAATCTGCTTAAGCCAGTGAGGTGTAGTAAAAGAGAACAAAATGTAGGCAACTAGTACTGACTTGAGAGCAGGTGTATGATTTACTATATAACAGGCTATTTGAAATGATCCCATAGCTAAATGGGTGGTTTTATTATTGGAGTTAACCATTTAACCCAGATAAATGTTGCAATGCTTTTGGTAAATGCTGAGCATTTGAAATCAGTCAGTGCAGCCTCTGAGCACCTCACAGACCACAAGACATTATATTCAGATCACTTACTTGGAGCACCTACATTAAATGTGGCTATCACTGCTCTCCATTGGCTCTGCTCTTCACTAAGCCCAGTACAGCGGGAAGGTGACTCACTCAGCACTCCCTGAAACTTGGAGGCATGAGTAGGCATGAAGGCTAGGCTGTGCATAGGCAGTCTGAGCCACAGACAGTCAGCCAGGTCTCCAGGAGGTTTGAATGTCTAAGAAACTTGCCCTATACCACACAAATAGTCAATGGAGACTGCACCACCCTTCACCAGGCAACCGAGCTGTTGGTTTCAGTAAGGGTATGTCATGCATGTTCCATCCCAGCAGCTCCCCTAGGGTTCCCTCAAGAAGTGAAGACACAAGAAATTGAGAAAATAAGAATCAACAATGAGACAACAAAAGAGACAAAGACTAAGCTTGAGTATCCAGAAAAAAAAAAAAAAAAAATCACTTGGGGTTGTATATTACCTTAGATCTGCACCACAAAGCTGCACCACAGTGATGGGACCCCTTTAAAGTTTTGGTAATTCAGACACATGCCTTGGTAATGACCAGTCATAGCATGTTAAGCAGAAAGGAAATAGAATGCATAGTCACATGTTGCATTGGCATATTCACATTGTTAGGGGTGGCAGAAGCTGAAGGCCACCAATTAGACCAGATAATATGCAGACAAGGTCCAGAACAAAGGTCAAGGTGAGGTCTGAGGTTACTCAGGGAAATTTGATCTTGGTACAAAGAGAGAAGGTTCTGCCATGCACCGATCCACTAGGACCCCAGGCAGAAAATGAGATTAGTAGGAATCTCAGAGTCACTGAATGGCTGAGGTTGGAAGGACCTTCTGGAGGTCATCCAGCCCAATCCCTGCTCAAGCCAGGGATACCCAGAGCCTGTTGTCAAGGACCACATCCTGGAAGCTTCTGAATAGCTCCAAGCACAGACTCCACAACCTTTCTGGGCAACCTGTGTCAGTACCCAGTCACCTACACAGAAAAGTTCTTCCTGAGGAGTTGCCACAGCCTGAAGTGTACACACAGCCTTTACTATGCCTGCCTCAACTGCCCCAACCTGCCCACAGGTCACTATTTCAGACCCCCATGGACCATCAGTTCCTGCCCCAACAATTCTACAGAACACGAGGTCTCCAGCTCTTCACCGTCATGGACCCCACCAAGCCAGGCCCAACCAGAGGCCCACATTCTGGCCTGGCCTGGCCTCAGTTAATCACTGTCCCCATGGAGGTGCCCAATGCCTGAGGCTGGGGCTGACCAGGCTGCAAAAAGGGTCCAGCCACCTCATACCACCAACCATCTCATGCCACAATACAATAATGGTGTCTTGACCACATCTACTTAAATGTCCACCTCAACATATCTGGGACTTGTATCTGCAGTTTTCTGAGATGTGAGTTAAGACAGAAAGATTATATCAGCATACCTGTGACCAGAGTCAGGCCAAACTGGCAATGGGAAGGTGGGAAGATAACCTGGTACAGGTTGTCCAGTGATATCTGCCATTATCTGGTATTCACATCCAATTCAAGCAACTGTGTACACAGAACAGGCATGCAATTGCATCAGTCTCATCCATTTACTTTATTTACATTCTCAACATCAGTGGCAAATTTTCCCTTCTGCTCTGGAGTTGTTAAAGGCATCTTATCCGTCAGTGCAAATGTGAGGACTTAATTCCAGCTCCTGCATGCATGGCCTCTGGGCATTGATGAGCAGAAAACCAGTGTGGTTTGATTAACCCAGTTCCTGTCAACATTGTCAGCTGAGTCCCCTTCTTGAGCAAACATAGTCCAGCTGCTTCTTGTGCCGTTATGCATTTAGGTTTTCCTCTATTACACAATAAATGAGAAATCAAGGGTAAACAAGAAGGTGAGGGCTTTATTAAGCTCCTTTACTGTGACTATTGCTTATATTGGCATTTCCTCTGACTTCTGACCTTTCTTGATGCAAAGGCTCTGGTCTCCTTGCAGCTAAGCTGCGGCTTTCTCTGAAGTACATGGTCTGTAATGTGATACCTGCGGATATGGTACCTAAAGTAATTAAGATGTTTGTTGACTTTGGTTCTGCCCCCACCAGTGTATAACTATGCCCATAGGAAACCCGTGTTTGCTTGCTGATGAAGTGCCAAACATTGGTGCATAAAGTCACCAAAGTCCCCGGTCTTTAATGTTTCATGCTTCTTCATTACTAATTGAATAACATTGAAGTCATTGGGTTTGGTGAACGACACATGAAGGTGCCATTCACAACGCAGGAAACAAACATTTATAAGTTGGTTATACAGTGAGGACACTATTTGGCTTGCTTTCTAATGATAAAAGCCTAAGGCATCACATAATTATGCAGTTTTACATGAGTGAGGCCAGATGAAATACATTTGGCCAAATATCAGTGTTTTGTACTACAGGCTATACTGCACCCTAAACTCTGCTAATGTTACTGACCAGCTCTCCACTGACTACAAAGGAGCTGGCCTAGTCGGATGTCTGATTTTTCAGCTGAAGTGTTATTAACCCTCCCTTTATATTATGAAGCATGTTCAGTATCCCAAATTACATTCATTACTCACTTAGTGATTTCATACCTTATATTTTTCACACATCTACTGATATTTCATGAAACAGGTGAAATCTGCACTTTTCCATATCTCCTGGATCCCCATTGTATGGGCCAAGTAGCCTCAGCCTCTCCCTTTCCATATCTCCCATCCAGCTCCATATCTTCAAATCCATATGTTCAAATCAAGACTTTGCAATTTGAGCTGGAGGCATGGGAAGGGGAAAAGGATATGGAAAACATAAAGAGTCCTCCTCCTTTATGACACCTTCTGGAACGGGCACGTTTATAGTACTTGTTGGATCAGATAGTTAGTCTGAGTGATAGGAGAGGGAGTTTTCACCGTAAAACCAATGGGACATGTTTACAAATGCTACCAGAGCCCATTCCAAACAGTTTTACCCATTTTTCCAGAAATCCATGTCACAATCATACATCACAATGTGTATGATTGTTGCTAGTTCCAGAAGGTGTCATGTAAAGTGTGCAGCTTGAAGGCAGCTTGAGATTGTCACCTGATATTAAAAATTTTGCACCAGACACTAAAGAATTTATGATACTATAGATGTGTTATAGATGTGCCCTTTATATGATCATCTTGTTTTGTTTTTTGTTTTTCCCATGTAAATGGCTGAAAGCCATTCTTGTTTTAAGACAGAGGTGTCTGAAAGATCTATTGCATTTTTACCACTCTTTGAATGACAGTATCATTCTACATTCCACCCAAACCAGTAACACAGATTTCTTGCCCGAGCAGCAGCATGAATACAGAACAAGGTACAGAGTACAGAACTGATTCGCCCTCTCTGCATGCAGCATACTGCCAATCTTCTCTCTTCTAGACCACTGTTTTGTATGTAAAACAGCAATGTTATGTGTAGGGAAAGCTTTGTAAAAAAAAATCTCTGAGTGAACCACAATGTAAAATGGTACAGAGAATGTATTATGCTGTGCGGATTCTTCCACACAGAGATACTCGCTCAGGTCTCAAAAGCAGGGCAGAATGAAGCCAGGAATATGTAAACCTAATTGTTCAAGATTGTCTGCTTTCTTCCAAGACAGAGTGCTTTGCAAATGTCCATAGTATAATGCTTGCTGCAGATTTTGCCTCACGGTCTCTGCATTTTATTAATTGGGATAAGGAAGGTGTTTCCTCCCACAAAAATACTGAAAGACATTGCTGAAAATTCTTACTTTTCTTCTTAGCTTGCGCCACCGTCTACTTAATGGGATTATTTAAGTCTTTCCACTAGCACATACTTTATCTTAGTTTGAGGATACAGAAACTTATTGATGCTCCTGACTTTTTCTGCTAATTTCCTTGCTCTTCTCCTCACTTTCTATGGCATGTTAGTTCTGATGGCTGTAAGAGCTCTCCTAAAGGGTCTTAATAAATGAGAGAGTATTAAGACATTGTCATGGATGTGGGCTGTCAGGAGTGGGACAAACTGGGTGCTTCATGGACCTTCTTTACCTCTGATTCCAAGCCCTGGACTGAATCACCATGATCCTTTCTGTCACATATGTCTAATTTTAATAGCACATGGAGGTTACTATCCACTTCCAGTAGGATCACATAGGGCTCAAAACTAAAGAAACTGCAGCTATCAGACATGGTAAAAGCACTTAACGTTCATTACCCTGCCAGTAAGATCCAAGTAATTGAGGTCCTTCCTTTGAGGGGCAGAACTAGAGGAAAGAGTTACAGTCTTTCCTACTGTTCCTGGAAGCAAACATTTCTACAGGGAAATTAGACAGATTGAAGTCTTACTCAGTATTGGATGTGGCAGCTCCAAAGACACCCGAAACGTACAGTATGATTTGGTAGAAGCATAAGGACTTCTGCAAGCCACTAAGACAAGAACACTGAAAATGAACAGTGTAGGAGATGGATTAGTTAGACATTAAATTATATGTAGTATAAGTGACAATGATATCAGAGTAAGGTTATTGCAGCAATGGAATTGACTTTGAAAAAAAGTTTGATATTAGCAGGTCAATTCAAGACTCAGATTTTCAAAAGGAAAGTTCAGTAAGACCAAAGGGAATTGATTAAAAATGCATACCAAAGTGAAAAAGAAGGGCTGCAAAGGTCACCAAATGGCCTGGACAAAATTTACTTGCAGAAAATGTGGCATTAATCACAACAAAATGCAAAGGGTTCCAGTGCCAGAAGAATGTGGCCGTGCAGAGAATACACATAGCTTGCAGCCATCAGATTCATTTTTTCTGCTTGTTCTTCTGGACAGCAGTCCCATGGGTTCCTTGTAGTTGTTTACCCATAAGCTAATCATCTAGATGTCCTTTATCATCATTGAAGAGAAATAGGCTCATCTGGGCATAATTCATCTCACAGTGAGGTAGACACCTGAAATAGTTCAGAGGGACAATGTCCTGAAAGTGACTATGTCCCTCCATTGACTATGAAGAAAGCCAAGGGTGACTGACACCTACATGTGTTTCTATACTGTGGACACTTAGATCAAAGCAAGACTAATCCAGTTTCTGTGGAAAGCCACGGGCATGTCTAGCCCATGAAATGCACCAGTTCTGGAATGAAACACTGCATAAGAACCACTGCACCTAAACATTGCAGGGCTTGTGAACTTGGGTGTGAGGGTAGGAATCACAGGAATGTCACCACACTGCTTTGGGAGCCTGTTTATTCTTCACACACACACAGAACCTAAGTATCTCTTAGATTCCCTCTCTAACCTACAGAGGAAACTCATACTTCTTGACTGGCAGTTTCCACCCACTAATTAATGCCTACATTTGTGCATATTGAGAGTCTTTTCAGCTCCATCTTTTCTTCTCTCTGCATGACTCTTTTCCACAGGATGATGTGGCTTCTCTTCTCTTCACTGGAAAGTGGCCAAACATCTTTCCAGGGTTGCGTCCCCACAGCCTTTCCTCATGCTCCTATCCAAAAAGCTGTCGCCTCTGCTAAACCCACTCCACCATTAACAGTAAACAGGTGTGTACACACTGATGGATAACACTACTGTAGAGCAATTCCCATAGCCTTGCTAATTCACTGAAGCCTGCTAGTGAAGCAGCTGTTGCCAAAATAATTCTGTACTGAATTTTTACCTACCAGTCCTACTTCGGTGATAACAAGATTAATAAGGTTTAGTGATAAAGAGAGTAAACAATAAATTATTGCTTTTCTAGGTAACCAACAAGCCTGATTATTTTAATTTTGCATCGGGAGTTTCAAAGCTTTTGTTTAACACTAGACTTTAGCCAGGCAGTTTAAATGTGTGTTTGAGAAAATAAGTGTAATAGGGGGAGGAAAAAACGATAGGCTATGCACAGATGCAAGAGCATTAAATACACTAACTGTTATCTGATCTTGTTCACAGAAAACGCTGCCACTAAGTTCAATGCAGTTGATGAGGGTGCAGAGGGAGGGCTAAAACCACCACTGATAAAAGGAGAATCTAGTACATGCTGTTTCAATGTCACTTAAAAATGACTGTTGCCCAGCCATGTTTGTTGGGGAAAACAATGGTATGTACTCAAGAGAAGTAGTGTGTGCTGGTTTGGGCTAAACCTCCCTGAGAAGAGAACAATTGCAGCCTCCACCCCCACTGAGTGCATGCGTCCACTCCAGTCATGGCCATAAGGAAAGCATATGCGGGCCGTGAGCATTCCACTGAGAAATGTTTTTCAAGAGGCTGATAGAAAATGTAGCAGAAAAGCACCAGATCTTATCCAGAGAAAAACTTCAAATACAGCTTACAAAGAAGGAGCATGTACTGGCCCAGAAAGAGAAGAGATTGTCAGAGGAGATACTGTGTGGGGCAGGCACTATTCAACCCACTGATTTTAGGCATCTATTTTAGGAGATCTGACTTCTCAATCAGGAGCCTAACCATTGTCTGTACAGATGTTTCTAAGCTGTATCCAGGTGTATCTGCAGGCAGGTAGCTGAGCAATTTGTCCTCCCAAGGAGGGTGCAAGTACAAGCACCTAAACTGAAGTGTTGTGAGCACCCCCAGCATCTCTAACTCATTCCACCAAAGAACAATGGCCTCATCCTCCGTTGGTATAATAACACTATGGCAAAGAGAAAGCTGGCTTATCCCTGCCTTGTCCTGTTAACTGGAACAAGCAGTAAGACCCTGAATTTTGCTCCAACAGTCAAAGATGGTCTTTTGCACTGTTAACAGCAATGACACCTAGGCAAAGGTGGCACTCCCTTGCCAAAAGGATCTTACGAGGAAAAGAAGTAATGTAGAAGAAAGAAGGAAAAGATAAGAAAGGGATACCTCATGTTCTCCACTAACTGCTAGGACATGGTTTAAATGTTGGCTATTCTCATTTTTCAACAATGCAAATCAAACAAAATTACCTCAAGGCTGTGATTTAAAAAAATAATAATAAAATCATATCTTTCAATTTTTCTGATCAGTCTTATCAGTCCTTGAAACTTGGGTAAATCAGCCCATCTAGGGCTGAATCTGTCAGTAAATACCTTTCCCAAGGACTGTATGAGGAGTCCCAAAGATCAGCCAAGCGCTCAATGTTACAGCAGAGGAATCTCCTCCAAAGCACTCCGCAAACATGTAAGACAGACACAAACAATTTACACACCCCAAAATTTGTGAATACCAAGATCTCTCCTGCAGTCTGAAGGATACTTAAACTTTTGAAAAGGGACATTTATATAATAACTCCCAAGCAAATTTGGTTTAATTAAATGTAGGTGTCTGATGCCATTTAAGATGCCCTTGTTTATATGAGATATAATGACACTGCTAGATGTGACGCAGAAGGAAACCTGTGTCCTTCTCCAGCCACTGAAGGTCAGCTGGGTTATGGCAGGTCATCTGAAATGTTACTAGACCCTATATTTAGGAAAAGGATTGAAGTGGAATATGGCTAACCTGAAACCTGTCCTAAGTAAGATCCTTCTCTGACAGGAACGTTGAGTCCCTACACCTTTCAGGGGAAGCTTAATTTTCAGCTAGGACTTCATTTGGAAACATGCCAATGGAGATTCCCTGAGGAATATTCTGCCCTTTCTTTGGCCATTTTGGCCTATGATTGTTGTCTCTGAGCTGAATACTTGTCAGTAGAAAGATAAAGGTACCTCCCTTGGTTTGATTTTCAGTGGGCTAAAGAATGGCCTAGAGAAGGCCATCTCTCTCCCTTAGACTGTAATAGCCTCAGTGATAAAATATTTCTGTTTGGCACTTGAATTAAGTATATAAAACTGGGTGGATAAGTCCAAGAATTAGAGCTTTCTAGTCTTAGATGAGAGTGCCATGTCCATGAGAAATCTCCTTTTTTGATCCAGAACTGAACCAAATACTCACAAGGTACATGTATCTAGGCAAAATACAGTCTGAGATTGTATTTCTGCTTTTCTTAACAGAGATTTCTGCAAATACATCCTCCTATAAGGAATCAATACCTGTCAGCTGGTGAATGTGACTGAGTGAAGGTCGCACAGGCTGTGTTGATGGGTGTGATTAATTGCAGAGGGTCAGCTCAAGTATATCCTGCAGCCGGGTAAAGGTGGCAATAATGCAAATTGGTCAACTGGGAATAAACACCATTAATTCCATACGACATGTCAGATAAACAGCCAGTGGTGAGGTATGCATTTACAAAGCATCAAAAGACTAACTTGGGTAGAGTTTATCCTGAGATAGCAATGAAAGCCATAAATTTGGATTTAAACAGGTTCCCGGAGATATGATGAACCAATTGAGATGAATGGTTAAACCATGTACCTGCTATCTTGCTTGAACCATCATAACACTATCAGTCAGCAGTAACTGGCACACTAAAGAAGTTTATACTGTACATTTAGCCATCAGTGAAATTTTTGTTCCATAGAGGGCATCAGGGTTTCAGAAAAAATATTCATGCCAAATGGAACCAACAGTAATAACCCTCCAAAACATTCACAGGACTAAATGTCCCTTTCCACCCATTCCCAGAGTTCATGGTATGCAGAAGTACAGGCCATTAAACTTTCTAGGAAAGCTGACGTACCAGGGACTATCTAGCCCATCTCTTCCCCCAACACTAAGCCCCCAGGTCAGAAATAAGACACACTTTTTCCTTGTCAGGTGTCTGAGAGAGAAACCAAGCATGCTTCCAGACCAGTAGGAAGCCTGCCACCATTTCAGGTTCCCAAAAGAAAACTCAACATTTTCATGCACAACTTACATTTCCCTTAATGCAAGTTTCAGTTCTGCTAAAAGAGCATCTCCCAGTAGGAAAGTTCCAAACCACCTCTGTACAAACCACCTCTAAGACAAACTCTGGCAAAGGCATTCTTAGACCCTCTCCCTTGGACTTTGTTTTTTTTCTTCTGCACTGATATAACCCCTAGGACACAGGCATGAAGTCGTGGTTGGAACTCTTAAGTACATATCAATTAATAAAAAATAATAATTTCCCATGGGTAATAATTGCTCTCCTACAGTGTGCTCATAATAATGTAATTAGTGTAATTCTGGTGGAGGTCTCTGCTTAGAATAAGTAATAAAGTGAGATCTAACATTGGAGCCTTTCACACAACTACATTTCTTTCATTAATATCTCAAGAGTGCACTTGATTGTCACGGTTCTAACAAATATTTAAAATAGAAATCCAGCCTTCTACAACTATCCACTTGATAACTAAGCCCAATTTGCAACTAAAAGTCACATACCAATGATCAAGACCACACAGCTAAAGCACAGATGCCATCAGCTGGTGTAATTTTACATACATTTTGAAAAGCAGGTGCTGTCCCTAACTTTTGCATTTGCAGGACCTGCCACAGGATCACTCTGGTCCATCAGTGTGGCCTCCAGTCCATCACATTCACAAGTCCTTTGCTTTCCATCATAGCTCTGTATTTAAATCTTTATGGATCTGAATGTGGTTATTTGTAGCTGGAGAATACTGAGAAGGTTACACTTGTTAGCAGAAACTATTTTTCATTTTTTATTAATTGACTGTTTTCCAACTAGGTTATATGAATCATAAGAACTCAGGCTCTGTAACAGATCTTTGACTCAGCTGCTTGAAAATAAAGAGACCTGTACTAACATGGCAAATGAGCAATGAACAGAGGAGCAACTGGTTGTGTGCAGTTCTGAAATTTCTACTACCCCGTTAACATGTTCCCATTTAGGAATGTGCACTTCCACTTGATATCAACATATCATCTTAAAGGAAACAAGCAAATACTGCAGTGGGGAGTGGAACAATTTGTCATGTTGACTTTATATAGACTGAAAGTTACTCACTCTTTCTCTACTCTGAGAACTGATGATTGAGAAAAGACAAATGGTGTTTCACTTGCCCTAGGAAAATATTTCAATAGTAGATAGGATAGTGAATACAGACACTCACCTCGATCTCTTTGTCCTCCTCATCATACCAAAAAATGAAAGAAGAACTAGTTCCTTTCTGAAACCTCACGTTCCTAACTAGGTTTATAACCAAGAGTGTACAAAGAAATGGTGTTTACACAATTCTGCTTTGGATAATACTCTATTTACCCTCTTTCCATGGATTCCAAAAGGGAGAGCTTGCATATTTTACTTCCCTCTAATACAGTGTTTGAGAATTGACTTCTAAAACCTTCCAAGGAGAAGGTAAGAAGGAAGTCTTACTAGCCATGTCAAAGACTCCTGTTTCCTGCACAAAGAGGAAGTCTGAAATATTCTGAATTCCAAGAAATAGATACAATAAAAATGTCACCTCAGCTGACCAGAGGCACAAGAATGAGATTCCACTTCCCTAATTCTATCTGTGATATATGACTTTCCATCTAAGCAGGGTGTCCAAGCTCACTTTATGGACAATTTAAGAATGACAGCAATTCTGACCAACGTGGGTGACCACTTCATCAAGTGCCATAGATTCCCCGAACTCTCCTGACAGCTCTCCACTGATTGTAAAGGCAGCCCAGGTGACTAGCTCAGATATAGATGCCTGCACTGTGGACAACCACTTTAAACAGATAAATCCCACCCTGGAAGGACACACACTTTTCTGAGGCCCTGCGCTTCTGAGAGGGGGTGGGAAGGCAAAGACCTGGGCCACCAAACTCTCCATTTCTTAAGACTTAAAAGATCTGTATTTTCTGGGCAATAAGATATTGAGTGGCAGTTTGCAGATGGTCATTTGTGACTTTGTCACAATGTTCTGTGCAGGTGCTGACCACATTTTGGATCCAAATTTTTACGGGAGATAGGAATAGGGCAGACAGAGGTGGTGGGGGTTGGGAGTGGAGGTGATAACTGGGGGTTAAAAAATAGTCCCAGGGTTGTGATGTAGTTGTGAAAGAGGGAAGAAAGTATGTACAAGGAGAAGGGAGATGAAAAATACTAATGGATTTAGAGACAAACATTAGGTAATTCTAGGGAACAACCAAACAAGGGTTAAGCATGAGGACTTTCTGCTTACAGAGTCATTGGGAGTCTGGCTCCTTGCTTGAGGCTCTTCTCACCAACAAGATAAGTAAATGAGTAAATAAACAAACAAACAAACAAATAAACAAACAAATAAAAGGTCAAGTTTATTCTTGCCTCAGCCACAACTGAGGCACCCAAATGGGGCAACTGCTGAAGCTCCACAGCACCCAGCTGCAGGGGATAAGCAGCACTTCCCAAATACATATGGTAAATCAATGCCTGTTATTTCGCATTTCAGCTTATGAGAAATCTCCCTATGAACCTCGCATATGTCACCACTGATCCCCCCCTTCCCCTTCTCTTCCATTACTGTTGCTGGGATTTGCTCTTTTTGTGTCTGGCTGATTCAAAAATGCAAACTGAAGTTGCACTGCAAATTAAAAACCGTAAAAGCCAGCAGCAACTGCTGCAGCTTTTTCCTGTTCCAAAATTAAGGAGAGTTTGCCATCTAGAGGGCAAGCAAAACAAAAATTTTGCTCCATGCTGGAGAGCAGTCTTCAATTTGAGGAGACAGCTCAGTATCACAAACTGGGCAGCACAACAACGACAGACTTGCACCAATAAAATAGAGAACTAGTGCTTGCTTTCTGACTGAGTCTGGGAAGAATAGTTATTTTCTTATCTAAATCGTGCAAGCTGAAATAGTCAGACAGTTTAATTAAGCTCAGCAGATCAATAGCATTCACATTCAGCAGAGCAAAAACCTTGCCAGAGACCGTACTTTTGAGTCCAGTCAGCTTCACTGTGCATGCAGGCAGATCCAGGATTATAACCAGCAGCGGGTAAATGCTCATCTCCAATGCAACCAAGTACTGTCTGCAAATAGCTGCTGAACCCCCAACCTTCACCCCATGAGAATGGAAGCTTTCCATTTTTGCACCCAAATTACACAGAAAATGAATTACTTTTTTCCAGTCCTACTCCTTCCTCAGTTGACTGTATTTTCTTCATGATAGATGTCAAACTGCACTTCGAGTCCCTTTTTCCCTGGGAAAACTATGTTTCCCTCCCCTTTCTTTATTTTCCTTTCCCTTTCAGTGTTTTTTGACATTAAAATGCTCTATTCTGGAAAACCCTGAGCTACGCTCCCATCTATGCAGTGGCTCTGCACTTCACTTGACAATAATCTTGCTCCCTCAGGGAGGAAGGACTAGATGACCTCCAAAGCTCCTCTCCACCCACCATTTCTGGGATTCTCTGGAGACAGACAGAGCCAGGAGCAGTCCCTGCCCTGTACAATACACCATTAAACATCTTGGCCCCCTTCTGCACTGGGTTCATGGGTCTGCAGCCTGGGGATGGTAGTTCATTTACACTGAAAAGCAGCTCAGAGGCACCAAACTGTTGAATGAGCACCACTTTTATAAACTACTACTACACTAAGTGTTTAGGAATGATGGAAAAGGCATCACAAGGCAGAGACCTCTGTGCATTTCACAGTTTTGAATGCTTGTTAGAGCCTATGTCAACCACTTGGACACCAGGGTATTGGAAAGGAAGGCTTGCACACCAACAGACAAACAGTCCTTCATACAGGTTCCAGCTGCGTCCTACTCATTTCCCTGAGGTTTTAACCTGATGATTTTCCAAATTTGTTTTTGCTTTCCCTCTCTATCCTGGCACTCAGTTCTCAATATGCTTACGGGCTGCTGTGGGCACTGCTGTCATGACCCGTGCAGTACTAATGAAACCATCTGCTGGGTCAACCTGTCACTTTATGTGCCAGTCCAGGATCTGACTGCATGAGATCACACGGGCACAGCAGCTACAGGCCTTGCAGCGGTGCCCTCGTGTGATGTCAGGAGGCCGCTAAGCTACAGGAGGAGTTCTTTAACTGGATGAGACACTAAGCTGCTGTTGGGAACACTTGTGACCTCTGAAGATCACAGGCTGCTTTCTCTAATGAAAAAGCTTAAGTTAGAGGTCCCATTTCTCACTGGAGAAATGTAAATTTTGCTTCCGTTTGCTTTCAGATAGCGCAGTAAGCTGCCTTCTGAAGTGTATCCAAGGCCTCCTCTAGCTTATAAAATGTGTCCAGGGACAACTAAATGAGATAACAATATAGCTATTTAGATTTTTTTCCACCCACTACCTTTTGGGCTTGGGTGCTTGAGTGAATTCAGGCAGTTAATCATGCTACTGATTATCAGCTAAGCCACAGTAATGGCCAGTGCCTGACGGTGCATGTGTCCTTAGCATAATGTAGCTGCAAAGTAAATTGTGATAGCCTAGACCCTAATGAAAATGAAATCCACTGTAGAGACAGTTTAAACTCACACATTTCTCACTGGGTCAAGCTTAAGGCATGCACATGGTCACTTACCAGGTTTCGTATCATGGGCACCTTCAGTAACTCAGTTGTTTCCTCCCATGTGCTTAGACCTGGAACTTATCCATTTAGAACAGTGATGTAAGGGAGGATTAAACTGGTGGTAATTGGTCTGCATAAAGGGCTTGCATGGCTTTAGCTCTGTCTATGCATAACCTTAACTAGATACATGGCAAACTCATTAGAACTCTTTTAAATTGAGACTGAATTAGTGTCTCTAAAAATACACAGACACTCAAACAGAAGCTATGAGCCCTGTGTAGAAAGTTTGGGGTGAGTGTCTTTCACCCATGTGACACAGAAGGTCACCCTAGATGGCCACAGTGAACCTTTGTTGACACTAAAACCTGTGAAACTCTGAGTCCCTGTGGTTCAGTAAGGTATAACTCACTGCCTGTGCCAACTCTGCCTTCTTACCCCCCTGGCATCTGGCCTGCTGAGGCTGCAGGTCTCACAGTGGGGTTTTAGAGCAAACAAATGGGAAAACCTGACTGCTTAGCAGAACAAAACTAAAACACATCAGCTTCCACTCCATGACGCACTGGTATGTGGAGTATTAAAGGCATTTGAACCACAATCCCCACTCAGATCAGCTTGTGCATCCCCTCTGGACATCAGAGCAACATTCCCATTTCTTGCTGCATTGGTGGCTTGCTCAGCAGCAATGTGTTTACACTCCCTAAACCCAAACTCCAGTACTATTATGTCCATATTGCCCGTCCCTGCTCCAGAGAATTCCCCATGTTTAGTCTGAAGTTTCTGCACTGCAACAGCTTATGTAGGAGGTAGCTGCTGTAAGTCACAGAAATACATCCATAGAAATGAGCATTTTCCAAATTTTACAGTAGAAGACAGTGGCTGGGAAAGTATTCTGATATCTTGGAATTAAAGGAATTTGCTTATTACTATGAACATTAAACTTTACTAGGACTATGAACGGAACTTATTTTCTGAGTTTCAGCTGGTATTTTGCAATTTTACCCTCCAGCCTACTTTTTTTTTTTTAATTGAAACTTCTAGAATATACACTTTCTGTTCAGCTTTTGCAACTTCCTGCATGAATGAAATATCCCCTACCCCTGACCAGAAAACCCTTCCACATCTCTTTCAGAAGTTCACTTCAGCAAATGTAACATCCTCACCAGAAGGAAATGCAAGCCATAAAACATTCTGCAGCCTTCCTTTCTGTCTGGCTTGCCTCAGACTTCATTCATAAAAAGAGAGAGAGGAGGGGAGAATAAGAAAAAGTGACAGTTGATTCAGAAAGTTGTAAGATGTAAACACTCGTCCACAAATGATGCATGGATGGTTAGTGTTGCATATCTTTGGGGACAACATAGCCCTGTCTTTCAAACTTGTCAAATCCTAACGGCCATTGTTATCAGCATGCAGAAGCTTCCAAATTCCTACCTGTCACTGAAATTCTTAGAAAACGAGAAACCATAACAGGCTGAGAAAATGTAACTGTGATCTGTGCTATCCTTCTGCTGCCTGGGACACCAGCACTTGCCCACAAGTGTAATGCTTACTTAGCAGAGCCATCTTATTGATATCCTCAGGACTTCTAGTTTCTTTAAGCATTCACAAGGTCAGATGGGCAAGCAAATTTCTCACTCTTTCCAAAGGCTGCAGACACCTCGGTGATTTTTTTTATCCCTAAGTAACCCCTGTGATATTTGCATTGCAGTGGCAGCTCTAGTGCTTCTCCACAAAGCTCAGGCTCCTGCTGTACTGACCACTACTGATACACTCTGTGTGACAGAGAAAGAAAGCACAGTTATTATTAATTCTTCTAATTATTATTATTATTGCTTCCACTTTACAAAAATGAATGAGGGAAGAGCAGCCTTCATTTTCAGCCCTGCTCGGGGTCAGTGAAGTGAAATTTTGCCAAGCACCCAGGGTCAGGACAGGGATGAAACCTTTCACCCTCCTGGGAGAGAAAAAAAAAAAAAAAGCCACTTTCCCCAAGAATTGTAAAACTTTATGAGACCCATCCTCCCAGAAAAATGTCGTTAGCCAGCAGATCAGTGCAATTACTTTTCACGGGTGTGCTGGAGGCTGCTGCCCTGGAAGCAGGTGGGCTTCCAGCCCTGGGGTGCGAGCAACAACTCTCCAGACCCTTTCTCCCACTGCTCCCCAGCTATATCCGTCCCTGGCCTGGGCAGCTCCGAATAGAAAGGAATTCCTGGCACAAAGCACATGGGGAGCAGCAGCCGCCCCACGCGGGCTGCTGCAAAGCTTTCCTGCAGCCTCCCGGCCGCTGGCCCTGCCTTTTGAATGGGCTCCGTGTCAGCAGGCGGCAGGAATTCGGGGAATGCTAAACTGCAGGGCAGTCCACTTGGGAGGATTAAGGCACATGACTCGCAGACAGGAGCGATAGCCCTGAAGGCCAAGCCCTACAATGAGCGGTTTCTCCCCAGGCCCCCCCACAAGCAAGCGTCCTCTGCCCTGGCCAGCAGGGAGGAAGCGAAGCAGGACTTGCATCGAGAGCTTCCTACTTTTCATTGAGAAAAACGAGAGCGTGGCTGCTCTCTGATAGATCCTCTCCCTCCCCAGGCAGAAGACAGGGCTGGGAGATGGGTAGGGACAGAGGCGGCATTTCTTCAATGAATTCAGTTTCCCACTGCGTGTAAAGGTTACTTCCCTCCGTCACCTCGCTGGATCCTGTCACAAGCTTCCCACTCTGAACAAAAAGCAGAAACTGCCTTTCTGAACGAAACCACTTCTCACTTTGCTGTGTTTTAGTGGCCAAGAGCCCCACGCTGCCACAGCCCCGCTGTAGTGCTTTTGAGCATTAAAATTCCCGCGTCTTTGTCGGAGGTGGCTGTGAGAACATATCTGGGAGCTGTTTGTGTGTTTTGCTGCTAAAAGTGTCTGTCATGACAGGCAGGCTTTGCACTGCCTGCTGCGTTGGAGGCCAGGTTTGCTGGGTGATGCCATGCTGCATGCATCCTCTAAACCACACAGTGGAAGAATGTGGCCTGGTACCTCTCCCTCACTCTTTCTTGATAAATCCCACAGGTCCTCTGCATGAACCTGAAGTCAGATGTCTGAAGCACACCCCAAGAGGTCTCCTCCATGCCCCCAGGAGTGCAGGGGACCCCAGAAGCAGCCCCTTCCTCATGTGCCAGCAGGGTGGAAACCCCCTTTTACCTGATAATAGCACCCAAAATATTTACTGTGACCATGTTTATTAACACATGGCATGCATTGTGGGCCAGCTGTAGGTACTGGCTTCAGTCTGAGAAGATCTCACATGATCATGAAATGACCATGAAGAAAGCAACAGGATCAACCACACTAGTCCTATCAATTGTAGAAGACCTTGGAGGGCAGGGGGTGGTCATTTCTGTTTAACTTTTCCTGTTACTTAAGATTTGTTTCATGGAGCATTTGCAACAAAAAACATTGATATGAAAACTCTTAATTGCCTGCACCTGCACTGCCAGTGGTACAGGCAGAGGACTGGCAGGAGGAGCCCTCCCTTGCTCTGCTGTTTCTGACCCAGTGTACCTGAAATAAAAAAGGTCTTATCCTGCTTGTTTTCACATCACTTCACATCCAGTAACTGCAAATTAATCATTCCCATGCAAATAAAAGCAAATTCAGTCTTCATATATTCCTTGGAGATATTCAGTTACAAATAGTCATTTGTGGGATAAATAATTGATTGTAATTAAAGCTGTGTACTGAAGAGAGGAAGTTTCACAGCTCTCCTTTCTTCTTAAAGCCTTGGTGTCCAAAGCTGAGTACCAGCTGGAGTAAATACACCGGAAGTTTAACATAGCTGGCCTTATCTGTGTTGTGCAGAACTGGATAACTTCACGTTTGTAAGCTAACACCCAGATCTTGTGCTTGCCTGAGAATACACGACCGTACAGCTTGCTAGATAAGCTACTGCGTTTGCAGATGATAATGCATGCTCAAAGTGTGATGATGCATGTCCACGTGTTAAATTCCATTCACAAATTATTAAAATATTGTTTATGAACTAGAGGAACTGCTGTGCTAGATCAGATCAAAAGTCCAGCAGCCCCATTTGCTGTCCTGAACTTTAGCCCCGGCAGATTAAGGGGAGGATTGAGGGAGCAGATTAAGCTCTAAGAAAGAGAATAGAACAGGTTATGTGCAGAATGATCCCTTTCCCACCAATTAGCTAATAGTGGCCTTCCTGAGATCATTGTATTAAATAGATGTCACTATACTCCTCCTTCATGAGTTATCATAACCCTTTTTTAAAGAAAACTCCTTTACTTTTTTGGCCTCTACAGCATCCTGTGGCAGTGAGTTCCAATGCTCAGTTCTGAACCTTATGAAAATAATGTTTTTTTGTTTTTTTTTTTCCTTCCTTGAAATGTAAGCCCGTGACTTGACAGCCCCACACAGCAAAAGGAGAAACAGCAAAGGGAACTCGCTGGAGGAGGTGCAAGCACTAATTGAACCAAATGGCCCAAGATAGCATGAAGGTACAAAGATGGGCAGGGGTTTCACTGGGTGTGCAAAACAGATATCCATTTGCAGCCCTTTAATTTATGGACTTAAATTCCCAGCACTGTGGGGCTAAGGCAGGCAGGAGCTTTTGCCCGTGCAGATGGTCTAAATGTCTCCACAGATAGGTTAACCTGCCACTTTGAGCTCACTAAGCCAACCACTAAATCTTGGCTTTCCTTGCTGCTCCCCAATATGTGCAGAGTCAAGAGCTCAGGGGTGGTTACAGGCAGGCCAGGAACAGGCAGACCTGCTTCTCTTGGTGGCAATGCTGGCTGCTGCTAGCTTACAGCAAGCTTGCTCTACTCCTGGGCACTGTCTCCTTGGTGGTATGTCCTTTGACCACAGAGCAGCTAAACATGAGGCCCCTGCGTCACCCCACAGGAACAAATATACAGATGCTGGAAGCCCTCCTGACGGACGCATGATCTGAGCAGAGGCACTCTGCTTCCCTCCCCCTTGCTTTCTCTCCAGCAGAGCTTCTCCTCAGATCTTCAGAACTGCATTTTGAGCAGTTAATATACTTATTAGGAAATAACTGCTCTTTATTGGCACTGAATGAACCTCTTAGCCTGGCTGAGACTTGGGAATGTAACATGTCATTTGCAAAGCTGTCCCGAGAGAGCACAGGCAGATTACAAAAATATGCCTTGTATTCAGTCCGTTTAAATGAGTAAAATGACAGCAGTAGGATTATGCATCGAATTTACATGCTGAATAGTCACACTTAGAGACCTGACAAATTGCTTTGGAAAATGAAATATTACCTCAGAGCAGAGACACTACCGAGTGTGCTCCATAGGAAAAACAGCAGAGTAGGAGGAAAACTGCACATACCGAGATAACTTTATCTGCTTCGCATGAATTGCATAGTTTTAAGAATGGTGATTTACAGGTATACAGGGCGCAGTCCCTCTGCTGCAAGTGGGCCAACTCCCAGCTTTGAGATAGTAAAAGTAAACAGGCAAATTCATTCCTATTTAAATTATATCCACTGATCTGAATTAGGTTTAATAAGCACGGGGATCTAGTTACACAATTGTTCCTGTCCGTTAAAAAAACAACCCTCGTGATAGCTGACATTTTTAATTCAGCTCATGCACATTTAAAACAATACCCCACATATTGCTTCATAGGGCTAAAATATGCTGTTACACACTCCGTGTATAACCCATGCTGGGTCTGCAGTAATTCAATCTACACTCCCTTTTGGTATGAAATACGCCATGTGATATCATCAGCCTGGAATAACACCGGTGACTAGTCAATGACACCATGTATCTAATCTCCACGCATTTCTAGTCAGAAAACAAAACCTAACAGCATGCCCATCCCCATTTAGGAAAACAACCACTGAATCCACTGAGACACGGTGGTGCCCCGAGCCACAATCCTGACATTTCTTTCCAAGAAAAATGGTTAAAAGCAAAGGTTAACTACTGAGTCAGATGCTTGACTTTGCTAAGATGTTGGTCCCAGGCCTTTGTCCTTTTCCACAAAAAGTCCAACTCTGATCTCATTCAGAGGAGTTGCATCCATATAACTTCCCTGGCTTGGTTTCAATTACTCCAGTTGTGATGGAAATGAGAACAGGGTCAGGATGAGGGAAAAGACTGATGGTTCAGACAAAGGGCTGGTGAAATGACAGGAGAAAATTATGTCAAAGCTTTCCCCTCCTTTTTTAATGTAGGTTAACAGAAGGGCTAAGAGGCTTGTCCAGCTCCCCTAGCCAGCAGTGGAAGATCACAGTGCCACCACAGTTCAACTCAGAAATCTTTCTCCTGTTGCGCACAGAAAGCCAACGAAATTAAAATGAAGATATTTATTTACAAAGCACCCTCAAGAACTGACATGATTGACAGCGCAGTACAGAAAGGTGCCAACTCATGAATCAATTGAATTTTCTTGCTGCACAGCAGTTCAGAGCAGGTCTGGAGGAGTGCAAGGGGAGGCTGGGGCTTTCTGGGGCAACAGCTCCCTCTAATGATGGCTGGGAGTTATTCCCAAGCAAAGAGAGAACCTTGCTTCAATTTAGGAAATGTGTCAAGAAGATCCAAAGGGAGCAGTTCCCCTCCCTGTAATCTGGCACCCAGATGGAGTGGGAACCTTTATTTACTGGTCAGTCTTTACTGACAACCAGCAATAAAGAGTATTTTAACAGGAGGAACAGATTAGGAGTTGAACTGCTCTAGTCACACACATGCACTTTTTTACTGTAGCCCTACCAGCTAGGGCTGACTTTCTTTCAGGCACTGATTAGAAGCCACCCATTTACCACCACCACCTCCCCAAAATAATAATAATAATAAAGCATATAGCAACAAGGGTGCCTGTGAAATGAAAGAAAAACTGATTTAAACATTGCTACTGTGGCTGCATTGAAGGAATGACCACTACAAAAGTTGAAGAGAGTCTTTTCTAACCAGGCTGTGCTGTTTATTAGCCCAGCTGCCAAAAAAAAAAAAAAAAAAAAAAAAAAAAAAAAAAATCCAACTTCAATAAATACTTCTTTCTTCTTTCTCTCTTTCTCTCTCTCTCTTTGTTTCCTTCCTTCCTTCCTTCCTTCCTTCCTTCCTTCCTTCCTTCCTTCCTTCCTCTCTCTCTCTCTCTCTCTTTTTCTCTCTCTTTTCTTCTGTTGATCTCTGACTGTACTACTTTAGAGCTTGATCTCAGATCTACAGAAATCAGTAAAAGTATTTCTAATGGCCTCAGGGTTGACAACACTTCTTCATTCACATGATCAGGGAGGAATACAACAAACAGGTAGGGCCTGAACTAGTGCCGTGAGTGAGGAAGTCCCAAATAACTAATCACATGCACAAGAGGTTCATTGAGTTTTAGTCTCTGTTACACAAATGACAGGTATTTTACAAGGCTCCTTTTCTGAGAGACTTTTGAACTTTTACCCTCTTGCACTATCATATTTCCCAACTGCAGAACACTATTTAATTTTGTCTATATTGGTAAATGCTATATGTTGACCACCAATAATTTAGATGATCTGGGTATCATCCCACATGCCTGTAGTATGTACAGTTAGGATGACTAAATCAAGAAATATTTTTCCTGAAAGTTTTCTTCTCAGTCAACCAATAAAGCCACTTAAGGGCAGTCTACACACAGCAACTGCACTCCTTAATCTGGTACCAAAAGCGAGCTCAGATTCATTTGGATTGCACAGTGTGGTGTCCACTCCTGTAGAGCACATGGGATCCTTTACCCCAGACCATGGTGGGAAAAAAAAAGTCTGTGCCTGTGCTCTGGCAGACCATTGCACCTTGCAACCTTTGGTCACCAACATTTCATACCCCTTGTGCTGGACACCATCCACTGGAGATCATCCTGCCCTGCCAGCTAAATTTTTCTGCAAACAGCCCAAAACAAAAAGCTCTCCTACCTGCTCCATTTCCTAAGCAACTGCAGCCTGAGCTGAAGACTTATGAAATCCAAAAATGTTAAAAATAGTCGCCAGAAAAAATAAATAAATAAATAAATAAATAAATAAAGTGACCTCCACCTTGGAACAGATCTTCTAATAGAAATTTTGACTGTATAGAGACTACAGAAGTAGGGATTTAATTAGAATTAGTAAATTGCCTAGAAATAAATTAATTGTGGGGTGTGAGGAGAATGCTTGCTTCTAAGAAGTGTGGAAGCCTCTGATTACCATTTAAGTGTTCCCTTTTTAGTTAATTTGCAGTATGTGAAGATTTTTTTTTCCACATCTCGAGAGAAAAAAATAAATATATAACAACTAAATACCAGCTTTCAACAACTAAATACCTGGTTTCCAACTGCATATCTCCTGCTGGGGCTTACCTCTGGAAACTGGCATGTAAGCATCAGCCTTACACGTAATAGTGCATAGCCCTGCAGATCTCAAAGGAGAGAAGGGTTTTTAATGACCTGTGCAACAAATCCCTGAAAGCGCAAGGTCAGACTACATGCTTACAGGACTTTGTGTTTGTAAAATCAATGAATCCTAGAAAATGTGATCACATCAGTCACGTAGTACAGCTAATTGATCACATGTTTACCTTGCACACCATTCAGGAAATCAGACACAGCTGCGGTGAGCATCACTGCACAGAAAACTCCTGCAGAGAAGGCAGAAGAGTCAACATCTTCTGTCTGTCCCTAACAAATGGCACAACTTTCAGTAGGCATTTCTGTGGAGGCAAGAAGAAAACGAGAACAAACAGTGAGCGAAGAATGTAAATACCAGGCAGTCAAAGTGTAAAAGGGAGCTGTTTTCAACAAACCATGTTTTGACTGGAGTTCTGGGAGGGAAGACATCATGTACTTTGAAGCAATCACATTATCACAAAGAGCAACCGAAAAGCAACCCACAATTATTGCAGTTATTTTGAATCATTCACTCAGCAATTCATCTCCCGCCTCTCTGTAGAAGGTTTATGTGGAGGTGACAGCCTTGCAAGACTTATGTTTACCATTTCTGCTAACATTTGCCATATTCTACTCTATGTATTCAGTATTGAGTAGTTTTGCCATCCTAATAAATAAACAAACAAACAAATAATAATAACAAGAAAAAACAGAAACAGATCTTCAGTGCAGACTGCACTCATAGTATTAAGCCTGCCTGGTTGAGACCACCGAACTATGAAAAATGTGAGAGCATTCTTCCTTTCTTCTTAACTGAAGGCATTGCAAAGGTCATATGATCTGATCACTGAAGCAAAATATCAAGGTCCAGAACAGTGGCTAGTATTAATATTTACTTTTCATTTCATAAACAAAATAAATCATATCATAACCTCCATAGTTTAGAAGAAACGGTTTGTTAATTCTGCCTCATGTTGAGTGTCTACCTTCCCATACAGTTCTGTGGACCAGTTTTGAGTTTAGTCTATCTAGCAGTCTGCCTGGAACCCAATCAGAAATAGTTTGTGCATATCAGCAGCTTCATAAGGCTTTTCCCTGTGTGCAGGCCCATATACTGTGTTACCTGTGTTGTAACTGCAGCAGTAAGTCTCCATCTAGAAAGAGGAACCACATTCCAATGGGCACAGCATCAGAGCATCCCAAGCAAGGGGAGGAAAGGAGGTCATCACAGCACTGGAGTTTACAGACATTCCCAAAAGGTTGAGCCACGGGGCATGGACGTGGCAGGTGGCAGGTTAGACATGCCAAAAAGAAAGGGTATTATAACAAAACTCAGGGCAGATTTGCCTCTTTATGGGTCCTGATCACCAGAGGGGTCAGCACCATTGAGGGCTGGTTGTCTTCACTGCAGAGAAAGTGCTCTCCTACTTGGGCTGTGGAGCTGGGCCCGCTGTGGCAATGACAGCTCCTCAACGTTTATAAGCATTTTTAAAATGCCAAATCACTTGTCCAGCTCTGCTGCAGACAAAATAAAATAGCTCTAGTAAGATAAGCATATCCTGGAAGGCTGGGATTTTCCAGCAGAGAGGGCCAAGTCTCTGTTGGTGGCAATTGGCATGGTTGTGCTCGACTCCACGGACAGGTGCCAAATGACCATAGCAGAGATTTTGGCAGTGGAACAGCAGTTGTAACAAATGACTCTGTGAAGCCTTGTGTGCACTTCAGCTAAACTATTCCAGTCCTCCCTGACCCTCCAAAGCTCTCCAGAAGTGTGGGATTGTGCTTATCAGCATGATGAGCCAGCAAAAAGCCCATCAAGAAAGCTCACCTCCAGCCTCAGCTGTGTGAAAGCAGCACCCGCAGCGAGGAGAAACTCCAGATACCTTTCCAGATGGCTCTCATTGTTCTGACTCCTAAGACACCAGCCCGGTGGAAGGAACCACACGTCTGGACCAGGCTCCTCTTGGGGGAAGGTTGGCACAGTGATGGCTGCCACAGCTGAGAATAATAAAACTATGAGTGGCTTTTATTCTGGTTGCAATCTGAGAGGGCTCCCAGACAGTTATTCTCTTCCATCCATCTGGGAAATCAGTATTACAATAATCACAGTGAGTCACAGCCAGATCTAAGATCATGAAGGGACATTAAAGATGCTGCAGCAGTTATGGTGGCACATGGCTTGTGCTTGGGCTGATGTGTTGAAGGAAAACATTTAAGCACAGGAAGTTCTGGCTGAATATGAGAGGGCACTTCTTTACTGTGAGGTGACAGAGCACTGGGACAAGCTGCCCAGAGAGGTTGTGGAGTCTCCTTCTCTGGAGATATTCATCCTGCATAATGTGCTCTAGGGGATCCTGCTCAGCAGAGGGGTTGGACTGGATGATCTTCAGAGGTCCCTTCCAACCTCAGCCATTCTCTGATTCTGTGATTCTATGAATAGTCATGCTGTTCTGACAACATACTGCTAGCGCAGCCTACTCCTGATACAGCATTGTTTTGACATCTCCCATGCCCACATGTTGTCTAGGCCAAATTGCTTCTTTCGTTAAATCCCCCTGGTACTGGTCTTTGTGTGTCACCAGATTCCCACAGATGTTTGGCTTGAAAGTCCTGGATTGGCAAAAGATGCACAGGACCAAGCCAAATGTTGCCTCTGCCTGGCTGAAATGTTCAACTGATGCTAAATTTGCCTGGTAGATTGGGAAGTAGGGAAGGGAGCAGGAGTCAGGCTTGTCAGCACGGGGCCATTTCATGTGCTCACCCTGCTAGGTCAATTCTTAACTGGGTCATGCTGAAGAGTACAAAAATTACGTGGAGGTGTACCCTTGTGTGGGTAAAGCATGATGGCCCTCCACCAGTCCCTGATGCTTTACATCCAAATAATGTACATTCTGCATCCCAAGTATACTCAAAACCTGAATATTCCTGGGATTTCCCAGGTGCTTGGTAACATCTTTAGCTTTCTACCTGCTCTCAGCTGTCTGCTCCCAGCACCCAGTGAAGGCCAAGACTCCACATAATAACTCTCAGTGTGATTTTATTGTATTTTCTTTAATTAATTTCTGCAGGGAGTTAAAGGCCATTCCTGCCCCTGGAACCAAGTCATTAGCTGGCAACCCAAACTTCACAGAAAGGAGCAACATTACAGTGGTAATGAAAACAAGACAAAACCAAAAAACTGTGAACATTTTTATAGCCTCTGGAGCCATCAGCATCCACAGAGCATACACAGAGCTGTCAGCAATGCCTCTCTTCATTTGGGACCCAGTCAAAACAAAGCTCCAAGTCAAATTTCTTGCCTGACCATTACATCAAGTTTTAGTTTCATTCTCAGTCATGGCCTGCCACTGATTACATTATGAAATTCATTAGGGAAGAGAAAATTGCAGCTATTTCCTTGACGGAGCTTAGTGGTGCTATTGCAGAATAGCTAGGAGCAACCAGGGAAACCATGCCCATTCGAGGCTGGTGTAATCCCACCAGGATCACAGCCAAGCAGTCACAGGACAGAACTGCAATGTGAGAGATGCACTGACAGATCACAGGGCAACTTTGAGAAAAGGAGGATGTTTTGCAAGGCCTGAACTTTGGAGTCAGATTGAGAAACAAATGTACATAAAGGCCTCAAGGAAATTGAAAGAGTGAGACACCAAGTACACCAGAAAGGTTTTCCTGCTGTAGCTGTGCTATAACAGAAGAAGCTGGCAGCATCTATTATTGTTGGTGGTGGTTAATTAGGAAACATGCCATTTCATATCACCCAATTCCCACCTCACTGTCATTAACTGGTTTGTTGTTTATCCTTCTCACAGCAAAGGTAACGTCAGAGCAATAATATAAATGTACAGAGGTTGCTCATTTTTTTCCCCAGAAAGTTTTAAATGGAAGAAGGTGCCAAGATCTCCATCACAGACTACCATCTCACACAATAGCAAAGAAACAAATGATAAATAAAAAAATCTCCAAGGGAAGCTATGTTTCATTCCCACAGAGTGGTTGTGATTGTGCGCAGGTAGTTTTCACAAGGCAATGGTTTTCTTTGTGGGAATAATTTGAACAATTTCCCACAGAAAGAAGCCACTGTGCCGGAAAGTTCGAAGCCATAGGCTGAGGACTCCAAATTCGCAGTATGAGATGTGCCTGCACCAGTCCTGACTGCCTTGGATAAGAGCACAGTGTAATTCTCACAAACCACAACTGACAAGGTGCACTGGAAGATTGGAGGGAACTTGTTTCTTCTGTTAGTAACCACAGGAGTTTCTTGTGGTCGATAGTTCTGAGAACAGGAAGCTGGACAAGCCGTAGGTACGGGAGATTCTCGCTGCCTTTAGGGTTACCCACCCTGCCAGAGCCCAACTGATTAGGAGGGTATCAGAGTTACATAATGGTATTTCTGGGCTGCTTTACTGTAAAGATGTGGGGGGCCTCTTTGAAGCAAGGGGCGGGGGTTGTAAATAGCAAAACCACAAGAAATTGAATTTAAATAGTAGTGCAATTTCACAAGTTTATGTAATATGAAGAATATAATAAACTCACATGTATAAGTAACATATTAAAAGTCAGTATCTAAAACCTACTGAATTTATTAGTGTATTTAGATTGAGAATTATACTTTTAAAATGCCTATAAAATTGCTGTGGATCCCCAGGGATCCATCTCTCCTAACATCAGACATCTGAAATATTGACATCTGTCTCTGAGCTAATCTCTGAGAGTTCCAGAAAGAAAAATAAATAAATAAATAAATAGCCCACAGAAAGAAATAGACACTTTTAATATGTTCTCAGGATGAAACTTTTAGACAGTATGTATCAAATTGTTCTCTGGTCTCCAATGGCTACCAAAAGTGTGTGTTTACTAGACCAGGTGTAGTTATCTGTGTTTTAGACTCCTGTATTTACCCACATGAAGCCCATTCCAAATGTCCTAACATATGTTTAATAACAACTTAATAATGGTAACTTTCAACATTTTAATGGGAGCAGATTCAGCTTCCCTTAGGAATCCCTTTTCAGGTTTTTTGTCATTGTAGGAGGCATCAGCCACCTCCAAATTCCTCATCAAATGGATGAGTTGTGAAGGATGCATTCAACAAAGGCCACCAAATTCACATTTTATGAGGCCAACAGGTGTTAGAAGGCATTACTTTCCCTCCCAGCGGAGGTATTGCATATCATTTTCACATCAAGGCTGTGATGTTGCTTAGGTGGTTTTGCAAACACAGTGGTTCTCTATGTGGAAGAACCACAATCGACTTACCATGAAAATGACCATGAAGTATCAGACCATCTGAAAAGAGGTCAGAGGATAGTCAGGTTTCATACTTATTCCTGCCTCCTGAGACCAAGTGTGGCAGCAGTTTAAGCATCATCCTTCCTTCCTTCCTTCCTTCCTTCCTTCCTTCCTTCCTTCCTTCCTTCCTTCCTTCCTTCCTTCCTTCCTTCCTTCCTTCCTCCCTTCCTCCCTTCCTCCCTTCCTCCCTCCCTCCCTCCCTCCCTCCCTTCCTCCCTCCCTCCGTGCCTTTCTTTCTTTCTTTCTCTCTCTCTCTCTCTCTCTCCCTTCCTTCCTTCCTTCCTTCCTTCCTTCCTTCCTTCCTTCCTTCCTTCCTTCCTTCCTTCCTTCCTTCCTTCCTTCCTTCCTTCCTTCCTTCCTTCCCTCCCTCCTTCCCTCCTTCCCTCCTTCCCTCCTTCTTTCCTTTTTTTCTTTTTCAAACAGGGTTATTTTAAAAATACCCATATTTTCAGATGAGCACTCAAATTCTTAAACTAGGGCTAAAAGTTCTCCCGTGTGCCTCTTTCCTGTTAGATTCTTCATTCTAAAGGAAATTCAAGGCTTCTTCTATATAGCTGCTACAGCATTACAATTGCATATGTATTTCAGATAGCAATAGGTCTCATTCAGTAGACCCTATCAACTCACATCAATTTAGAGGAAAATCTCCATAACTTCACTGGAGGTGGGAAATACAACAGCAAAGCTGCAGTTGTTTGGAGGTTTTAATGATAATACTTTGAGAGACAAAACAGTTCGCCTCTGAGCTCAAAAGCTATTGAAGAGATTTTCTTGACACACTCTAAAATGATTTATTGCAGGTCAGAGGGCAATCACAGGAGAAAAAGATCAATCACACAGGAAGAGATAAGTTTTTCCCTTGATCTCTCTCTCTTTCTCTCTCTCTTTCTTAAGCAAATGTCTCACTTGTAGGATTTTAAAGATTACTTCAGGATTCTAATTTCTGCAGTGATCATATATTTTGGAGCTTGCTTAGATAAGTTTGTTTATGTCAGAAGAGGTGAGTTCATTGTTCTGACCTTACAAAAGCAAAAATCCATCCTACTCACTGTAGCAAATATTCAGCTGAGGTGCTATTGTGAATACAGTAGTGTTAGTGACTGGTAAAAGTTCTCTGTGGATGAAGACAAGAATATAACCTAGTCTGCAGTACTCTGAAAACACAACCCAATGGGATTCTCATAGAGTTACATATTATAACCCCACAGATGCCACACCAATTCATCATGATTAATGTTATCACAGGCAATCCCAAGGGTTGTGGTAATGATTGGCCACTTTTCGTGAAAAGCTGTAAAATGGCTTTTTTGCTCTGCATGCTAGACACAGAAATCATTTAAGTTCAATAGTTTGAGCAAAGCCGATTACCTTCACCTACAAAGCGTGAAAAAGTTTTCTTTCTCTCTACTATTAACGTAGAATATTGTCCATCCATTTCTCAGGGAATTAGCCATGCAGAACCCATTGCCTGTCAGGAGAATAGCATGGCTGATTCCTCAACAGCCATACTCAAAACATATCTCTACCTAGTAATTTATATTTATAGTAATGGCATAATGCAAGTCTCATATATACAGAGGATACAATGATTTTGCATTCATTGTAATAACCTCAAGAATTGGGATTGCTTTTATTAACCAGATATTATCTTCATAGCTGTAGTGTCTAAAAGTTATGAACAGAAGTGTAGGTGAGCTCTTCAAGGGACAAAACCTACTCCAAACTGTTTTGAGCTCATGTCCACAGAAGAGCCATGGTATGGAAGGTGTTGTAGAAGTCATGACAATGACCTACCAGCAGTCACAAACAGGAACAGCCACATAACAGCTGACTGTAGCAGTGAAGTAGGTCTAATTTGGCAGTGTTGCTTCTGGTTGTGCTTCTTATTCCCACTCTTTTTCCATGCTGGACATCTGGTGCTATGCTCTTCCTGGCATAGGTCAGGTATCAGGAAACACAGCTGAGTGTGTGCAAAGCAAGTTCGGGATACTCTGATGCATAAACATTTTTCTAGAGATGGGTACATAGTGAGGTTCACCACCAATGATAGTCAAGATATATGAGCACAAGGCTGCTTCAAGCTCTCCTCCCAGATCCGTAGAGGATCCCCTTCGCTTTTGGCCTATACATCACTGAAGCTAAGCAAGCCAGAAGTAATCTCATTGGTTTCATTAATATGAGCTGATACTAGATCTATAAACCTGGACTACTAAAACTACTTTATACAATTAAATACCATTTTTCAATAGTGTCATTAAAATCTCCACTATTTTTCCCCAGGTAATATGTGGAACATACTCATTGGACATGGAGTGAAACCACAACTTCACAAAAAAAAAGTAAAAAATAGAGAATTGTTAAGCAAACCAGAATTTTATCCAAAGGTTTTACTGATGCTCATTCAGAAAAGATTTCCAGGTCCATTCTGGAAGACTGAACATCCTCCAAGGAGCACAAGGCATTCTCCAAAAATGTCTATTGGACTACAACAACTAGGAGTCATGGTGTTAAATGCTGTTGTTTATGGTGTAGACATACACACCTGAGCACATTGCTCTGGGCTCCTTACAAAGTTGATGGAGATCTGATCAACACACTATATGCTCTTTAGGGTGCAATTCAGCTTAGCCTAGTTAGACCCTCTAAATCTGTTAGACAAATCTCACCCTGAACTCTTTTGACTTCATTGACACATCTCCAAGGACTGTCACAGAAGTCTACAGCCAGCCAGCTTGTCTGCAGACAACCACTCTTTAAAAACTGCTCTGATTTGAGTCTTGCTGAAAGAAGGAGTGGCCAAGTGAAAGGAAGACTACATGAATGCTGTTTTCCAAGAATTTGTTTTCCCCTACTTCCCTCAAAAATCAAGGTTATTGTGTTACTAGAAGCTAGGAAGGATTGAGCCAACACTCATTATTGCTCTATTGCTCTTCTTATTGCTCTAACAAGATGGAAAAAGTATCCCATGAGTTTCTATTGTACAGTGTATCCACAACTGTGTTTACAGCCACTGCTCTCAGTGTCTTATTTTCTTCATGATAAATCATTATAGCCTTCCAGGAATGTTTATTATTACTAGATTTGTTTATTATTATGATTATTATTATTTTGCCTGCTGGAAAATAGCTGAGTAAATAATTTATCCTCTCAGATTTTCAGTAATGAAATAAATAATTCAACATAAGCTACTTAAAGACTTACCTCCTCTATCTCCTTCAGATTTCTTCTGAAAGCTGTCTCTCTCCCAAACTTCAGCCAAATTAATTACAAGATTTAACAAATGTCCAGATTCATTGGCATTGGTCTTTCACTTGTACTTTTGCAATTTATTTTCTCCAGGCTATCTATATATTAGTAACATAAGTGTATAACCAATTTGCTAAACTTGTCAGTACAACAGAGCTATTTCTATCTCTTCCTGTCACCTTTGACATTTGGGTCACTCTATCATGAGCCACCTTGGTCACCACAGTCAGATACACCACTCATTTTATTTGGATCAAACTTCTTGGCTCCCAGTGGAGTGCAGACCCTGAGAGCTGAGTCTAAATATCCTTGGACTCAGTGGAAGTAACACTGAACAAATTGCATACAACCATTAGATTCAAGATGAGCTAAATTCAGCTCCACATTTTTGTTATATGATACATCATCAAGAGAAGCTACCTGTGTGTTTTCCTATTAGCAAGATCTGTAATTTGTCATGCATTATTTGCAGCTGTAATGAAACTACAACAAAGTCTGTCCACATCCATCAGTGGCCAAATGAGGTGCTGCTGCTCCTTCATTGCATGGCTTTTAGAACATAGAACATGTCCTTTGACAACACATCTATAGTGATACAGCCGTTCCCCTTTGTGGATGGTTATTTAAGGGAAAACTGGAGAGAATTTTTCAATATAAAATTACATTAATATAATTTCTCTATTATTACATGATGCACAACAGGTAGCAAGTGTGGAAACACATGGGGAGGGAAGAGAGCAGAGACTAAAGTTAGTCGCAGCCCAAGAGGAACCCCTGCTGATCGCTGGAGGGATTGCAGAGAGCGAGGGACAATTCAGTTCTCACCAAGCCAGACAGAGAAATTGTGTTAACGTGAATTAGAAATAAATAAATAAATAAATATATGAAACTTTAAAAAAATATATTTAAAAAAAAAAAAAAGAGTAAGGTTCTAAAACAGTTGGAAATGAAAGACTAAAATGGATTCACCCCAATATGCTTTCAATTTCAGTTTGTTTTGCAATTGATTTTTTTTATTCTTTGGAATATCTGAAAATCATTTTGTCCAAGTTCATTCTTTTATGAGACATAACCAAGAAAATATATGTGCTCCTGGGGTTTATCTTTATTCACCTCCATTAATCACCCAAGATAAATATTATTCATCAGACAGACACAATAGACTGAAAGATTGGCATGAACTATTAATGATTTCATAACGACTTGGTACAAATAAAGAAATACTCACTTGTGTATAATAATTTCATTTCCTTTTTGTTTGGTTGGTTGTTTTTAATATATATATTTTTTTTTTGAGTATTCTGTATTTCTTTTTCCACCTCTTACTTCTAACACATCTTTTGTATTCCTTTTACAATTCTTCATGAGCAGATCTGAAAGCTTCTGAGGGCAGATTTTCCCAGATTTTCAATGGAACTTGATCTTCACCTTCAGATGGTCCTCCAGGGAGAGCTAATTTTACATACAGGCAGCATAATCCCAATACTATTTGATTAGGACTCACACCATTCTGACAATTCAAGTAAAATAGATTGGTTATGGATTTATCCAGTCTGTCTGAAAACAAAGGGAGGTCCAATTGTGCTTGCATTTTTAGTGTCTAGGATCAAAAACTATATCTGTGCCACAGGAGAGAATAAAGCCTGGTTTCCTTTTCACAGGGCTCAGCTCCCCCATAGGGCCATAGTGTGTGACTGACTCTTGCTCCTAAGGAACAGGGATATGCCTGTTCTGTCCACAGACCTTCCAATGCCTCAAGGATCTTCAAAGCAAATTGATGGACTGGAAGCAGTGGTGTTCTTCAGCATCCCCCACATCTCACAACAGCTTCACACGTATAGGTTTGTAATTCAGATGCAAAGGGCCTCATCTGTTTCTGCATGCACTTGCTTACATGTACATACAACCTGTTCCATCTAAACTTCATTGTTCATACAAGTCACTTATACATAATGATGTAAATCGTACTACCATCCACTGATCAAAAACTACATAATGCTTAGGGACATACAGTGTATAGTTTAGGAAAAACTAACAGGAGACTATAGTCAGTGAACACAGGGATTGTACCCAGACATAAATACATGCAACATCACCAGCTCTTCTATTCAGTAAAGTCCATCTTAATGTAGAAAGGAATAAAGATGGACAGAAAAAGACATCAAAACTTATACAGAGTGTATAATAGTTTAACATTCAATCAGATGCTTGATTTTAAGCCCAAGAAAGTCTTAAAATTTAGTAATTATCTGGGTAGGGTAGCCAATAACATCTACAATTGCACACTACCTAGTGCCTGGAGAGAAAAAAGTAGAGAAGATAGCATGGCCTTCCTGATATCCTTGTTAATGCGAAATCTATGGCATTCAGATTTTCCTGACACACAGCTATGGGACCTTCTTTCTAAGAGGTATGAAATGCCCTCACAGACCCATCATCAAAATGGATGATCTATTGTTCTCACATGGCTCTTGCTGTGCATGCCCCTACACAAATAAAGTAAAAGATAAAGTTGCAGATATGAAGCAGAGCACCCGTCTTCTCTTGGCAAAAGAGGGGTGTCTATGGGAAGAGAATACATACTACAACTTAGCCAGGATGCAGAAACTTGATGTATCTGTTCTTCTGCAAAATGCAAAGAGATCTTCATAAACATGAATAGTCAGAGCTCTTTTTTATCTCTGGTTTGTTAGCTGGGAACTCCTTCAGGTTTGTACTTTCAGTGCCAGTCAGTGCAGGAAGAATGCTCCTGCTAAATCACTCTCCCCCTCCCAGAATCTCCTCTGTTATTGACCAGAGACCAGAGCCTTACCTCACTTGACTTAACTTAGATTTATATCTCCTGATAATAGTGTGTGTGCAAACACATAAAACTGATAGGGTTTAATAGCTCAAAACATTTTTTTTTTTCTGAAATGTGTTTGATTGGTCACCTCATTCATTGCACACTGCACCAAACAATATTAAAAAGGCTCTGACTGTACAAGGTCTGGGGTATTCTGTTTCAGTGATGCTATTGTCTGCACCAAATCTTTTCAACATTTTGCAGAGTTACTATGACACTTTTCAAAGGTTGGAACATACTGGCAAATTTCCATCAAAACTATCTGGATTTGGGAGCTTTAGTTCAGGGAAGGAAAAATATAAAAACCAAACACATTTACTTGTAAAATTATACAAAATTCAATTATTTTTTCCTGCAGGCAAAATAAAAAAGTTTGTTGAAAATTAATGTTTAAAAGGTTTCATTGAAGAAAAACCTTGAAATTTCACAAGAGAATTTTTTGAGAATAATATACCATATTATTCTTCTCATGTATCACAATACAAGAAAAAAAAAAAAAAAAAGGCTGAAAGATATGGTCACTTTTCAATCTAGATTTTTAAACCAGTAAGAATAACCAGCTGATCTCCCTTAGGTCAGTGGCACATATATATATTGCAATTAATTATTTTGCTACTTTGTCATCACATTTGTCATCACGTCACCTCAAAGCAGATGTCAGTCTATCCTGGGGAATGGCAGTTCCAAGTTTTTCCCCGCACAGATGTTGGTCTAACATGTCTGCTTGAACTTGTGTCCTCCAGCTTCCTGGACCATTGCTGGAAAGGAAGAGCAGGCTGGTTCCTAGTCAATACCAGGGGACCGTGACCTCACCTGTGACAATGGAGGTAATATTTCCCTTGTGCCAAACTTAGATTTACAGAGAAGCATCTGCTAGAGAGATCTGTCATGGCAAGCAGAGGTTAAGGTTAAAGCCAGCAGATAAAAGGTAAAACAGAGGCCATTCTCCTACATAGGCACATAGGGACTTATTGAGGGGGACAGCCTAGAGGGATTTGAGCTCATGTTAAGATTGGCCAGCACAATGTGATAGCCTACTTCATCTGAGACTGCTGCAAAACACCATCAGACACTCCCTCTCACCAGAGATAAGGCATAATCCACAGTTTCAACATAAATCTCAGAGAGCTTCTTCCCAAGGTAAGATGAGCATGCTTCAATGAACCACCACCGCAGTGCAGAGCAGAATGCTGAGGGCAAGGAAATGAGTTGCACAACCCCAGGGCTCACTTCATGTGGCCAGAGTCTAGTGGGAAGTAAAAGTGCCATTTTCATCTAGAAACTACTTTTATTTACATTGTTGCTTGCTGATATGGCAGGGCAACTGAGCACTGACCAGAGCCACGCAGCAGTCTTGAGAAAGTTGTATGCCGTTGGAAAGTCTTAAGCAAACTGGAAAAGCTTAGACAAAAAAAAAAAAAAAAAAAAAAAAACTGTCTCAGAAAGTCAGATATAACATGTGTGTAAAGGCCTGGGAGAGGGAATTCTCTGGAGGTGGGTGCACACTCACATTGCTACTAACAACAGTACAGCTGTTCTTTGTTCTTGTTGAAGTACGAAGAAAATATGTTTATGGATAGCTGTAATTAATGTACAACTCCAGCTGTTTAAAAGGGAACTTGGAATTATCTCGCGTATTCTCAATATGTTACTCCTTAAGAAACAGCTGAACCTGGACGTCCTTATCCGCAGGAGAGCCAGCAGTTAGTGTACTGAGAGCTAGTCAAACAAATGTGAATTAAGGTCACCTTAACTCCAAATGGGAGCTTCTGTCCTGGCATTTAGTTCCACTTAACAAATCCATTTCCGTTTCAGACCTTTCTTAGACTTAAATTCACATCCTCATCTCCTGATACCCTGCGGTTAGGGTGGAGATAGGAAGAACTCATTAGCTTCAGTGAGTGAAATGCCACTGAACCACAACCTTCTTTATCCTATTTGTCCAAATTTAGAAACAAGCAGGGTTCCACAGTGAACCAGCTCCAGATTTATCCTAAAGCAGCCTCTATGTTAACAGGTAAATGTGTGACCCTTGCTCACTTTACTTGTGTATGATCAACAGCTTTGGTTTCTAGCCAGTTGTAGGCATGTGAGCTTTTCACATGATCCGTTACTTATTTACAGTATTAGAAATGCATTATGCATACATCTCAAAATGAGTCTGAACTCTCATAACCTCCTTATGCTACTACACAGTTATTTGCTTGAGAGCATTTCATTCTCTTCACCTTCTACCTACTCAGAGCTGAATAAAGAAGCAAACACCAAACACTCAGAAGAGAACATTAAATTTACATTGACCTTCAAGTGAGTTCACCCTAGCCCTAGCAGAGTCATCTGGCCCCTCAGTATCCAGGGATTGCAGACAGACCAGGCAGAGTTATGGGTTTAGCTCAGCATCCCCTTATTTACCTGATGTCAGCTTAGCATAAGGCAGGGGCCGAAGCTCAGGCCCAAAGAGATGCCATGACAAGGGTGAAACACGGAGCACCTTGATGCCCATTCCTACACTGAGTTATTACATACAAAAAGCCCGGCACAGATTTAATTACAAACTTGCAGTACAGGTGATGAAATACAGAAAAACAAAAGTGTGTAACTGTCCAAGCAGGGATATAGAGTTCACGGGTAAAAAAAAAAAAGGGGGAAGGTGATGAATATCACAGATCAGTATGTTTGTCATTGACACTTCCACAAGCACAGCAAAGCATTGTGCTTTTTCTGTAGGAGAGGTGCCCTTTATCATGGGCTGGAAGCACACATTAGTTGCCTTATAACACCCACTCGAAAATCTTTTTCAAGCGTTCACCACCTTCTCAAAACTTATACTATGTCAGCCTAATCAATGAAAAACTGAAAAAGCAGACCAACATCTTGCAAATAAGGAGTAAAAATACAAACAAGCAAACAAACAAACAAACAACAAAGCCACACAGTAAAACCCTTCTCTTGTTACTAGCAGATTTTTGTCATTTTATTTAGAAAATTCTGGGAACAAACACGCAATATGCTGAATTTGCAACTCTAAACGGTACTGGAGATGGAGGTAATTATACATGAGTTGTACCTAGAAACAGAGAACAAAACAGAACAAAACAAAGCAAAGGACACAGAGCTGAGAAGGCCCCAAAATGCTCTCAACCCCCACTAAGTGATTGGATCAAGCTAGAAGACTTCCCCTTCATGAAGGCAAGCAAAGACACCAAAAAGGGTGACTAAAGGCAGCCTTTTCATTAGTAAAGAACAAACCTTATTTGATAATGTGGATATAAATGAAGACAAAGCTAGTGATGAGATGATCAAGATACCTGAAAAAATGTCATAATTCTAGACAGAACAAAATTTTTGAGAGAGACTTTATGATGGTGACTATATATCACATGAGAACTCAAAAAGATGAGAAAAAAGGCTGTTGAGGTTTTGAGAACAGAGTTGTGACTGTTGAATTAATTGTGTCATTTGGAGGGCTTATGGAATCCTTAATTTGAGATAAAAAATGTAATGGAGAGCCAAAACCAAGAGCAATATTGCAGAAAATATTCTGACTTCAATTTGGAAAAGGCAATTAGAGCATAAGTGGAGAACATCACTTGCAGACTGAAGGCTCTGAAGGAAAGCAGGTCTCGTTCAACGGATTGAGTTACACAAAGGAGCAAGTTGAAGAAAATTAAAAGCTCAAAAAAGAACAGGCTACATATGAAAATTTGAAGAACGGTGCATGAAAGACTTTACAAAAAGTGGAAGAGGACACGGACCACATGGATTTCTAGACTTTAGACAGAGCCACTGTAGTTTGTAATAACAAGAATAATTTTGCAAATGTTTGTTGAAAAAGAGAATCACAGAATCATGGAATCATCTAGGTTGGAAGAGACCTACAAGATCACTGAGTCCAACCTCTGACCTAACACTGACAAGTCCTCCACTAAACCATATCACTAAGCTCTACATCTAAACGTCTTTTAAAGACCTCCAGGGATGGTGACTCAACCACTTCCCTGGGCAGCCCATTCCAGTGCCTAACAACCCTTTCAGTAAAGAAGTCCTTTATAATATCCAACCTAAAACACCCCTGGCTCAGCTTTATTCCATTCCCCCTCATTCTGTCACCACGCATGTGGGAGGATAGACCAACCCCCACCTCGCTACAGCCCCCTTTAATGTACTTATAGAGAGCGATAAGGTCGCCCCTGAGCCTTCTCTTCTCCAGGCTGAACAAGCCCAGCTCCCTCAGCTGCTCCTTGGAAGACTTGTTCTCCAGACCCCTCACCAGCTTCATTGCCCTGCTCTATACTTGCTCGAGCACCTCAATGTCCTTCTTGTAGTGAGGGGTCCAAAAAGACAGAATTTACCAAAGTTGGTGTAAAGTACATTATCTTTACACGAGCAAGAATGATTTATTGTGGGAGAGATTCAAGAACTATCAAAATGGAACAGATCTTCACCTCTAACACTGACAGATCCTTTGTTAGTTTTAGTTTGAGTGTTACTACACAGATCTGTGTGATACCTGATTTATGGTAGTGTGAAGACAGACCCAGTCCCACCTATGCTCAGCTCAGACAGAAGACAAATCACTCCTAAAGAGGTGCCATGCAGGTGTGGTGGGACACTCACCACACCACAGAGGGGAACTGCCCAGACCCTTCCCTGCAGGCATACTATCGCAAAAAAATAAAATAAAATACAATATCTTTGCTTTCAATAGCAGCTTCAGTTTTTAAATTAAGAAAACTCACCTTGGATGGATAGATCAATACTTACCCACAAGCCTTCCCTGCTCTTCCTGGAGTCCCTAAGGAGGTTTTTCTGTTCCTTCATGAGGCCTAACCAAGCTCATCATAGTCTTGGGACATGCTGCAGCCTTGAAAACACCACAGCCTCTGTATCCATCTGTGCCCTGGGTTGCTCCCAAAGGAAAGGAGAAGGAAGGGGTCCAGGGATGGGAACGACATTCAGCCAGTCTGCATAGTAGATCATAAGTATATGTCTGAAAACAAAACCAAAACAGACACCCCTGTCATAATGGCATATAAATTGAGATAAAGCACAATCTTTAAAAGCTGAGGTTTGTATTTACTCTGCACCCGAAGCATATCACAATGTCATTGGAAGAGTGCAGAAGGACTGCAGAGAAAAAGAAAAATATAAAGTTAGGTGAAGAGAAGAGAGAACTAGGTTAAAATATGGAAATTACAAAAGAAAACTCAAAATGTCCAGGGTATAGACAAATTCCATAGAGAAAACAATGCAGATGAAAATGCTCTAAATAACGCTGTAAAGAAGAGGCAGTTTAAAAAGACCAGAATAGTCAGAAAGACTCTTAACATCAGTTTAAAATTACAGTTTCTGCTAAACAACAGAAACTTCAGATCCACAATCCAATACTTATATTAATTTATTTGTATGTGCTGGGAAAAATCACCTATTCATTCTGGATTATTACCCTTTTTTATCCATAAACAGCATTATTAGAGAATACAACCACCAAGTACACAATCTCACATCTAAAATCATGTTTGTGAGCCACAGCATACCAGCTGCAGTAATAATGGGTCATGGATCGCAGTTGGTATGTCTCTGTTCTGAAAAATTTTGAGTTAAAAACAGTATTATTTCAACTCAAGGATATATACCTTTTATTGTTGCTGAAAAAGAAGGAAGGAAGGAAGGAAGGAAGGAAGGAAGGAAGGAAGGAAGGAAGGAAGGAAGGAAGGAAGGAAGGAAGGAAGGAAGGAAGGAAGGAAGGAAGGAAGGAAGGAAGGAAGGAAGGAAGGAAGGAAGGAAGGAAGGAAGGAAGGGGGGAAAGAGAGAGAGAAGAAAGAAAGAGGGAAAGAAAGAGAGAAAGAAAGAGGGAAAGAAAGAGAGAAAGAGAGAAAGAGAGAAAGAGAGAAAGAGAGAAAGAGAGAAAGAGAGAAAGAGAGAAAGAGAGAAAGAAAGAGAGAAAGAAAGAGAGAAAGAAAGAGAGAAAGAAAGAGAGAAAGAAAGAGAGAAAGAGAGAAAGAGAGAAAGAGAGAAAGAGAGAAAGAGAGAAAGAGAGAAAGAGAGAAAGAAAGAAAGAAAGAAAGAAAGAAAGAAAGAAAGAAAGAAAGAAAGAAAGAAAGAAAGAAAGAAAGAAAGAAAGAAAGAAAGTCACGAATGTACTGTTAAAAGGGTGCTTAAAAGTGATGAAGACCTTTATTTGAAGCTGCTTAATTTCAGATCAGTACCCTCCAAATAGGGCTGCCACCTGCAGAGAATGTTTCAGCCCAGACTGGCAGATTATTTTAAGTAGTAATGTGAAATTGTGAAATGCTGGAGCATTTTTATGGGGGGAAAAAAAAAAAAAAGTGAACCAGAAAATCTACTGTGATAGTGGATAACATCAATTTAATGGGGCCACAGGACACCAGACTAGTCCATTACAGCAGAGGACAATAGTCTCTTGTGAAGTAGCCTCCCTCCCACGAGGTGATTGCTAATGGAAGACAGATCTACAGCTTCCGTAACAAAAAGAATAGGGGAAAAAATGAGCCCAGACCCTTGACATCAAAACCAGATTCAACAGAAGCAAGGAATAAAGTATGGGAAGGTACTATGCTGAGCAAAACAGAGCTAAAACTCATGAGCTCATGAGATGCTTCAAACATAGGACAGAGCTGGTGAGCATGGGGATTGCTAGAGACCCTGTGAATCCTCATTACAAATGTCTATTTTTTCTCTGAGTGGTGGGAGTTGTTCAAGTAATTGGCTCTTTAGGAAGCTCGAGATAAAATATAACACACTCCGTCTCAGCATGTCTGAGTTAAAACCAGCTGTTGAGGGACTCAGCACTGATGTCAGTGGCTTGAACAGCACACAAAGATCCCCTGTCCTTCCTTGCAAGCTCTTTCCAGCAATACCTTTTTGCTGAACTATTGTTGAATTAAAAAAAATCATTGTAGTTCTCAACTTGAGCACCAAATCCTCCATACTTCTGTCCTAAAACCACTTCCCCTCCATGGTCTAAGCCTCTCCTTTTTCACATCTCTTCACTCCTCTGCTCTCGACAAACATCTGGGACACTTACATGCCACATGTTCCATTTCCTTCCACGCAGCAGGGATGATGAGGACCTGCTCATGCTGTGGGTTACCCTATTAATGCATTTGGCAGGGCTTTACAAAGCACATCTAATGTGCCTGGTCCAGCTGATACCATGTTCTGATTCCCACATGATGTTACATGTCATGTTTCCAAATTTTTGCATGCATAAAAAAAAAAAAAACTGTACCCACTGAGATGAAATCATATTTAGGTTACAAAGCAAATACATGCTGAAATAAATACCACATGCCCAGACACTTTTTGCAAACTTTACAAATTCACTTTTAAAAATTTAGTGACCTCAGCCAGCTTTTCCCATGCACATTCAGTGCAGAAGATAAAACTGGTTTGCAGCAGCTGCTGCCTCAGCTGTAAATGGAGGTGAAGGGAGCTATATTCCAAACACACTCCAAGGGCTCTGAAAATCCCTGGCCTGTAATTACTGACTATTGAATCTCCATGTCACCAAAAATGGGAATAATATCTTAACTTCATCTTTTTGGCAACAGTGAGAAAATACTTTCTTTAGAGTTGCCATAACATTTGGCTGCTGCCATGATGGAAAAGCTCTTGAAGAATGAGCGATGCTTCCTTTGGAGGATGGTTTGTGCAGGTCTTGTAAGTGGGTCAAAAGCCTCCCACGCTGACTGTGCTGAACTGCCCAGTGGTAAATGAACACTGACCATGGAGGCCCTAAGAGATTCAGGGGTCTGTGATTACATCATTAAGGACTAATTTGTTCATATAAAGCAATCAAGTTGGGGCTGCCTAGAAAACTTTCTTTATCTCCTAATTTTGTGACACTTAAATTTGCCACCATGGTAAGATTCTTTCAATACTTGTGAAAGGAATTGTTTCAAAGGTTTAGCAAATAACATAAGAAACACTTCTGAACAACTGTGTGACCTGGTCACAGGTCTCATTTGTCAAAGATGATGACCAGTAGACATCTCTTTGTCTTTAGTGTGTCCCAGGGGTTGAGATACGACTAACAGCAGAAAAGCAGGCACAACCCTGTACTACACTAAAAAACTGCTCCTCGCAAGTAATAGTCTGGGGATGCTGCTTGGTGGGTACTAGATCTGTTGAAATAAAGATATTCCCCCTTTTAGAAGGAAGGGGAAAGAGAGGAACAAGCACAATGTACTTGCTTTACCTCACACCTGGAAGAAAAAGGAAAAGGAAAAGGAAAAGGAAAAGGAAAAGGAAAAGGAAAAGGAAAAGGAAAAGGAAAAGAAAGATTAAATCTACTTCCGTACTTCCATTTCAACTCATCATACAGTGGAAAAAATGGGCATTTTTAAAAGGTTATCTAGGTTTATTGTAAAGCCATTTTAAGGTATATTTGACATACTTACATATGATTGAAACAAGATTAAGAAACTATTCACATTGTTTCTGTAATGTTGGCTGTACTCTGCAGTCTTAGAAGAGATTGTTCTAAGCAAGAAGGGTTTAAGAAGACACAACAAGGGAAAAACAGACCTCTGATATGATACAGAGGGTCGAATAACAGCTGAGGGGGTGCTGAGAGTATTAAACATGAGGTTGTGATGAAGTGACGATAAATAAAGATATCTGTTTTGCTAAAGCAGCAGCCTTTCCACACATGCAGATACCACGGATCTGATTCTTCATTGCTTTGCAATTTATTTTCACCTGTGATAAGGTGGGTGTAGCATACTGAGCTGGCAATAATTTACAGCCCCTTTGAAAGGGTGGAAGAGATGAGTGTAAATGATTGCCAGGAACCAGGGTGTAGTGAGAGATGCATTGACCAGCTTCCAGCACTAGAAATAGCTCTTTTTTTTCTTTGTATTTAATAACTTCCCAGAGGGACACACTCATTTCTGGTCCTGGGAAAACACATTTTAAAGTTATGATATTATTATGTATCAAAAAGCTATTTTGCATCATTTATTATTTATTCACTGAAGCCTTGAGAGCACTTGAGTTTCATCTATGCATGCAGAAAAGATACAACCCAGTCCCAAGAAATTTATTAGCTAAGACATTTGCTATAACTAAACTTGCGTCAGATTTACTTAACAGATTTCTAAATTGATTTAAATAGTGCAAACCTTTCTGCAGACAATGTAAACTTAGCTTAAATGTTACTTAGAGAAATTTAGAAATCATAGATTAGTGACTAAAATCAAGTAAACTGAACTAAGACTCTCAAATTTAAGATGTTTATTACTGTTAGAGTGCAGAAGTATCTGGCCTGTAAAAGTGAATCACATGAAAACTTTTCAAAGACATCAATTCTCTAAAAAAAAATCAATTTTGAAAGAAGAGGGGTTTTTTTTGTCTAGAAAACCTCTTGTAAAACATTAACCAGCTTTTATCCTGCCATTTTGCCGCCTGACTTTATACTTAGCTGCAGCTGCCTATGTTTTTATAATGTGTTAATAAATCTACTCAGACTATTTTTAAATCATTTGTCAGAGAAATGCTTTCTCATTCAGCCTGTGAAGACCGAATCTGTCTGGGAAGTACTTGGCTGCTATACAGATGGGCACTGCAGAAAACCCCTTGATAAAGATAGCTGATTGTGCTATAACCAAAAATAGTTTCTGCCTGTATTAAGGACATACACTGAGTGGAAAATCTGACAGCAGAGAGGTGCTCTGCACCTGTGCCTGGTGCTAATCAGAGCCAAGCCAAAAGTGGCTTGAAGGCTTACAGCCTCTCTGCCCCTTCCTGCTCTTCATATACCAATTCAGGCACAGCTGAATCTCTCTGTGAAATTGGGATGGGATAGGCACCCCCATGAAGTCCCTTCAGGCCCTGGTTTCTATTGCTTTACACTTGGAAGCTGAACTTTCTTTAGATGTGTGGGGCAGAGAGAGGGAACAAAAGATGACGGGGAATTTGCCAAAGCAGCAGAGTACCAAGGATGGATGAAGAAAGATGCACGAGAAAGATGGGGTATAACTTCGGTGAGGTGCCAGCCCCTGGGTACAGGCTCTGCCCAAGACGAATGGAAATTATGTCTGTCTTTTGAAAAAGGTGGATGAGATCCAGGGACCTACCCCCAAATTCACCGCTGTTCACTGCAGTGGCCCAAAGATTCCCACCCATGTATAGCTGAGCTGTCCCTTGCAGCCTGAATGTCTCAGTCTCTTCTTCAGCACATGCTTTTTTTTAGAGGAATTGCAGTCATAAGCCTTTCCACTACAATCAACTTGTAAGTTACAGTCAGTGGGTGAGAAATACCATCTCCTGCTAGTATGCAGACATAGGGACAAGCACGCTCGTGTTTAGTCTAACCTTGGTCTGCCTCTGGAGAATGGGATTTGTAGACCTAGGTCAGATAATTTAAGAGCAGTTTAATAGACTCCTCTTCCATTAGACAAACAACTAAGTGCTTAGGTGAAAATTATATCATTCAAAAACAACTGTATCTAATGGAATATCTGCAAGTTAGAATTTAAACAGCAAAAAAGAGACAATAAATGTTTAATTTGAAGAGGCGGGGTTCAGAAAGTCCTTACAGAGACATCCTGGACTGATTTTTGTCAGTGTCTCTGTCAATGTTCCCTTCCAGATGTGACACCCAGCAGCATTAAGCATCACTGCATTAAGCCCAGGCACTCCTGGTAGAGCAGGGCCTCCCCAGTGCCAGCTCCAGGCTCCCTGCTCAGAGTCATGGCCATGGGATTGCAAGGTATCACTCATGGTCCTTCTCTCCTTGGGGACCTGTGACTCTTGCACTCCTCGTGAGGGATTCACAATGCAGCTTGCACCCAGTCTTGCTGGAAATGCTCTCCAGGCATGATGGGTGAAGTTTTCCTCAGACGTGAGAAGAAGAGATCCCAGTACCCCAGGATGCATGTGTGGGAGTGACTGGCTGTGAGTCTCAGCCCCTTGGTCCCATGTGAGTTTACATGGGAGAAAGGCACTAACTGATGAAATATCTCAAAAACCAGCCACAGTCAGAGCTGTGCGAACTGTGAAATGACACAATTCTGCATGTGTTCATCACATATTTTATCTATGTATCTCCAAAAGCTTTCTATGTTCTGATTACAGCAATGAAAATAGATCTGACCCTCATCCCCAGGTTTACAGAGGGACCAGTGCATTTATAGCATGAACCCCAATTTATGCAGGCACGAGAAATGATACCCATGGTATCGAGGGCTTCCTACCAAACAAGAAATATTGCAGCTAAAGTGAGCATTCAACAGACGTACAGCAATGGCCAAACAAATGAGCAACTCCCCTGGGTTCACACTATCTGCCTGTTTGCATTTCCATGCTAAAGGACTGGTCTTGCTTCCATTAGGAAAGATGGAAACACTCCAAGTGCTTTTGGTGGGACCATATGCCTGCCTCTATACACTCCAGCCTCCTGGGGTGTATATATTGTAGCCTGTATTCAAGCTACGTGCCTGTATGTATTTCCTATGCAATTTCAGCTTTTATAAACCTCTGGAGTTTGCAGCTTTGTCAGCAATGACAATGACGAGTTTTGTTCCAACTGGTGTGTTCCCAGGGAAAGTTTTGGTTTTAAAGAAATGTCACTTCACAGTGAAAAAAAAAAAAATCATAAAAATTGATCTGCTGAAAAATCCTTCACTGGTTCTGCGTTTTGAGTTAATTCAAAGGCTTTTCCTGCTTTTAGGTGTTTTGCACATTCAGGCAATATTGGATCAAAATACCTGAAGATAATATAGTGAACATACATTTTAGTCCATCTTCTTTTGCAGCTGAAATATACCCTTGTGAGTCCCCATTCCAACTGGAGAGGCTGTCTTTGGTCATTTGTTCTTGCTCATCTTGCACAGAGAATTGTAGTACAGGCTTCCAGTTCCTTTTCTGGTCACTTTTTGGGACAGAAGTTAACAACCTTTGGAAAGTCCTCTATACATACTGCTTTGCTCTGGCAATTTCCTCAATATAAACTGCAAACACCTTTAAGTAGCCTTCAAAGTTTAATTCAAATGGCTTCTTCTAGATACGTAGATATTCTTGATTTTGGCTTCTTCTACTTATGCAATTCACTCCTCCATGCATTTCTCAGTCTTTGGATACTAACATATAGCATATGTTCCCCATTTAGCTATTCCTTAATTCGTGTTGGCATCATGTTTGTGACAGAGGAGGAGCAAAATAGTTCCTTTGAGAGAAAATATTTGCTTGCAAAAACAAACTCTTCTTTATATTTATTTGTGTGTGAAAACATGCAAAGCTTTATTTTTTGAGATACGTGTGTTAACAGGAAGAATGTCTTTCACAACCATTCAAGATGTAAAGATGCTTTAATGGATCTTACCTAATAAAAATGAAAAAGTGCATGTGCTAAGGTGTGTTTAAAGACTTAAACTATTTGTGTGTTTCACGTTTATTAAAGCAATTGGCTCCTGTAATGGTGCTGGAAGCACAATGATGGAAGAGAAAACATTTTTAAATAAATTGCCTTGCCCATAATTGAAAAGTTTTGGGAAAATGCTTTTAGCTAACATTTCAATTTCTGTAATTGTTTTGCAAAATACAGCTCAATGACTGTAAGTCTCATGCTGAATAAGCCTGCCTCGATGCTTTCAGACAGGTAAAACCAAGAATCTAAAGAGAAAAAAAAAAAAAAAAAAAAAAAAAAAAAAAGCATACAGTGTAAGCACTTGTATATATTATAAAGTATAAGGAGCACACATATTCAAGACCACAAATCTGGGAACAGAAAAATAAGAAACAAAAACAAACAAAAAAGACCCACCACTATCACCCATCACTATCACCAAGTGAGAATATGAGAAAAGAAGAATTTAGAGTAGTTTTGTGGCTCTTTTTCTCAATGGTCACAAGTGCATACCATTAAGGTCAACACTGATGATTGCAAGGTTTCGCCATGTCCTCCTATAAGGGAAGGTGACACACACCAGATCTGGAATGTTTTTAACAGGGAATAACATCCCAGGAGTTGCAGGTGCTCTACTACTTCTCAGAATTTGACCAAAAATTACAACATCCTTTGTTTCAGAGG